>NC_083445.1:5252044-5852044 GCF_020745735.1 Hemiscyllium ocellatum | reverse complement strand
AACATTTTAAGTATATCCTTTGCATCTTGTTTCATTCTCTCGATTTGTCGAACTGCTCCCCTCCTCCAACTCCCCCGCTGTGACATTGTCAGTGTTCTTTCTGTTCCTGAAGACAGATGCAAAGTATTCATTTGTCACCACAGACCTGCCCTCTGCCTCCCTGTTTGTTTCCCCTAATCGTGTTCGAACCTGTGCCGAAGTCGCTCAATCCCAACAGGAGCAGAGACCCTCCCAGAGCCTGGCATCGCTAATGATCAGCTCTTCAATTCTGACAACAAAAGTGAATTCTGTCTAAATGTCACTTAGCTGTGACAGAAGCACTGGGATTCTTATTGGTTTAGTGCATTATTCTCTTTTTGAAGGAGTGCTGTGTGTTAATCTGTGACAGCTTGATGATAGCCTGACACTTGGGAATGATTCCTAGTTAGCTGCCATGAATCTTGTTCCCTTTCCCAGAACTTGTCTGTCTTTTGAGTGTACCTGTGCCCATTGCTGCATGAGGCAGGCTCACATCTTCGGCACACAAAAGGTCTACAACCTGGAAAGAAGTCATTTAAACAGATTGGGAAACAGTGCAATGGCGTAGACCCTGAGCATTACACATCTCAGGGGACTGTCCGTGTGGGTTTCCTTCCGACATCCAAAGACGTGCAGGTCAGGTGGGATAGTCATGGAAATGCAGGGATAGGGTGGGGAGCTGAGTCTGGGGCTGGGTGCCTTTCAGAGGGTTGGTGGACACCGAATGGCGGGGATTCTATAAAATATCTCAGCATTCCGTAGGTTTCAATGCGATTCTTCTTCAGTGTTCTGAACTCCATCGAGTACACATCCAGAGTCGTCAACCACTCCTGACATGACGTTCCTGGGATCGTTCTTGTAAATCTCCTCTGTTGCTGACCCTAACCCTACCAAAGGCCTGCTCAACCTTCCTTCAATGCAGGGCTCAAAACCGCTCATAGTATTCCAAATGCATTCTGACCAGAACTTTATTTGGCCTCAACAGTACAGACTTGCTCTTGTATTCTCACTCTCTCGAAATGAATGCTAACATTGCATTTGCCTTCCTAAATTCTGGTTGACCATGCCATTAAACTGAAGAGAATCCCGATCTACTCCCAAGACTCTCTGTGTTTCAAATTTCCGAAGCCTTTCCCCGCTTAGCAAATAGCCTACACCTCTATTCTTCCAACCAAAGTGCATCACCTCACACTTTCCCACATTGTAATCCGTCTGCCATTCCTTTGCCCACACTTCAGGCCTGTCCAAGTTTGTCTGGAGTCAGGTAATGCTCTCACCTACTGTGGTGTTTCCCAAACTGTTTCCCACTGGGGCATCACGTCAGCTTTTGAACTCCTAGCAAGAGTCCCTGGCCAGAATAATGCAGTTGACCTGTGTCATTGGCAGCTCTTTTACAACAACAACCTGCAGTAAAATGCTAGGAGAAAGTGAGGACTGCAGATGCTGGAGATCAGAGCTGAAAATGTGTTGCTGGAAAAGCGCAGCAGGTCAGGCAGCATCCAAGGAGCAGGAGAGTCGACGTTTCGGGCATGAGCCCTTCTTCAGTAAAATGCTGCCCAGTGTACACTGCTGCAGGAACGTATTCCTGTAGAATTTCACAGCAAGCCGCAAGGACAGATGACCAACCGCTTCATCGAGCAGGAAACACTTGCATCTGAAAAGTGGGGACAGGTGTAAGGGATTTAAAGGAGGCGATTCCAGACATTGGTAAACTCACAGTGATGGTGTGGGGGCGGGTGGGGGGAGGGAGGGTGAAGGACACAGATAGTGCAGGAGATCAAACTTATCGGGATCTCTGAGCGTTGACAAACCGGAGGCGATTACAAATATGCACATGGAGTTATCTGTGAGAGATAACTTTCAAAGCAAGACCTTGTGGACTGAAGCCAACATAACTCTACCACGTTACCCCTATATCGTTTCCCTGAACGTATGGCTGATATTGAGTGTGGTGCTGGAAAAGCACAGCAGGCCAGGCAAGCATCTGTGGAGTGGGAGAGTTCACATTTATGCCTGAAATGTCGATTCTCCTGCTCCTCGGATGCTGCCTGACCTGCTGTACTTTTCCAGCAACACGCTCCCAACTCTGATCCTCAGCATCTGCAGTCCTCACTTTCACCTTTTGGTTATTGTTGAGTTTGAGATTCTAACACAGTGCCTTTTAAAAATGATTTTACATTCTCTGGCCTCAAAGGTACTTAGAGTTAAAAAAAAATCCATGTTCCAATAATATGCTGAATGAATAGAAATTCCTGTAACAACAACAACTTTATTCACTTAGCGCCTGTAATATCTTTTGCTTATTGGTGTTGCTGGATGAGCCAGCATTTATTCCTCATCCCTCGTTACCCTTGAAAAAGTGGTGGGCAGTGCCTCTTGAACTACTGCAATCCATGTGCTATAGTTAGACTCATTATGCCTCTAGAGAGGGAGTTCCAGAATTTTTACCCAGTCATACTGAAGGATGTTTTTCCAAGACAGAATGCAAGTGATTTGGAGGGGAACTTGCAAGGGGTAGTGTTCCCATGTATCTGCTGCCCTTGTCTTTCCAGATGGAAGTGGTCTTGGATTTGGGAAGGTGCTGCCTGAGGATCTTTGCTACAGTGCATCCTGTTGATAGTAAACACTGCTGCTACTGAGCATCAGTGGGGGAGGGAGTGGATGCTTGTGGATGGGGTACCAATCAAGCAGGGGCTGCTTTTCTCTGGATGGTGTTGAGCTTCTTGAGTGCTGTTGGCACTACCCCCATCCACAGGCAAGTGGGGAGTATTCCATGCCTTGTAGATGGTGGACAAGGGGTGGTTCAGGAGGGGATGTTGCAAGTTGCAGGATTCCTTGCACATAAGTTAATGTATTGAAATGTCTCAAGACACTTCATAACAGTCTGACGAAACACGGGGAGATATTAGGATAGTGACCAAAAGAGGTAGTTGTAAGCAGTGTCTTACAGGAGGAGTATGAAGTAGAAAAGCAGAAAAATGAAGAGGGGATGTTTAAGCATATGAAGTCCAACTGAAGGAACAGCCACTAATGGTGCAAGGAAGATTATGGGATGGATGAGGCCAAGATTGAAGGAGGTTTCTCAGAGGGTTGTGAGGCTTTCAGTGATTACAGAGATGGGGAGAGAGTCAGGCCAGAAAGGAGCATAGATTAGCATTTTTATACCAAAATATTGCTGGACTACGTCGATCAGCAGGCACGGGAAGATCGGGGAATGGAACCTGGTGTGACTTAAGACAGAGCTGGCAAAGTTCTGGGCGATCTCAAGTTTACAGAGCATGGGAGACAACTGGGGAGAGAGGTGCCCGGAGTCTGTTGGAACAGTTCAGTCCAAGGGAAATAAAAGCTTGGATACGTTTATCAGCTGAGGAGAGTTGAGGTTAACTTCAGTCCATCCAATGCTAATCTGAATCTATGGCTTTTTGCGACCAATTTGCTGTTCAGGAATTTACCAATTACCTGGTCAAACCTCATTTGGAAACCTCATGTTAATTCTCCTTTCAGTCCTGCCATCTCTGTGACAAAATATTTTTTTCACAACATGAAATCACTCTAGCAAATATTTATTGAGCCCTTTGCCTTCTCAGGAGACTTTAATGCTACATCATCTCCGTTACTTGGATAAACAGCACCTGACACCAATAATGAATCCAGATTGATTAAAATATTCAGTTGTTGTGCTAGACGAATATGATAAAGGTTAATAAAGAGAAACTATTTGCTGTCGGTACAGATGTTGTGAATGAGGGGATACACACACACACACACACACACACAAGTTAAAAGGCCACCACTCAGCTGGGAAGGATTCTTTCATTCACAAAGTGTGACCCAGATCCCCTAGTACTGGAGCTCCCTGAATTGGGGACCAATGGATTTATCTGGGGCAGGGAGGACCAATACCAGCTGAATAAACGGATGGTGTGCGATGCAGAGCCAATATCGTGGGTTCGATTCCCATTACCAGCTGAGGTTAGCGTGATGGACATCCCTTCTCAAACTCTCCCGAGGTGTTAACCCTCAGGTTAAACCACCCCAATCATCACTCTCTCTGCTAGAGAGGGCTGATCTAAGGTCTGGTAAGGTCATGGCTACTTCACCTTTTATACCAGCTACATGATGTTGAAGTACATGATCAAAGTGAATGACAGGAGCAGACTCAAAGGGGCTGAATGGCCTTTTGCTTCATTAAGTGTTCTTCCTGAAATTATTCTTTTTCAGATTGTAAGTACCAACGCACAAAGTACATAACAGAGCGGGAGGATTAATGTATTGCAGCATCAATTTCATGCTACAACATTTATTTTGTCTGTTCTAAACAACATAGTCAATAAGATCAACTCTGATAAGAACTGCTTTATATTTAAGCTGCTCGTGATGAAGCCTGAAAGTGAATCTGTTGAAATAACAATGGGTGTCTCAGACCTGCAGCCTGTGTCTTTGCTAGTCTTCTAAAACCGTGCACAATACAAAGCATTGCTCATTAAGGTGTTTGAGAGGCATGTTTACTGCAGCTCACAAGATATTAACTGACAATGTGCTTCATGCTTTTCACAAATACACACACTGATCCATCATTATTAATGTGTCTGTTTCAGCAACTGGTGCGTTTTCGGTTTTAACCCTTCGAATGCATGCTGCGATGTTGGCATTATCTCCGCAATGAGCAACACACCGGGCTGTGGGTTTTGCGGGATAAGGGGTGAAATCAGCCATGGTCTAACTGCATGACAGGAGACTACCAGAAGGGCTGAGTGGCCTCCTCCTGTTTGCAAGTATTCTTCTTCCAGCTCAGGTCGAGGGTTGTGAGCAAGACAGGCAAAACGCTGCCAATGCCAGAGGGCTGGCCAGACGTTGCTGGCAACATCTGTGGACAGAGAAACAGACTTAACATTTCAAGTTTGATATGACTGCATCAGATCTGAAGTCACACAATGCTAGGTTATAATCCAACAGGTTTATTTGAAATCACAAGCTCTTTGAGTGCTGTCCCATCATCACATGAAGTCCACTTTACCTGACAAAGGAGCAGCACTCTGAAGACTTGTAATTTCAAATAAACCTGCTGGACTATAACCTGGTGTCGTGTCACATCTGAACATGTTCACCCCAGTCCAACATCCGCACCTCCACATTGTGACTCCATCAGCTCTTGTGAAGTTATGTATTGGACTTGAAAGGTTAACTTTGGCTGGATGTTCCCACTTGCAGTCAAAGTATTTTTGTTGGGGGGAGGGACGGGAGTTTATTATTTCCCATGCACAATGGCTCATGGTGGCTTCTCTGATCCAGTCTTCCTCTCTTCATCTCACTCATTACTGAATGAGGCTTTCCTTGGGGAAGGAGGCAGCAGTACAGGCGAGCCATTGCCGGGACCCTGCTCGTGCAATGTCTAAAGTCCAGCAGCACATCAGTCCGGCCTCTGGCAAATGCGACTAGATACGGTTAGGATGTCTGGTTGGCTTGGACGAGTTGGACTGAAGGGTCTGTTTCCATGCTGTACATCTCGATGACTCCACGTCTCTAAGTGCGCCTCACACTCAGGTACCCAACGGCTATTACAAAACACCAAGCCCAGAGGAAAGGACAGTGCATTCCCCTCCTCATGCACAGAGGTCTTGGGGGTCCTGGTGGACACCACAAGGAGGATATCCCATCAGACAAAGCCAACCACAACAGATTGCAACCCCATATGGGCAGCTTGGTGGCTCAGTGGTTGGCACAGCTGCCCTCACAGCGCCAGGGACCTGGGGTCGATTCCAGCCTCGGGCAACTATCTGTGTGGAGTTTACACGTTCTCCCCATGTCTGTGTGGGTTTCCTCTGGTTTTCTCCCACAGTCCAAAGATGTGCAAGTTGGAGTGGATTGGCCATGCTAAATTGCCCCATAGCGTTCAGGGACGTGTTGGCAAAATGCATTAGTCATTGGAAATGTAGAGTAATCTGGTAGGGGAATGGGTGGGGTGGGGGGGGAGTGGTGGCTACTCTTCAGAGGGTTGGTGTGGACATGATGGGCCAAAGGGCCTGTTTCCACACTGTAAATAATCTAATCATAAAATCCTTATAGCGTGGAAACAGCCCATTCAGCTCAACAAGTCCACACCAACCCTTCGAAGAGCAACCCACCCATCCCCCTACACCTAATACTACAGGCAATTTAGCGCGGCCAATTCACCTAACCTGCACGTTTTTGGACTATGTGAGGAAACCAGAGCAAGCCCACACAGACACAGGGAGAACGGGCAACCTCCATACTGACAGTTGCTTGAGGTGGGAATTGAACCCGGGTCTCTGGTGCTGTGAGTCAGTAGTGCTAACCACTGTGCCACCGTGCTGTATGATTCTATGAGATCAGTGCTGCAGACCGGATGTCAGAATGGCCAGCATTGCAGGCACAGGGTGGCTCAGTGGTTAGCACTGCTGCCTCACAGCACCAGGGACCCTGGTTTGATTCCTCAGGTCATAGAGTCATAGAGATGTACAGCATGGAAACAGACCCTTCGGTCCAGCATGTCCATACTGACCAGATATCCCAATCCAATCTAGTCCCACCTGCCAGCACCCGGCCCATATCCCTCCAAACCCTTCCTATTCATATACCCATCCTAATGCCTCTGAAATGTTGCAATTGTACCAGCCTCCACCACATCCCGTTCTCCCCATGCCTTCCTGCTGGCAAGCTGTTACACTCTCTCTCTCTCTTTTGATTCATAATGAAGGCAGGCACAATAAGAGAGACAGAATCTTAATGGAGGCTTCTTCAGCCCCTTAATTCAGTATCTACCCTCGGGCAACTGTCTGTGTGGAGTTTGTACATTCTCCCTGTGTCTGCGTGGGTTTCCTTCGGGTGCTCCGGTTTCCTCCCGCAGTCCAAAGATGTGCAGGTGAGGGTGAATCGACCATGCTACATTGCCTGTAGTGTGCATGGACGTGCAGACTAGGCGGATTAGCCATGGGAAATGTAAGGCGACATGGATAGGGTGAGGGAGTGGGTCTAGGTGCAACGGTCTTTTGGAAGGTCAGTGTGGACTCGATAGGCCGAATGGCCTGCCTCCCCGCTGTGAGGGTTCTAAGTTCAATGATTTTCCACACATGGTAAGAGTAGGTACCACCATCTTTCCGCTGCCCCCCACCAATAGGGACACCACTTACTCTAATTCTGCCACTGGTGGAGTCCCTCACTAAGGTCCTGGGAGAACACTGTCACAAGTGGATACACCTTGCCTCTCAAACAGTTCAGCCTGCCAGAGAAACAGCCCCTCCTGCCTCCTGTAGCTCATAGTCATTTGCTGGGAATGCCTTAACCACCTCCCGTGTTCCTGCACCACCACCACTTGACTGTTCCCCCCAACTCCATCGATTTACATCCCATCAAAGCCCGAATTCACTTTATTTGTGATCCACTTTCACTTCTTCTTGCCTGTGCTGAGGACTCAGGCAGCACAAATCCCAACAGAGAGGTCCTGGTGGGCGAACTCCCCAATAAAAGCCCCCACAGCCTGGCTCAATGGTGAGGTTGCAAAGTCACCATATCCGGCTTGAGGGGAAAATCTAAATAAATTCTTTCATTGTTGAGATTCCGATTATTTTCATTCTCATCATGTTTCCTCACCAGCGCTACTCCACCAAGAGGAAAGCTTTGCCCTTTGTTTCTCTCCCTGCAGATGGGTAAAGTCACCACAATCTTACCCGACCACAGAACCACTCTACCTGTTCTTAATAATTTTTGGGTCTAAGATGGTGCCATTAAAAGCTTGATCATAGCCTCCCTACAGCGTAGAAGCAGGTCATATGGCCCATTGAGTGCAAACCAACTCTCTGAAGAACATCTCATCCAGACTGACCTCATAAACTTGCATTTCCCACCTAATTTTCACAGCGCTGGACACTGTGGGCAATTTAGCACGGCCAATCCACCCAACCTACACACCTTGAGATTGTGGGAGGAATCCCACACAGACACAGGGAGAATGTGCAAACTCCACACAGACAGTCACCCGAGGCTGGAATCGAACCCGGGTCCTGGTGCTGTGAGGTAGCTGTGCTAACCACTGAGCCAGCACGCTGCACTTTTCACTGTACTCCCGTCGTTTTGCACTTGAGTACACATGACAGGAAAGTCCAGATCTAAATCTGTCTATCTCTCTCTCTCAAGATATCAATCATGCTGGCCTTCATAACAAGAGCGATTGAGTATAGAAGCAAAGAGGTGCTTCTGCAGCTGTACAGGGCCCTGGTGAGACCACACCTGGAGTACTGTGTGCAGTTCTGGTCTCCAAATTTGAGGAAAGACATTCTGGCTATTGAGGGAGTGCAGCGTAGGTTCACGAGGTCAATTCCTGGAATGGCGGGATTACATTACACTGAAAAACTGAAGCGACTGGGCTTGTATACCCTTGAGTTTAGAAGACTGAGAGGAGATCTGATTGAGACATATAAGATTATGAAAGGATTGGACACTCTGGCAGCAGGAAACATGTTTCCGCTGATGGGTGAATGCCGAACCAGAGGACACAGGTTAAAAATACGGGGTAGACCATTTAGGACAGAGATGAGGAGAAACTTCTTCACCCAGAGAGTGATGGCTGTGTGGAATGCTCTGCCCCAGAGGACAGTGGAGGCCCAGTCTCTGGATTCATTTAAGAAAGAGTTGGATGAGCTCTCAAAGATAGTGGAATCAAGGATATTGGAGATAAGGCAGGAACAGGATACTGATTAGGAATGATCAGCCATGATCATATTGAATGACGGTGCAGGCTTGAAGGGCTGAATAGCCTACTCCTGCACCTATTGTCTATTGTCTGTTGTCTAAAAAGCATTAACTTGTTATTCTTCTTCCGAGAGATCCTGAGACTACTTGTTTCTTGGAGAAGGACTTGGGAAAGCAGTTGGTGTTTTATTCTGTGGTTGGCACTGATTTCTTTCGTTACACTAGCTGTTACCATCTGTGAACAATGAATGTTTGATACTGATCCTCAGTATAAAGGATAAAAGTCTCTCCTTTTTGATGGATACAATACCAACATGATCACACACATTGCAGCCCCTTTCAATGTTGGCCCATAGAGAATGTACAACACTGGAACAGGACATCTGGTTCAGACCACTGCGTATTCTCCACCTATCCTGTTGCAGATCTCCATTAACATTAACCTCTGCTTCCTTCTCCCTTATGCACTTGTCCAGCTTTCCCCTTAAGTGCATCAATGTTATTCAATGAAATTCCAAATCCTCACCACTCCTTGATGAAAGGAGCATCTTTCGAATTCACTGTCAGGTTTTTTGGGGACGTATTTTTTGCTGGATGCCACAAATGGAGACATTCTGGCTACTCGTGCAATTTTAAAGGACTCCATTGGTCAGCACTGATGTAAATCAACATCTTTTCAACATCAAAATGAATTTTGCGACACTTTCAAGACTGTCTCGATGGGTAGTATATGTGCTGACATCACAGTGACTGCACAGGAGGAGTGAGGCTCAAGTGGAACAATTAAGATCGGCAAGGGAAGAAACTAAGCTAAACTGTGTAAAAACATTGTATTTTTCAAATCTCTCTCCACTCACCTTAAAAAATGTGCTCCCTCAGTCTTGAAATTCTCCATCTTAGGGAAAAGACAACTACCATAAACTCTATCTATATCCCTCATTATTTTGTAAACTTGTGTCAGATCACCTCTCAACTTGCTACACTCCAGTGAAAATAATCCCAGCCTTCCCAGCCTTTCTTTATAACTCAAACCTTCCCTATTCTATTAAATCTCTTCTTTGAACCCTCTCCAGCTTAATAATATACTTCTTATAACTGGGCAACCAGAACTGGACACAGTACTCCAGAAGAGCCTCACCAATGTCCTGTACAACCTCAACATAACGTCCCAACTTCCATACTCGTAGAGGTGGAAGATTGGTAGAGAGAATACAATGTAGGCAAATGTGAGCCTATGCACTTTGGCAGGAAGAAAGGAGGGGTTGAAGATTGTTTAAATGGAAGAAGAATGCAAAACAAAAAGGTTTGAGAGTCCTTGCCCATGAATCTCAAAAAGCTGGCATCTAAGTTCAATAGGTAATAGGGAAGGTAAATAAAACATTGGCTTTTATTCCAAAAGAAATGGAGTAAATAAGAAGGGAGGTTGAGTTAAACCTACACTAGGACTGAATCTGACCATAGATAGTGTAATGTGAACAGTTTTAGACCCTTTATCTAAGGAAAGATGGATTGTCATTGGAGAATATTCACAAGGCTACCTCGAGATCTGAAGGGATGGCCATGTGAGGGAGAGGTTGAATAGGTAGGGCTAGTGCTTATTGAGGTTTAAAAGATTATAGGTGACCTCATTGATGTGTACAAGATTCTTTGGGGGCTTTTCAGGGCAGGTGTGGAAAGATTGTCTCCTCCTATGGAAGAGTCGAGGACCAGAAGGTATAATCTCAGACTAAGGGGGTCACACATTTAAGATTGAGATAGGGAGGGATTTCTTCTCCCAGATGTTAGTGTATCTGTGGAATTCTCTAAAGGAGAGGACAGTAAAGGCTGGGCCTATTCGGTATACACACAACCAAGGCAGACAGATTTTAAATCAGGGACGGAATCAAAAGTCATTGGGAAAAGGCAGGGACGCAGGTTGAGACTTATCAGATCAGCCATGATCTCATTGACTGGTGGAACAGAATCACTGGACTGAATGGCTTATTTCTGCTCCTATAGCTTAGGGTCAATCTCGAGGTAATAAAGTTGGCACAGTCCCATTTCAGAGATATGACTGGTGGTGAGTTTAACCTGTAGGTCAACACTACCTGGGCTGGTAGTACAGTCAAGAGATCTTACTACAGAAAGCACCATGTGTGAAAGATGCTGTGTGGATGCTTGGCCAGACTAGTCAGTCTCTTGTGAAAACCTGGACTGTGAGGTATCAACTATCAAGGTTAATGAGGCAGGACCTTCATGGTAACCTCGATGTGGGAATTTAACCCGTATGGTTAACATCCCATCACAAACCATCCAGCCAGCCAACTGAGCTAACTTACTCTCAATAAACTGATCAGGAATCAACCCAGCGGGAGGTGGTGAGAGCACTAAATCCTGACCACCAGGGAGGTTATTCAGTCTCTACACTGACTCGGGGAGCTGCTGTCAATAAGAGGAGCAATACAGATGCTACAATTAGAATCATAGAGTCATAGAGATGTACAACACGGAAACAGACCCTTTAGTCCAACTTGTCCATGCCAACCAGATATCCTAAATTAATCTCGTCCCATTGGCCAGCACTAGGCCCAAATCCCTCCAAACCATTCTTATTCATATACCCATCCAGATGTCTTTTAAATGTTACAATTGTACTTGCCTCCAATACTTCGTCTGGCAGCTCATTCCATACATGTACCACTCTCTGTGTGAAACAGTTGCCCCCTAGATCTCTTTTATATCTTTCCCCTCTCACCATAAACTTATGCCCCCTAGTTCTGGGCTCCCCCACTCCAGGGAAAAGATCTTGTCTATTTACCCTATCCATGCCGCTCATGATTTTATAAACCTCCATAAAGTCACCCCTCAGCCTCCGACGCTCCAGGGAAAACAGCCCCAGCCTATTCAGCCTCTCCCTCTAGCTCAAATCATCCAACCCTGGCAACATCCCTGTATATCTTTTCTGAACCCTTTCAAGTTTCACAACATCATTCTGATAGGAAGGAGAACAGAATATTCCAAAAGTGGCCGAACCAATGTCCTATGCAGCTGCAACATGACCTCCCAACTCCTGTACTCAATGCTTTTACACAGACAATGTTTTTACACAGAGATTGGTTTGTGTGTGAATTAACTTCCTGAGGAAGTGGTGGATGCGGGTACAGTTACAACTTTAAAAGACATTTGGATAAGGACAGGAATAGGAGAGATATGGGCCAGGAGGAGGCAGATGGGACTAGTTTAGTTTGCGATTATGGTTGGTATGGATTGGTTAGACCGAGGGGTCTGTTTCTATGCTGTATGACTCTATGTCTCTGTTAAAGTACTTTACCAAGTGAGCTCTTAAGGGAAGTAGGTGCATTGTCAAAGTACATGATATCAGAAATGATTCAGTCAACTTCCGAAGACATGTCACTGTATGAAATGGGTTAATAAGATGCACAGTAGATTCAATGTTAACTTGTGTTTCACTTCATCAATGCCTTTGTCTGAAGTCTGTTTTTGATCTTGTTATTTCCCATATTGCTCAGTCTCCTCCTGTGTACTTTTATCTGTGATTTGATTTAATTTACTATTGTCACATGTGCCTAGCTACAATGAAAAGTTTGTTTTGCGTGCAGTTTGGGCAGATCATACCATGATCTATCCAATGGATCAGAATTCACGAGAAACACTTATTAGTCGAGGTCACTGGATTGCCAGGTTCTGTCACTGTAGCTGGACAAGTTGCTGCATTGCATTGTGATGTTAGTGAACTCAATACTGAGTATAGGAAAGTGTTGGCAAAGGTTCTGCAACAATTTATCGAGCACTGATTATTAATTTTCCTTCCTTGATTTCGGTAATATCATATTTATTACATGTCTTACAGATATCTTACATGCAATGGCACATTTTTGGATTCCACTGGTGGCTGCCAATTGTGATTTTTTTTAACAATCTACCTTTTCAGGTGCATTATGATTGGCTGCTGAGATAGGTGAGATGCAAATGCAGGCCTTCTGAGCCAGAGGCAGTGACACTATCACTAGCCCTTCGAGGTGATATCTATTACCTGGAAACAAACGAAAATGCTGGAGATTGCAGCGGGACAGGCAGCGTCCATGGAAGGAGAGCTAGCTAACATTTCGAGACTAGATGATTATTCAAAGGAGCTCTGATGAAGAGTTATCTAGACTTGAAATGTTAGCTTGCTCTCCCTCCATGGATGCTGCCTGACCCGTTGTGATCTCCAGTGTGTTCTTTTGTTTTCAGTACAGATTCCAGCACCTACAGTAATTCACTCAATAATCTATGGTCTCTTCTTAATTGTCCTGGTGGAGTTCTGGTGAGTCTTCTTGAGCTGCCATAGTCTAAGTGATGAAGGTGTTGTGCAAGTAGACTATTGCTTTCAATGAAGTGGCTTCCCAGACCAATTCAGTGGCTGTTGAAGTGAACCCTACAATGTAAGACTTGCACGTTTCATTAGCCTAAGGGTATGATTCTCAGTTTGGGCTTTTTTAGATTAGATTAGACTTAGATTAGATTTACAGTGTGGAAACAGGCCCTTCGGCCCAACAAGTCCACACCGACCCGCCGAAGCGCAACCCATCCATACCCCTACATTTACCCCTTACCTAACACTACGGACAATTTAGCATGGCCAATTCACCTGACCCGCACATCTTTGGACTGTGGGAGGAAACCGGAGCACCCGGAGGAAACCCACGCAGACACGGGGAGAACGTGCAAACTCCACACAGTCAGTCGCCTGAGTCGGGAATTGAACCCGGGTCTCAGGCGCTGTGAGGCAGCAGTGCTAACCACTGTGCCACCGTGCCGCCCATTAGGTCCCAGGTTCCAATCTTGCATGGGCTCTTTAAGTCTGGCTTACAACCACCTAAGAGCTGCCTAATGTTGCTGAGGAGACTCATGGTGCAGTGGTAGTGGCCCTATCTCTCAGCCAGAAGACATGTGTTCAAGTTCTACCTGCCATAGAATGGTGCTTGTAATGTGTCCAAATAGGTTAATTTTTAATAAAGCCGCGGGATGAAAGTCAGATTAGATGGAAGATATTAGCGAACCAGTTAAGTTTTGACCATGTGGTTAGATTTCAGATGTTGCGCGACAAATTACCAGATTTATTGAATTCAGTTTTGCAACTTGACATGTTTGAATTTGAACTTATCACCTCTGTCTCATTAGTGATGCAGACGATGTAAAATGCAGTTGTTTTGAATGAATTATTGAATGCCTAAACGTACATCTTCAACTCGACAAACAAGCCCAAAACATGAAAACGTTTCAACATCATAAAAGTATTACAACATGGCGTTAGCTTTATGACTGAGCTGAAAATGTGTTGCTGGAAAAGCGCAGCAGGTCAGGCAGCATCCAAGTAACAAGAGATTCGACGTTCCGGGCATAAGCCCTTCTTCAGGAAGCGTCGAATCTCCTGTTCCTTGGATGCTGCCTGACCTGCTGCGCTTTTCCAGCAACACATTTTCAGCTCTGATCTCCAGCATCTGCAGACCTCACTTTCTCCTCGTTAGCTTTATGACCACAGCCACTAAGTTACCAGAGCTCTGTGATTTTGGTCACTCTTTGCTCTACTATATCAAGGACATGAGCTTCCCTCACAGAGCCAGCATTTACTGTTGGAGCCTAGTTGCCCCTTGAGAAGGTAGGAGTGAGCTGCCTTCTTGAACTATTGCAGTCTGAGTGGTGTAGTTTGACCCACAATGCCCTTAGAGAGGGAACCCAGTAACAATGAGGGAACAGTGATATATTGCCAAGTCAGGATGATAAGTGATTTGGAGGGGAACTTGCAGGGGGTGTAGTTCCCATGTATCTGCTGCCCTTATCCTCAAATACCTTGACAGTCTGCCAATGCACTGCTGCTATTGTGCACTAGAGGAAGCACATGTTGAATAATAGAGTGTCAGTCAAGCAGACTGCTTTATCCTGGATAGTTTCAATCTTCTTGAGTATTGTTGTGGCTGCTCTCATTCAGGCAGGTGGGGAGTATTCCATCACACTCCTGACTTGTGGCTTCAGGATGGTGGACAGGTCTTGCGAGTCAGGAGATGAGTTACTCACTGATTCCTACTCTCTGATCTAATCTGGTGATCCATATGGCTGATTCAATTCAGTTTTTGGTTAATGATAACTCATTATTGAAGTGGTGGAGGCCGGTACAATTGCAACATTTAA
Source organism: Hemiscyllium ocellatum (assembly GCF_020745735.1). Taxonomy (NCBI): domain Eukaryota; kingdom Metazoa; phylum Chordata; class Chondrichthyes; order Orectolobiformes; family Hemiscylliidae; genus Hemiscyllium; species Hemiscyllium ocellatum. The sequence continues at coordinate 5,837,146 of NC_083445.1, read as the reverse complement.
AAGGCATTTGGATGGGTATATGAATAGGAAGGGTTTGGAGGGATATGGGCTGGGTGCTGGCAGATGGGACTAGATTGGGTTGGGATATCTGGTCGGCATGGACGGGTTGGACCAAAGGGTCTGTTTCCATTCTGTACATCTCTATGACTCTATGACTTTAATGCAACAGTGCTGTCTTTCTGGGTCAGATGATGAACATTCTGTTCAGGGGGATACAATAGATCCCACAACATATTTTAAAACAAGAGTGAAGAGCTCTCTAGTTGCTTTAGCCAAAATATATCCCCTGGCCAATTGTATTGGAGACAGAGAGAAAAAAACTGATCAATTAGCTCATTGGCTGCGTGTGATTCTTGGTACTTACAAACAATGGCAAAACTTGACTGTTAATGTGTTAGCGACAGAGATTAGAGTGTAACCATAACAATGCAATGAGATTTGCAATGTATTTTTGCATGGGGACAGCTGCTACCAGAGAGTTCACTGGGTTTTGCAATATGTGTCTCGCTGCTTTGTAGATGCCAATGTACCACTTCTGTGTAATTTTACGGTGCCATCCCACTTTAATGTTCTGGGAAAATCAGTGGGTTGATGAGAGTGCTGTGAAGTTGCAACTACCCCGTTGGTTCCGTACCTTCCTTCCAGGCATTTGACTTGACAAACCTCCCGGGCCGAGGATTGAAATGTTGCTTACTTGTCCCAGTGACCTACTTCTGTGCCCTTTCACTCAATGCTTGCTGTGTTGCTCCTTATTGATCTAAATAACATTGCCGCATGGATCTTGGAAATGGTTCAAAGCCGACATGAATCAAACCACTTCACTCGCCTTTTGTTCCCAACACTAATTATGATACCAATGGAGATGTGTAATGAGCTTTTAAAACAATGTTTCTTGTAGCCTAAAGCATTGTTTTTATTTGCATACTTCCCAATCCACAAACCAATGTGGGTGGAAATTTTCAGATGAATGTGATAAATTATAGGCTGCAGCATTTTCTGTCACCCACCCGATCTTTCACAGTGAAATCATCAACTGAACATTGGAGTTGTTTTTTATGTGCAGATGATGTACATCACCTTGGACTCTCTTAAAGCATCTCGTAGCCATATACAGTGGGATATCAGTATTGAAGTGAATGCGTTGGACTGAATGGTCTGTTTCTGTGCTGGAAACTAGCCGATGGATTATCTTTCAATGTGTACTTTTGTACATCGTTCGAGTCATTTTGTATTCAATGAGCTATTTTATGCCAAGACTGGAAGTGGTGGAGGCTGGTACAATTATAATATTTAAAAGGCATTTGGATGGGCATATGAATAGGAAGGGTTTGGAGGGAAATGGGCCGAATGCTGGCAACTAGGACTAGGTTAATTTAGGACATCTGGCTGGGATGGACGAGTTGGACCAAAGCATTTAGCCTATATCCCTCTAAACCCATCCTATCCATGTACGCATCCAGATACAAGGTCGGAGGATTTGTAGGGTTCTGACTCAATTAAGCTCAATGCAAGGTTATAACATTATTGGATAATTATCAACCTGATCCAACAATTAACTACTGACCTCCCTCTACCCTCACATTCACTAACCTACACCCCACCCCACCCGACAACACAAATGACCCGACTCCAACAGACAACTCCCAACCAGACCCCTGAACCATCCTCACTGGACCTGATACCACATACTCACAACTCATCTGGAACTGAGTCTGCCAAACCCAGCACACTATCCACATTATCACCAAATCCACCCTCACCCAACCCCACTAGACCCAACACCCATCCAACAGACACTTCATGAGAACGATTCCAGGGATGAGGAATTTAAGCTGCATAAATAGCTTGGGGAAAATAAGACTGTTCTGATGCAGAACGTTTTTTGATTTGAATCACGTGTTGTCACATGTACCTAAGTACAGTGAAAAGTTTTGTTTTGCGAGCAGATCTTAGCATAGAAGAACATACAGACTGTAGGGTGTTTAGACAGAGTGAGGCATACAGGGTTATGACTGCACGAGAGGTGCACAAAGCAAAATCAACATTAGATTTGAAATTAGAGAGGTCAGTCTATTAACAGCGGGGGAGAAGCTGTTCTTTAACTTCTTGGCGCATGTGTTCAAGTTTATGTGTCAGACAGAAGAGTTTGGAAGAGAGCATTACTGGAGTGGGAGGGGTCTTTGATGATGTTGGCAGTCATTCCATAGCAACGAGCTGTGTAAATGGAGTCCATGAATGGGGGGGGGGGGGGGGGGGGGGGTTGGCTTCCATGGTGGTTTGGGCTCTGCACACATCTGTAGTTTCCTACATTCCTGGGCAGAGCAGTTGCTATACCTAATCGTACTAAGAGAAGCCTAAGATCAGATTTGATTGACTGTATTTACAATCACAAAGATTCTAGACAGTGTAGTTAGGAAAAACCAGCCCAGTGGATGGATGGGTTGAGTACCATGGGACACTGATTTAGGGCAATTGTCAAACGAACTGAAGGTAACAGTGGAAAACCAGTCCCACGCAGTGAGCAGTAACTTTCTGGGCTTCGCTGCCTTTGTTGGAGCCAGATCCAACTGTGGCTTTCAGAAATGAATTGCAGACACCTAACTGAAGAGAAAATATGTTGTGGGGGACTGGGATTGGCTGAATTATTCTTGCAGAGAGCCACGTGATAGACTGAATGGCCTCTTTGTGTGCCGTAACCACCGGATGGTTTATGAAATAGGGAATTTACAAAAATAACAAGGAGACTTGGTTACATTTGCAACCACTTCTTATGACAAAAACAAATACATAATTTATGTCACAATTCTATGAAAACATGCTTTAATTACTTCCAGTGAAAATTGAATTTGCCTCACAGCTCCGTCAGTGAAGGCCACCAACATTTTGCTAATATCTAGTCCTCCATCAATTTATTTTTGTTCCGTTGTCCCAATGGCGACAATAAGCTGCAAAGTTCTGCTTTTCTTTGTCCTGAACAGCCTTGTCATTAGTGTCTTTGATTATTACAAAATGATGGCTCCTGCAGACTCCAGTAGTGTACATAAAAAAAAACCCACTCATGTCAAGCTGGAAGGTCTGCCATGTAGTAGCAATGCTCCAATGACTAGCTTCGTAAACAAAAAGAGAATATTTACACAATAAATCAGACAAGCTAATTAAACGAGCAGAATATTGATTGGATTGTGCAAATTCCGCTGAAGAGTTGAATCGCTTTGCTTGTGTGTCTGCCACGCTGCCTCGGAGACTTGCTGACACGCCACTCCTAAGTGCGAAACAAAAGACCATTAAAGCAGATAGTAGGCCATTTGGCCCATTGAATCTGCTCTGCCATTCAATCGTGGCTGATAGGTTTTTCAACTAGGAGAAAGCGAGGACTGCAGATGTTGGAGATCAGAGCTGAAAAATGTGTTGCTGGAAAAGCGCAGCAGGTCAGGCAGCATCCAAGGAACAGGAGATTCGACATTTTGGGCATAAACCCTTCTTCAGGAATTCCCACTATCTCACTGTAACTTTTGACTCACTTAACAATCAAGAACCTATCTATCTCTGTCTGAGATATACACAATGACCTGTCCTCCACAGCCTTCTGTGGCAATGAATTGCACAGATCCATCACTCTCTGGCTGAAAATGTTTCTCCTTACCTTCATTCTAAAGGGTCTTCCTTTAACTCTAAGGCTGTGCCATCTTCCTAACATCCACTCTGTCCAGGTCGTTCAATATTCCGTACGTTTCAATCAGATTACCTGTCATCTTTCTAAACTCCATTGAGTATAACCCCAGAGTCCTCAAACGTTCCTCATATGTTAATCCTTTCATTCCTGTGATCACTCACAAAAACTTCGTCTGGACCCACTCCAGGGCCAGTGCATACTTCCTAAGGTATGGGGCCCAAATGATACTCTAAACATGATCAAAGGCTCAGAGCTACATCCTGGCTTTTACATTCTAGTCCTCTCAAGATGAGGGATAACATTGCATTTATCTTCCTAATTACCGACTCAACCTTAAAAGATTCATGAATGAGAACCCCCAAGTCTCTTTGCACTTCAGACTTCTGAATTTTCTCCCCATTTAGAAAGTAGTCCATGCAACTATCCTTCTTATTAAAGTATGCGACATCGCACTTTCCCACATTGCATTTCAACGGCCACTTCTTAGCCCATTCTCCAAATCTTTCTGCAGCCTCCCTGCCTCCTCAATACTACCTGTCCCTTTACCTATCTTTGTATCGTCTGAAAGCTGAGCCAGAACGCCCTCAGTTCCTTCATCTAGATTGTTAATGTAAAAAATAAAAAGGTGTGGTCCAAACGCTGACCCTTGCAGAACACCACTTGTCACTGGCTGCCATTCTGAGAGGGACCCTTTATCCCCATCCTCTGCTTCTATCCAGGCTAGCACCTTGCCTCTAACACCTTGGGCCCTTGTCTTACTCAGTAGCCTCCTGTGCGGCACCATGTCAAAGGCCTTCTTGAGTCCAGGTAGACAACATTCATGGGCTCTCCTTGGTCTAACCTGCTCATTATTTCTTCAAAGAATTCTAGCAGGTTTGTCAGACATGACCTTCCCTTGATGAAACCATGCTGACTCTGCCCTATTTTACCACACTTCCAAGTATTCAGAAATCTCCTCCTTCACGATAGATTCCAGGATCTTACCCATGACTGAGTATCGGCTAATCAATCTGTAATCTTCCGTCTTTTGCCTTACTCCCCTTTAGCTTCTTTCCAGTACTCTGGGACCCTTCTTGATTCGAGCAATTCCTGAAAGATCACTACTAACGCCTCCACTATCTCTTCAGCTATCTCCCTTAGAACTCTGGGGTGTGGTCCATCTGGTCCAGGTGATTTATCCACCTTCAGGCCATTCAGTTATTCTGCCTGAACAAAGCTCTCTTGAATTTTTGGGATATTACTCGTGTCTTCCATTGTGAAGACTGACACAAAGTAATTGTCCCCTACCTCAGCCATTTCCTTGTTCCCTTCTACAATCTCTCGAGCATGGTTTTCAGGCTGCCAATGTCCACTTTTTCCTCTCTTTTGCCCTCTCTGTATTTAAATGGAGACCTTTGTGGGATAGTGAGGGGCAATGAAGTGGGTCTTTGTGGGATAGTGAGGGGAATGGAGAGAGGCATTGTGGGATAGTGAGAAGCAATGGAGGAGACATTGTAGAATGGTGAGGTACAACGGAGAGAGGCATTATGGGATAGAGACGGGCACCAGAGAGGTGCATTGTGGGTTAGAGGGGCAATGCTGAGGGGCGATGAAGAGCATTGTGGAATAGTGAGCAGCAGTGGAGAAGGGCATAGTGGGATAGATAAGGACAATGGTGAGGCGCAATGGAGAGGGACATTGTTGGATAGTGAAGGGTAATGGAGAGAAACAATGTGTGATAGTGAGGGGTGATGGAGACAGGCTTTGAGGAATAGTGAGGGGCCATGGAGAGCATTGTGGGATAGTGAAGGGTAATGGAGAGAGACAATGTGGGAAATCTTCCCATGAGGGACAATGGAGAGCATTGTGGGATAGTGAGGGGCAAACAAGAGCATTGCTTGATAGCGAGGAGCCATGGAAAGGGGTATTGTGTGATAGCGAGAGGCACTGGAAAGCATTGTACGACTGTGAGAGGCACTGGAGAGCACTGTGGGATAGTGAGGGGCACTGAAGAGCTTGTGGGATAGTAAGGGGCAATGGAGAGGCTTGTGGGATAGTGAGGGGCAATTGAGAGCACTATGGGATAGTGAAGGGCATTGGAGAGGATTGTGGGATAGTGAGGGGCAATCGAGAGGCTTGTGGGATAGTGAGGGGCAATCGAGAGCACTATGGGATAGTGAGGGGCATTGGAGAGGATTGTGGGATAGCGAGGGGTAATGGAGAGGCTTGTGGGATAGTGAGGGGCGATGGAGAGGATTGTGCGATAGTAAGGGGCAATGGGGAGGATTGTGGGATAGTGAGGGGAAATTGAGAGCATTATGGGATAGTGAGGGGCAATGGAGAGGATTGTGGGTTAGTGTGGGGCAATGGAGAGCATTGTGGGATAGTGAGGGGCATTGGAGAGGATTATGGGATAATGGGGGGCAATGGAGAGGATTATGGGATAGTAAGGGGCAATGGAGAGGATTGGGTGACCATTCTAAAGGGAGTTTGAAAGGGGCTGCTGTGACAGCCATGAAGATTCTTTTGGCTCAGAGATTTCCTCAGAGTTTTCAAGATGAAGAAGATTGGAGGAAGTTTGGAAAGAGGTCAACTTTTTTTTAAACTACATAGGATTGTGCCAAGTCTCAGAGTAGATCAAACAGTTACAATAATATAAAACTAAGAAACCCCACAGATGCTGGAGATCTGAAGCAAATAAAAACAGAAATTGCTGAAGAATCTCAGCAGGTCTGGGCAGCATCTATGCAGAGAGAGAAAACAGAGTTAACATCTCGAGTCCAGTGTTCTGAGGAACATAGAACATAGAACAATACAGCACAGAACAGGCCCTTCGGTCCTCGATGTTGTGCCGACCCGTGAACTATTCTCAGCTCGTCCCCCTACACTATCCCATCATCATCCATGTGCCTATCCAAGGATTGTTTAAATGCCCCTACTGTGACCGAGCTGAAAATGTGTTGCTGGAAAAGCGTAGCCAGTCAGGCAGCATCCAAGGAGCAGGAGAATCGACGTTTCGGGCATGAGCCCTTCTTCAGGAATGAGGAAAGTGTGCCCAGCAGGCTAAGATAAAAGGTAGGGAGGAGTAACTTGGGGGAGGGGCGTTGGGAATGCGATAGGTGGAAGGAGGTTAAGGTGAGGGTGATAGGCTGGAGTGGGGGTGAGGGCGGAGAGGTCAGGAAGAAGATTGCAGGTTGGGAAGGTGGTGCTGAGTTCAAGGGATTTGACTGAGACAAGGTGGGGGGAGGGGAAATGAGGAAACTGGAGAAATCTGAGTTCATCCCTTGTGGTTGGAGGGTTCCTAGGCGGAAGATGAGGCGCTCTTCCTCCAGCCGTCGTGTTGCTATAGCCTGGCGATGGAGGAGTCCAAGGACCTGCATGTCTTTGGTGGAGTGGGAGGGGGAGTTGAAGTGTTGAGCCACGGGGTGGTTGGGTTGGTTGGTCCGGGTGTCCCAGAGGTGTTCTCTGAAACGTTCCGCAAGTAGACGGCCTGTCTCCCCAATATAGAGGAGGCCACATCAGGTGCAGCGGATGCAGTAAATGATGTGTGTGGCAGGTGAATTCACCCCCACCCCACTCCGGCTTATCACCCTCACCTTAGCCTCCTTCCACCTATCGCATTTCCAACATCCCTCCCCCAAATCCCTCCTCCCTACTTTTTATCTTAGCCTGCTTGGCACACTCTCCTCATTCCTGAAGAAGGGCTCATGCCCAAAACGTCGATTCTCCTGTTCCTTGGATGCTGCCTGACCTGCTGCGCTTTTCCAGCAACACATTTTCAGCTCTGATCTCCAGCATCTGCAGTCCTCACTTTCTCCTAATGTGGCTGAGCTAACTACATTGGCAGGCAGGGCATTCCACGCCTTTACCACTCTCTGAGTAAAGAACCTGCCTCTAACATTAGTCCTAAATTTATCACCCCTCAATTTGTAGTTATGTCCCCTCATACAAGCTGATGCAATCATCCTGGGTAAAAGACTTTCACTGTTAGCCTATCTAATCCTCTGATCATCTTGTATGTCTCTATCAAATCCCCTCTTAGCCTTCTTTGTTCCAATGAGAACAGACCCAAGTCCCTCAGCCTTTCCTCATGAGACCTTCCCTCCAGACCAGGCAACATCCTGGTAAAACTCCTCTGCACCTTTTCCAATGCTTCCACATCCTTCCCAAAATATGGGGACCAGAACTGTACACAATATTCCAAGTGTGGCCGCAGCAGCGTTTTGTATAGTTGCAGCATGATATTGCAGCTCCGGAACTCAATTCCTCTATGAATGAAACCTAACACACCAAATGCCTTCTTAACAGCACTATCAACCTGGGTGGCAACTTTCAGGGATCTATGTACATGGACTCCAAGATCCCTCTGCACATCCACATTATCAAGAATCTTTCCATTGACCCAATACTCTGCCTTCCTGTTATTCTTCCCAAAGTGCATCACCTCACATTTAGCTGCATTGAACTCCATTTGCCACCTCTCAGCCCAATTCTGCAATTTATCCAATTCCCCCTGCAATCTTTAACATTCTTCCAAACTGTCCACTACTCCACCGACTTTACTGTCATCTGCAAGTTTACTAATCCATCCACCCATGCCTGCATCTAAGTCATTTATAAAAATGACAAACAGCAGTGGTCCCAAAACAGATCCTTGTGGCACACCACTAGTAACCGGACTCCAGGCTGAATATTTTCCATCAACCACCACTCGCTGCCTTCTTACAGAAAGCCAGTTTCTAATCCAAACTGCTAAATCACCCTCAATCCCATGCCTCTGTATTTTCTCCAACAGCCTACCATGTGGAACCTTATCAAAGGCTTTACTGAAATCCATGTATACCATATCAACTGTCCTACCCTCATCTACGTGCTTGGTCACCTTCTCAAAAAATTCAATAAGCTTTGTGAAAAACGACTTGCCCTTGATGAAACCATGTTGACTATCTGAAATCAAATTGGTGCTTGCTAGATGATTATAAATCTTACCTTTTACAATTCTTTCCAAAACCTCTCCTACAACAGAGGTAAGGCTCACTGGTCTATAATTACCAGGGTTATAGACCAGGAAGGGTCGCTGGACTCGAAAACTCAACATTGCTTTCTCTCCTCACAGATGCTGTCAGACCTGCTGAGTCTCTCCAGGCATGTGTAAGAACTTTTTGCCACATGGACATTTAGGAACATGGTCCTGAGGAAAACTTCAACTCAGCGCTGTACAGCCCTTCCTTCCTGACGAGACTTTATCCCCCTTATCAACTTCCCAGCAAGAGTTTATCTGGTCATATCTGAACGAGAATGGTTCCTATGGGAGGCCATGACCTGAGCTATTAACTCTTTCTCTCCCCATAGGTCAACAATGATCCTACTGAATGGTGGAGCAGGCTTGAGAACTGCCCTTGTTCCAATTTCCTATGGTCTTATGAAGTGACGTAGGACAGCATGGAGCTCACAATGCCAGGGACCTGGGTTGATTCCGGCTTCGGGTGGCTCCCTGTGTGGAGTTTGCACATTCTCCCTGTGTCTGCGTGGGTTTCCTCTGGGTGCTCCGGTTTCCTCCAGGTGGCTCCAGTTTCCTCCCACAGTCCAATGATGTGCGGGTTAGAGTGGATTGGCCATGCTAAATTGCTCCATTGTGTGCAGGCTTGGTGGGTTAGCCATGGGAAATATGGGGTGGAAGAGTAGATCTAGGTGGGATGTTCTTTGGAGGTAAGGTGCAAACTCGATGGGCTGAATGGCCACATTCTGCACTGTAGGGATTCTATGACTTACAGTCATTTGGCTGTATCTACTACCTTTTCCTTTCGACCCTGTCAGTCTTGGCTTCCTTGTCTTCAGGATCAAGAATGTATGTTATGGGAGCCATATCATCAATTTTCCTTCCAAACCCTCCCAGCCTTGAAGATGTCACGGATTGGAGTCCTCCTTTTGTTGTCCTGGACATATTTCTAACTTGGCCAATCATGGGGTGGCACGGTGGCTCAGTGCTGCCTCACAGCACCAGGGTCCCAGGTTCGATTCCAGCCTCGGGCGACTGTCTGTGTGGAGTTTGCATGTTCTCCCCGTGTCTGTGTGGGTTTCCTCCGGGTGCTCCGGTTTCCTCCCACAATCCAAAGATGTGCAGGTTAGGTGAACTGGCCATGTTTAATTGCCTGTAGCGTTAGTCAGAGGGAAATGGGTCTGGGTGAGTTACTCTTCGGAGGGTCGGTGTGGACTGGTTGGACCGAAGGGCCTGTTTCTACACTGGAGGGAATCTAATGTAAAATTAAAAGTAGTTCAGCAACACTGACATATGGCAGACAGTTCAGTCAACAAAGACCAAAAAAACAAACACCCCTGATCAACAGGGATTGGAGCTTCACAAGAAGAGACGGGAGAAACTGAAACTGTCCTTCTTGGGATAGAGAATACAAGGAATGTTTTCACAGAAATATTCAACAGTCTAAGTGGGGCTGAAAATGTGTTGCTGGAAAAGCGCAGCAGGTCAGGCAGCATCCAAGGAATAGGAAATTTGACGTTTCAGGCATAAGCCCTTCATCAGGAATGAGGAAAGTCAACATTCTGAGTGGGCCTATTAAGAGGAAATTACTTCCACTGACAAGAAATCCAGTAACCAGAGGAGACAGTTTTAAAATAATTAAGAACCAGATGGGAGACAGGGGTTTTTAAAGTATATGTTTTAGGATGGAGAATGCACTGACTTGGAAAAAACGGTGTACGCACGTTCGAAGTAACTTGTCAAAGGGAAGTGGATAATTATTCAGAAAGAAAAGCATTTCCCCATCCATAGGGAAAGAGTAGGGGAGTGGGATTCATCGTGTAGCTCTCGCAAAGGGCCAGAACAGGTGTGATGGGCAGATTCCCCTCCTTCCATGCTGAATAATTCCACAGCTTTCTTAAGGCTTGCTGCCTGATCAGAAATAAAGGCAGGTTAAATAGACCCTTTGCTTATCCGTCAGGGATAACGGGGAGGCTGACTATGTGTTCCCTTTCTCGGTACGGGTCTGTATTGCTGGGAGAGAGGGAGAGCAGGGTTCATCACCAGGACACTTGCCTTCCATCAGTGGAAGGAAACACCTCACACAAAGCATTTCCACTGTACAAGGTTGGGAATTCCCAGTGCAGCTCCCTGCAATGACATGTTTCCCAGGAGTAACTGAGACTTTTCATCCGGGGTTTGCGAGAGAGAGGGAGGGAGGGAAGCGAAGAGGTTTTATCCTGCAGAATAGAGCGATATTCCCAGCCGGAGTCAGGACAGTTATGTAATTCCTCTGGCAATCATTCCTGAAGACCACACTGCGATGAGTTCAATTTATGCCCATCAGTTGAGTTCAGTAATTACCCTGCACTTGCTGTATTTTGTCAAAGGTGCTGGGCTCTTATCAAGAGAAATAGCTGTTCTTCAGATCACGAGTTCTGGCTGAGGGAGCTCAATGTTCTGTCTGAGATTAAGCCAGTTTTATTTTTAACTCTAATGTCTCCTTTGACTCTCAGATCGGCTTCTGACTTCATTATCACGCAAGCTCCGGTGACCCACCTGTTTAATAATGTTTCGATTTCATTCCTCTTCCCAGCTCATCTATCGAGGAGAAAGTGAGGTCTGCAGATGCTGGAGATCAGAGCTGCAAATGTGTGGCTGGAAAAGCGCAGCAGGTCAGGCAGCATCCAAGGAGCAGGAAATTTGACGTTTCGGGCATTCCTGATAAAGGGCTTATGCCCGAAACGTCAAATTTCCTGTTCCTTGGATGCTGCCTGACCTGCTGCGCTTTTCCAGCAACACATTTCCAGCTCATCTATCGCCAGATTCATAGAATCCTTACAGTGGGGAAGTAGGCCCATCAAGTCCACACCCACCCTCTGAACAGCATCCCACCCAGACCCAACCCCTGACTTTCCCATGGCTAACCCACCTAGCTCATACATCATGGCCAATCTTCCGAACCTGCACATCTTTGGATGAACTCGGAGCAAACCCAGGCAGACCCGGGAGAGAATGTGCAAACCGCACACAGACAGTCGCCTGAGGCTGGAATCGAACCCAGGTCCCCTGGCGCTGTGAGGCAGCAGTGCTAACCACTGAGCCACCCTGCCACACCTACAGCAGAAACCTTCCTTCACTGCTTTTTCACCACCTGACAATTCCAGCACAGGGGAATGTTCTCACCATCCAGACTTGGAAATATATCGTCGTTCCTTAAGTGTCGCTGGGTTAAAATCCTGGAACTGTCTCCCTAATGGAAATGTGAGTGACTTTACATTCCAATGGACTGCAGCAGTTCCCAAAGGTAGTCAGGGGCAGCTAAGGAAGGACAATAAGCGCTGGACCACATCCCCAAACAGCGACTCGGCTGTTCTCCCACGTGCTGCAAAATTCTTCCTCTGATTCAATGGATCCAGGTTAGCAGAGAATTAGATGGAATAGAAACAGAGCAACCCGTTCATGTTGGAGTTTGCATTTCACTCAAGTCTCCTGCCATCGTTCTTACTCTCGCCATAGCAGGCTATCCCTTCATTCCTTACTTTCACATGTCCTTATCTAGCTTCCCCTTAAAGCTGAAACAAGCCCCACGGTCTCACCACTCAGTTGACGTTTCTCTGTTGTGTGGCTTTGTTGACCATCTCGCTCGTGTGTGCATCAATGAGTTTGTTATTGTTGACTTGGCCGAACATTGGACTTGAAAGGTCTGGTACCTGAAAGAAACCGGGCTGTCTATTTTAGAGCACAACAGAGTGGTAAACATTCAGAGACAAATGTTTGCATTCTAATTGCCGTGTACAGCACAAAAGGAAGCCATTCTGTTCATTTAACTTGTACCATTTCTTTAAAAGTGCTAACTAGTCAACTCAACTCCTCACAGCCCTGTAAACATGGATTCAATTTGATTTATTATTCTCACATGTACCTAGGTACAGTGAAATGTTTTGTTTTGTGTGCAGTACAGGCAGATCATACCAGACAGAGATCATGGGGTGATTGAATAGAGTGAGGTGTACAGTGTTACAGCTGCAGAGAAGATGCAGAAAGAGCGAGATTGACATTAGATTTGAAGTTTGTGAGGTCCATTCAGAACTCTAAGAATGGCAGGGAAGAAGCTGTTCTTGAATCTGATGGTGCGTGTGTTTGTGCTTTTATATCTTCTACACGACGGAAGAGGTTTGAAGAGATTATAACTGGGTGGGAGGGGTCTTTGATGATGTTGGCTGCCTTCCCAAGGCGGTGGGAAGTGTAGGTGGAGTCAATGGATAGACGGTTGGCTTGTGTGATGGACTGGGTTGTGTTCATAACTCTCTGTAGTTTCTTAAGGTAAAGAAACTAAAGTTAACTTTTTGACGCTTTATCCCATTCCCTTTTGAGATTTAAAGTTTTGAATCCAGTGTGTAAAAGAGATACATTTCAGTCTTTTCCCCCAGTTAACATTGGCCAGCTAAAGCAGGTTGGCCCAATGCCCACTGGGTTTGGAGGAATGAGGATTGATCTCATTGAAACAAACTAGACGTTGAGAGGACTGGAGAGTGTATGTAATTGGAAGATGTTCCCTCTCATTGAGGGGAGACCGTAACTGGAGGACATAGTCTGAAAATAAAGAGTTTCTCTCTTCAGACAGAAAAGAGGGTGTTTGCTGTTTTTTTAAAAAAATATAGATCCCCTACAGTGTGGAAACATGTCCTTCAGGTCCACACCGACCATTCAAAGAGAAACCCACCCAAACCCCTTTTCCCTCTGACTAATTCATCTAATTGACAATTTAAGCATGGCCAATCCACCCTGACCTGCACATCTTTGGACAATGGGAGGAAACTGGAGCACCTGGAGGAAACCCACTCAGACACGGGGAGAATGTGCAAACTCCACACAGACAGTCACCCAAGGCTGGAATCGAACCCAGGACCCTGGTGCAGTGAGGCAGCAGGGCTAATCACTGTGCCACCGTGTTCTCTAGGGTCTTTTGAGAATGGAAATCTCTGCCCCCGGAAGGCTGTGTAGGCTGGGTCTTTGCATTTATTCAGGGCTGAATTAGAGATTTCTGATAGACCAAAGAGTCGGGGATTGTTGGGGAGGTGGGGGTGGAGGGTAGACCAGGACGTTGGGGCTGATACCCCAGTCGGGTCTGCCATAATCTTATTGAAAGATACAGCTGACCGAAGGAACCTACCACTGCACCTAAGCTCTACATTCCTATGAATATACCTGAGGCATCCCCAGTAACCTGGGAGTGGATCTAATCGTAAGTAGAAAGGGTAAAGTCCCGACACACAGGGGAGGTGGGCAGTGGTGTGCTGGTTATGTCACTGGTCTCGTAACCTAGAGGTGGAAGTGAAAATCTGTGGCTGCTGGAGATCTGGAATTAAAAAAAGGAGGACGTGCTGGAGAGATCTCGTAAGGAGTAACGGGCTACGGGGAGAGTGCAGGTAAGTGGAATTGAAATGCCCGTCAGCCATGATTAAATGGTAGAGTGGACCCGATGGGCTGAATGGCCTTACTTCCACCCCACGGTGCTTAGCACTACTACCTCACAGCACCAGCGTCCCAGGTTCAATTCCAACCTCGGGCAGCTGTCTGTGTGGAGTTTGCGCATTCTCCCCCTGACTGCGTGGGCGTGCTCCGGTTTCCTCCCACAGTCCAAAGACGTGCAGGTTAGGGTGGATTGGCCACGCTAAACTGCCCACAGTGTTAGGTGCATTAGCCAATGGGTCTGGGTGGGTTAGTCTTCAGAAGGTTGGGTCGAAGGGCCTGTTTTCACACTGTAGGTAATCTAATCATGTCTTCTGGTCTTAACTCCAGCACATCTGGCAGCTCCTGTAGATGGAGAAAAACAGTTAACATTTCGAGTCTGGTATGACTTTTTTGAGAAACTAAGTTTCTCTAGCTCCTTAGAAGAGTCATATCAGAAATATTAACTGTATTTCTCTCTCCACAGGTGCTGCCTGACCTGCTGAGTTTCCCCAACTTTTTCTTCTTGTAATACAGAATCTAGTGACTCGAGCTAAAGTTCCAGGGACAAGGGTTCAAATCCACCACGCCAGATGGCGTGATTTGAATTTTACGACAATCTGGAATGTAAAGCTGGTGACCATTGGGATCTTCATTAACAAAAACCCATCTGGTTCACTAATGTCCTTGAGGGAAGGATGGATCATTAGAGGTCTGGCTCACTTGTAACTACAGACCCACAGCAGTCTGCTTGACTCTTAATTGCTCTCTGGAATGGCCGAGAGAGAGAGATAACCAGGGGTGGGTAATAACTACTGATCTGGCCAACAACACCACATCCCACAACAGAATTTTGAAAATCTGTTCCTTGCATTATTCATGAATCTGTTGTTGTAGTGCTCACTTAAAATATACTTTATAACGATGTTTTATTTTACAATGACAGATTGAGTCTTGGTCTATTCATATCATGCTGCTATAAAAAAGGTTTTATTGCACTTTAACAATGTCCCTGGCTTTGCCTTGGTGTCTGATTGATGACCATGTATGTGTCATGTGGCTCAGTATGAGTCTTTATCCTGTGCAGCCCTTTGTTACCACCGGAGAGATGTTATGTAAAAGCACGTTATTGTTGTTGTTAAGTTGATCAGCTGGCTTCTACATCTGTTAGGCGACTAGCTAATCGCACAGTGCCATATCCAATTAGCATCATGAGGGGAGGAACAATCTCTATATTGCGGGTTTTTTTTCTGGAGCATTTCAAAGCTGAGACTGCAAATCATCCAATACAATATGCTGGAATAATAGCAACAATTTAAACTGAGCCCCGGTGGAGCGAACTGCTGCACATTGAGGGTTGTTAGGCTGTTTGATGTTATTTCCTTGATGTTCAAGCATCACCAAGGCTTTGATACTTTGCTTTTTTTTCCACTAATTGCCATTTCTATTGATTTTTTTTTGTCAGGCATCAGACTTTCCAGAAGTCTACTGTGTGTGAACACCCTGCGATCTGCCCTACTCAGACCCTGCTCAGAAAAGAATCTCAGTGCAAAGATAGATTAGAGACTTTTTATAGCACGGTTTATTGTTCATCAAGCTGATTCTTTTCTCTAATGGAGAGGTCTAACGGAAGGGCTGTGAACCCCAGAGCAGTACCAGGATCAAAGAGAACAGAAGGAGATACACAGTATAAACTGCAATGGTCATAGCTGGTAGACTCCTGTCTTATTACAGCTCAAAGAACTGTGTCCCTGCTTTCAATTAATAGTCATTGGAAGGGATGCAAATGAAGATTTCCAAGCAGCGAATTCGTGACTGAAAGGGTCAGAGGAGATGGCACAGCCTGACATTCTTTGTTCTCCAACAGAGAACAAAGGGATGGCCTCTAAAGAGAGCTAAAGCTTCCAAAAGGGGGTGATTGACTAGGTTAGGATTGTTTTTGCTGGGGTTCAGGCAACTGAGGGAGGATCTCATCGAGATTTATAACATTCTAACAGGACTAGACAGGGTAGGTGCAGGGAGGATGTTCCCGATGGTGGGTGCATCCACAATCAGGGGTCACAGTCTGAGGATTCGGGGTGGACCATTTAGGACGGAGATGAGGAGACATTTCTTCACCCAAAGAGTGGGGAGCCTGTGGGATTCATTACCACAGGAAGGAGTTGATGCTAAAACATTGAATGTATTCAAGAGGTGGCTGGATATAGCATTTGGGGTGAATGGGATCAAAGGTTATGGGGAGAAAGGAGAATTAGGCTATTGGGTTGGATGATCAGCCATGATCGTGATGAACAGCAGAGCAGGCTCGAAGGGCCGAATGGCCTCCTCCTGCTCCCATCCTTTTGTCTCAATGTTTCTATGAACGTGCTTGCTAGGGAGCATGGGCAAAAGAGCTGAACTCAAGAAGTCAGGTGAGAGAGACCTGCGGATAAAGTTCAGGCCTAGGTCAACAGGTGACATGCAAATTTGCTAAGCAATGATCATTTCCAGAAAGAGAGAATCTAATCATCACCTCTTGATGGTACTACTATCACTGAATCCCCTACTATCAAAATCCTACAAGTCACCATTGACCAGAAATTAAACTAAATCAGCTATATCAATTAACACAGTGGCTACAAGAGCAAGTCAGAAACGAGGAAACATGCAGAGGGTAACTCACCTCCTGACTCCCCAAAGCCTGCCCACCACCTACAAGGCACAAGTCAGGAGTGTAATAGGATCCATCCACTTGCCTGGATGGGGGCATCTCTCCAACCACACTTGAGAAACCTGACTCCATCCAGAACAAAGCAGCCCACTTGATTGTCACCACATCCACAAGCATCCACTCCCTCCACCACCGACGCTCAGTAGCAGCAGTGTGTCCCAACTACAAGATGCACTGCAGAAATTCACCAAAGATTCCCCACAACACCTTCCAAACTTGAAACCCCGACCAGCTAGAAGGGCAAGGGCAGCAGATACATGGGAACACCAGCTCCCTGCAGGTTCCCCTCCAAGCCACCCACCATCCTGACTTGGAAATATATCAGTGTTCCTTCAGTGTCACTGGGTCAAATCCTGGAACTCCATCCTGGAGTACACTGTGGGTACAACCATACTTACAAATGTTGCTGCTTTGGTGACAGTTCATTACCACCATCTCAGGACAATTTCAGCAATAACTGTTGATCCCAGCCACTGATACTTCAGTACAGTGAAGGAACCTTTGGAAAAAAGAGGTTTAGACAGGATATTTCCAATTGTTAGAGAGTACAAACCATAAAACAGTCACTAATAATCCTGCTGTTTATTGAGGAGAGACATTGTTACCCAGGAATTAATGAGGATACCACCACAGGATTGGTTGAGGTAAGTAATGCAGATGGGAATAAGAAGAAACTAGAGAAATACACAAAAAAACCCATAGTCTTACCAGACTATAGCGCTGCCTCCATATTAGAGAAAGAGATATGACTGGTCTGGGTTTAACCTGAGGGTCCCCCCCACTCCAAGAGAAGGGGGGGGGAAGAGATTGAGAAAGGGAGTCCTTCATGATAGCCTCAGTGCGGGAATCGACCCCACACTGCAGATTTCACTAACCAGCTGTCCAGCCAAGTGAGCTAACCGAACGAGGGCAAATGGGAAAGAAGGATAAGCCAATAAGTACGACCTATGGATGTTCATGTGGAGCATAGACATCAAGGTGGACTAGCTGGGCTGAGAAACGTTTTTCTGTACTGTCGATTTGATGTTACTCAGTAACTTTAAACACTTGCACATCTGACTCATTTGAAGTTCTGGAAATGTACTCATGAGTATAAGAGAAGCTAATGAATCCTAATTTGTGAAGATAAGGATCAAACTGAGAATTTGCAGCTAGTGAAGAGAAGGCCATGAGGATTTCTAACTGCAGCAGCATGCTGGGATTTGGAAGATAACTGTGAAAAAAAAATTCACTCTCGCATGTCATGTTTGTTCTATCCCATGTGAGAGTGACACTCAGAGGAGTAACATTCAAATTGTTGACAAGGTTTGTCTACATACAGAGTCAACAGCTTCTGTGACGATAAAATGGGTTTTGACACCAAAAGCATCAGTCTTTTTGGAAGAAAATTTGTAAAAGGAAAATATTAGAAATAGACAAATTGTTTACCATTTTGGATGACAGACCAGAGCTGTCAACAGCCGGGTGAATTTTCACCCTGAGATTTCACTCTCTCGTTCCGTGCCATGATAATACAATCGTAAGTTTTGGGGAAGTGGTGGCCTACTGGTATTATCAGTGGACTATTAATCTAGAGACCCACCTAATGTTCTGGGGACCCACGTTCAAATCCTGCCAAGGCAGATGGGGAGTTTGAATTCAATAAAAAATTTGGAATAATGAATCAAATGATGAACGTGAATCCCGCTCTGCTTCACAAACATTCTTTAGGGAAGGAAGCTGCCATCCTTCCCTGGTCTGGCCTGCACATGACTTCAGACCCACAGCCATGTGTTTTATTCTCAACTACCCTCTGAGGCAATTAAGGACGGGCAACGAATGCTGGCCTAACCAGTGATGCTTTCGTCCTATGAATAAGTGGGGTAAAAAAAGAGTTGTATCTGGTCCAAACAACAACCATGGAGTTACCAGGTCATCTACTGCTCAGTTAGCTATCGCTTTCCCTCAACAGAGAGAAATACGTCCTTCTGACCCTTTTAACTGATTGTCCACCTAGGGAATTCGGTGTGACTGGTCATGGTCTCCATGGGTCCTTGTAAGGCTGATGAACTTAATCCAGCCACATCTCCCACCACACATTTTTCAGGGATTGGAATTGGTCCACGGCCTCAAGATGACAGACACTCCTCTCTCCGGTTCCTCTTCCTGTTGTTGACCGGTGCTCTGTGTCCCTTCACCACAGGGGTCACCTCCAAATCAGTTTCTTCTGCGCAAAGGTCTCCCATGCATTGACATCGATGTCGCATTCCTTGAGGGAAGTCCTCAGGGACTCTCTGAAACATACAGAGTCGAGGCTGTGTGTTTCTCTTTGAAATTGTTTGTTCGTTATTCTTCCTGGCTGCAAAAATCCAGATCTGGAAATGCGGCCAGCATTTATCTATCATTGATCCTTGACGTTGAGTGACTGAAGAAATAATTGTCAGAAAGCTGGCAACTGGTAAATATGAGATCCCAAATCTATAACAGTTATTCTGCTGCTGAGGATGCCGTTGGCTGCTGCCAAGTAATAAAAATTAAGAAGGCTGTTTCCTTCTGTTTTTCGTTGTTTGCAATATCCTGAAGAATTTGGTAATAATTCATTAAGTATACAGGCATTATCAATACTGTGCAATTCAGCCTTCCCTTCCTGCAATTGAATCTTGAAACTCAGGCAGAACATTATCACCAATGACTTGAACTATGTGCATTTATATAGCATCTTTGATGCCAACTCAGAGTCACACAGCACAGAAACAGACCCTTCAGTCCATGCCGAACATAATCCCAAATTAAACTAGTCCCACCTGCCTGCTCCTGGCCCATATCCCTCCAAACCTTTCCTATTCATGGACTTATCGAACCCTTTAGCCTTCAATGCATAAGTCCAACTGCCAACATCCTGTGGTTAACTTTGTCTAGAAATTGAACCATATAAATGCAACGGTTACAAGAGTAGGTCAGCATTTGGAATCCTCCAGCAAGTATCTCATTTCCTGACACCCCAAAGCCTGTCCATCATCTACAAGGCACAAGTCAGGAGTGTTATGGAATACTCCCCGCTTGTTGAATGCAGCTCCAACAACACCAAAAACAGTTTGCCACCACCCAGGACAAAGCAGCCATATCCCCTCCCTCCACCACCGACGCTCGGTAGCAGCAGTGTGTATCATCTACAAGATGCTCTGCAGAAATTCACCAAGGCTCCTCACACACAACTGATAAACTAACCACCACTTCCATTTAGATGGACAGTGGTAGCAGTTATGTGGGAACACCACACCCTGCAAGTTCCCCTCCAAGCCACTCACCATCCTGACTTGGAAATCCTGGAAGTCCCTTCCTAATAGCACTGTGGGTGTCCCTACACCACATGGACAGCAGTGATTCACAAAGGTAGCACCTTCTCAAGCTAAGTAGGGTTGGGAATTAATTCACAATGATAAAAATCCTGAGGTGTTTCGTAGAAACGCAATGGAACCAAACTTGACATCTCATCATTATTTCCTACTGTTTGACATTTAGCTTGGTAAAATTCTAGATCGTTGATTCTAGTTTCCCAATTATAAAAAGCAATTAGAACAGTAGCTATCACGTTACGGTTTAATATTCTCACAGAAACTACCTGTGTTTGCACAGTAGATGTTGCAATTAGATCCTCTGTGTAATCTGCTAATTACATTCCTTTGACAATCTGTGTGTGGTTAGTTGTGTTGCCTTTAGTCAAATACAGTGATCAAACAACATTTAATATCTCTAATCTTTCTTCCCTTTCATCTCACTGCTGCCTCTCCTGGTTGTCCTCACATGATGCCCTGGACCCTTTTTTTTTGAAAGTGAGGAATTTGTGAAGAACGATGGCTCATATGGACCTCACTTTTGAAATTTGGATGGGTGGGATGTTGGAGGCGAGTGGGGGAATCTGCTTTAGGTAGCAAAAGAGAATTGGCAAGAGGGCAGAACCCAAGGAAAACATTTAAGGGAATTTGTGAAGAAGGTAGAGTTGGTTTCTGTCCTGTCTGACTCCATGACTCTGTCTTAAAAGTAGGTTTGGACACAACTTTGCTGTGATCAGCTGATGTAAGCAGAATATTGAACATAATTGGGTACAAATGAATGGAAGAGTTTACATCAAAGTGGTGGCCAAATCATTCTACAAATCCAGATGACAGAATCATGGAATTGCTATGGGGCAGAGTCAACTCATTTCGACTCCCATTATGTAAAAGATGAGGTCTGCAGATGCTGGAGATCACAGTTGAAAATGTGTTGCTGGTTAAAGCACAGCAGGTCAGGCAGCATCCAAGTAATAGGAAATTCGACGTTTCGGGCATAAGCCCTTCATCAGGAATGAGGACAGTGTGCCAAGCAGGCTAAGATAAAAGGTAGGGAGGAGGGACTTGGGGGAGGAGGGGGGGGCGTGATGGAGATGTGATAGGTGGAAGGTGGCTGAAGAGTTTCTGTGCAGAGGAGATGACCTGGGGTGTGCTGTGAGAGAGGGACTCACTGAAATCCCTGTAGAGGGAGGAAGAGAGCTTCTTCAAGGAAGGCATACTTGCAAGAGGATTCGCAGTAGGTTAAAATCTTCGGGTAAAAAATGAGGTCTGCAGTTCGGGTAAAAAATGAGGTCTGCAGTTCGGGTAAAAGCCTGCTTGGCACACTCTCCTCATTCCTGATGAAGGGCTTATGCCCGAAACGTCGAATTTCCTATTCCTTGGATGCTGCCTGACCTGCTGTGCTTTAACCAGCAACACATTTTCAACCTCGACTCCCATTATGCCTATACTGACTCACTATGTAAGCGCCATGACTTAGTGCCATTGTTCTGCCTGTTCAACCGATCTGAATGACAGAATCATACAACATCTAGTGTGAAGAAAGAGGCCATTTGGCCCGTCAGATCTGCACCATCCCATTCCTGTAACCCCGCTTGGGTTCCTTTTTTTAACCACGGCCTGCACATCCTTAAACATACGGTGCAGTTTGTCACCTAATCTGCGCAGGTTATGAAGATGGGAGGAAACCGGAGCAACTGGAGGAAACCCACGCAGACACGGGGAGAACGTGCAAACTCCACACAGACGGTCACCCAAGGCTGGAGTTGCACCGAGGTTCCTGGTGCTGTCAGACAGTAGTACCGCCTGGTCCTAATCAAGGAATTACAATGAAGAAGTGACGCAATTGTGCCTGCATTAGCGTCCAAAGGAGTGTGGTGATTTAATGACATTCTCCAGCCATTTCCCAGTAACTCTGCACATTATATCTATTTAATAATCATCATGTGTTGATTGATTTACCAGGATGTTGCCAGGAACTGAGAGTTTGAGTTATAAGGAGAGGCTGGATAGGCTAGGGCTTTTTTTTAACTGGAGCTTTGGAGATTGAGAGGTGACCATATAGAGGTTTATAAAATCCTGAAGGGCATGGATAAGGTGAATGGCAGGTCTTTGTTTTTCCCTCGGGTGGGGGATTTTAAGAGCGGTGGCAAATTCTTAATTTGAGACAAAAAGGATTTATAAGGGGCAATTTTTTTTATACACAGAGAGTGGTTTGTGTGTGGAATAAAGGAAGTGGAGGGAATGGGTACAGTTAAAATGTTTAAAGCGACATTTGGACAGGTTGGTCAGTAAGAAATGTTTGGAGGGATATGAGCCAGGAGCAGGCAGATGGGAATGGCTTAGTTTGGGATTATGGTCAGCATGGACTGGTTGAACCGAAGGGTCTGTTTCTGTGCTGTATGACTCTATGACTGTTGGAATGTTGGAAGCTGGAAAAGATGAATGTCCAAAGCTACAATCAGCGGCGAAAGAGTTGGTAAGAGGAAGACTGAGAATATTCAGGATGCAAAAAATTAAGTCCACTACTAATAAGAACAAGGCTCAGACAAGATACAATGCTTTCTACAGAATCTCCAAGTTAAACCTCTGCAATGGCTTTGGGAAATGTTTTAAGAATGGGAATGCTGTGTCTTTGATGATCCTACAACTTACATAGAAGAGGAAACTAAAGAAAAAAGTAAAGAAACATGGGCTCAACAATGTCAAGAGCGATTTGACGCAGTGACGGGCACACAGTCTGGTTCAGAACCAACAATCATCAAGTGATTTGATTTATCCCCATTGTTCTTGAGAAGATGATGGAATGGTCTTAAATTGTGACACTGACTCCAGTGATTGGGGCAGTTGTCCACGTTTCCATTTCGAGTTCATATCTGAGCCAGTTTTTAGACAGCATTTTGAAAGAAAAAATGTCTTCAAGGTTCAATGATCAAAAAGCAAAATTTCGGGGGGTGGGGGGGTGTAAGAAGGTAGATTCGTCTTCAATCCCTGAAGGAAGTGGATTCAAAGTTGGCAACCAAATGTTTTCTAAACAGAACAGGAGAACTGGAAGGATTAAACATGGTGGTGGTAGACATTGGATCACAAGCCTCACTGCTCTCCAGGGAAATTAAGTGCGTGTGGTACCTTAAGCCAGACTGCGATGAGCTGCCTTCATAATTAATTAACCAACACTTGAATTAAACATTTGAGAATGTTTTTCCTTGACTCAATATGTGGTTGCATTGCCAGGGTAGTGTTAAGCTGCATGGATCAGAGAGTCGTGTGATACATTAACTGGCCTCTTTCTAAGGTAGCGGGGAATATAAAGCAGTCTGGATTGAAAACACTGACTTTGCAACAGTTGCTTCAGGCTGCATCAAGTTGGGCTGATAGAGTGCACTCTCCTTGTTGAACTGCTTACCCTATTAGGCTGTTAGGAATTACCTGTAGTGCTAAATTGTCTGTAGTGTTAGGTAAGGGATAAATGTAGGGGTACGGATGGGTTGCGCTTTGGCGAGTCGGTGTGGACTTGTTGGGCCGAAGGGCCTGTTTCCACACTAAGTAATCTAATCTAATCTACCACATGAGGAAATGTCAGGGTGAGAATATAGGAATTCAAAGTAGGTGTAGATAATAAACCAGCACCTCCAATTACCAACCAGAACTTGCTCCACATTTCAATAGAATCAACTAATTGTCTAACCCCCAACCCCACCTTCCTGGCTTGTCACCATTTCTAATGACTTACTTAGGGTTGGATTTTGACTGAGTTGGGAAGACATAGAAAAAGAACATAGAACAATACAGCGCAGAACAGGCCCTTCAGCCCTCGATGTTGCGCCGACCTGTGAACTATTCTCAGCTCGTCCCCCTACACTATCCCAAAATCATCCATGTCCTTATCTAAGGATTGTTTAAACCTCCCTAATGTGGCTGGGTTGACTACATTGGCAGGTAGGGCATTCCACACCCTTATCACTCTCTATGTAAAGAACTTGCCTCTGACATCTGTCTTAAATCTATCACCCCCTCAATTTGCAGTTATGCCCCCTCGTACAAGTTGACATCATCATCCTAGGAAAAAGTCTTTCACTGTCTACCTTATCTAATCCTCTGGTCATCTTATATGTCTCTATCAAATCCCCCCTTAGCTTTCTTCTTGTCAATGAGAACAGACCTTCAAAAATGGTCTGGAAGTGGACATCCTGCTTCCATGTCCAATGGATTCAATGACCACCAGCAGGTGGATGGAAGTTGTGGTTGCCACAGGCAGAAAAGTCAAAATCAACAGGAATATTTGTACCCAATGCAGAGGTCAAACTCTTCCTGTTTTAGATGTTCCATAGATCTTAACCCACAGTGTAGGCCCCCAGATTGTTAAAGTCGCATAAATGCTCTTGATATAATGACTTTAAATGAAGGTTTTAAACTTTAACATTGATAAAAAGGATTAAACTGTTAGTGAAAGTTTAAAGAATTTTTTCGCTGGACAGGCCATCTGGTATAGGTCAGGAAAAGATATATCATTTGGTGTAAAATTTCAATTATTGTTAATATTTCCCAAGGAGTCAATAAAATAAATCTTGGCTGATTTTCAGAAGCTATATTTATCACATCCAGGGGTTTTGATTTCACAGTTTTTTTTTAGAGGATTGAAGAGACTATTAAAGGATCTTGTTCTATTTCATAATGCAGCGTATGTACACACCGATTAGAAATGAGAGGTGAATCCAAAACACGACAAAAGAGGACCATAGGGTTACTCTATCATTAATATTGATCATGTTCTATTTGGGATACCATAAATTGCTAAATTTATCAGTGAGGAGGGATGAAATGGCTCCTCCTCTTAATCCATCCACATAGCCGCATCCCCTCCCGATATCCACAAGGTGAATTTAAAACCTTCCCTCCCCTCATGGATGCCCTGCTCTCAAACTCAAATAACTTACATCTTAAGAGGACCCAAGCATTCTTGTGTGGAACCAAGGCTGAATTTTTTTTTTAAATTGAGAAGATGTAATAATGCTGTGTATGTACACACCGATTAGAAATGTGAGGTGAATCCAAAACACGACAAAACAGGTCCATAGGGTTACTCTATCGTTAATATTGGACACCATGGCCAACACCAAATCAATTGGGGAGTTCCGTGATGACTCACTGACCTTGCAAAGGCTGCACGTTCTGGCTGCTAATCAGTTTTTCACTTGCATCTCATAATAAGTGCTGTCTTAATTGCCTGTCAATAACTCTATTTCATCCAATCGCTTCCAATGGTATGGGTTAGCCGTTCAGTACTGGCGTTTGCATTTGTAATCTGTATCAGTTTGGACGTTGGCTAATTAAAAACCTGCAATGAGCTCTTAAACTCAATTTAAAACAATAAGCCTTTTAACCAGTCAGTGCCCGTCTCCTTTAACAGCACTTTTGTTCCTATGACTGGCCCAACAGCAGAACAATTAATGCCTTTTCCTAATATCGTCTGCCTATTTTAAGAGATGTCACCTGAAATAATTCCATGAAGGCCAGTATCCCGTCACCAAGTCTCCCTTTATTTACACACAGGGAGTCCTTGACACTGACCCAGCTCCCTCAGAGCCAGCTCTCAGAGTGAACAGAACCTCTAACATTCCTGTTTATATCTGTCATCCAGGTCTCCCTGATTGGACTAGGTTAACAGCCCCAATCAGAGAACTCACATTCCAGTTGGGCGTACCTTGTTCCAATTACTACATCACTCATTTATTTTAACTCAGTGAAGGTTCTGTTAAAATAGCAATTTTTGCCATAACTCTTCACAATGCTCCTCACGACCTTATCTCTCCAATCCTCTTGCCTATCATCCCGATTGTCAATCCATCCAAATAATTTGTGTCTTTTTTGCACCCACTCTTTGCCCATGCGGTTCTGTTCTCTGACATTCCCTCCCTGAACATCGCTACTGCGTAACTGCACTCTCCGCTGGCTCGATTCTGATCTATTCTGGGTGACTGGGTGCCCTCATGTCAATCTGATTAACACCCCCTAATCTCTCCTTTCCTGACTTGGCAAACATTTCCTCATGTGGAAAGCACAGTCCACTCTTAATCACAGTGTCATAGGTTCAAGAACACTAAGAATGTTAATTCAGCTGCCAGTCCTCTGCAGTACTGAGGGGGAGGCATACTGCGGGAGTTATCATCCTTTGAACAAACCATCGGGCTGTGGTCCTAACTTCCCTCACCAATGTACTCCATAGATCCATCTGGAAGAAGACCAGGGGATCTCATACTCAGTCATGTGGCTCGATGGTGTCATTATGACACACACTGAAGCCAATCGACCCAGTGACCCAATATCTGATCAATGTTTATCATTCAACTGAGAAAACAAGCAAAGTCACATTGTTTTGGCAGCTTGCTTGTGCAAAACTGACTGGACAAATTTCTTAAATGAGACCAGTGTTTACATGTGCATTGGATTGATCTAGATTGATTGTCACACGTGCTGAGACCCATGCAGTGCAAACTTTACAGTTGCCACATTACAGTGTCATCTTACAGACAGAGTTACCCAGGAACTTAACATCAATTCCTTCGGAAACTAAAATGTCTAGAAAAGTGAAGGAGTTAAGAGTTCAGCATCGTAGGTCATAGGAATAAATTAGGACAATAAAAGAGCAAAACATTCAGGCAAAGTCTTTCTGGGAGAACGGTCCCATGGCTCAGTCCAGTCTCCGGTCACCGGGAGAATGGCCTCAATGCTGTCTCCGATCACCGGGAGAACGGTCCCATGGCTCCATCCAGTCTCTGGTCACCGGGAGAATGGCCTCAATGCTGTCCCCGATCACCGGGAGAACGGTCCCATGGCTCCATCCAGTCTCTGGTCACCGGGAGAATGGCCTCAATGCTGTCCCCGATCATCGGGAGAATAGTCTCACTGCTGTCCCCGATCACCGGGAGAACGGCCTCACTGCTGTCCTCGATCACTGGGAGAATGGTCTCACTGCTGTCCCCGATCACCGGGAGAATGGCCTCATTGCTGTCCCCGATCACCGGGAGAACGGTCTCACTGCTGTCTGCAATCACCGGTAGAATTGTCTCACTGCTGTCCCTGCTCACTGGGAGAATGGTCTCACTGCTGCCCCCGATCACCGGGAGAATGGTCTCACTGCTGTTCCTGCTCACTGGGAGAATGGTCTCACTGCTGTCCCCAATCACCGGGAGAACGGTCTCACTGCTGTCCCCGATCACCGGGAGAATGGTCTCACTGCTGTTCCTGCTCACCGGGAGAATGGCCTCACTGCTGTTCCTGGTCACCGGGAGAATGGTCTCACTGCTGTCCCCAATCACCGGGAGAATGGTCTCACTGCTGTTCCTGATTACCGGGAGAATGGTCTCACTGCTGTCCGCGATCACCAGGAGAATGGCCTCACTGCTATCCCCGATCACCAGGAGAACGGTCTCACTGCTGTCCCCGATCACCAGGAGAACGATCTCACTGCTGTCTCCAGCCTCCCATCACCGGGCGAAGCCATACCCGCTGCTCTGCTTGCGACTGACCCACTCTCTGCAGAAGAGAAAGGAATAAACGCAGAAAGGGAAGGAAAATCAAGTGAAAGGAAAAAGTGGAGGCAAAAAGTAAAACGTTGAAGGAAAGGAAACGGGAGCAAATGGGCCTCGACTGACAGACTCCACACAGCCCTGTTAATCCACCACCATCTTGCAGTGAGAGTCTGCACCTTCAATGGGCTCACAAACCCATTAGCACCTCACATTGGAGAGGTGCTATATACATTCACATTTAATCTCCCTTCATCCTGACAGTGAAAGGGCTGTGGAGACTGTCATTACATTAAGTGCCTAGTTTGGAGTTTGGTTTTATTGTTTTGCTGCTGACAGTAGTTTGGGTAGAGACTGTTTCTTCGAGTGCCAGTCCCAGGCTGGACCCTTGGAAACATTGACGCTGACCAACGTGTGGAAGACGTGGCCAAAGAAAAGTTCCTCCCAGCTCCGACCTGGGAACAAAAGCCCATCCCGTTGATGAATGAATTGCTTTTCAGCATCAGCTACTGAGTCAGATACTGTCAGGTTCCAGCCTCACTCCAGGGTCCTGAGCACAAATCCCCATCTCGTATTTCAGCCCAGCCCAGCCCAGCCCAGAGGGAATGCTGAGCTGTTGAAATGGTGAGCAGGAATCAGTGTTGGACTGTGGTGTACAGAGTTAAAAATCACACAACACCAGGTTTTATTTGGAAGCACTAGCTTTCGGAGCGCTGCTCCTTCAACAGGTGGTTGTGGAGCATAAGAACATAAGACACAGAATTTATAGCAAAAGAACACAGTGTCATGCAACTGAAATGATATATTGCACAAACCTAGGTTGTTGTAAAGTCTTTCATCTTTTAGAATGGGTTGCAGGTTTTGGTTCATTAATATGTAAATCCCAGAATTTCTTTTAAGTCACATTCTCAAGATAACTTTATAACAAAAGGTGACAGCTCAGCTCAGACAATGTATTAAAGGTGTGAGGTCAGAGTCTGTCTGTATCCCAATCTTGAGTCAGACTGTTTCTATTTCCAAAGTGAAATTTATAAAGTATTAATAAATTGACAGCTGGCATTGACTGCCTGCAGGTTGTCTGCTTCTTGAGCAAAATAGAATGTGTCTGTAAATACAAATTCACCCCATAGACTGATATGTGTGTGTGCATGCATGAGAGAGAGTGTGTGTGTGTGCATGTGAGAGACTGTGTGTTTGTGTGAGTGCATGCTTGGTTAAGTGTGTATGTGGGTGTGATGGAGTATAAGCCTGTAAGAGGGTGTGTGCATGAGTGTGAGTGTGGGGAGATGTAAGTATGTGTGTCAGTGTGTGTGTGTGTATATGAGAGAGGGCCTACATGAGTGTGTGTGTGTGTGTATATGAGAGAGGGTCTGCGTGCGCACGCGCGCGTGTGTGTGTGTGTGTGTCTGTGTGTGCGTGTGTATATGAGAGAGGGTCTGCGTGAGTGTGTGTGTGTGTGTGTATGAGAGAGGGTCTGTGTGTGTGTGTGTGTGTGTGTATGTATCTATGTGTGTGTGTCTGTGTGTGCGTGTGTATATGAGAGAGAGTCTGCGTGAGCGTGTGTGTGTGTGTGTGTATGAGAGAGGGTCTGTGTGTGTGTGTGTGTGTCTGTGTGTGTGTGTGTGTGTATTGCAGTGGGGTCACCTGTAGTGTGACATGAACCCAATGTCCCGGTTGAAGCCATCCCCATGGGTAGCGAACTTGACTATCAGCCTCTGCTCGGCCGCTTTTTCTTGTTGCCTGTCCCGAAGTCTGTCTTGGAGGACGGTCACCCGAAGGTTCGAGGTCGAATGTCCCAGACCCGCTGAAGTGTTCCCTGACCTGGAGGGAACGCTCCTGCCTGGGGATCGTTACGCAGTGTCCATTCATCCATTCTTGTCTCATCTGCTTGTTCTCGCCAATGCACCATGCCTCAGGGCATCCTTGCCTGCAGCATGTGAGATAGGTAACGTTGGCCAAGTCCCGTGAGTACCTGCCACGTACATTACGTGTCCCCACATGTAATGGTGGTATCCATATCAACACTCTGACATGTCTTGCAGCGGTTGCCATGACTGGGTTGTATGGTGTAGTCCTGAAGGCTGGGCAGTTTGCTGCAAACAGCAATCTGTTTGAGGTTTGGTGATTGTTTAAAGGCGAGAAGTGGGAGTGTGGGGAAGATCCTCATCGATAATGTGTTGCAGGCTGCAAAGAACATGCCGTAGTTTTTCAGCTCCCAGGAGGTACTGGACAACGGAGGGCACCCTGTCGGTTGCATCCCGTGTCTATCTCCTGAGGAGGCCGTTACAGTTTCCCGCTGTGGCACATCGGAACTGGTGATCGATTGATTGAGCATCGTACACTGTTCTTATGAGGGCGTCCGACAGCACCTTCAGGTGTCCATCACATTCCAGCTCACCTGAACAGATCCTGTGTATGCGTAGGGCTTATCCTTAGGGGACGGCTGTTTTAATCAGCTTGGGGGTGGGGGGAAGGTGGAGAAGTGTAGCTGTTGAAAGCATTATCTCCATTTTATTTAAGAGACACCACAACCCAATAAGACCATTAGACGCAGGAGCAGATGGACATCATTCAACCCTTTGAAAATCTTCCACCATTCACTCAGATTGTAGCTGGTCTGACAATCCTCATCTTCACTTTCCTACCTTTTCTCCATGGCCCAGGTTCCTCTTGCTAATTAAAAACCGATCTCAGCCTCAAATACACTTAATGCACCAGCCTCGACAGCTCTCTGCAATAAAGAATTCCTCAGATCCACTCCCCTCTGTTAGAAGAAATTCCTCCTCATTTCTGTTATAAATGTGTAACTGTGTATTCAGTATTTTTTCTTGAGTCCTCAACTCTCCCGCAAGGGGAAATGATCTTCCCACATTCACCCTGTCAAATCCCCGAAGAATTTTCTATGTTTTAATAATGTCCCTTCTCAATTCTAGTGAGTACAGGCTCAATCTACTTTAACCTCTCTTTGTGTGACAGTCACTCCTTACCTTGGATCAGCTCAGTTGAACCTTCCCTGATCAGCTGATGTCCTCACCAAAGTTGATCCGTGATTTTTGAGAATATTTGTAGCTCAGGTTGAGGTTCCAGTTGTGAGGTTGCTCGCTGAGCTGGAAGGTTCGTTTTCAGACGGTTCGTCACCATACTGGGTAGCATCATCACTGAGCCTCCGATGAAGCACTGGTGTTATGGTCCACTTTCTATTTATGTGTCTTGGTCTGTTAAGGTGGGTGATATCATTTCTAGTTCTGATATCAGAACTGGCACCAGAACCAGAACCAGAACAGGAAATGACATCGCCCACCTTAACAGACCACGACACATAAATAGGCCATACTACCAGTGCTTCATTGGAGGCTCACTGATAATGTTACCTAGCATGGTGACGAAACGTCTGAAAATGAGCCTTCCAGCTCAGCAAGCAAACTCACAACTTCAATATTGATCCCTCAAGCAAACATGACAACAACAGATTATCTGGCCATTATCCACTTCCCTTCTTGTTTGTGGGAGTTAGCTGTGTAAAAATTGCCAGCAGCATTTCCTAAGTTATAACAGTGGCAATGCTCCACAGTTACGGGGTTAACAGTTGAGGTGCCTCAGTGACCTGAAGGCTGCAAGAGAAAAGCAAGTCCTGCTCTTTATTATTTGGAAGGTTTGTGCTTGTGGTCGATACTGCTTGTTGGAGGTGCTGTGGGGAAAATCACCAGCCTCGGAATCAGAGTCGGGGTTCAACAACAGAGTTTATTGTACAAGGAAATACCGGAGCTCCGGGAAGAGAAAGACACCAACAACACAGTGGGCAGCTGCAAAGCCTTCTCTCAGTCTGGAGCACGTGTCAAGATATTTTTATACATTTTGCGATATAATAGGCCAGTGATGGGGTTATTGTCTCTTTAGCATGGTTTGCTTATGGTAAACATTGCAGAATCATTAAAAGTTTCGGCGCCATCATTGTCATTCTAGTGCAGCCTTTGTTAATTTCAGTGTCAGTTTCAGCGCAGATATTGTCAGTTTCAATGTCTGCAGGAAAGTCCATTGCTATAATAATGGGCGCTAATCGCTCTTCCTGTGAAGGACGATTACTGCAGCCCTGGTTATCATCACTTTGTATTGAGTCTGTATCAAACTGTTAGCATTTCTATCAAAGGTGTTAGCTGGACCCAGACACTTCGGCGGGTAGTGTGCATTACTCATGTGTATTCTCTCCCCCACTCTCCTTAAACTAATCAACGAGGTTGTAAGTGCATTGTGCTAGCATTCCAGTGGCCCCAGGCAGTGTCTGAGTTTGCTCTGCTGTTTCTCTCCATATTATGATCTAGCAGCCATCTTGTGTATCAAGTGGCCAACTTATGGCTCAGCGGCCATCTTGTGTGCCTCGTGTCACCCTGTCTCGTGACATGTCCCACTTCAGAGGAGCTGATATAATCCTGAATGATATAATCCCGACCAGTCTTTAAAGGGTTTGCCTCTTGCTGATGCCAATTTTGAGAAACAAGACTGGTCAAAGCAGTGCCCCCTGTGTCTGGATCATTCTCGTCTCACACAGGATTCTGCGCAAAGGCACAGAGCATCTACACAAACCTCACTTAATCTGGAATTTACCACGACAGACGAGCAACGTTTGAGGATTGTGAGTCCGTACTCAATGAAATTTAGAAGGATGGGCTGGAGGGGGGAGTCTGATTGAAACATTCAGAATACTGAATGGCCTGGACAGAGAGGACGTTGGGAAGATGCTTCCATTGGCAGGAGAGACTGGGACCTGAGGGCACAGCCTTAGAGTAAGGGGAAGACCCTTTAGAATGGAGATAAGGAGAAACTTCTTCAGCCAGAGAGTGGGGAATCTATGGAACTCACTGCCACAGAAGGCTGTGGAGGCCAGGTCATTGAGTATATTTAAAATAGAGATAGATAGGTTCTTGATTGCCAAGGGGATCAAAGGTTATGGGGAGAAAATGGGAAAATGGGGTTAAAAAGAACAATCAGCCATGATTAAATAGCAGAGCAGTCAATGGGCCGAAAGGCCTAATTTCTGCTCCTATGTCTTATGGTCTTATGGTCTAATCAGTATCTTAGTGTGAGGTCTGACCAGGTGGATTAGGTGTGTGTCAGTTTCAAATGAATCTTGTGTTATTGACATTTGACCCAGTTCACTGGCACATGCAGAGCAATAATCAACACTTTAGATGTGACGATGCAGGTTAAAAAAAACAATCCTAATTTGTGTTTCGAATCCCTCCTTGCCTCAGCCCCTCCCTCTCTCTATAAACATCTCCAGCCCTACGCCCATCTGAGGTCTCAGTAATTCTTCCATTCTGGTCTCTCGAAGCCCAAGAACCGTAATTGCCCCTGTCATTGGTGACCATGCCTTTGGCCGTTGAAATCTCAGCTTGAATCTCCCCTCCTCACCTTCCCCACTTCATCTCTGTCCATCCTCCATCAAAAACTCTCCTGAAGTTTTTGGACACCTGTCTCAATGTCGCCCTGTGTGGCTCAGTGACAAGTTGTGTTTGATAACATTCCTGTGAAACATCTTGGGATACAAATATCCTCTGAAGCTGTTTCAGTTCAGCTATCTCTTTAGAATCACCAAGTTACATTAATATAACACACTTGACATAGTGAAACATCTTGGGATGTTTCACTATGTCAAATGTGTTATATTAATGTAACTTGGTGATTCTAAAGAGATAGCTGAACTGAAACAGCTTCAGAGGATATTTGTAGGAAATATTTGCATCTCTGAAACATTTTCCATTCAGTCCACCCATCCTTAAGACACTCTTTACTTACACACAGGGAGTCCTTGATGCTGATCCATCCCTAAGCATGTCATGTAATGTTCAATGGTTTCATTGCTCTGTGTTTGATTGTAAGAGTCTGGTAACTGATCTATGCTCACTGTGCGTGATCTATGCTCACTGTGCGTGTTGACTCTGAGCCAAGAAAACAGCACTGAAATTCCAGGAGGGATAAATATGACTTCAGAAATAACTTAAAAACTTGTTGTTTGGTCAACTCCTGCACTGAGAAACTAGTGCACTTTGCATTATTCTGAGGAAAATTACATATATGAAATATGTAACATAACACAAACAATTAAGTGCTTCCTGAGGGGAGTCACTGTCATACTTTCAAAAATGCAGCAATCAATTTGTGCACAGCAAAATCCCACAATCAACGATGCAATAAGAGTATTAAAATAACTCCACAGAGGCCAGTATCTCTTTATATACATGTAGCACATCCTTAACACTGATTCAGCTCCCTCAGAGCCAGCTGTCATAGTGAACAGAATCTCTGACCTTCCTGTTTATATCCATCAGTCAGGGCTCCCTGATTGGAGCAGATTAACAGCCCCAGTCAGGGAACAATGAGGTCCACGTGGTTGACCTCATTACAGCCACTAAAAGTATATCTTTTTCTTGGTGATGTTGATTCAGGGAAAAGTATGAAACCACAAGGAAAACACTACAACAGGAGAACTATGGAGGAAGGAGAAAGTGAGGTCTGCAGATGCTGGAGATCAGAGCTGAAAATGTGTTGCTGGAAAAGCGCAGCAGGTCAGGCAGCATCCAAGGAACAGGAGATTCGACGTTTCGGGCATAAGCCCTTCTTCAGGAATTCCTGAACATAGAACATAGAACATAGAAAAATACAGCGTAGTACAGGCCCTTCGGCCCTCGATGTTGCGCCGATCCAAACCCACCTAACCTACACTAGCCCACTTTCCTCCATATGCCTATCCAATGCCCGTTTAAATGCCCATAAAGAGGGAGAGTCCACCACTGTTACTGGCAGGGCATTCCATGAACTCACGACTCGCTGAGTAAAGAATCTACCCCTAACATCTGTCCTACCACCCCTTAATTTAAAGCTATGCCCCCATGTAATATCTGACTCCATACGTGGAAAATGGTTCTCATGGTCAACCCTATCTAAACCCCTAATCATCTTGTATACCTCTATCAAGTCAACCCTAAACCTTCTTTTCTCCAATGAAAACAGCCCCAAGTGCCTCAGCCTTTCCTCATATGATCTTCCTACCATACCAGGCAACATCCTGGTAAACCTCCTCTGCACCCGTTCAAGTGCCTCCACATCCTTCCAATAGTATAGTGACCAAAACTGCGCACAATACTCCAGATGCGGCCGCACCAGAGTCTTATTCAACTGCAACATGACCTCAGGACTCCGGAACTCAATTCCTCTACCAATAAAAGCCAGTACGCCATATGCCTTCTTCACAGCACTATTTACCTGGGTGGCAACTTTCAGAGATCTGTGTACATGGATACCAAGATCCCTCTGCTCATCCACACTACCAAGTATCCGACCATTAGCCCAGTACTCCATCTTCTTGTTACTCTTATCAAAGTGAATCACTTCACACTTAGTGACATTGAACTCCATTTTCCTTTCTGCCCAGCTCTGCAGCTTACCTATATCCCGGTGTAACCTGCCACATCCTTCTTCACTGTCAACAACTCCAACGACTTTCGTATCATCTGCAAACTCACTCACCCAACCTTCTAGACCCTCCTCCAGGTCATTTATAAAAATGACAAACAGAAATGCTCCCAAAACAGGTCCTTGCGGAACACCGCTAGTAACTGCACTCCAAGATGAACCTATACCATCAACTATTACCCTCTGTCTTCTTCCAGCCAGCCAATTCCTAATCCAAACCTCCAATGCACCCTCATTGCCATACCTCCGTATTTTTTTGCGTAGCCTACATGGTGAACCTTATCAAACGCCTTACTAAAATCCATATACACCACATCTACCACTTTACCCTCGTCCACCTCCTTAGTCACCTTCTCAAAGAATTCAATAAGGTTTGTGAGGCACGTCCGGCCCTTCACAAAACCATGCTGACTATCCTTGATCACATTATTCCTATCCAGATGTTCATAAATCCTATCACTTACAATTCTCTCTTAAGACTTTGCCCACAACAGAGGTAAGACTTACCGGCCTATAGTTACTAGGGTTATCCCTATTCCCCTTCTTGAACAAGGGAACCACATTTGCTATCCTCCAGTCTTCTGGCACTATTCCCGTAGACAATGAGAACATAAAAATCAAGGCCAATGGCTCTGCAATCTCCTCCCTTGCTTCCCAGAGAATCCTAGGATAAATGCCATCAGGCCCAGAGGACTTATTTACATTCACCCTTTCCAGAATTTCCAACACCTCTTCCCTACATATCTCAAAGCCATCCATTCTAATTAATTGTGACTCAATATTCACATCGGCAACAATGTCCTGTTCCTGAGTGAATACTGACGAAAAGTATTCATTCAGTGTCTCCCCAATTTCTTCAGCCTCCACACGCAACTTCCCACTACTATCCTTGACGGGACCTATTCCTACCCTAGTCATCCTTTTATTCTTGACATAGAAAGCCTTTGGGTTTTCCCTAATCCTATCAACCAAGGACTTTTCATGTCCCCTCCTTGCTGCTCTTAGCTCTCTCTTTAGATCCTTCCTGGCTAGCTTATAACTCTCAATCGCCCCTGAAGAAGGGCTTATGCCTGAAACGTCGAATCTCCTGTTCCTTGGAAGCTGCCTGACCTGCTGCGCTTTTCCAGCACATTTTCAACTTTGGAGGAAGGTCATGATTGGAGATATAGCAAGGAGACAGGGCAGGAATAGAATGCAAAATGAGTACAAGGGACTGACACACAAAAAAAGTATTCATCCCTCTCTGTCCTTTGTGTTCTGCCTGTAAACATAATCGCTCAGGGAGTCCAGCAAATTCATGTCTACAAATTGGCTTTTCAATCGTGAGACTGAGATGGAAATTTTTAAATTACTGAAATGAGACGCTCTGATTCTTCAGCTAACCACAGGCTTATACTGTGGCAGAAGTTAATTAAATATAAATACTGGAGAGAGGCACGTTTGCAAAAGGTATTGAAATGGTGTTCCTGGGTTAATATAATTTAAAGAAACAAGGTCTGACCATTGAGTGCTTGACAGAAATTCAGTGTGAAGGCTGTTTGTAATGTTTCAGTAAATTGCAGCAATGTCACACCAGAGTTGGTGTCTTATTGCTTTCAGTCTATCTGCGCCCGAGAGACTGATTCTGGAATATGTAAAATATAAACATTCTGACTTATTGGCCATTGTTGAAAATTAAGCCAGTCCTTTTACATTACAGTGTCATATTTGACCCTGAGGTGATCATTCAACCTCATCTCTGTGCTATCTCTAACATCATTTATTTACACCTCTCCCCTGTCTCAACCCATCTCCAACTGCAATTTTCTCATCTCTAGACTTGGATGTACCCCTGGTCATTTCCCCCATATTCCATCCCCTGTAAACCTGAGCCTACCCAAAGACCTGTGACCCGGCTCACAGTGAATCCCACCCACTTATCACTCCCTCATGCTTGTTGACCCACACTCTTGGTAGAGCAATGTCTAGTGTGGTGATGCTGCCCCTTTGACAAGGTTACTTTGCCCCTTTTTCTTCCAAGAGGGGTCATAGAGGCGGAGGTGCCAATATGTCTGAACTGGCCACTTTAAAAATAGCTAACAGATACTGCCTAAGGCAATAATCAGAGGAGGCCTTTCGGGTTTTATTTTTCAAAGCAGTTGTACAATGAAAGGGGAGCGGCCAGGTCTTCCAGTTCAGGTTTCCTTTGTCTAGTTTGGTTTAGTTTGACGCTCCTGGTCAAATAAGGCTGCCAGACTCTCATAATCAAACACAGAGCAATGAAACAACGAAAGGTACCCTGATTGAACAGAGGTTTTCTGGCTGACTCTCTCTCTCTGATAACTCTCCTGTATGATCCTGTGTTTGATTTTTCCCTTTTTGCCAAGGGGGTCTTTATTGGGCTATTGCAGCAATTTGGAACAGCATCATTAAGTTGCGATAGAATCACTTGGGTTTTCACATAGGTTAAGTTATTCTATGCTCAGTTCTCTTTTGTTTGCATTTCACTGGGCAGTCTGTAAATAAATTGTGTTTTATTTAAAACTAAGTGGTTTGACCAGCTGCATCACTCCTGGAATATCCACTTTACACCTGCATAAAACAACCAGAAAACTTAGGGTCTGAGCTACCTGCTTTAAATATTTTGAGAGGGTCTGGCTTGGTCCATTGCAGTAGACTCTAAAAGTCTCAACCTTGCTTTCCAATCCACACCATGGCCTCTCTCCTCCCTATCGCTTGTAATCTCCTCCAGCCCGGCAACTCTGTGAGATAGCCACACTCAAGTGCTGTTTCGATCAGTTCAGCACTGGCTGCCAGGATGTTTGGATGTCTGGATCCCAAACTCTGGAATTCCGTACCCACAATTCTCTGCCTCGCTACCTCGAGGGGGATCATTCCTGACAAAAACTGTCACGGTAACGTCTCCAGATAAATCATCAGATGGCAATGAGACAAAGTCCTGGCTTCAGTCAGCACACTGTTGTGTGAATGGAGCCATTACCTGGACTGTTTAGGCTTTGAATTCATATTTACAACTTTAAAGATGACCGTGTGGGGCTTGAGAAGGAGCTCTGTGCCCGAGCATTGTGCCTCTGCCCTACTTTTGTCAGTGGGGTCAGTGAGAGAGGATTCTGTGGCACCTAAAGCCAATTGTCTAGCAGTACCTTAGAGAGTCAAAGGAATTAGAAATCTGAGTATGGCTGAAAAAACTCAAACTTCAGCGAACTATTTTCTCTTGCACTTATTGGGACAATTCTCAAAATATCCCAAAGCAAAGGGAAAATAACAGCTTGGGTGGACAGTGTTGATTAGTTGGCAGGTGAATTCAGACAATGCAAGGAGAGTGTAAATGATAATGGATAATTAGATGCCAAGCTCAGTTGAAACCAAGCATATTCTCCCTCCGCACATCACACAAATTGTGTGCAGTGGCATTCTTAATAGATTTTCCTCACAAATGCAGGAATGTTGACTGAATGATTAGATTAGATTACTTACAGTGTGGAAACAGACCCTTCGGCCCAACAAGTCCACACCGACCCGCCAAAGCGCAACCCACCCTACATTTACCCCTTACCTAACACTACAGGTAATTTAGCATGGCCAATTCACCTGTCCCGCACATCTTTGGACTGTGGGAGGAAACCAGAGCACCCGGAGGAAACCCACGCAGACACGGGGAGAATGTGCAAACTCCACACAGTCTGTCACCTGAGTTGGGAATTGAACCCGGGTCTCAGGCGCTGTGAGGCAGCAGTGCTAACCACTGTGCCACCGTGCTGCCCACGGTGTCTTTTTCAGCAAAAACTCAAGTTCTATACAAGCCCCAAACCAAGTGAATTATAATTTAGGCTCCAAGATATTTCAAGAATTGACTTGGGTGGGACGGTGGCTCAATGGTTAGCACTGCTGCCTCACAGTGCCATGGACCTGGGCTTGATCCCACCTTCGGGTGAACTGTGTGGAGTTTACACATTCTCCCTGTTTGTGCATGAGCTTTCTCCGGGTGCTCCAGTTTCCTCTCGCAGTCCAAAGATGTGTAGGTTAGGTGGAGTGGCCATGCTATATTGCCCATAGTGTCCAAGGGTGTGTAGTTTAGGTGGAGTGGCCATGCTATATTGCCCATAGTGTCCAAGGATGTGTAGGTTAGGTGGATTGGCCGTGCTAAATTGCCCATAGTGTCCAAGGATGAGTAGTTTAGGTGGATTGGCCGTGCTAAATTGCCCACAGTGTCCAAGGGTGTGTAGGTTAGGTGGATTGGCCATGCTATATTGCCCATAGTGTCCAAGGGTGTGTAGGTTAGGAGAATTGGCCATGCTATATTGTCCATAGTGTCCAAGGGTGTGTAGGTTAGGTGGATTGTCTGTGTTAAATTGCCCATAGTATCCAAGGATGCGTAGTTTAGGTGGATTGGCCGTGCTAAATTGCCCATAGTGTCCAAGGGTGTGTAGTTTAGGAGAAATGGCTGTGCTAAATTGCCCATAGTATCCAAAGATGTGTAGTTTAGGTGGATTGGCCGTGCTAAATTGCCCATAGTGTCCAAGGGTGTGTAAGTTAGGTGGAATGGCCATGCTATATTGCCCATAGTGTCCAAGGGTGTGTAGGTTAGGTGGATTGGCCGTGTTAAATTGCCCATAGTATCCAAGGATGTGTAGTATAGGTGGATTGGCCGTGCTAAATTGTCCATAGTGTCCAAGGATGAGTAGTTTAGGTGGATTGGCCGTGCTAAATTGCCCATAGTGTCCAAAGGTGTGTAGGTTAGGTGGATTGGCCATGCTATATTGCCCATAGTGTCCAAGGGTGTGTAGGCTAGGAGAATTGGCCATGCTATATTGTCCATAGTGTCCAAGGGTGTGTAGTTTAGGTGGATTGGCCGTGTTAAATTGCCCATAGTATCCAAGGATGTGTAGTTTAGGTGGATTGGCCGTGCTAAATTGCCCATAGTATCCAAGGATGTGTAGTTTAGGTGGATTGGCCATGCTAAATTGCCCAAAGTGTCCAAGGCTGTGTAGTATAGGTGGATTGGCCG
The DNA here is from genome assembly GCF_020745735.1 of Hemiscyllium ocellatum. Classification (NCBI taxonomy): domain Eukaryota; kingdom Metazoa; phylum Chordata; class Chondrichthyes; order Orectolobiformes; family Hemiscylliidae; genus Hemiscyllium; species Hemiscyllium ocellatum. Next base: position 5,797,034 of record NC_083445.1, on the reverse strand, counting down.
TGCTAAATTGCTCATATTATCCAAGGATATGTAGGTTAGGTAAATTGGCCGTTCTGTATGTATCAGCTAGATGGGTTAGCAGGGAAATGCAGGTTTGTAGGGGTGAGGGTGGGATGCTGTTCAGAGGATCAGTGTGGACTCGTTGGCCAAATGGCCTGCTCCCACACTGTAGAGATTCAGTGATTCAACCTCGGAGACAAATCACAGGACCATTTTTATTTTAAAATTAATTAAAGCTTCTGTTTTAAATTCTTGTAAACATCACAGATAAGTGGAAAAGTTTGGAAAATCACCTGATTTGGTGACAATGGCTTTATTTAGATTTAGATTACTTACAGTGTGGAAACAGGCCCTTCGGCCCAACAAGTCTACACTGACCCTCCGAAGAGCAACCCACCCAGACCCATTCATTTACCCCTTCACCTAACACTACGGGCAATTTAGCATGGTGAATTCACCTGGCCTGCACATCTTTGGACTGTGGGAAGAAACCGGAGCACCTGGAGGAAACCCATACAGACACGGGGAGAATGTGCAAACTCCACACAGACAGTGGCCTGAGGCAGGAAGTGAATCTGGGTCAGTATTTAGCTTCAGCTTGGTGTAGAGAAGCACCCAAGGTACGATTGTTCTGGATGGCAAAGATAATAGCAGCAGAATGTTGGACACAGACATTCATGTGATTCAACTCTCAGCAATGCACCCCAGCAGATTTGGCTACAATACCCCTGGACGTTTTAACTCGGGACATAGATTAAAATAAAACAATTCAATAATGTCAGAACTGCATAGAATTCTTGTTTAACCTCAACTAGTATACCATCTGGGCGTGGTGTTTGATGCCTTGAAGATACACAAAGCCGACACAGCGGTTCCCATGGATATCCCAGCACTTTCAGTCAGTACTTTTAACTGTCTGTTCCCTCATTCTTACAGCTTACATCTGTTTAGTTTTGCTTTCTCAGTGATAGTTCTAAAGCTGAATCAATCAGACACTATCAGTCACTAACACAGATGTAATTACACACTCAGCAACTGAATTCTACCTTGAGTATGTGCGGGAAAGTGGCAGAATGTCAGGAGTAGTCTCGGTAGACTGAAAGGCCTCTTTTGTCCTGTGTGATTCTATGATTCTCACCTTTCATATCTTGCTTAAAGCTTGCTGCACTGTCCATGTTTGTGGGTATCTGTCTTAATGAGATCATCTCCTCATGTTTCCCAGTGTCATGCTCTGCTTTACAGTGTTCCTAGGAAGCACCATGCAATGTTGCATTCTGTTAAAGGAGCTACATAATTCACGTTGATGTTTTGGTTTGTCTGTGGTTATTTGGAGTTGCAGCCTGGCTATTTTACGTCTGTCTGCCCCCTCTAGTGAAGTTAATGCATCTTTCATAGCAAGCACAGGTATTTACAATAGCCATCACAGGACTGAGCTGAGGGTTTTTATGAGAAGTCTCAGTTGATCCTACAGATGCAATCCAATTTATACATAGGGACAGCGGGAGATATTCGCTCTCTTATTACATCTTGCTTTCTTGCTGCTGCATTAAAGACTGCAGTTAGATTGTGGAATGCAAGGTCAGTCCTCACCTGTGAAGCTCGGCCATTATTATCATCAGCATATCCAGATATGGAGAGCAGCAGCGTATACTCCGACCCTCTCTACAGCTGGTACACACACACTCACAGACACTCTCACACATACACACATATGTACATACAGACGCACACACACACATGCGCGCGCGCACACACACACACACACTCTCACACTTGCGCACACACTCTCTCACATAGTATTCCTGATGAAGGGCTTATGCTCGAAACGTCGAATTCTCTATTCCTGAGATGCTGCCTGGCCTGCTGTGCTTTGACCAGCAACACATTTGCAGCAGCACTCTCTCACATAATCACACACACACTCTCTCTCACGCACTCACACATACACGCACACATACATGCATGCACACACACACTCTCTTTCTCTCTCTCACAGACACACGCAAACACGCAATACAATCTGTCTCTTCCACACTCACACCACCCATAAATATATACAATCACACTCATATACACACTCATACTCATACACACAAGCACTATATATATATATATATATATATATATAACCTACACACTCATATATATGTACACACGTGTACCACACATATATATAACACACGCACACAACACCTACATGCACACATATAAACATACACTTGCAGATGCACATACACATATGTTCACATACATACACATGCAGATACACTCACATAACCACATGCAGACATTTTACACACATGCACATATCCACATACCGAAGCATACATACATACTCATTCAAATCCATATGCTGACACACATAGGCACATGCACACGCTCACATGGACGTCTGCAGTTGCACATCCAAATTATTAAGATTAGTTGATTAGATTAGATTACTTACAGTGTGGAAACAGGCTCTTCGGCCCAACAAGTCCACACCGACTCGCCGAAGCGCAACCCACCCATACCCCTACATTTACCCCTTATCTAACACTATGGGCAATTTAGCATGGCCAATTCACCTGACCCGCACATCTTTGGACTGTGGGAGGAAACCGGAGTACCCGGAGGAAACCCACGCAGACACGGGGAGAATGTGCAAACTCCACACAGTCAGTTGCCTGAGTCAGGAATTGAACCCGGGTCTCTGGCGCTGTGAGGCAGCAGTGCTAACCACTGTGCCACCGTACCGCACTGAATGAGTTTGACAGAGTAGAAGCTGTCTCTTTCAGGTATTCTATATCTAGCCGTCCCAGATTCAGAATATATCATTGGCCATTTTGGACTGAGCTGTAGTGAATTTCAATTCAAAGGGTCACGAACCTCTGGCATTTTGTATGTCACAGGGCCCTGGAAACTCAGTCATTGAGTATATTGAAAACAGCAAATGATCGATTTTCAACATCAAGGGGATCAGTGGATTTAGAGAGAATGTGGCAAGGTGGATTTGAGGAGGAGGATGAATCATGAATTTATTAAATGATAGAATATTCTTGGAAGGGTGAATGTCCTACTCAAGCTCATATTCCTTATGCTCACACACATACACATATGTACACACACAAACAAATACACAGTCATGCACACACGTACACGTAAATACTATACATGCAAACACTTAAATACAAATCGCTCAAACTAGCTGCTTTTTACTTCTTACGTTGGTGGTAACGCTGTCTTGGCTCAGAGTATCGGGCTCGGTAACAAAAGACAAGAGAAACTTGGATTACGCATTGTGCTAAGTATCACATTCACTAACTAAGCTAGCAATAATGGTGGACAGCATGGTGGCTCAGTGGTTCCTCTCCTACCTCGCAGTATCAGGGTTCTGAGTTCAAATCCCAGCCTCAGGTGACTGTTTGTGTGGAGTGTGCACGTTCTCCGTGTGTCAGTGTGTGTTCCCTCTGGGTGCTCCGGTTTTCCCCCCCAACCCGAAGACGTGCAGATGAGGTGGATTAGCCAAGGGAAGCGTAGAGTTACAGGGCTAGATTGAGAGGGTTGGTGTGGACTTGATGGGCCAAATGGCCTGCTTCCACACTGTAGGGATTCACGGATAGTGTGGCAGATGCTTTGTAATAGAACACTCAGATGCTTTGTGAAGTACCAGAAAGGTCAAGCAGTGTTCCTGAATTTACATTCATAATGTTGTCATGAGCCAGGGTTTTTCAGTAAATTGGATAGAAACATGAAAAAAAGGAGCAGGAGTAGACCATTCGGCCCCTCGAGACTGTCCCACCATTCAATCGGATCATGGCTGATCATTCAACTCAGTTCCTTGTTGCTGCTTTCACCCCATACCCTCTGGTGACTTTAACCCAAAGACCTGTATCTAGCTCCTTCCTGTAAACATATTGATATAAATGCTTTATCACTGAACAAAGGTCTGCAAAAGGTGGTCCGCTCAGGAACACTTCACTCCTTTGGGATGCACTGAAATCTCCTGTGTCCCACGTCAGCATAAAAGGGATGTCATGTCAGTGTCCTTTCCTGAAACCCAATCTGAATCAAAGACGCTGACTGTCTCGAACTCTCCTCCTGTTGAATGGCAGCACAGGATGCATTTTCAACACACGCGCTCCTTGTTTGGAAGACGGACTTTGAACTTGAGGAAGTGACACAATAAGGAGGCCATCTTGGTGTCTGCTTTACCAATTCCACAAGAAGCTGCAATGCAGAGAGAATTACTTGGAAATCCAGCCAACAAGGTGCCAGACATCCAAGTTCTCAAGGTCAGAAAGACAAATACTTGGAAAGCTGGAAATTACTACCAGTGGGAAGAATGTTTGTTTGTCCTTTATATAAGTCCTTGAGATGAAAGGATAAAAGACATGGTTAGTAAGTTTGCAGGGGACACCAAAATTGATGGAATGGTGGACAGTGAAGAGGGTTACCTAAGATTACAAAGAGACCTTGATCAATTGGGTCAATGGGCTGAAGAGTGGCAGATGGGATTTAATTTGGATAAATGTGAGATATTACATTTTGGTAAAATAAACAAGGGCAGGGCTTTCCAGTTAAAAGTAGGGCCTTAGGTATTGTTGTAGAACAGAGAGAGCTAGGGATTCAGGTACATAATTCTTTGAAGTTTGCATCACATATAGATAGAGTGATTAAGAAGGTAGATAGCACACTTGCCACCATTATACCAACCACTACAGCGGACAGCTGAAACTGACAACCGGAAGTGGCAAGGACAGACCACTATAAATACCAGAAGAAACATCAAAGAAGCGCTTTGCAAGAGGCTCTAAAGCACTGATGATGTCGCCTAGCCAGGGGACGAAACGTTTGCAACAAAAACTTCCAGCTCGGCGAACAGAACCACAACAACGAGCACCCGAGCTACAAATCTTCGCACAAACCTTGAACACTTGCCATCATTGCTCAGACTTTGGGTGTAGGAGTTGGAACGTTATGTTGAGGTTGTAAGGACATTGGCAAGGCCTCTTACTGGAGTGCTGTATCCAGTTCTGGTCACTCTGTTACAGGAAGAGTGGAGAGGGTTCAGAAGAGACTTACCAGGATATTGTTGGGAATGGAGGGTTTGAGGTATAAAAATGAACTGGAAAGACTGGGGCTTTTGTTCACTGGAATGGAAGAGGTTGAGGGGTTAACTTATAGAGGTTTACAAAATAATGGGATAAGGTTCTGGATGTGGGTTCTCTCACTGAGCTGGAAGGGCCATTTTCAGACATTTCGTCACACTACTCGGTAACATCTTCAGCGAGCCTCCGGACAAAGCACTGCTGGCATTTCCTGCTTTCTATTTATATGTTTGGGTTTTCTTGGGTTGATGATGTCATTTCCTGGGGTGATGTCATTTCCTCAGAGGCTAGTCAGTGGGTCCAAGTCATTGTGTTTGTTGATAGAGTTCCGGTTGGAACCTGCTAATGAGATAAGGTGAATGGCAGATGTCTTTTCCCTTCGGGTGGGGGATTTCAAAACTGGGGGCATGTTTTTAAGGTGAGTGGAGAAAAATTCTAAAAAGACAGGAGGGGTCTTTTTTAACACAGAGCGTGTTTCGTGTGTGGAATAAATATCCAGAGGAAGTGATGGATGTGGGTACACTTAAAATATTTAAAAGATATTTCGATGAGTTCATGAATAGGAACGGTTTGGAGGGATATGGCCAAGTGCAGGCAGGTGGGACTAGGGATAGGATGGACTCTTTGGACCGAAGGATCTGTTTCTATGTTGTATGACTCTTTAACTCCTCTTGTCCATCCACCATCCCCTTCCCTCCCCAAAACTGTTCCAATTTTACTTCCATCTGAGATGCAAGCTCCTGAAAATCTGTCTTCAAGGAAACCCTCGCAGCTCTCTGAGAATTCTTTGCTTTGCACGATGTTCACCTCATTTGTAAAGTGTCACACTCATCTAAGAAACTGCAGGCTTGCCACTAAAGATAATTATAATAGCGATAATTATAAGTTGTTAGCACTTAATTTCACCTTCATGTGTATCTGGTGTGTGTGTGTGTGTGTGTGTGTGTGTGTGTGTGTGTGTGTGTGTGTGTGTGTGTGTGTGTGTGTGTGTGTGTGTGTGTGTAAGATGTCACATTTTAAAATCTGGGGTAAATGTGTGATAATAAATACATTTATTTGCCTTTAAACCAACAAAAAACTTGCTGCTGGAATTATTTAATTGGGAACCTCATTCTGATGGTAAATAAATACCTAGCTTTCACAGACAGATATATTAATTAAAGACAGCAAGACAAAACACAGTTTCTGAGGGGGACAAAATTAACGAATTATCTGTGGCTCTGCCTCTGTAAATTCCTCCAGCCCCGTGATCTCTCCCCAAGATCCCTGTAATTCTCTGATACTGGCACCATGCACATTTCTGACTTTCATCATCACACTATTGACAACCTTATCTTCACCCTCCTGGAATTTAATATCTGGTATTCCCACTCTATACACGTTTATCGATTGACCTTTAAGACGCATCAGGCAGGAAACCAGAGAACATGGTATATAAAATTAGGAAGCTAACTACAGGAAAGGAGCACGAGTAAATGTTTCTTTGATGCACAGGCTAATAAAACTTGGAGAAGGAATAAATCGAGAGAACTATTGAACCAGAGAAAGTAAAAAATCTTCAAAATCAACAGAGGCATTCTATGGAGACACCGGGGATTGGGGAAGATCAAAATAAATATGTGCATTTATGTAGCACCATTCATAACTTCAGGACATCAAAGAGTGCTTTCGAGTGTGGTCACTGTCATAGCTAAGGAAACATGGATCTACAGAGCACAACACGATCCCAGAAGCAGCAATTTGGTAATAACCAGATAATCTGCTCTAACGGATGTCAGTTAAGCATTGAACACCAGTGAAGAGACCCATGATAACTGGTGACTCAGAGAGACACTTCCCAAGGAGTACCACGAGAATATTTCACAGTTTAACGTCCAACCCAAAAGGCAGCACCTCCTACAGTGTGACACTCCCTCAGCACTGACCCTCACATGGTGCATCTCTCCCTCACACTGACCCTCTGACAGTGCCCACTCTCTCAGCACTGACCTTCCCACAGTGCGACACTCCCTCAGCACTGAACCTCCGACAGTGCCCACTCACTCAGCACTGACCCTCCCACAGTGCAGCACTCCCTCAGCACTGACCCTCCGATAGTGCCCACTCCCTCAGCACTGACCCTCCCACAGTGCGACACTCCCTCAGCACTGAACCTCCGACAGTGCCCACTCACTCAGCACTGACCCTCCCACAGTGCGGCACACCCTCAGCACTGACCCTCCGACAGTGCGGCACTCCCTCAGCACTGACCCTCCGACAGTGTGGCATTCCATCAGCACTGACCCTCTGACAGTGTGGTACTCCCTCAGCACTGACCCTCTGACTGTGTGGTACTCCCTCAGCACTGACCCACGGATGGTGTGGCACACCCTCAGCACTGACCATTCGATAATGCCCACTCCCTCAGCACTGACGCTCCCATGGTGCGGAACTCCCTCAGCACTGACCCTCTGACAGTGCTGCACTCCCTCAGCACTGACCCTCTGACAGTACTGCACTCCCTCAGCGCTGAACCTCCGACAGTGTGGCACACCCTCAGCACAGACCCTCTGACAGTGTGGCATTCCCTCAGTACTGACCCTCTGACAGTGCGTCACTCCCTCAGCACTGACCCTCTGACAGTGCTGCACTCCCTCAGCACTGACACCTCCAACAGTGTGGCACTCCCTCAGCACTGATCTTCCGACAGTGTGGCACTCCCTCAGCACTGACCCTCTGTCAGTGCGGCACTCCCTCAGCACTGACCCTCTGACAGTGTGGCACTCCCTCAACACTGACATCTCCAACAGTGCGACACTCCCTCAGCACTGACCCTCTGACAGTGCGGCACTTCCTCAGCACTGACTCTCCGACAGTGCAGTGCTCCCTCAGCACTGACCTTCCAACAGTGCGGCACTCCCTCAGCACTGACCCTCCGACAGTGCGGCACTCCCTCAGCACTGACCCTCCGACAGTGCGGCTCTCCCTCAGCACTGACCCTCCGACAGTGCGGTGCTCCCTCAGCACTGACCCTCTGACTGTGCGGTGCTCCCTCAGCACTGACCCTTCAACCGTGCGGTGCTCCCTCAGCACTGACCCTCTGACGGTGCCCACTCCCTCAGCACTGACCCTCCGACAATGCGGCACTCCCTCAGCACTGACCCTCCGACAGTGCCCACTCCCTCAGCACTGACCCTCCGACAGTGCCCACTGCCTCAGCACTGACCCTCCGACAGTACCCACTCCCTCAGCACTGACCCTCCGACAGTGCCCACTGCCTCAGCACTGACCCTCCGACAGTGCCCACTCCCTCAGCACTGACCCTCCGACAGTGCGGCACTCCCTCAGCACTGACCCTCCAACAGTGCGGTGCTCCCTCAGCACTGACCCTTCGACCGTGCGGTGCTCCCTCAGCACTGACCCTCCGACCGTGCGGTGCTCCCTCAGCACTGACCCTTCGACCGTGCGGTGCTCCCTCAGCACTGACCCTCTGACAGTGCCCACTCCCTCAGCACTGACCCTCCGACAGTGCCCACTCCCTCAGCACTGACCCTCCGACAGTGCCCACTCCCTCAGCACTGACCCTCCGACAGTGCCCACTGCCTCAGCACTGACCCTATGACAGTGCGGCACTCCCTCAGCGGGTGAGGCAGGATGAACATTTGTTGCACAATTGCTCCCTCTACCTCCCTGTGGATGGATGTAAACATTTGTGTTACCCATTTGATGACGTGTGGAGTAATTATAAAAATTAAAAGTGATGGCCACTTTCAATGCTATCGACTGTGAGAATCCTATAATTTTCTTGAATGGAAACTCTCCAATTTCCCATTTCTTTCTCAGAACTTAAGACATGCCTGATAGGTTTTTAATGGAATTTGCTACTTTGTGAATCTCATTCTCCAGCTCTGAGCTGGGGACTTATTCTAAACTGGCTTTGAGCATCTGTCTCTGCTGCTGTAGGTTTGATGAGCTGTTAAACACGGAGGCTGAAATTAAAACAATTTCCTCGTCATTTATTTTGCACTTGATGCACATTTCAATGTTCCTCCTACCTTTTGAAGGAAGTAAAATGCACAGTGCGGAGTTAAGACGTGCTCAAAGTGTGGAAGGAAGTGCTGAGCGGGTGGCAATAATCTCTAAATGATTTGACCTTGTGACATTTCATTCGCTAATCTCTCTCTCCTCCCTTTAACACCGGTCCTAATTGATTAAGATAGTGTCCTAATGTCTCCCCAGGTGTCTCGCAGTTGTGCAAGGTGTCTTGGGGGTTTTCCCATGTTCAAGACACCACATAAATATCAGGTGTAGTTGTACAGCTTTGTATGATAATTCTTGAGTCAATGCTTTTCTTTGTTTATTCACGGGATATGGGCATCGCGGGCCAGGATGGCATTTACTGTCCCGTCTCTAATTGCCCAGAGGGTGGTTAAGAGTCAACCATGTTGCTGTGTGGGTCTGGAGTCACATGTAGGCCAGGCTGGGTAAGGATGGCAGATTTCCTTGCTCAAGGACAGACGGGTCTTCAAATCTGCTGTGATGGGATTCGAACTTGGATGTAATCACAGCGCTACAGCAAGTATAGGGCTTATGGAAAATGGTGCAGCAATATCAGTGTCCCCCCCCCGCCTCCCCGTTCGCGGGGTTAGCGGGGTTCGGCTGTGATGCCCTCACAGTCAAATAGCTGGCTGACTCAGCACTGCTGCAGATGGCGAAGTGGTTGGAATGCTATAAACTGGTGGATTGTTAAGGTGTAGAGAGATGGGCATTCCCCAATCCCTTGACCCCCACCCCCTCACCCCACACGGTATTAGCTGCCCCTTTAGCCTGAGTGGAGGCTTTCTCAACGCTCCATAATCTCTGTGTGAGTCAGGGTGGGGAGGCTGATCTGGGCACTCTCATGTGGTCTGGTTGGATGACCCATGAGTGAGTTGATGAGCAGATGATCCAGCCCACCTCTGTTAGTCTCGCGCTCTTTAATAACCCTTTGTTATTGCCACCAAAACAAGGCAGGACAAGAGAGGGCCAGAGTAATTCTGCCACATCGTCCAGTCCATTATGGTGAAGGAGATTGCTACAGGGCTTATCCATGTGCAATTCCACTGCCTGTCTCTTCCTGTGTCACACCATCACAAAGATTCACCACAGGTCACGCTCTCCAATCTTACCTTTCCGATGTCCCAGCTCACTTTCGGACTGGAGCGTGCAGCCTCGCGTATTCCTCCCTGTGAGGTTCTGGTTTTATATCTGTCTTGCTTCTCACCAACATCTACCAAGAAATCCGACAGGAATGACGGGGACTGTCCAACTGTCTCTGAGCTTGACTTGTCCCTTTCACTGTGCCTCTCTGCCCGATGGTCACCATCACTGGCCATGCTGTCAGTCCTTGGACACTGTCAAACCACTCTTTCCTGCTTCGCTCACCTCCAAGCTCCCTCACTCTTTCTTTAAACCTTTGCCTTGTTGATTCTTCCTTTGTTTTCCTTCTCCGAACGAAGACATCATTGTGCTCATTCTTCCTCCTTGAATCTCTCAATTTTCATCCAACACTTTCCCTCTGTTCCCGCTCTTCCCCAGCTGTCCCTGCACACCTCCTCCTGATCCCTTCTCTACCTCCGTGTTCGCTCTCATAGTTCAGCTTCTATCTTTATGCCTGGCCAGAAACAGCCCTTCAACCCATCCAGCCAGTGCTGGCTCTGTAGCAGAGCTATCCCATTAGTCCCGCATCACTTCTCTTTTCCCCCTACAAGCCCTTCAAATGTTCCTCCCTTTCAGCGTTTAATCAATCCCTTTCCGAACATCCTTATCCAAATGGCGTGCACTGCCCCATCAGGCAGCACATTCCAGACCACAATGACTCACCAGGAGAAACAATTCCTCTTAATCCTGTGGCCTTGGTGGGACAGGAGGATGCTAACCCCAGTCCTCTCTCTTTGACTGAGTCTCAAGACTATATGGTGAGGAACATAAGAACTAGGAGCAGGAGTAGGCCACTCAGCCCTTCAAGCCTGCTCGTTCCCACCTGGGCAGCACAGGATGTGGGAGTCACTGGTTAGTAATTATTACGCATTCCAATTACAAGTCCTTGATCAAATGGGCCAATGGGCCGAGGAGGGGCAGATGGACTTTAATTTAGATAAGGGTGAGATGCTGCATTTTGGAAAAGCAAATCAGAGCAGGACTTGTACACTTAATGGGAAGGCCCCAGGGAGCGTTAATGAACAAAGAGACCCAGGGTGCAGGTACATAGTTCCTTGAAAGTGGAGTCACAGGTAGATAGGATATTGAAGAAGGTACACTTGGTCAAAGTATTGAGTACAGGAGTTGGGAGGCCATGTTGCAGCTGTACAGGACATTGGTTCAGCCACTTTTGGAATACTACGTGCAATTCTGGTCTCCCTATTACAGGAAAGATGTTACAGAGCTTAAAAGGGCTCAGAAAAGATGTACAAGGATGTTGCCAGGGTTGGAGGGTTTGAGCTATAGGGACAGGCTGATCAAGCTGGGCTGTTTTCCCTGGAGCATCAGAGGCTGAGGGGTGACCTTATAGAGGTTTATAGAATCATGAGGGGCATGGATTGGATAAATAGGCAAGATATTTTCTCTGGGGTGGGTGAGTCCAGAGCTCAAGAGCACCGGTTTAAGGTGAGAAGGGAAAGATTTAAGGGGACTAAGGGTCAACTTTTTCACGCAGAGGGTGGTACGTGTATGGAATGAGCTGCCAGAGGAAGTGGTGGAGGCTGGTACAATTACAATATTTAAAAGGCATCTGGATGGGTACATGAATAGGAAGGGTTTGGAGGGATATGGGTCAATGGGACTAGATGGGGCGGGACGAGTGGCTCAGTGGTTAGCACTACAGCCTCACAGCACCAGGGACCCAGGTTCAATTCCAGCCTTGGGTGACAGTTTGTGTGGAGTTTGCACATCTCCCCATGTCTGCGTGGGTTTCCTCCCACATTCCAAAGATGTGCAGGTCAGGTGAATTGACCATAATAAATTGCCCATCGTGTCAAGTGCATTAGTCAGAGAGAAGTGGGTCTGGGTGGGTTGCTCTTCGGAGGGTCGGTGTGGACTTGTTGGGCCAAGGGGTCTGTTTTCACACTGTAGGGAATCTAAGCATTAATTTAGGATATCTGGTCGGCATGGATGAGTTGGACCGAAGGGTCTGTTAACGTACTGTACATCTCTATGACTATATGAGTCATCCACATCCATATCTCACGTGTAGGCCAGACCTGATAAAGTCAGCAGATTTCCTTCTCTGTGGGAGATTCCTGAAGCAAATGGGCTTTTTTATGGCAATCAACAACATTTTCATGGATGCCGTTTTGATGAGCTTTCATTTTAAATTCCAGATTTTTGTTGACTTCAAACTTCACTCATCCGGCACGGTGGGATTTCTAACATGGGGTCTCGGAATGTTAGGCCGGGATTCTGGATTCTGAGCTTGTGTGCTGAGTAGCCCATTATGCTGGGAATGGCATGTGATAAGGTGGGGGTTAGAACCGGACATGAGGGAAGTCATGGGGCAGGCTAGAAACTGGAATACTCACCAGGCGTCAAGGTGAAAAACCTTCCAAAAAAACTCAACACCACTGGCACTTCACCAGAACAATCGATAAAATTCAGGCCAATAAAACTCCGCATTGTTGAATTGCCCAGCTCTTGCTGAATCTTTCTCTGATTTCCAACGGATCCTCTTCATTCATCTCAATTTCAGTTTAAAGGGGCGACTTCTGAAAATCAAAGATTGACTTGTAGTGATGAAGTCAATACCAAGACCCACACCAATGCTGGTCCAAATCCCACCACAACTGTTTCGGTTAAATCTTATCAATAGCCCTGGAATGTAAACCTAATCTCAGCCACGGTGTCCGATTGTTTTAAAGGCCCATCTCTTTCACTGTCACCATTTTAAGCTTCCGCACTTACCGTGTCTGGCCTACATGTGACTCCAGACCCACAGCAGTGTGATTCACTCTTAACTGCCCCTCTGAAATGAATAAGCGACTCACTCAAGGTCGGGGGACTGCTAACCCAGCCTTTCTCCCGTGGGAAAAGGGATGGTTCAGTAATAAAATGTTCACAATTGTTTTCAGAACAATCACCGCAGAGGAGGTCAGAGAACAGGGGAGAGAAAGTGCAGGTGTTTGGTGGTTAAAAGGCTATTTAAATCCGACTGATTACAAATATTGATTTATATCTATCCTTTGGGCAGAACCATCACCACTGATGAGACAGTACAGGTAATTATCGTTGCCGCTGTCTCAGATATTAAGATAATAAGCAATGTATGAGCACTGAATGGGTAAATAAATCACTCAGATTTAATAGGCAGGTACACTGAAAAGCCACCTTTTGTTTAGTTTTTTTTTAACCATCATTCTAACTCAGGGAACATTAAATGAACTGGTGATTACATCAGGTAAATAAATAACTTTGATAATGGATTCTAAATCACACTAACACCTTATTGCAAAACATGTGTGATCATTATCATCGTCTTAAACTATCATTTTCTAACTTAGAGTCATAGAGATGTACAGCACAGAAACACCCTTTGGTCCAACCCGTCCATACCTCCCAGATATCCTAAATTAATCTCGCCAGCACGTGACCCAAAATCCCTCCAATCCCTTCCTATTCATACACCATCAAGATGCCTTTTACATATTGTAATTGTACCAGCCTCCACCACTTCCTCTGGCAGCTCATTCCATACACGCACCACCCTCTGCGTGAAAAGGTTGCCCCTTAGGTCCCTTTCAAACTTTTCCCCTCTCATCCTAAACCTATGCCCTCTAGTTTTGGACTCCCCTACCGCAGGGAAAAGACCTTGTCTATTTACCCAATTCATGCCCCTCATGATGTTATAAACCTCTGTAAGGTCACCCCTCAGCCTCCAACGGTCCAGGGAAAAATGCCCCAGCCTAATCAGCCTCTCCCTGTAACACAAACCCTCCAACCCTGGCAACATCCTTGTAAATCTTTTCTGAATCCTTTCAAGTTTCTCAACATGCTTCTGAAGACTGTTTTGTTTATTCACTGATGAAATGTGGGCATCGCTGGCTGGGCCAGCATTTATTACCCCAACCTAATTGCCTTTGAGAAGGTGGTGGTGAGCTGCCTTCTTGAATTGCTGTCGTCTGTATTGTGTAGGGACACTGACAGTGCTGTTAGAGAGTGAGTTCCAGCATTTTGACCCAACGACGCTGAAGGAACGGTGTTACATGCCCAAGTCAGGATGGTGAGTGACTTGGAGGGCGTCTGTGATTCCATGTAACTGCTGCCCTTGTCCTTCGAGATGGAAGATGCTGTGGGAGTAGCCTTTCCTGCACATTCACTGAAGGTGACCTCACATTTGCTCTCATTTATGAGATCTCTGTGATTTGTTTCCTCCAGGTACCTGTTCTTGATGTTTTGAACAGTTTGTCCTCATTAAATACTCACAAAACACTTAGCAAGGCACCTTGGAGTTGATAAATTGTAGACCAGGAGTATGGCAGCCATCCACAGCACTCAATCAGAATAGGCAGCGCGGCCTTTTCTGTTGGGTTATGTGGCTTTTAACTTTGCCTCAAGCATTAAAGCAAACTTCTTTCTCAGTATCGGTCGTAGAGTATGCTCAGGATTTGATTCTGAGCTAATTTTCAACGACGTGTGCGCCATGAAATAAAAAGAAGAAACACAGTACATTCATATAGCATCTAGGATGTTACATAGCACCTTGCAGCCATTGGAAGGGCAGCTGCTTCTGTTATTTTGGAAATGTGGCGGGCAGTCTGTGCACACAGGACAGCAAAAAGCAGCAACGTGATAAAGATCAGGTCACACGGTTCAGTGGGTGTTGAGTGGGGTGTTCTCCTCAGAAGAAAATGCCCTCTTTCTTCATCAAAACAGTGAGGTGACCTTCCCAAAAGAGATAGAGAGAGAGAGAGAGAGAGAAGGCAGAACCTCAACATCTCACCTTAAAGACAGTACCCCTGACAGCACAGCTCTCCTTCTGCATTGCACAGGAAGCTACGACCTATGATTTTATTGCTGTCAGTCATTGAACAACAGAATGCCTCCATTTCACATTGTCCCACCTAGTATCATGTCATGTGGAAGTTGTTTTATTTTTAGGGCTTGTTTCTCACACTAACATAATTTCTGCTTTAATTTGGGTTGCCTCATGGCATCACCTCCTTCTCCTGGCTTGGATCCCTACTCAATCCTGCTTCCCTCCAGTGTTGCCTCCTCTGTCCCTTGCCCTCCCCTTGCCTCCCGCCTTCTGCTCTCTCACCTTGGACTCAGGGTCTGTTTTGAGGCCATTCCTTTCTCCTGGCTTCTGTTCTGTCCTCGGCATTGAGAGGATCCACCTAGTGGCAGCCAATAGTCACTACAGGTGGAACCCAGCAGCACCAACCAACATCTGCCACTAGATGTCGCACGATCACAAGCTGAAAATAGAGGTGTGCCTGAATTTGAATTAAATGTGTGCACTGCACTATATTACTTTCTATTTGGCTGTGTACTTTATATTACAAGGTCTATCAGATTGGAATGAATTGCTGCATAGCTAGTGTAGAGAATCGACTTGCATCTAAGGACAAAATAGTGTCCGAAGGAACCTAACTCCAGCTTTAACATTGACCCCTATGGAAACCCTTGATTCATTTAAAGTTGTTCCACTTAAAGTAGCAACTTTCTGGAATGGAAACACACATTGTTAAATGAAGGCAATTTTTACTAAAAAGGAAATTAAGGAATGCGACTGCTGGAGATCAAAAACAAAAACAGAAATTGATGGCAAAATGTAACGGGTCAGGCAGTGTCTGAGGGAAAAAAAAGCAAATTTGATGTTTCTCGTCTGGTTCTGATGGAGGGTCAATGGACTCGAAACTTTAACTCTACTTTCTTCCCTCGGATGTTGCCAGACCTGCTGGGTTTCGCCAGAAATTTGCTTTTTAGCTTTACAAACTTTCCTAAACTCGGATTCGGAGCTGGGAGGGAACTGCTTCTCATTGACTCCCTGCTGATACTGCTAGCTGCCAGTGAGTTAAAATGGCCCAAAGAATAAATCTTTCACATGTTATAAAATATGGATGTCATATTCATGAAGTTATTCAGCACAGAAACTGATCCTTCAGCTGACCAGATATCCTCAACTAATCTAGTCCCATTTGCCAGCAATTGGCCCATATCCCTCTAAGCCCTTCCTATTCATGTACCCATCCAGACGTCTTTCAAATACTGTAATTGTACCAGCCTCCAGCACTTCCTCTGGCAGCTCATTTCACCCTCTGCATGAAAACGTTGCCCCTTTAGGTCCCTTTTAAATCTTTCCCCTCTCACCTTAAACCTATGCCCTCTAGTTTTGGACTCCCCTATTCCAGGGAAAAAAAAGGCCTTTGGCTCTTCACCCTCTCCACCATTTCAGGTCTTGATGCTTTTTGAGCCAAAATACTTTGAGCAAGTCAGGGGTTTGCACAGGAATCAATGTTATGATGATCAAATCACAAAACCACAGGGTAAATCAGTCCCTGCTGTTCAGATTCTCAATAACCACAAAGCAATTTGTTTTGGAGCAAAGTAGATAAATTTTAAATTGAGGAATAAATGGTTGCTGGCCCATTCAGGAAAGTAATAATTAAAAATACTAACATATAGTAATGATTTGCATTAATTGCATAAAGAATAATGCAATTCTGAAGTAATAAACTTTCATTTTGTTTATTAATTCCCAGATTACCTTCTGCTATGGCATTAACATGTGACTTATTGCCAACTCGATGTTTGACAATGATAGAATCATTGAATCCATACAGTGAGGAAGCAAGCCATTCAGCCCATCAAGTCCACACTCAGCCTCTGAGCAGCAAACCACCCATACCCATCCCATCCCTGTGACACTGCACTTCCCTGTGGCTAACCCACCTAGCCTGCACGTCCATGGGCACTGTGGGACAACTTCCCACGGCCAATCCACCCTAACCTGCACATCTATGGGCTGTGGGAGAAAACGCACACAGACAGTTACCCCGAGGCCGGGATCTAACCTGCGACCCTGGCACTATGAGACAGCAGTGTTAACCACTGAGCCACCGTGCTGCCCCCATGGTAATGCAATTTAGAAGGGAGCAGGGGAACACCATTCTCTGTATTTGCATTTAACATTAAAGGGCTATCTAGATCATACAAAGCAGTGTCTAGAACATTGGTTTTATTCAAGCACTGCGTCCTAGCTTAACAGTGTTCCTGTGTTGTCCCAGTAACTCAAAAAAACTTCAATCAGCTCTGAAAAGTACTTTGACCTCTAAAACATTCTTGTATACCACTAACTGCCACTCGTTTATAAGAATGAAAAATTCAAAGGCCTTTCAAAGAGATATTGATGGCATCCCCTTGTGAAGTGATTTGTTATTTCCCATTGGACAGGAAAGGGCTGGCCAAATGGCCTCAGCTCTACGGTACCCAGTCCCCTGCACTCCCAGTATCTGCCTAATGCCTTGGAGGCTGGAAATGTGGAAAATAATGGGTCACACCAAGCCACCTTTCCCATAAGTGTGTGTGTGTGTGTGTATTACCTCCCACAATCCAAAGATGTTCAAGTTAGGGTGGATTGGCCACACTAAATTGCCCCATAGTGTTCAGGGCAATTAGCTTAGGTGCGTTAGTCAGGGGTAAATATAGGGTAGGGGAATGGGTCTGGGTGGGTTACTCTTTGGAGGGTCAGTGTGGACTTGTTGGGCTGAAGGGTCTGTTTCCAAACTGTAGGGGTTCTAATTTTAAGTCCACATTCCTTACGAGTCTGATAATGTACTGACAGCAATTTCCAGGTTAGTTAAGAGATAGACACCCTCAGTCATACCTCGAACAGGAGATGGGAAGTCTAACTGCAATTGTACAGGGGGTTGGTGAGACCACATCTGGAATACTGTGAGCAGACCTTGTTGTCTTTTCAAAGAAAGATGTTGTTTCATTGGACGCAGTTCAGTGAAGGTTCATGTGGATGTTCTCTGGTAGGGAGGGATTGTCTTACGACATATGGTTAAACAGGTTGGGACTCTACTCACTGAAGTTTGGAAGAATGTGACGTAATCTCACTGAACCATATGGGATTCCCAAGGGGCTTGACAGGGAAAATGCTGAGAGGATGCTTCCCCTCATGGAACAGTCTGGGACCAAAGGGCGTAGTCTCAGAATAAAGGGGTGCCAATTTAAGACTGAAATGGTGAATTCTTTGCCAGTGAGCTATGGGCCAGAGTCCTTGTGTATATTTACAACTGCAATAGGTAGACTCTTGATCAGTCAGGAAATCAAGGGTTAGAACAAATGAACAAAGAAAATTTACAGCCCAGGAACTGGCCCTTCCGCCCTCCAAGCCTGTGCTGATCCAAATCCACTGTCTAAACCTATCGCCTAATTCCTAAGCATCTGTATCCCTCTGCTCCCCACCTCCTCATGCACCTGTCCAGACACATCTTAAATGAATCTACCGGGCCTGCCTCTACCACCTCTGCTGGCAACATGCTCCAGACACCCACCACCCTCTGTGTAAAGTACTTGCTGCATGTATCCCCCATAAACCTCTCACCTTGAACGTGTGGCCTCTCATTATTGAATCCCTTACCCTGGAAAAAAGCTAACCTCTATCTACCCTGCCTATACCCTTCATGATTTTGTAAACCTCACTCAGATCCCCTCTCAATCTCCTTTTCTCTAATGAAAACAATCCTAACCTACTCACCCTCTCTTCATAGCTAGCACCTTCCATACCAGGTAACATCCTCGTAAACCTTCTCTGCACCCTCTCCAAAGCGTCCATATCCTTTTGGTAATGTGGCGACCAGAACTGTACACAGTATTTTAAACACAGCAGAACCAATGTCTTGTACAATTTTAACATGACTTGCCAGCTCTTATACTCAATACCCCGTCTGCTGAAGGCAAGCAGAGCATATGCCTTCTTGACCACTCTATCCACATGTGCAGCAACCTTCAGGGTACAATGGGCCTGAACTCCTAGATCTCTCTGCTCATCAACTTTTCCCAAGGCTCTTCCATTTACAGTATAGTTCGCTCTAGAATTAGGCATTCCAAAGTGCATCACCTCACATTTGCCCAGATTGAACTCCATCTGCCACTTCTCTGCCCAACTCTTCAGTCAATCTATATCCTCCTGTATTCCTTAACAGTCCCTTATGCTTTCTGCTACTTCACCAATCTTCGTGTCATCTGCAAACTTGCTGACCAGACCATCAATGCTTTCTTCCAGATCATTTCTGTATATCACAAACAACAGAGACCCCAGCACTGACCCCTGTGGAACACCATAGGTCACCTTTCTCCATTTTGAGAAACTCCCTTCAACTACTACTCTCTGTCTCCTGTTGCTCAACCAGTTCTTTATCCACCAAGCTAGAACACCCTGCACACCATATGACTTCACTTTCTCCATTAGTTTACCATCAAACACCTTACTAAAGTCCATATGTATGACATCTACAGCCCTTCCTTCATCTATCAACTTGGTCACTTCCTCAAAGAACTCTATTGAGTTGGTAAGGCACAATCTCCCCCACACAAAACCATGTTGCCTATCACTGATAAGCCCTTTTTTTTCCAAATATAAATATCCCTCAGTACCTTCTCCAGCAACTTTCCCACCAATGACATCAGGCTCACTGGTCTGTAGTTACCTGGAATATCCCTACTACCCTTCTTGTACAGGGGGACACCATGAGCAATCCTCCAGTCCTCCGGCACCTCACCTGTGTTTAAGGATGCTACAAATATATCTGTCAGGGCCCCAGCTATTTCCTCTCCCGCCTCCCTCAGCAACCTGGGATAGATCCCATCCGGTCCTGGGGATTTGTCCACCTTAATATCCTTTAGCCTGCCCAACACATCTTCCCTCCTTATGTCAACGTGATCTAGAGTAAACAAACTTCTGTCTCTAATCTTCATATTCATCATGTCCCTCTCCTCAGTGAACACTGTAATGTGTAATGTCTACTGTATCCAAGACATCAATATTTATTTTCATGAGTCCCCTAGCCTCTATTTCTTTCTCCTCAGTAAAAACTGATGAAAAATATTCATTTAGTATTTTGCTCATCTCCAGTGTTTCCAAGTATAGATGACCTTGATGATCTTTAAGGAGCTCTACTTTGTCCCCAGTTGCTCTTTTGTTCTTAAAATCTCTTTGGGATTATCTTCAACCTTATCTGCCAATGCTATCGCATATCCCCTTTTTGCCCTCCTGATTTTCTTCTTAAGAATGCCCCTACACCCTTTGTACTCTTCAAGAGACCCATCTGATCACAGATGTCTGTATGTAATATAAGGTAGGGATCCTTAAAGATTAACAAGGTCATCTATATGTGATGAGAATATAGTTCCCTACTCTTAGGAACCTTAACCTTCACGCTGACATGAACATGATGCCTCTGAACACTCACTATCTCACTTTCGCAAGCCTCACACTTGCCAGTTATCCCTTTAGCTGTGAACAATCTCCTCCAATCAGGTCTTGAAAGTTCCTCTCTCATATCATCAAAATTTGCCTGACTTCAATTAAGAACATAAACTTTTATCCTAGACCTGGCCTTATCCAAAGCTATTTCAGAACTAATAGAATTATGATCACTAGTCCCAAAGTGCTCCCATACTTAAACTTCAACCACTTATCCTGTCTTATTTCCTATGAGATGACCAAATGTTACTGCTTATCCGGTAGATATATGTACCCATTGGTAAAGAAAACTTTCTTGAACACATTTAACAAATTCCTCACCATCCAAGCCCTTAAAACCCACAGCATTCCCAGTCTATGTTTGGAAAGTTGAAATCCCCGACTGTTACAACCCTGTAATTCTTTATGTATCTGAGATCTCTTTAGACATTTGCTTCTTAATTTCCTTCTGACTATTGGGGGCCTACAGTACAATCCCAACAAGGTGATCATCCTGTTCTTATTTCAGAATTCTACCCATATAGCATGACTGGATGATCCCTCAGAAATAGCCGAAGTATAGCAGATAATGTTTTCCTAAATAAAACAATGTCACTCTCCCTACTCTCTTGCCTCCCTTTCCATCCTTCCAATAATAACTAAATCCTGGAATATTGAGCCATGTTCCTTTCACAGTTATGATGTCCCAGACCCATGTTCCCATACACGCCCTGAGTTCACGTGCCCTACCTGTAAGGCCCCTTGCATTGAAATAAATGCAGCTTAATTCGTCAGAGTTACCTCATTCTCTGACTTGCTCTTGTTAAGATGGAGTCGAGAGTGTGGTGCTGGAAAAGCACAGCAGGTCAGGCAGCATCCAAGGAGCAGGAGAATCAATGGTAATTCCTGATGAAAGGCTTATGCCTGAAATGCCGATTCTCCTGCTCCTCGGATACTGCCTGATCTGCTGTGCTTTTCCAGCACCACACTCTCGACTCTGATCTCCGGCATCTGCAGTCCTCACTTTTTCCTTGTTAAGATGGAGTCTGAAATCTTCATACCTTGATGTTAACTCCTACAGTGGGGATACTTTGAGCAAATCTCTTAAAATCCATTGGATGCTTCAGGTCAGCTTCATGATTGAATTAGATCATGTTGGATATGATTGTGGCTTCATATCTCTATCTGAATCTGTTTCTCATGCCCTTGTCTCTCCAAAATACCATAATTAAACTGAAGGATTGTAAACTTTAAATCATGTAAAACTGACAGGAGCTTACACCTGTGTTTCTGCAAAGTTTCCAAAAAGCTACATCATGCTGCAACCTTTGGTTCCAATTCTCGCTCAGTTTGTTTGCTTTTCTAGAGATTCTCACCTGAGCTTTAACCAATCGAGCGCAGTGAGCATGAATAGTAAGCAGACTCCCGTAATGAAATGTGGAATGACTGAACAGCAACAGGAGCAGTGTGCGGGATCCAGAGTCGGATACACAGCAAAACTGTGTCCTACTTGTGCAGCGTGTGACACTGAAGGTGCAGGGGATGTGTACCGTTTGCAACAGCTCAGTAAGGCCCATGATGGAGAAGTGAGTTTTTAAAAATTTATTCAGTTGTGGGCCCAGTATTTATTGCCCGTCCCTAGTTGCCCCCTTGAGAAGGTGGGGGGTGAGCTGCCTTCTTGAACCGCTGCAGTCCACCTGCTGTGGGTTGACCCACAATGTCCTTAGGGAAGGGATTCTAGGATTCTGAACTAGTGACACTGAAGGAACAGCGATATATTTCCAAGTCAGGATGGTGAGGGGCTTGGAGGGGAACTTGCAGGGGGCGGTGCTCCCATATATCTGCTGTGCTTGTCCTTCTGGATGGAAGTGGCTGTAGGTTTGGAAGGTGCTGTCTGAGGATCTTTGGTGAATTTCTGCGGTGCATCTTGTAGAAGGTACACACCTCTGTTACTGAGCATCGGTGGGGGAGGGAGTGGATACTTGTAGATGAGGTGCCAATCAAGTGGCTGCTTTGTCCTGGATGGTGTCAAGCTTCTAGAGTGTTGTGGAGCTGCACTCATCCAGGCAAGTGTTCCTGACTTGTGTCTCGTAGATTATGGACATGCTTTGGAGTGTTAGGAGGTGAGTTACTCGCAGAATTCCTAGTCTCTGAGCTGCTCTCAACTGTGGTGAGTCCAGTTGTGTCCCTGGCCAGTGATAACACCCAAGATGTTGATAACGGGGGAATTCAGGAATGGTAACTCCAGTAAATGTCAAGAGGCTTTGGTCAGATTGTCTTTTATTGAAGATGGTCAGATAGCCTATCATTTGTGTGGCGCGCATATTCCTTGCGGGCTGTCCCTATTCCAGACAGATATATTCTATTCCTTTCTCAGCTGCGTTGTTGCTTTCACAGTTATGTGAAAAACCACCCCCAATTTGCAATAGAGGGAGGGAACCAGAAACCCCTCCACCTCCCTCTGATACCACAAGTGAGTGAGCTAGCTGTCTCTGTCCAAGATGGCCCATTCTGAGGCTGAGAGCCTTTCGTTGTCTGCACAGCTCCCTCACAGATGCCAGGCTGCTGCCCAGACCAGAGTCTGAAGCAGTTTTGAATTTCTGAACTCTCTCGCAATCACACCGAGCAACATAATCCCTCTCCCACGGGAGCTCCTAGATAGAGAAGAGTGCATTTTTTTTAATATCTGAAAGGGCTATCTCCTGCTGCATTGATTGTAAGAGAAGGTAAGTCTCATGTGATAAGATTCCACTTTCTCAGGCACTTTAAATAATCAAACCACTACACTCCCCACCCTCCCGCACACACGTACACTTTGCAAACTCCTTCAGTGCATTTCAGATCTATTTTTGCAATCAACTGCAATGCAAGAATTATTCTGCAAAAGCGTCCTTTCCCAGCAAGGGTCTAAACTCAGAAAAGATGTAGATTGGAACAGATGGGCAGGTCCTTGACTTTAACCCCAACTTACTGGGCTTGTTTGCAGAGGTTAACAGGAGATGTTACAGAAATGCTGGGAATGATCAAGGTTTTTGATTGGGGTAATTAGGAAGAAATTATTCCCACTTGCTGGAGGGTCAGTAACCAACAGATACAGATTTAAGATAATTAGCATTAGAGGGGAGGCCTGGGACATTGTTGTGATTGGGAAGATGACACCTGAAAGGCAATTGGAAGCAGATTAAAAAAAAACTTTCACAGAGGAAGCTAGATCCTAGTCAAGGGGAAAGTTTGCAACTTTCCTTGATATTTAGTTTGATCTCTCTTCCAATTTGCTTTAGCACTCTCACCTCACTTCTGACTCTCTTTCCCTTGAGTGAATACATTGCTTCACTCACCCCCACTCTCCAATTTCACTTAATAAGTTGCTGTCATTCTCTATTTCACTCAATAGCTGTCATTCTCTCTCACTCACCCTCACTTTTCTTTTTATTTATTCATTCACAGGATGAGAACATTTATTGCCCATCCCTAATTGGCCAAAGGGCAGTTAAGAGTCAACCACATTGCTGTGGGTCTGGAGTCACATGTAGGCCAGACCAGGTCAGGATGGCAGATTCTTCTCTAAAGAGTGTTAGTGAACAGATGTTTTTTTTAACCCAACAATCGATAATGGATTCACAGTCATCATTAGACTCTTACTCCCAGACTTTACTGAGTTTAAATTCCACCATTTGTCATCGTGGGATTTGAACCAGGACGTTACCTGGGTTTCTGGATTAACAGTCTTGTGATGATACCAATAGACCATTGACACCCCCCATCCCCCGTCACTGTGTCACTCATTTATTGCCATTGTCATTGTCTCACACTTACACACATGTATACACACACACGTACACGTACACACACACTCTTACTCATACATGCTCTCTCTTTCTTACACACTGACTTATTCAAACCTTCACAGACACTCTATCTCACTCACTCTCCCACACACACACACACTCACTGTCTCAGTCATCCACACCCACACTCATTCTCTCACACTCACTCTTATTCACAAACACTCTCACTCAAATGATTTTAATATCCAAAGATATATTAAAGACCATCTCGGGGCTAGGTTGTAGATCAGCCATAATCTGACTGAATGTTGGAACAGACTGAAGGGGCTGAATGGCCTTCATCTGTTTAAATGTTGCTCCACTGCCACACCACTACTTGTTACATGTTCTCCAGAATCCCAGATAACAAAATTCCATCAGTCTCTGTCTCTCGAAGCAGAAATTACATTTCTCTCTGTTCCCCTTTTCTTTAAATCAAATAGAGGGCATATTCACTGCTTCTACATTCTCTGCACGACAAAGGACAGGGAGGAGGTACAGCTGTGAAAGGAGTATGGAGAGGCTGGGAATATTTTCCCTGGAGCATCAGAGGCTGAGGATTGATTTTATAGAGGCTGAGAAAATCATGAGGGGCACTGATAAGTGAATAGCAACGGTCTTTTTTTCCCAGGGTGGGGAAGTCCAAAGCTGGGGGGCATAGATTTAAGGGAGAGGGGCAAGATTTAAAAGGGACCTAAGGAGCATCTTTTTCACACAGATGGGGCAGCGCAGTGGCTCTGTGGTCAGCACTGCTGTCTCACAGCACCGGGGACCCGGGTTCGATTAAGTTTGCACATTCTCCCCGTGTCTGCGTGGGTTTCCTCCGGGTGCTCCAGTTTCCTCCCACAATCCAAAGATGTGCAGGTTAGGGTGGATTGGCCATGCTGAATTGCCCGCGATGTCCGTGAGTGTGTGGGTTAGCCATTGGAAATGCAGAGTGGGATGCTCTGTGCGGGGTTGGCGATGGGACGAATGGCCTGCTGCCACTTAGGATAATAAGGTGGGGTGTGTGCGTATGGAATGAGCTGCCAGAGGAAGTGTACGAGGTGGGTACAATAACGACATTTAAAAGGCGTTTGGACAGGTAAATGAATGGGAATGGCTTAGAAGAATGTGGGCCAATGGAAGTGAGACTAGTTCAGTTTGAGAAACGTGGTCAGCATTCTGTATGACTGTACATTCTGTCACCATCTTGGACACGTCTTATGGGACAATTGAATGGCTAAGAAACGTCACATGGTCAATGAATCAAAATGCACCACCACCAATTTCAACCTTAAAGGGACACACCTGAATTAAATCAACTTAATACCAAGACCTGACAAGAGTGCAGCAGCTCCATGAGATGTAACACCGCTGACTTCCAAGTTAATTAAATTTGGAAATTCTTGAGATGGATCCTCTCGAGACTGTCAGTTAGATAAATAGATGCTGATTCTCGGTCAGACACAGGCATTTCCTAATTTACCTGCTGTCTGTTCATCACCAAATAATTTACAGGATCCTCTTAATAATGTCTGTCCTTGGGTCTGTTCCAAGCCACATGGTATTGTTACACTCAGACGGGTGAAAATGTCTGCATTCTCCTGCAACTGCATTGTCAGCTTCTCTCGGTCTATCGTCCATATGCCAGCTCTCAGCAGCAGCTATCCAGTTAGTCACACCGCACCCACCCCCCACCCTTTCACAGCAGAACTGCAACCATCTTCTCTCCTTTTTTGTTTAACATATTTATTCTATCCCCTTTCAAGAGTTGCTGTTGCTTACCAACCCCCTTCAGAGCTTTCCGGATTGACACCTTCCAAATCTGTGACCTCTACCATCTCAAAGGACCAGGGAGGGAATTCCAGCATATTGACCCAGCGACACTCAAGAAATGGTGATATATTTCCCAGTCAGGATGGTGAGTGGCTTGCAGGGGAACTTGTAGGCGGTGGTGTTCCCATGTATCTGCTGCCCTTGTCCTTCTAGATGGAAGTGGTTGTGGGTTTGGACGGTCTAAGGAACCCTGAGTGAGTTACTACAGTGCAGCTTGTACTTGCTACTGAGCATTGATGATGGAGGGAGTGCATGCCCCTGGATGCTGTGCTAATCAAGCTTTGTACTGAATGGTGTCAAGCTTATTGAGAGTTGTTGAGGCTCCACCTATCCAGTAATTGGGGAGTATTCCATCACATTCATTCCATTCCTGATGAAGGGGTCATGCCCGAAATGTCAATTCTCCTGCTCCTCGGATGCTGCCTGACCTGCTGTGCTTTTCCAGCAACACACTCTAGACCCTGATCTCCAGCATCTCACTTTCTCCTCGTATTCCATCGCACTCATGACTTGAATGTTGTAGGTAGTGGACAGGCTTTAGGGAGTCAGGGGTTGAGTTACTCTCCAGAGTGTTCCTAGCCTCTGACCTACTCTCATAGCCACAGTGTTTGTATGGTAGGTCTAGTGGAGTTTCTGGCCAATGGTAACCTTCAGGATGTACATGTATTTGGAAAGGTAAGGACTGATTAGGGATAGTCAACATGGCTTTGTGCATGGGAAATCATGTCTCACAAACTTGATTGAGTTTTTTGAAGAAATAACAAAGAAGATTGATGAGGGCAGAGCAGTTTAGACGTGATCCATTTGGATTTCAGTAAGGCATTCGACAAGGTTCCCCATGGGAGACTGATTAACAAGGTTAGATCTCATGGTATACAGGGAGAACTAGCCATTTGGATACAGAACTGGCTCAAAGGTAGAAGACAGAAGATGGTGGTGGAGGGTTGTTTTTCAGACTGGAGACCTGTGACCAGTGGAGTGCCACAAGGATTGGTGCTGGGTCCTCTACTTTTGTCATTTACATAAATGATTTGGATGCGAGCATAAGAGGTACAGTTAGTAAGTTTGCAGATGACACCAAAATTGGAGTGGACAGTGAAGAGGGTTACCTCAGATTACAACAGGATCTGGACCAGATGGGCCAATGGGCTGAGAAGTGGCAGATAGAGTTTAATTCAGATAAATGTGAGGTGCTGCATTTTGGGAAAGCAAATCTTAGCAGGACTTATACACTTAGTGGTAAGGTCCTAGGGAGTGTTGCGAAACAAAGATACCTTGGAGTGCAGGTTCATAGCTCCTTGAAAGTGGAGTCGCAGATAAATAGGATAGTGAAGAAGGTGTTTGGTAAGCTTTCCTTTATTGGTCAGAGTATTGAGTACAGGAGTTGGGAGGTCATGTTGTGACTGTACAGGACATTGGTTAGGCCACTGTTGGAATATTGCATGCAGTTCTGGTCTCCTTCCTATTGGAAAGAAGTTGTGAAACTTGAAAGGGTTCAGAAAAGATTTACAAGGATGTTGCCAGGGTTGGAGGATTTGAGCTACAGGGAGAGGCTGAACAGGCTGGGGCTGTTTTCCCTGGAGCGTCGGAGGCTGAGGGGGTGACCTTACAGAGGTTTACAAAATTATGAGGGACATGGATAGGATAAATAGACAAAGTCTTTTCCCTGGCGTCAGGGAGTCCAGAACTAGAGGGCATAGGTTTAGGGTGAGAGGGGAAAGATATAAAAGAGACCTAAGGGGCAACTTTTTCATGCACAGGGTGGTACGTGTATGGAATGAGCTGCCAGAGGAAGTGGTGGAGGCTGGTACAATTGCAACATTTAAGAGGCATTTGGATGGATATATGAATAGGAAGGGTTTGGATGGATATGGGCCGGGTGCTGGCAAGTGGTACTAGATTGGGTTGGGATATCTGGTCGGCGTGGACAGGTTGAACTGAAGGGTCTGTTTCCGTGCTGTACATCTCTATGATTCTTGATGGTACCGCCATTGAATGTCAA
Source organism: Hemiscyllium ocellatum (assembly GCF_020745735.1). Taxonomy (NCBI): domain Eukaryota; kingdom Metazoa; phylum Chordata; class Chondrichthyes; order Orectolobiformes; family Hemiscylliidae; genus Hemiscyllium; species Hemiscyllium ocellatum. Next base: position 5,768,876 of record NC_083445.1, on the reverse strand, counting down.
TGAGTGGTGGTTGGATCATCTCTTATTGGAGATGGTCATTGCCTGGCATTTGAGAGCCACAAAAGCTATTGGTTACTTGTCAGCCCATGTCTGGAGATTGCAGAGATCTTGTTGCACTTAAACAAGCACTGCTTCGATATCTGAGGAGTCTTCTGCCATCCCTTCGCTTTAAACCATGACCTTTCCTGCAAGGAGCAACATCCATTCTCTCTCAATGATGTCAATCCCCTTAGTACCTTATGTACCTCAGTTAGATCTCCTCTCATTGTTCTAACCTCTCGCAAGTATGAGCCCGAATGGTCATTGGAAATTATTCCTCTTTATCTATTTATTGTGCCAGATCACCAGGACAGATAAAATAAATATTATGTTATTTTGTATTATGAAGTTTATATTTTGTAACTCAGCAGGATAAAACATGCAAAATAAATGAGTAGTATTAATTGAGTAGCATGTCATCACCATATACAGCAAGCCATGGACTCTGTTCCTGATTATTTGACCCTGGTTACTGTTTAGGGGGAGATTGTGGCCTACTGCCATCACCGCTGGGAATTTAATCAAGAGAGCCACATAATGTCCTGGGTTCAAATCCCACCATGGCAGATGGTGGAATTTGAATTCAAGGGAAAAAGTCTCGCGTCTAATGGTGAGCAGGAGTTCACCGTTGGGAATAAAACCCCATCTGGTTCACTCATATCCTCTTGGGAAGCAAACTGCCATGCTTCCCTGGTCCAGCCTACCTGTGACTCCAGACCTACGTGGTTTGACCCTGAACTGCTCCCCAGGCAATAAATATTGGCCTAGCAAGTGATGCACAAATCCCGTGGATGAATTAAAAAAAAAACACAACAAACCTACTGAACAGAGGAGCAGACCTAAGAGTTGAGGGAGGGTTAGAACAAGGTTTTAGTCTGGGAGGCTGGAGAGGGGGGAGACTGGAGGACAGAGGGACAGAATTTGGATAGAAGGGAGATTGGGGGAAATAGGGTTGAAGGTTCAAGGTTGACGGGAGGGAGGTTGTAGGTTGGCGGTGAGGGATAAATACAAGCTTGGTAGTTGTCCAAACCACACTCTTGCTGGTCAGTGGAATGCTGCTATTTTGGGAAGTGCAGATCAATGGTTAATACTCGGGGAATGCAATAGTGGAATGCTGATATACAGCTTCCAGTCAGACCTTGTAAATCTCAATGAACACCCGCCGATTAATAAGGAAGGTGACTAAACAGGTTTATGGGTAAACACGAAATGCAAAAAAAAAAGAAAATTAACACTGGTTATTTATGGTTGTTGATATTTTTACTGCTGACTGTAATGAGGATACACTGCAGTAAAATACATTCAAGACAATGCAGGCAGCTCAGGAAGCCAATGTACCATTTCATCCTTCATCTGATTTTATTCCTTCTGCTCTCTTGCTCAGTCCTCATCCCCCACCTCACCCCGATTGTCAGTTTCTGCCTCCGTTCCCACCTATTCTCTACAACCCAGTCTGCTCTGAACCTGCCCTTTAATATGTCTGACCTCTTCTGGCCATGGCAACCCTAGAAAGCACTGCTGCCTCATAGCGCCAGAGACCCGGGTTCAATTCCCGCCTCAGGCTACTCTCTGTGTGGAGTTTGCACATTCTCCCCGTGTCTGTGTGGGTTTCCTCCGGGTGCTCCAGTTTCCTCCCACAGTCCAAAGATGTGCAGGTTAGGTGAATTGGCCGTGCTAAATTGCCTGTAGTGTTAGGTGAAGGGGTAAATGTAGGGAAATGGGTGTGGGTGGGTTGCTCTTCAGAGGGTCGGTGTGGACTTGTTGGGCTGCTGTAAGTAATCTAATCTAACCTCCCCTCCCCCTTCAAGACTCTGCTTAAAACCCACTTCTTTGGATCAATCTTTTCTCACGCTTTTTGATATCTCCTTGTGTGGCTCACTATCACATCTTATATTAAGCATTTTTGAGTCTTTTTACTATTGGGGGTGAGTCACTGTTTTCACATTCTCCAATTTATTTTAATTTTTTTCTTTCTATAATCTACCTGCTCAGAGATATTCCCTCTGGAACAGGAGGGATTGAACCCAGGTTACTGGCATCAGCTGTCGGGACACAACCCCAGTACCATAAGAAGGTCTCCAATTTGGTTAATTCCTGAATTGTACACACGTTTCCAGGTGATGTTATTGCAGTGTTCAATGGTTTAATTGAACCGTGCTTGATTATGAGACTGGTTACTGTGCTGTGTTCATTGTACTTGATTGGCTGTGCCTGGGTGCAGACTTAGAGCAAAGTAAACAGACACCAGAGAAATTATTGGAGGCTATAACTGGAGTAAGTGTGGAGACAGACATTTTGTGATTGCAGGGGTATTTTAAAGCTCTGTAAATAAACCTGCTGCACCTGCAGAAGCTAATGTCATGTGTGCCTTGCTCTGAGATATATGAAATGTACAACAGTTAGGAATATGCCCCTTCCCTTTCCAAACCAGTCCTGAAACCAAAACTTGTTACCCAATCCCATTTCCACTTAACTTTGACCATTGCAGTACATTCTGACTGTTCTACCCATCTGACTGTTCCACTCCATTTTTGAATGAATGAAAAATTATTTATTTATTGTCACATATCTAGGGTGATACAGTGAAAAGGGTTCTGTTGCCCCAGTCTGAGCGTCCCGCCCCAGTCTGAGCATCCCACTGCATTCTGACCATCCCACTGCATTCTGACTGTTACACTCCATGAGGTCGTAGATTCGTTCGCTGAGCTGTTGTGTTTTTCCTCAGATGTTTCATCACCTCTCTAGATGACATCATCAGTGCGCCTCTGGTGTAGCGTTGGTGGTCTGTCCCGCCTCATATTTCTGTGTCTCTGTTTGTTGGTACTTCCAGTTCTCTATCTGAGTGGTTTGTTTGAGAGTTTGGATAAGATTTGTAGCTCAGGTTGTAAGTTAGCTCACTGAGCTGGTAGGTTTGTTCTCAGACATTTCATCACCAGGATAGGTAACATCATCACTGAGCCTCTGGTGAATTGATGGTGCTTTGTCCCTCTTTCTATTTATCTGCCTGGGTTTGTTGTGGTGGGTGATATCATTTCTGGTTCTTTTTCTGAGAGGTTGGTAAATGGGGTCCAAATCAATGTGTTTATTGAAGTAGTTTCGGTTTGAGTGCCAGGCCACTAGGAATTCCCGTGTATGTCTTTGTTTAGCCTGTCCCAGGATGGATGTATTGTCCCAGTCAAACAGATGTCCCTCTTCGTCTGTGTGTAGGGTTACTAGTGATAGTTGGTCACGTCCTTTGGTGGCTAGTTGGTGCTCATGTATCCAGCCAGTCCATCCAATGTAACGTTTGTTTCAGTCCTTGCAGGGTATTTTGTATATGACACTCATTCTACTGATTGTTGGTATGGGGTCCTTTCGATTCATCAGGAGCTGTTTCAGGGTGGTGGTAGGTTTGTGGGCTACCATGATGCCGAGGGGCAGGAGTAGTCTGGTTGTCATCTCTGAGATCTCTCTAATGTATGGCAGGGTGGCTCGAGTCTCTGGGTGGTTGTGTCTTCTTGTTTCGGTCTGTTGTGTAGGAATTGGCGGACTGCACTTATCAGGTGACCGTTGTTCCTGAATACGTTGTGTAGGTGTTAATCCTCGGTTTCTCGTAGTTCCTGGTATGGCAGTGTGTTGTAGCTTATTTAAATAATTTCCTGATGTAGCTCCGTTTGTGGGTGTTGGGATGATTGCTCCTGTAGTTAAGTTTCTGGTCAGTGTGTGTGGCTTTCCCTGTCCATATGTCCCACTCCATTGTGACTGTCCCACTGCATCGTGACTGTCCCACTGCATCGTGACTGTCCCACTCCATCGTGACTGTCCCACTGCAGTCTAACTGTCCCCTCATTCTGACTGACCTACTGCATTCTGACTGTCCCACAGCATTCTGACAATAATAGTGCCTTCAGACTGTCCTCCCCCCACCATTCTGACTGTCCTCCCCCCCATTCTGACTGTCCCCCCCATTCTGACTGTCCTCCCCCCATTCTGACTGTCCTCCCCCCATTCTGACTGTCCTCCCGCCGATTCTGACTGTCCCCCCCATTCTGACTGTATCCCTCATTCTGACTGTACCTCCTCCCCCATTCTGACTGTCCTCCCCCCCATTCTGACCGTACCCCCCATTCTGACTGTACCTCCCCCCCATTCTGACTGTACCTCCCCCCATTCTGACTGTACCTCATCCCCCCATTCTGACTGTACCCCTCATTCTGACAGCCCCCCATTCCGACTGTTTCCCCCTTATGACTGTTCCACTGTATTCTGATTGTCCCACCTTATTCTGAGTGTCCCACAGAATTCTCAGTATTCCATTCCATTCTGACTGTCCCCCCTCATTCTGACTGTCCCACTCCATTCCAACAGTCCCACTGCATTCACACTGTCCCACTGCATTCACACTGTCTCACCCACTCTGACTGTCCCACCTTATTCTGAGTGTACTTCACATATAAGCTTTTGCAGGAGTGGGGGCAGTGCAGGGTGTGTGAGGGCTACTTAGGTAACAGTGAAAATAAAAACAAAAATAAATATGGTTCTGAATCAGAAAAGAACAATTAGAAAAGACAGACGGACAGATAGACGGGAGGAAATCAGGGAACAAGGTAACTGAAGAATTAAGCTGTGTTTATTTTAATGCAAGCGGTCTTCCAGGTACGGCTGATGAAGTCAGGACACACTTGAGAAGAGGACTGGAACGTCATAGATATTACAGAAACATAGCTGAAGGAAGGACAGGACTGGCTCTCAATAGTCCAGGTTTTACATTATAGGATGGATCAACAAAGCAGATGGGGAGTGGTAATTTTGATTAAGGAAAACATTACTGCTGTAATAAGAGAAGATATTTCTGAGGGATCATTTAGTGAAAATATATAGGTTGGAATTAGAAATAAGAAAGGGATGTTCACCTTGATGCGATTGTACTATAGATCCCCCAGTAGACAGAGGGAAATCGATAAGGAAGTATATCTGAGCTACCCATATATAATAATATGGTGTAATAGTAAGTGATTTTAATTTTCCAAACATTGACTGGAGATATTATACTGGTAAAGGCTTGGATGGTGAAAAACCTGTTAAATGTGTTCAAATAAATTTTCTTTATCAATATTCCTACTAGAGAAGGAGTAAAACATGACCTTCTCTTGGGAACTAAGGCAGGGCAAGTGACTGAAGTGTTAGCAGGGGAAGGCTTTAGAACTGGATCATAATTCTATTTGTTGGAAAATAGCTATGGAAAAGATAAGTCATTCATGAACGTTAAAGTTCTTAATTGGAGTAAGGCAAATTTCAAAGGTATGAGCTTTCAAAAGTTGATTGAAGTAGATTGTTTGCAGGTAAAGTGATGACTAAGAAATGGGAGGCTTTCAAACGTGATCGAATGAGGATTCGTCGTGGGCGGCACGGTGGCTCAGTGGTTAGCACTGCTGCCTCACAGCGTCAGAGACCTGGGTTCAATTCCCACCTCAGGGCAACTGTCTGTGTGGAGTTTGCACATTCTCCTCGTGTCTGCGTGGGTCCCCTCCACCTGCTCCGATTTCCTCCCACAGCCCAAACAAAATGTGCAGGTTAGATGAACTGGCCACGCTAAATTGCCCATAGTGTTAGGTGAAGGGGTAAATGTAGGGGAATGGGTCTTGGTGGGTTGCTCTTCGGAGGGTCGGTGTGGACTTGTTGGGCCAAATGGCCTGTTTCCACACTGTAAGTAATCTAATCATTATGTTCCTGTTAGGGTGAAAGGCAGGCTTGTTAAGATTAGGGAACAATTGATGACTGAAAATATTGAAGTTCTGGCCAAGAATAAGACAGAATCAGTATTCGATATAGACAACTAAGATCAACGGAATCTCTTGAAGGGTACAAAGAGTGTAGGGTCAATCTTAGGAAGGAAAGCTTGAGGGCAAATAGGGGAATTGAGATAAACTTGGCAGATAAGGTTAAAGATAATCCAGAAAGAATTCTACAAATACATTAGGAACAAGAGGGAGAGTTGGACCTCTTAAAGATCAATGAGATTTTCTCTGTGTTGGGCCTCAGGAGATGGGAGACACATTAAATGAATATTTTGCATCGATATTTACTGTTGAGAAAGAAGTGGAGACTAGAGACCTCGGGGAAATAAATATTGATGTTTTTGAAAACACAAAAGAGGAAGTGCTGGAGGTGTAGAAATGTAAAGGTGGATAAATCTCCAGGACCTGATCTAGTGTGTCCCGGAATGTTATGGGAAATTTACGGAGGAAATTGCAGGACCCCTAGCAGAAATATTTGTATTATTTGTCAACACAGGTGATGACTGGAGGGTAGGTAATTAGATTAGATTATTAGATTAGACTTACAGCGTGGAAACAGGCCCTTCGGCCCAACAAGTCCACACCGACCCGCCGAAGCGCAACCCACCCATACCCCTACATTTACCCCTTACCTAACACTACGGGCAATTTAGCTTGGCCAATTCACCTGACCCGCACATCTTTGGACTGTGGGAGGAAACCGGAGCACACGGAGGAAACCCACGCAGACACGGGGAGAACGTGCAAACTCCACACAGTCAGTCGCCTGAGTCGGGAATTGAACCCGGGTCTACAGGCGCTGTGAGGCAGCAGTGCTAACCACTGTGCCACCGTGCCGCCCATTGTTGTTCCATTGTTTAAGAAAGACTGGAAAGAGAAGTCTAGGAACTACAGGGCAGTGAGTCTGACATCAGTGGTGGGTAAGTTGGTGGATGAGATTCTGAGAGACAGGGTTTGCATGCATTTGAAGAGGCAAGGACTGATTCGGGTTAGTCAGCATGGCTTTGTGTGTGAGAAATCATGTCTTAATGATTTTTAATGGGAATGGCCAAAGCGGTTGATGAAGGCAGAGTGGTAGAAATTGTTAACTTGGACTTTAGTAAAGCCTTTGACAAGGTTCCAACTTGGTAGTCTAATTTGGAAAGATTACTAACATGGGATTCAGGCTGAGCTAGTCAATTAGCTACAAACCTGGCTTGAGACAAAAATCACACGAAATTAGGTTGTAGTCCAACAGGTTGATTTGAAACCAGAGAGGATGGTGATGAGGGGTTGTTTTCCCAAGAGTATTTCTTATTTCAGACCCAGCACTGCTGCCTCACAGCGCCAGAGACCCGGGTTCAATTCCCGCCTCAGGCAACTCTCTGTGTGGAGTTTGCACATTCTCCCCACTCTCCTGCGTGGGTTTCCTCCCACAGTCCAAAGATGTTCAGGTTTGGGTGAATTGGCCATGCTAAATTGCCCGTAGTGTTAGGTGAAGGGGTAAATGTAGGGGAATGGGTCTGGGTGGGTTGCTCTTCGACGGGTCGGTGTGGACTTGTTGGGCCGAAGGGCCTGTTTCCACACTGTAAGTAATCTAATACTATCCCCTATCCCAGATGTGGGACTGGGATAGGGGAATTTTAATGTTAGTTGAAATGAGCAGGAGAATTTCTGGATTTTAAGTCATTATTGTCCCTGTCCAGGAGCATCTGACGGTGATGGAGCAGAAGCAGTCCATTTATTTATTTGTTTTCTTTGAGTTTTTGTTTAGTTTGGCCCATTGTGGTCACTTCCCAAAAGTGATTGGTGGGGACAGAGTCCGGGATGAATCATTTTCTTGCTCGTTGATGTATTTTATTTGTTTTTCCCCAGCGTAATAGGGTCTTTCCCTACATTTAACAAAATCAAGGGCAGCTTTATTTTCTGTGTCAGAAGAGCAGGTTGTGGCTTTGCTCTGTGTTTTAACTAATACTGTCCCTGTCCTGGGAATATCTGATGGGGGCAGCGTCGAGGGATCTTTGGCTTTTTTTTTCTGTTTAAACCTTCATTTTAAAGCATAGAGGGTTTTTTTTACTGTGACCAGCAATGTTCCACATGGGATGGTGCTGGGCCCACTTTGTTTGTCATTTATATAAATGATTTGGATGAGAATATAGGAGACGTGGTTAGGAAGTCTGTGGGTGACACCCACCAAACCTGGTGGTGTAATGGGCAGTGAAAAAGGCTATCTAAAATCACAGAGATTTTGATCAATTGGGTCAATGGGCTAAGAAGTGACAGAAGGAGTTTAATTTGGATAAATGCGAGGTATTGTATTTGTTAATACAAACAAGTGCAAATCTTACACAGTTAATGGTAGGGCCCTGGGTAATGTTGTAGAACAGGGAGACCAAGGGACTTGGGTACATAATGCTTTAAATTTTCCATCACAGGGTGATTAAGAAGCCATTTAGCACACTTGCCTTCATTGCTCAGATCATTAAGTATAGGAGTTGAGATGTCATGTTGATGTTGTCCAGGACGTTGGTGAGGTCTCTTCTGGAACACTGTGTCCGGTTCTGGTCACTCAGCTGTAGGAAGGACATTATTCAACTGAGAGGGTTCAGAAAAGATTGACCAGGATGTTGCCAGGGAATGAAGGGTTTGAGTTATCAAAGGAGACTGGAAGGGCTGGGACTTTTCTCTCTGGGGCTTAGAGGTTTGAGGTTTGTAAAGTCATGTGGGGTGTAGATAAGGTGAATGACAGAGTCTTTTTCCATAGGGCAGGGAAGTTCAAAACTAGGGGACATATTTTTAAGAGGGGAAAGATTTAAAAAGGACACGAGAGTCAACATTTTTATATACAGAGTGGTTTGTGTGTGGAGTGAACGTCCAGAGAAAGTGGTGGATTTGGGTAGAATTACGATGTTTAAAAAACACTTGGATATGTACATGAATGGTAAAGGTTTGGAAGGATTAGGGGAAAAAGCAGGTAGGTGGGACTAATGCAGTTTGGGAACATGTTCGGCGTGGGCTGGTTGGATGGAAGGGATTGTTTCCATGCTGTGTGACTCTATATAAGCTTTCTCTTACATTCTGCTCCTCATTGTTTTATTAAAAAATTACATTAACATGGTCTTCTGCTGCCACCTACTGTCTGTAATGGGAATTTCCCAAATGAGTGTTTGAAAGGAACAGCATCATTTGTCACATTACTTTCCTATCACACAATTGTTACAACAATTTGTACGTATACAGCAAATTTAATCTTTTAAAATTCATTGATGGTATGTAGGCAATGCAGGCAGGTCAGCATTTATTTTCTATCCCTAGTTGCCCCCTTGAGAAGGTGGTAGTGAGTTTTCTTCTTGAACCTCTGTTAGCTAGAAAATTCCAGGATTCTGACCCAGCGACAGTGGCGACATAATTCCAAGTCAGGATGGTGAGTGGCTCGGATGGGAACTTGCAGGGAGTGGTGTTCCCGTGTATCTACTGCCCTTGTCCATCTGAACGGAGGTGTTTGGGTTTGGAAGGTGCTGCCTGAGGATCTTTGGTGAGTTTCTGCAGTGCATCTTGTAGATGGTACGCACTGCTGCTACTGAACGTCAGTGGTGGAGGGAGTGGATGTTTGAGTTTCCAATCAGTGGGGCTTCTTTTTCCTGGGTAGTTCCATGCCTCTAAATTGCAGTTGGGGCTGCACTCATCCAGCTAAGTGGGGGAGTATTAGGAGAAAGTGAGGACTGCAGATGCTGGAGTACCAGAGTTGAAAAATGTGTTGCTGAACAAACACAGCAGGTCAGGCAGCATCCGAGGAGCAGGAGAATTGACGTTTCGGGCATAAGCCCTTCTTCAGGAATGAGGCTGGTGTGCCAAGCTGAAGGTGGGGGGGGGGAGGTAATTTGGGGGAGGAGGTGCTAGGAATACGATAGGTGGAAGGAGGTGAGGGTGATAGGCCGGAGAGGGGGTGGGACGGAGAGGTCGGGAAGAAGATTGCAGGTCAAGAGGGCGGCGCTGAAGCTGGGGGTTGGGACTAAGATAAGGTGGGGGGGAGGGGAAGCTGGAGAAATCTACATTCATGGGGAGTATTCCCTCACGCTCCTGATGTGGGCTTTGATAGGCTTTCAGGAGTTAGGAGGCAAATTACTTGCTGAAGCAGCCACGCTGGCATCAACTTCCACGAGAACTGGGTGACATTTTAAGCAGATAGGTTCTGATTTAGATGTTGCTCAACAATTTAACTGTCATAATGCAGACGTAGAGGGACTTTGCGGTGTATGACCTCTCCTGGATATCGGTGTGTGAGATCTCTCGCCCCGTTTGGGTCCACTGGGACCCCCTTTGCCGGTTTGAGTCCACATAGCGGCAGTAACTACAATGACTGGCCAGCCCGATCCTAAAGAAAATGTTAACCGTTTGGCCAAGGCTTGGCTTTGTTTTGGGGCCTTGCTGTGGGCTGACCTAGAGTCCCACAGTTCAGGATATGTCCTACGTGAGGCTACGCAATTGCCTTCACTCTATTGGTTTTTTTTTGAAGAACTAACAAAGAGGATTGATGATGCCAGAGCGGTATGAACTTCAGTAAGGCGTTCGACAACGTTCCCCATGGGAGACTGATTAACAAGGTTAGATCTCACGGAATACAGGGAGAACTAGCCATTTGGATACGGAACTGGCTCAAAGGTAGAAGACAGATGGTGGTGGTGGAGGGTTGTTTTTCAGGCTGGAGGCCTGTGACCAGTGGAGTGCCACAAGGCTCGGTGCTGGGCCCTCTACTTTTTGTCATTTACATCAATGATTTGGATGCGAATATAAGAGTAAGTTAGTAGGTTTGCAGATGACACCAAAATTGGAGGTGTAGTGGTCATTGAAGAGGGTTACCTCAGATTACAACAGGATCTGGACCAGGTGGGCCAATGGGCTGAGAAGTGGCAGATAGAGTTTAATTCAGATAAATGTGAGGTGCTGCATTTTGGGAACGCAAATCTTAGCAGGACTTATACACTTAATGGTAAGGTCCTAGGGAGTGTTGCTGAACAAAGAGACCTTGGAGTGCAGATTCATAGGTCCTTGAAAGTGGAGTTGCAGGTAGATAGGATAGTGAAGAAGGCGTTTGGTATGCTTTCCTTTATTGGTCAGAGTATTGAGTACAGGAGTTGGGAGGTCACGTTGTGGCTGTACAGGACATTGGTTAGGCCACTGTTGGAATATTGCATGTAATTCTGGTCTCCTTCCTATCGGAAAGATGTTGTGAAACTTGAAATGGTTCAGAAAATATAACAAGGATGTTGCCAGGGTTGGAGGATCTGAGCTACAGGGAGAGGCTGAACAGGATGGGGCAGTTTTCCCTGGAGCGTCGGAGGCTGAGGGGTGATCTTAGAGGTTTACAAAATTATGAGGGGCATGGATAGAATAAATAGACAAGATACTTTCTCTGGGGTGGGTGAGTCCAGAACTAGAGGGCATAGGTTTAGAGTGAGAGGGGAAAGATATAAAAGACACCTAAGGGGCAACATTTTCACACAGAAGATGGTATCTGTATGGAATGAGCTGCCAGAGGCTAGTACAATTGCAACTTTTAAAAGGCATTTGGGTGGGTATATGAATAGGAAAGTTTTGGAGGGATATGGGCCGGGTGCTGGCAGGTGAGACTAGATTGGGTTGGGATATCTGGTTGGCATGGACGGGTTGGTCTGAAGGGTCTGTTTCTGTGCTGTACATCTCTGACTCTCTGGTGTTCCCCCAGCTCAGTCAGACTGGTGAGGGTATCCACTTCTATTGGAATATCCTGTAACTTATATACTCCACTTGCTGTACTTTCCAACAATAAAGCCAGTTCTGGTGCCTGTTTGAAGTCCAGTTGGGCTTCAGTTAGTCAACACTTTTGCAGGGTTACATCATTAATCCCACATTTCAAACTGTCACTCAGCACCTCATTAAGGGTTAAACCAAACTCACATGCCTTAACCGAGTCAAATATCCTGGTACGGATTCCACTAGTTCACAAATGTCCAGGTAAAACCAATAGCATCTCAGAATTAGAGAAGGCTTTTGGTTATAATATTCCGTAAATAAACCCATCAATTCTAGAAAGCTTTTAGTATCTGGTGCCTCAGGAAACATTAGGCTCCTAATAACTGAAAAAGCTGCAGGTCCGCAAGCTGTCAGGAGAATTATCAGCTGATTTTCATCTGCCTCAATGTCATTTGCCAGGAAAAGATGTCACATCCTTCCCACATACTGGGTCCAGTCTTTGATGACAGGATTGAACAAACCAAGCTTCCTAAATAACAGCATGATGCCAGAAATTGTTATCCCAACTCAAGGGCAACTGTTGTGAGTGAGTTTCTTCAGGAATGTGCTTTACACTCATTGCCACTGAAATCACTCCACAGAGGCTGGTATCCCGTCACCAAGTGACCCTTCACTTGCACACGGAGAGTCCTTGACATTGAGCCAGCTCTCAAATCAAACAGAACCTCTGACATTCCTGTTTATATCTGTCAGCCAGGGCTCCCTGATTGGGAATGTTAATCTGGTCCAATCAGGGATCTCTCTGAAGTCTACCTGGCCGACCTCGTTACGATCAATGCAGTATCAAGATATTTTATTTATGCCGTGATTAATGAGGTATCTCATGTAAAAATGGGGTTTTGGATAACTGAAGAACAAATCCATGACCTCTACCATCTAGAAGGACAAGGGCAGCAGATACATGGGAACACCAACCACCTGCAAGTTTCCCTCCAAACTACTCACCATCCTGGCTTGGAAATACATGGCCAATCCTTCAGTGGGTCAACATCCTGGAATTCCCTCCTCAATTACATTATGGGTGTCCCTAAATGGGGCATGTGAACTGCAGTAGTTCAAGAAGGCAGCTTATCCCCACCTTCTCAAGGGGCAACTAGGGATGAGCAGTAAATGCTGGGCCCAGCCAACAATGCTCATGTACCTATAATGGATAAAGAAAGGATAGATACAGGGAATGGTAAGAGAGGACACCTCAATCAGAGTCCCAATGGACCCAGATTCCAGTCCCTTATGATCTGAAGTCTCTGTGGCTTGGCTCCTTTCTACATTCTCGGCTGCTGTATCCAAAGAACATTTAAGATATGGGGGAGCCATGTTGGACTGGGGTGGACAAAGTTTAAAAAAAAAACACAAAGCCAGCTTGCAGTCCGATGCTCCGAAAGCTAGTGCTTCCGAATAAGCCTGTTGGACAGTAACCTGGTGTTGTATGATTTATTAACAAAGAACAGTTCAGATTTCCTCACACGACAGCAGCATCATTGTTCAACACTAGGTGGCAGCCTTCACCAGCTCACTGCTCCTGCAGAGTCATTGTTGTTTTATTCCAGGTCACCTCCTCCTGGTTCTACCTCCTCCACAAGCGCGGAAATGTGGAATAACTAAATCATTGAGATGAGACCAGAGCTCTGTGTGCAGCTGTAGAAACCCTACAGACACCAGGAACAAGCCCAATCTATCCCAGTAACAATGCATCTGAGATTGAAGCACGTGGTCCCATTCACATTTTTAATAAAATGTTCTGCCTCCTTCCCCATCCCCTTTTCTGAAAGCTCCTGAATCTTACCTTGATAAAACGCAGTCCCAGATCATCAGTGTTCTGAGCATGTAACTGGACATTGTTTGTCAACCGGCAATTCATCTGTGGAGGGCATCACAACTGAGTTCCATCCTGCTCGTTGTCCTCACGCTGCATTTCCACGGGGTCTGCAGTGTCCAGAATAGACCCTTGGATTTGCACCCTGCCCCCTCCCTCTGAAATGGAGACTCCTCGCTGGTTTCCCTTTAGCTGCTGGATGGGATCTGCAGATACACTGTCTCCCCAGCTGGCATTCCCGTAGAGTGCACCCTGGAGTGTAAGCTCTTCTCGAGTGTCCTGCTGCCCGACGCCCCGAGCAGGATCTTTCCGGTCGGTTGTGAATTTGCTCTCTCGGCTGCCTCAGACTTGGGCACAAACATTGCCACTATCCCACCTGTCCCTTGCTTTCCCTGGGCTCTGTCAACCGGACAAAGCCTTATCAGGAGCTGAGATGTACTCTGCTCCAGTCAGGTCCATGTTGATGATGGTGGGGTGTGTTCCCTGAGGAAAAGTGATTGGCCCAGGGTCTCCGTAAGGACTATCCCTGAGCACTCTCTGTAAGGATTATTCCTGAGCTCTCTGTCAGGATTATTCCTGATCCCAGTGTAAGGATTATTCCTGAGTGTTGTCTGTCAGGGTTATCCCTGAGCGCTCTGTCAGAATTATTCCTGATCCCAGTGTAAGGATTATCCCTGAGCACTCTGTCAGGATTATCCATGACCTTTCTGTCAGGATTATCCCTGAGTGCTCTCTGTCAGGATTAACCATGACCTCTCTGTCAGGATTATCCATGACCTTTCTGTCAGGATTATCCCTGAGTGCTCTCTGTCAGGATTATCCCTGAGTGCTCTGTCAGGATTATCCCTGAGCTCTCTGTAAGGATGACCCCGGGTCTATCTTTAAGGATTAGCCTTGAACCTTGGCTATTTTCCCCCTTTCCAAGCTCACTCTGCACCAGGCAAGGTCTACAGTTTGCTTTAAGTTGCTGGCCACCGTACATAGCGTCTTGGTGGTCATCTCCCACCCCAAACCCTCGTCTTGAATTACAGATCCATGTGTGGAGCTTAGGTTATTTACTCTGGGTTGCCATGCCCTGTCCCAAAAGGTCACTCTCGAGGTTTATTGCAGAGACAACTACCTCTGGAATGTGGTCAATGGAGATTTTTTCCAATGGATCCTGGGTCAGGTACAGTATTCCTGCTAATGCTGAGGAACTACGCTATAAGGCCACGTAGTATCTGCTGCTCACCAATGGGTAATTCTTTTTGGAATAAAACCTAATCATGTAAAAGTTGGAGCTGCAGTGGGTCATTAGGCCCTTTGTCATTCAATACAATCCTGCCTGATTCTGTATCTCAATGCCATATTGCAGCATTTTCCCCTTGCGCTGTGATGCCTTTAAATCTAACGATGTTGACTCTCTCTTCCATGAATATAGCGAGGGTCTGTGAAATCTCTTATTGCTCGTGTCAGGGCCTCACAATCACGTAGTTAATGAGGTGCCCTGTACTTTGCTGAGGAGATGGAGATCTAGCCATTGCATTGCATCCGAAAGGAGGGCGCTCCCCCTGGGCCCCTTAGGACAACGCGGTATCAGAGCATTACAAGGCCATTCAGCCCATTGAGTCTGCTGCATCACTCATGGCTGATTAGATAATCTTCAGAGCTGAAAATGTGTTGCTGGAAAAGTGCAGTAGGTCAGGCAGCATCCAAGGAGCAGGAGAGTCGACGTTTCGGGCATAAGCCCTTCTTCAGGAATGAGGAGGGTGTGTCCAGCTGTGCAGAGGAGATGACCTGGGGTGAGCAGTGAGAGAGGTACTCACTGAAATCCTTGTAGAGGGAGGAAGAGAGCTTCTTCAAGGAAGGCATCCTTGCAAGAGGATTCGCAGTAGGTTAAAATCTTCGAGGAGAAAGTGAGGTCTGCAGATGCTGGATAAGCCTCAACTTCAATTGTCTGCCCTCTGGCAATTGAAGTTGAGGCTTATCGGCCTCTGAGGCTTATCCAGCATCTGCAGACCTCACTTTCTCCTCGTAGATAATCTTCAGCTCCACCTCTTTGCCTTTTCTTCTTAATCCTTGGTTCCCTCACTGATTTGAAAATCTGTCTGACACAGCCTTGAATATACTTCATGACCCAGCCTCAACCGCTCTCTGCAGTAAAGAATTCCACAGATTCACTCCCCTCTGATTGAAGAAATTTCCCCTCATCTCTTTCTTACATGTGCGACCTGAATTCAGAAATTACACCCTCTGCTTCTAGACTCTCCCAATAAGAGGAAACACATCGACCCATCCAGCCTCCTAAGTATCTTCTGTGTCACAATAAGGTCACCTCTTATTCTTCCATATTGTCATGAGCACAGGAAATGCTTTTTGGAAACTTGCACAGAGAGCTGTGATGCTCTGTGCCGGTAAATGGGACTGCTTACCTCAATAGTCCTACCTCAGAGACTTAAACCAGCTTCAAAATAGCCTGTGATAAATTAAATACATGCTTTAACTCAAGATATTATGAGCACTGTGAAGTGCTCCCGAAATCCAATTGCCTCCTACAGAAAGCAATAAAACCACTCTCATGCACTATTAATGACAATCCCTTGACAGTTCTGATGAGGTGCTGTCTTGCCTCAGTGAAAATAAATACACCTTTTCAGATCTCCATCTCTTGTCACCTTTCATCGTGTTAAAGGGCCCACTGTAAGTCTGGAACAATGCTACACAGAAGAATCTGCAAAGAATATTATTGCTTGAAGAAAGATATCTCTTGTTAGCCTAACGTTTTCTTCCCCTTTCTCTGTCTCTCTGATCTCCATTTACAAAAGTCCATTCACACCTTCTGTCCCTCCCCCACCATTGGCTTGAATGCATTTTTTTTTCCCCGAGACGTTATCAGTTCTGAAGAAGAGTCACTGGATTCAAAATGTTAACTCCGTTTCTCTCCTGCTGAGTTTCTCCAGCAATCTAAATTTGAGACTTCCAGTGTTACATTTCACTAAAATGTATCTCATTACATCATTTCAAGGAGAATTGACAGCAGATTCACCCTCATGTTTTAGATTAGATTACTTACAGTGTGGAAACAGGCCCTTCGGCCCAACAAGTCCACACCGACCCGCCACCCACACGCCGGCATTTACCCTTTACCTAACACTACGCGCAATTTAGCATGGCCAATTCACCTGACTCGCACATCTTTGGACTGTGGGAGGAAACCGGAGCACCCGGAGGAAACCCACACAGACACGGGGAGAACGTGCAAACTCCACACAGTCAGTCGCCTGAGTCGGGAATTGAACCCGGGTCTCTGGCACTGTGAGGCAACAGTGCTAACCACTGTGCCATTGTGTCGCCCATTTGTTCAGTATTTATCTCCTCAACAATATCCCCAAAACAGATTTCCTGGTCATTATACCCTTGGCATCATGGGAAATGCGCTCTGTGAAAATTGGCTGCCACATATCCAACATAACTACACTGACTTCACATCATTGATTGGTGGCAGGCCTCTCTCTCTCACTCTCTCACTCTCTCACTCTCTCACGCACTCATTCACTCTCTCACTCATTCACTCTCTCACTCATTCACTCACTCTCTCCCCCTCTCTCTCTTCCTCTCTCTCTCTCCTTTTCTCTCTCTCTCTTCCTCTCTCTTCCTCTCTCTCCCTCTCTCTCTCCTTTTCTCCCTCTCTCTTCCTCTCTCTCTCTTCCTCTCTCCCTCCCTCTCTCTCTCTTCCCCACTCTCTCTCTCTTCCTCTCTCTCTTCCTCTCTCTCTCTCTTCCTCTCTCTCCCCTTTTCTCCCTCTCTCCTTTTCTCCCACTCTCTTCCTCTCTCTCTCTCTTCCTCTCTCTCTCCCTCTCTCTCTCCTTTTCTCCCACTCTCTTCCTCTCTCTCTCTTCCTCTCTCTCTTCCTCTCTCTCTCTTCCTCTCTCTCTCTTCCTCTCTCTCTCTCTTCCTCTCTCTCTCTCCTTTTCTCCCTCTCTCTTCCTCTCTCTCTCTCTTCCTCACTCTCTCTCTTCCTCTCTCCCTCCCTCTCTCTCTCTTCCCCACTCTCTCTCTCTTCCTCTCTCTCTCTTCCTCTCTCTTCCTCTCTCTCCCCTTTTCTCCCTCTCTCCTTTTCTGCCTCTCTCCTTTTCTCCCACTCTCTTCGTCTCTCTCTCTCTTCCTCTCTCTCTTCCTCTCTCTCTCTTCCTCTCTCTTTCTCTTCCTCTCTCTCTCTCTCTTCCCCCCTCTCTCTCTGTCTTCCTCTCTCTCTCTCTCTCTCTTTTCCCCCCTCTCTCTCTCTGTCTTCCTCTCTCTCTCTCTCTCTTCCTCTCTCTCTCCCTCACTCTCTCTCTCTCTTCCTCTTTCTCTCTCTTCCTCTCTCTCTCCTTTTCTCCCTCTCTCTTCCTCTCTCTCTCTTCCTCTCCCTCTCTCTCTCTCTCTTCCTCTCTCTCTCTCTTTCTTCCTCTCTCTCCCCTTTTCTCCCTCTCTCCTTTTCTCCCTCTCTCCTTTTCTCCCACTCTCTTCCTCTCTCTCTCTCTCTTCCTCTCTCTCTCTGTCTTCCTCTCTCTCTCTCTCTCTCTTTTCCTCTCTCTCTCTCCCTCTCTCTCTCTCTGTCTTCCTCTCTCTCTCTCTCTCTTTTCCTCTCTCTCTCTCCCTCTCTCTCTCTCTGTCTTCCTCTCTCTCTCTTTTCCTCTCTCTCTCTCTCTCTCTCTCTCTCTCTCTTCCTCTCTCTCTCTCTCTCCTTTTCTCCCTCTCTCCATAATGAAGACAGACTCAGTAGGTGATACAGTACTGCAGTGGAGGCCATTTCGGCTCCTTCCATTCCACCCTCAGATCAATTCAAACCTGAGAATAATTGTCTGTGTGGAGTTTGCATGTTCTCCCTGTATCTACGTGGGTTTCCTCCAGATATCCGATAACCTCCCATAGCCCAAAGATGTGCAGGTCAGGTTGAATTGACCATGCTAAGCCATCCATAGTGTGCGCGGATGTGCAGGCTAGTGGGTTAGTCATGGGAAATGCAGTTCTACGGGGATAGGTTAGGGAGGGTTAGGTCTGGGTGGGATGCTCTTTGGAGAGTCAGTATGGACTCAAAGGGCTGAATGGCTGCTTTCACACTGTAGGGATTCTTATGGACCAGGCCTGACCCCTCAAAATATTTCAAGAACTTAACCAAACCCTAACGCTTTGTTGTTTTAAAGACTGATGTGAAATGGGTGTTCCAGCTGGTCAAACCACTCGGCTTTAGGCAAAATACAATTCATTTAAACACTGCAGTTAAAACACATGCAAAAGAAAGCAGAATTTAGAATAACTTAACTATTGGAAAACTTAGCTGAAAATGTGTTGCTGGTTAAAGCGCAGCAGGTCAGGCAGCATCCAAGGAACAGGAAATTCGAAGTTTCGGGTAAAAGCCCTTAACTTAACCAACCCAATACAGTAACTGTTATTAATTAACTGTTCAAAAATTGCATCAGCCCATAAACACACACCCCTTGGCGAATACAAACACAGATTCTTGCAGGCTGGAGGGAGCAACATCCAGAGAGAGATTCCAGAGAAAGGTTGAGGAGTTCTTTACTGAACCTTGCAACTCCCCTAGACTTAGGCAGAGTGACTGTTACTGCTAAACACAAAAACAGACCACCCCTCCCCTTCCCTTGTTAAACTGGACCCTTCAGCCCCTCTACTTTTACAATCTCTCTCCAAACAAACCAAGGACAGTGTAACCCTTTTAAAGTGACAGCATCATCACAGGGTTTTATGATTCATACTAAAGATCAAAGTATCTGTCGCATATGACATTGTATCACTCCCTGTAATAACGTAACTATTCCCTGGAGCATTGGAGGCTGAGGGGTGACCTTACAGAGGTTTACAAAATTATGAGGGGCATGGATAGGGTAAATAGGCAAAGTCTTTTCCCTGGGGCCGGGGAGTCCAGAACTAGAGGGGATAGGTTTAGGGTGAGAGGGGAAAGATATAAAAGAGACCTAAGGGGTAACGTTTTCACACAGAGGGTGGTACGTGTATGGAATGAGCTGCCAGAGGATGTGGTGGAGGCTGGTACAATTACAACATTTAAGAGGCATTTGGATGGGTATATGAATAGGAAGGGTTTGGAGGGATATGGGCCGGGTGCTGGCAGGTGGGACTAGATTGGGTTGGGATATCTGGTCGGCATGGACGGGTTGGACCGAAGGGTCTGTTTCCATGCTGTACGACTCTATGACTCTATAAATGTATCATTAAATTATTTTACTGTATGTATCAGTAAACACATGATCACAACGTAAGATAATGAGGTGGTTGTTTTTGACTGGTGCTGACTCGATGGACTGAAGGGCTCTTTGACTGTAACGTGGGTGAGCTTCAGGCCCGGCTGCCTCAGGAAGAAGCAACCATAGAGAGAGGGAAAAGTCCTCAACATTCATTTAAGGTTGTCCAGAAGCAGGTGTGGGGGTTAGGGCGCGGAGGTGAGAGGGGTGGGGGCTGAGGATACAGCGTAGGCCACTTCGAGGTGAGATGAGGAGAGGGAGCCCATGGAATTCTCAGCCACAGAAAGGACAAAACATTGAATGCTCTCCAGAAGGAATTAGATATAGTTCTGTGCTAAAGGGATCAAAGGGTGAGAGCAGGAACAGGGCATTGTGTTGGATGATTAGCTGTGATTGTGTTGAATGTCAGAGCAGGGTCAAAAAGCCAAATGGCCTCCTCCTATGTTCTACCTTTCATGATTTGCATGCGCAGAGACTGGTGCCTTTCAGTAGTGAGTGAAGAGCCACCATTTCTGGTGTATGTTTTTGGCTTGCCCCCGAGGGATTTGAGTAGTGGCTGTGAAATGGATTGATTTGTGGACTCTCATCCATAATCTCTCACCTGAAGGGAGAAGTAATGGCCTAGTGTTAATGCTTGACTATTAATCCAGAACTTTTAACTTATTCCCTTTTTTCCCCCAATTTAAACTATGAAAGACTTTAACATTAACCTATTTCTTTATTTTTCTACTATTTAATGAACATTTTAACTTGCATTTCCCTTACTACTTTGTACCTGTGCTTTTTTTGTGCCTGGGTTCTGTGGTACCTAACGTAGTGCCACACGTGGCAACATTATACGCACTTCACTGTACTTGGGTACTTGAATACATGTGACAATAAAATCTAAAATGTCTAAATCTAAAATCAGAGATTTTGGTAATGTTCTGGGATGTGGGTTTGAATCCCACTATAGATGAATGGTCTACTCCAGCAGGGTCTTAACATGGCAGATGGTAGAATTTGAAACCTCCTCATCTGGAATTACAAATCTGATGATGACCATGTAGCAGTTGTTGGAAAACCAATCTGATTCATTAATGTTCTTTTTGGCAAATACAGCAGCTAGCCGCACTTGGTCTGGGCTATGTGTGACTCCAGACCCACGGTAATGTGGTTGACTCCTAACTACTCCCTGGGATGAAATTAAGGATGGGCAATAAATACTGGTTTAACCAGCACGGTGGCACAGTGGTTAGCACTGCTGCCTCACAGCGCCAGGGACCTGGGTTCAATTCCCGCCTCAGGCGACTGACTGTGTGGAGTTTGCACGTTCTCCCCGTGTCTGTGTGGGTTTCCTCCGGGTGCTCCGGTTTCCTCCCACAGTCCAAAGATGTGCGGGTCAGGTGAATTGGCCATGCTAAATTACCCGTAGTGTTAGGTAAGTGGTATATGTAGGGATATGGGTGGGTTGCGCTTCGGCGGGTCGGTGTGGACTTGTTGGGCCGAAGGGCCTGTTTCCACACTGTAAGTAATCTAATCTAAACCTTCATCCTGCGACTTAATAAAAAAAAACCTTCTTTATACTTCCTGCATTGCAAGTTCATCTTCCTTGTGTAAGTTGGCCGAAACCACCTGGAATACTTTAGATGTGATCCCACCTAGACTGCACTATTGTGTGGGGAACCTCGTTACTACACGCTTCATCTCAAATTTACACGGAGTGAAATGCAATTAAACCCCCTCGCAAATGTCTTCTGCCTATCTTTTGCCACTGTCTAGAGTATTAAGCTGTAGCCTTATAAAATCTCTTCGTGAAACGTGCTTGGTTTGCTAGATGTGCTTTCAGTTTGAGCGTTGGAGGGTGATATTATGCAGGTACATTGCTCATCCCTCAACTAGTTTATCCCAAAGCTTTCTGCCTTAGCGTTTCTGGGTAAACACCCCCGGTCTGCAGGATAGCTGGAATTAAAGATTAATCTTCTGAACAGGGTTGTGGAACTCTGGGGGAGGTGGGGGATGAATCCAGGTGCTTAACAGCTGCGTGAATCATACAGAGAATTGACACTGAGCTAGGGAGGGCATTAGGGTGAGAACTTTGGGGAAAGATCTTTATCATTTATAAGTTGTAACTCGACCATCTAGAAGGATAAGGAAGCACCAGAAAGCCTCACACCATCCTGACTTGGAAATATATCGCTGTTCTCAATCTGCTTCTTATATCTTATATTTCATACTCCTCCTGTTTAACCAGGCTGTCTTTACAAAGGAGGGCGACATTCCTCCTGTTCCTTGGATGCTGCCTGACCTGCTGCACTTTTCCAGCAACACATTTTCAGCTCTGATCTCCAGCACCTGCAGTCCTCACTTTCTCCTCGAAGATTTTAACCTACTGCGAATCCTCTTGCAAGGATGCCTTCCTCGAAGAAGCTCTCTTCCTCCCGAAGGGCTTATGCCCAAAACGTTGAATCTCCTGCTCCTTGGATGCTGCCTGACCTGCTGCGCTTTTCCAGCCACACATTTTCAGCTCTGATCTCCAGCATCTGCAGTCCTCACTTTCTCCTCCAGGGTGACAATACTGACAGAGTCAAAATACTCATTATCTTGCCATGAACATTCTTGATAGACCCAATCCTTTCCTTAGTGTTCCCCTCGCTCTTCGAATCTCTATAGTGTGGGAGCAGGCCATTCAGCCCATCAAGTCCACACCAACCCTGTGAAGAGCATCCCACCGACCCACCTTGCTACGTTATCCTTAAGACCCTGTATTTCCCACGGCTAACCCACCTTAGCCTGCACATCCCTGAACACTATGGGGCAATGTAGCGTGGCCAATCCACCTAACCTGCACATCTTTGGACTGTGGGAGGAAACACACACACACACACACACACACACACACACACACACACACACACACACACACACACACACACACGGAGAATGTGAAAACTCCATGCAGAGGGTGGAATCAGCCCCTGGTCCCTGGTGCTGTGAGGCAGCAGTGCTAACTATTAAGCCAAGGTGTGTGCTACAGAATGCACTACGTTCTCATTGCACTGAATAAACACAATTGGATTTCCCTTAAACTTCATCTGACCATAGTTTCTCGAATCCTCTTTATCCAATCTCCTTTTTCATTCACCCTGTGCTTTCTGTATTCCTCTGGGATTTCTGCAGAATTCAGTTATTTTGAGATTGGCATAAGCTTTATTTTTCCTCCTTTTTGTTAGCCTGTCTGCTTCAGGATACTGAGGAGGTTGGATATTTGCCAGTACCACCCTTCCTTTTTATAGGGCCGCAAGTTTTGCTTTTAAGTGCCTCCCTCTGGGTTGCCTCTGATGTTCCTTCAAGTAGCTGCCTTCTAGTCCATCTCCAGATCATCTCTCAGTTTTGTGAAGATTGTCTTGCCCCAATTTAGAACTTTCTACCTTTATCCTTTCCCAGTAATGATGCTAAATCTAACGGTATTATGATCACTATTTCCAAAATGTCCCCCGTAGCTGCTTCACCTACTTGCCCAAGCTTCATTTCCTCACACGAAATCTAGAATTGCGCCCCCTTTTTGTTGTATTGTGGACTGGCTAAAATAGTTCTCTTGAGAGTCGTTCACAGACATTGGACCCTCTGTTCCTTTAACACTTTGTATCCCAGTTGATGTTGTAGTTGAAGTCCCAAATTATTATTGTGGTATTGTTCTCACACTCTGAAATGTCCCTACATAGTTGTTCTTCTGAATAATTGGAAGGAGTTAGAAGTCTCTACAACATATCCAACCACTGTGTGGCTGACCCCGGTTTGTTTCATAGAACCATTGAATCCCCAAAGTGTAGAAGCAGGCCATTTGGCCCATCCAGACAACACTGACCCTCCGAAAGAGCATCCCACCCCAACCCAATCCCCTGCCTTAGTCCTCTAACTTCCTACATAATCTCTGTAACCCTGCATTTCCCATGGCTAACCCACCTGTCCTGCACTCCCCTGGGAACACAAGGCAATTTCCCATGGCCACTCCACCTAACCTGCACATCTATGGACTGTGGAAGGAAGCCAGAGCACCCAGAGGAAACCCATTTCTGAGCTCAACCCTTACAGCCTCATTTAGTATACCATTCGTGCTCACAGCTGGAATTGATTCCTTAACCAATCAATCCTGGCTGAACCTATGATTCCTGCATCCCATGAATGTATAAAGAAAAATGCTATGCCCACATTTTTTTATTCCCTTCGCTGTTCTGCTTGAGAACTCTCTACCTAGGGATGTTGAGTGGTAATCTATCCCCCACTTAAAGCCAAGTTTCTGATGGAGCAGTGATTTATAACCCCCATAAGCAAAACTTTGTCTTAGTGTTTCTTTATGTAGATCATGAGAAAGGCCTGGGAATTTTTTAACGATGGGATCTGGGTGGCACTGGCAATGCCAACCCTAACAACTGGGTGGCTTGATTGGCCCATTTCAGCAGGTGAGTAAGGGTCAACCACTTTGCTGAGAGTCTGAAGCCAAAACTGGGAAAGAATAGATAAGTAGATGACTTCCCCTTCCCTGGAGAACATTAATGAACCAGGTGGGAATTTCTCTTCCCATGATCAATTCAAATGCTAAGTTTTTATAACTTGACGGTATTTAAATCTCAGAAGCGGTGATTTGACCGGTGTGCTACAAAGATGATCAGGAAGGGTCGATAAATGCTGTCCTAGCCAGCAATACTTCACGTCCCATCAAAACATGAAAAGAAAAAGTTGGATCTCCAGATTATGAACCTGGGCGGCACGATGGCACAGTGGTTAGCACTGCTGCCTCACAGCGCCTGAGACCCGGGTTCAATTCCCGACTCAGGCGACTGACTGTGTGGAGTTTGCACGTTCTCCCCGTGTCTGCGTGGGTTTCCTCCGGGTGCTCCGGTTTCCTCCCACAGTCCAAAGATGTGCGGGTCAGGTGAATTGGCCATGCTAAATTGCCCGTAGTGTTAGGTAAGGGGTAAATGTAGGGGTATGGGTGGGTTGCGCTTCGGCGGGTCGGTGTGGACTTGTTGGGCCGAAGGGCCTGTTTCCACACTGTTAATCTAATCTAATCTAATCTAAAACCTACTAGATCACTACCTCCTAGATTGCGAGATACAATATAATTATTAATTGTTGGCGAAATATGACATTTTGTCGGTGAAAATGTAACTGAGATATAAATCTGTGACAAAAATTGATGCACTATTACATTGTAGGTTCTGGCTTTTACTGGACTCCATGGATTTAATCCTCATCTGAGTATTCCCAGTGTAACATCACATGCTTAAGTAAGGTATTTATTGTCAACAAACTGTTCCCTGTGCTCCAATTATATCAGCAGTGAAAGATCCTTTCATACTCTAGGTTAGCGCTACTTGATATTGTGTTTTTGTGTGGTTTAGGATCCCATTGTAATTGTGACAGGAACTCTTACATCTGATATTGACTTTTTACATTGAGCAATGAAATTTTGTAATTTAGTATTGATTCTGCACTTCGATTTTATTGTTTTTTTTACTTAATCTTTTTTCTGATATGTCTGCAAATTAACTTGTTCAACATTGAGTTCTTCAGCTGGATGAGGAGTGAGTTGTAACAGGTGAAGAAATATTGTGGTCAATCCTTGCTCCAAGTGATTCAATCTTTCTTTAGGCATCCCTTTTTCTGGCATCCCACCTGAAGTGATGGGAATTAGGTAGAAAGAGCAGGAGGCCATTCAGCCCATTGAGTGCTACACTGCTCTGCAATGAGATCATGCTTGATCCTCACTTGACCCTTTGAACTTTTGTATTGTTTTATTTTGAAATAATGATTTGTAATCATGTTCAAGAACAGAGACCTCCGATGAAAAACATGAGACTTTTGTGAAATGATATGAATCATGAGGGGAAACATTCTCTGTAAATAAGTGAACAATGTGAACCATCTTCAGCTGATGGACAAATTTCTTGTCTTCATGAATATAATTGGGTGTATTGGTCAACTAATGGAGACATTCAAATATGCATTGAGTTGAAAATAGGCCTTTCAACCCAATAGGTCCACACCAGTCCTCCGAAGAGTAACCCATTCCCCTTTTATTCTACATTTACCCCACACTAATGCACCAAGCCTACACATCCCTGAACACTATGGACAATTTAGCATGGCCAATCCACCTAACCTGTGGGAGGAAATCCATGAAGACACATGGAGAATGTGCTAACTCCACACAGTCGCCCAAGGCAGGAATTGAACCCAGTACCCTGGTACTGTGAGGCAGCAGTGCTAACCACTGAGTCACCGTGCTGCCCCACTGTTTACTGTTTAGATGTAAGAGATGGATTGTTGAAACATGCTACATTTACTAAAAGGGGAAAGGATATAGAGTTGTACTGTTTGCAGAACGAAATTTGTATCTTGTGTTCACTTGAAGCTACGTTACAGAACAATGCCAGTAGATGGAGCTTTATGAGGAAGTACAATGAAGGAAGTATGCCAGGAAATGTGCTGCTAATGAAAAAAGTCTTTGTTGTTTTCTGGTTTGTACAGTAGTTTTTTCTCAGTCTCAAGACCCTCACCATCGATCAAGAAACTCACACCCATCTTCATTCCAAGTCTCTTGATTACTCTTAGCTGCTAATTATCTATGTATCTCCATTTGGAGAGCTCCAGTTACTGCCTAGTTTGAGATTATGTTCGGTGTAGACTGGTTGGACCAAAGGCTCCATTTCTATCTTGTATGATTCTATGAGTCTATATATACTTAGGCACAGATAAGATTCCCAGCATCCACAGCAAGTTTAACCACATGCTTTCAATTTCCTGGGGTCCAAGCTCTGGAATTCTCTCCTCACTCCCCATAACCCGCCCCCCAAAAATTCAATTTCTCTATCTCTAACTCTTCTGCATCATCAACGCCTACCTCTTGATGAATGGTCTACCTGTCTGGGTTTTGATGTGAAACATGATCTGATAAATACACAGGTTAAGGGTGAGGAACTCACTCCCTCAGTGGGGAGTCAAAGCAAGTAGTGCAGATGCACTGAAGGGGAAGCTAGTCAAACAGATGAGGAAACAGAAGATCATGTTTTTCCCTCTGACCCCATAGACCATTGTTGTTCCTGTCCCTGGGGACAGAGTTGAGACGATTTGATTTTGAGTTTCCCCTGCATTCGGCTGAGACCAGGAATGTTTATTCCACATTTCAACGCCTTATTGTCCCTACCCCAAGAGTGGTTGGTGGGGACAGAGTCAAGAAGCCATTTTTTGTTTGACTTTTTTTCCAGATTGTCACTGGAACTTAATTTAATTGAGTTGAGGAACTTTCACTTTCCTGTTTTAAAAGAGTAGAACAAGCTTCACTCTGTCCGTAGCCCGGATTCTGTCCTCGTCCCAGGAGTGTCTGATGGGGGCGGTGTCGTTGGGGGGAAGAGTTGGAGATTGACTTTTGTGTCTCTCATTGAGAAGAGTACAGGATCATTGGTAGGTTCGGAGGTGGCCCAAGTGGAGGCCAAATTGCAGTGTAGACTATTTCTGTGCCATATATCCCTCGATTTATTCACTCACTGGACATGGGTGTTGCTGGACCAGCCTTTGTTACCCATCTCTCATGGCCCAGCGAGTCAACCACATTGCTGAAGGTCACTTAAAAACCAGGTAACGATAGCAGATTCCCCTCCCTAAAGGGACGCTGATAGATGTTTACAATTGACAGTGGCCACGTACTCACTCACCATTGAGCTAGATACGAGTGAATTCCAATCTGTTGTGAAACGATTGGGTGGCACAGCGGTTAGCACTGCTGTCTCACAGCACCAAGGACCCGGGTCCAATTCCCACCCTCAAGTGACTGTGCAAATTCCTCACTGACATTCTCCCCG
Source organism: Hemiscyllium ocellatum (assembly GCF_020745735.1). Classification (NCBI taxonomy): domain Eukaryota; kingdom Metazoa; phylum Chordata; class Chondrichthyes; order Orectolobiformes; family Hemiscylliidae; genus Hemiscyllium; species Hemiscyllium ocellatum. The sequence goes on along the minus strand of NC_083445.1, from coordinate 5,741,389 downwards.
TGTCTGCGTGAGTTTCCTTTGGGTGCTCCGGTTTCCTCCCGCAGTCCAAAGATGTGCAGGTGAGATGGATTGGCCATGCTAAGTTGCCCATTGTGTCCAGGGATGTGCAGGTTAGGTGCATTAGTCAGGACTAAGGGTAGGGGAATGGGTCAGGTTGGCACACCCTTTGGAGGGTCAGTGTGGACTTGTTGGACCGAATGGCCTGTTTTCACACTGTAAGGATTCTCTGATTGCTCCAGGTTCTGGTCTCAAATGGCTAAATCCAGCAATGTTACTGCTGAACCACTGTCTCCTACAATGTATAGAATTGGTTGAGTGATTCAAAGAAACATCAAAATCAATTTTAAGAAGATCCAGCAGAAACTCTCTTCTGTGGGAAGAGGAAGCTGAGTTACTGTTTCGGATCCATGGCTCTCCCTCAGAGTGGTACATCCACGGTGAGGAGGAGACGTAAGGGGCAAGTTCACTGCAAATTGTGGGACACAGGTTGAGTGTCAGAAGAATCACAGACGTTAAGTGAAAGAAAACTGAGCAGTTGGGAAGTAAGTAGAGTCAGGATTAGAAGAAATAAGGTCAGTAGGGGGCATGACCAGGCCGAGATGATGGGTGTGCCTAGGCAGTCCCATTTGTGGAGTTTGAAGAAGGAGCTAGGAGTGGGCTGTGTGATGTTAGGGGGTCTGTGAGGAGGGAAGCTATGGAGAGGAGGTGAGTTCCATCACGATCTCGGAAGGGGCAGTCCCGAAGAGGTATTACACTGGACTTGGAAGGTGTTCTCTGGTTTTCTGTCTCTCTCCATAGACCTGCTGATTTTCTCCAGCCATTTTCTCCTTTGGTTTCAGATCTCCGGCCATCGCTGTGCTTGGCTATAATGTTGGAAATGCAAATTTGTTCACAGTGAGATCCCAACGAAGGAGCATTGTGACCAGTTTCCTGCTGCGGTGATGCCAGTTGGGTATTCATTAGGGGGCTCAAGTGTGTGGAGGAATGACCCTTGGATCTCCCTCAGATCAGTGCCACAAGGACGGAGGAGAGCTGAATGTACCATCTCATCCAAATGGTGTGACATAAGTTCACAAGATATAGGAGCGGAATCAGGTCATTCGGCCTATTGAGTCTCCTGTGCCATTCAATTACGGCTGATACGTTAGACAGATTTTTAATTGGTAACGGGTTGAAGGGATATGGAGAGAGGGTGGGAAAATGGGAATGAAGATCATATCAGTCATGATTAAATAGCGGAACAGACTCGGTGGGCTAAATGACCTAATTTCTGCGGGGAGAAAGTGAGGTCTGCAGATGCTGGAGTATCAGAGCTGAAAATGTGTTGCTGGAAAAGCGCAGCACGTCAGGCAGCATCTAAGGAACAGGAAATTCGATGTTCTGGGCATAAGCCCTTCATCAGGAATGAGGAAAGTGTGTCCAGCAGGCTATGATAAAAGGTAGGGAGGAGGGACTTGGAGGGGGGGGCGATGGAGATGTGATAGGTGGAAGGAGGTCAAGGTGAGGGTGATAGGCCGGAGTGGGGTGGGGGCGGAGAGGTCAGGAAGAAGATTGCAGGTTAGGAAGGCGGTGCTGAGTTCAAGGGATTCGACTGAGACAAGGTGGGGGGAGGGGAAATGAGGAAGCTGGAGAAATCTGAGTTCATCCCTTGTGGTTGGAGGGTTCCCAGGCGGAAGATGAGGCGCTCTTCCTCCAACCGTCGTGTTGTTATGGTCTGGCGATGGAGGAGTCCAAGGACCTGCATGTCCTTGGTGGAGTGGGAGGGAGAGTTGAAATGTTGAGCCACGGGGTAGTTAGGTTGGTTGGTCCGGGTGTCCCAGAGGTGTTCTCTGAAACATTCCGCAAGTAGGCGGCCTGTCTCCCCAATATAGAGGAGGCCACATCGGGTGCAGCGGATGCAATAGATGATGTGTGTGGAGGTGCAGGTGAATTTGTGGCGGATATGGAAGGACCCATTGGGGGCTTGGAGAGAAGTAAGGGAGGAGGTGTAGACTTTAAGTTTTGCATTTCTGCTCCCATTTCTTATGGTCTTATGGTCTCAAATGCACTCACTGTCCCAGCATCCCCTGCACTCCAGGTTAATGACTTCCACAGACTTTGGAAGAAGCAGTTTCTCCTCAATTCTGCTTTAAGTTTGCTGCCCCTTATCCTCTCCCCACCCAAAAACCTCCCCCACCCCCCTTTATCTGAAGCTCCCCACCCGCAGTCTTGAAGAAGGGTTATACCGGAAACCTTGACTTCTCCACCTCCTGATGCTGCCTGGCTTGCTGTGTTCTTCCAGCCTCCTGCTTGTCTACACATTATCCTAAGATGGGATGACCTTTCATCCCAGAATGCCTCACAAAAGGAAGCATGTTCTCACGACTGCTTTTGAGGGGTGTAGGGGAGACCGACACAGCTCAGTGTTCCTGCACAACCCCCTGTCCCCATGGCCAGCAAAGAATTGTGCTGTCCACTGAGTCACAGCTAAGTGACCGAAACCACCCACGGCAGCAGCTACTTTAATTATAGTTGTGCCGCCCGGAAGATAATGTTACAGTATTTCGCAAAGCAGACAAGAGAAATGGGCCATGACGCTTAGTTAAGGTTCTGGTAGTCAGGAGCAACACTTCAGAAACTGATCTTTCGAACAAACCTAATACTCTCGCATGAATATTTCATTTGGCAGTCCGCGTTGGTACAGATTCCAATAAAGCATAAATCTGAAGGCAAGGACAGTTTAATTAGATGTGGATCTCATGAGTGATACCTTTCAGCAATTTCGTTCTTTCAGTCTCTTCCGGACCGTCATTTGCTCAGATCATCCTCATCATAGAATCCCTATAGTATGGAAACAGGCCATTTGGCCCAACAAGTCCACACCGACCCTTTGAAGAGTGACCCACCTATTCCCCTATCCTATTAATCTTCATTTACCCCTGCACCTAGCCCATACTTCATTGAACTCTGTGGTCAACTTAGCATGGCCAATTCATCTAACCTGGATTGTGGGAAAATGTACAAGCTCCACACAGACAGTCACCCGAGGCTGGAATCGAACCTGGGCCCATGGTGCTGTGAGGCAGCAGTGTTAACCACTGAGCCACCGTGCCACCCTTTCTCGGTCTTAGCAACCCTCTCACAGCCCCCACAATGGGCAGGCAGGGGCTGAGCATCAAGAGGGTGTTCTGCCAAAATATATCTCAGTCATGGTGGAACTCACTTATCTATTTCTGTGGTGTGGCATCATAAGTCGTTGGCCAGGGAATGGTAAGGGTGTCGAATTCAACTCAGCATAGAGCAGCTGAGCTTGAGTAAGCTTGGTTAAATTCACTTGTGGGGCATGGACGTCGCTGGCTGAGCCAGCATTTATTGCTGGTCTCTAGTTGCCCCTTGAGAAAGTGGCGGTGAGCTGCCTTCTTGAACCACAGTAGTTCACCTGCTGCAAGTAAACCCATAATGCCCTTCAGTGAGGGAGTTCCAAGACTACTGAAGGAACAGTGATATATCTCAAAGTCGGAGGGGAACTTGCAAATGATGGTGTTCCCATATCGAGTCATAGTGATGTACAGACCCTTCAGTCCAATTCATCCATGCTGACCAGATTTCCCAACCTAGTCCCATGTGCCAGCACTTGGCCCATATCCCTCCAAACCCTTCCTACTCATATACCCATCCAGGCATTTAAAGTGTTGTAATTGTACCAGCCTCCACCACTTCCTCAGGCAGCTCATTCCACACACGCACCACCCTCTGCTGAAAATATTGCCCCTTGGGTCCCTTTTAAATCTTTCCAGGTAGGAAGGGCTTGGAAGGTGCTGGCTGCAAATCTTTGATGGATTTCTGCAGAGCACCTGGTAAAGGAAGTTAAATTGAGAAACATAAACATTTAACGATGGGGTAAGGTGAAGAGTCTTGTATATCACCAGTGCACATCAGTTGGGTCAAATGACATGTTTTGCTGACTAAGGGATCGTCCATTTAAGATGAGGAAGAATTTCCTCCAGAGATGGTAGTGAAACTGTAGAATTCCCGACCACAAATGGGTAGACCGAATTTTAATCAGTAAGGGAATCAAGGCTTATCGGAAAATGGCAGGAAAATGGAATTGAGGATTATCAAATCAGCTGTGACCTCATTGCAAGACAGAGCAGACTTGAAGGGGTGAACGGCCTACTTCTACCCTTGTGTCTTATGCGTGGTGGTGTGTTATAGCTCACTCAGGGAGTGCGAGTTGCTACGGCGACACACAATTTACAAGCATGTTGCAGTCCAGACAGTGATGTCAGAGGTTCCATTTTCCCTTCGTTCCTTAACTGAGCTGGAATTTCCTTCCTGCTCTTACTGATTGTCACTGGCATGGCTCATAGGTCGATGGACAACCTGTTCAGGCCTAGGTAGGTGGTGTAGGAACTGGAGGGGAGGAGATGGGAGCTCAGTGGGTAAGTCAAATGGGGAGGCATGCAGCAGGGAGAGGTAGAAAGGACAAGTACATAGTTATCTGTGACACTGAGTACCTTTGATTGAGGGCACGCCCCCAATCTGTGCCAACTCCCAGAGGTGACAAGCTCAGCTGCATTGTTTTAGCTGCTGCGGACATCATCATCATCGTCATTGGCGGTCCCTCGGAGATGAGGATGACTCTCTCTGACTCTCAGGGTGAGTCTATACTTGGCCGTACAGACTGATGCAGCTACCACAGGTACACTTGGAGCAGAAGGTGGTCATGGGAAGAGGTGGGGGGGGGGGGAGGGGGGGGGGGTCACGTAGTGTTGATATGGCAGCATTCCCCTTTCCCTGTTTTCCCCCAAGCTTCCCATTTTTTCTGGACGGTAAGTCTCAAGGAGCTCGCGCCTTCCCAGATGCTTCTCCTCCACTTTGGCCAGTGATTCCCAGGTGTCACTGGGAATGCTGCACTTCCCCGGTGAGGCCTCGAGGGTATTAGCCTCCTCTGTCCCACTTGGGGCTCACCTGCCGTTTCAGAGCTGGGACTATAGCACCTGCTTGGGGAGTCTCATTTTGATCACGGAGACGATGCACAGTGACAGCCCACCCCAAGCTGGGTTAATCCCAGCCTCAGGACTAGGTGGGGAGCAAGAATGTTGTGTGATCCTCAGGGGAGGTGGTTGTGTCTTGGTGCGCTGGATGAATAACCCAGAGCCTGATGTGAATGTTCTGAGAACAAAATTTTGAAATCTGCCAAGGTACATAAATTCAATGAAGGACCTGGAATTAAAAGCTAGTCTAAAGGTGACTGCTCCTTGATTATTATGAAAGCCCATCCAGTTCTGCTGGGAAGGAAATCTGCCACCCTTCCCTGGTCTGGCCTCCATGTGACTCCAAACCACAGCAATGTGGTTCTCTAACATTCCTCTGGATGGGCAATAAATATTGATCTGCCCAGCGATGCCCATATCCCACATAGGAATTGGCCTTTGAAGGGTGATTGAGAAGGTTCCACAAGGTAGAGTGGTTGGCCAGATTAGACCGCATGGAATCCAGAGGGAGCCAGCCAATTGGCTTGCAGTTAGGAGACAGAAGGTGGTGGTGGAGAGTTGCCTTTCAGACAGGAGGCCTGTGACCAGTGCTGTTCTGCAAGGATTGGTGCTGGGTCCACTGTTGTTTGTCATTATATAAACAATTTGGATGAGAATATAGGACATATAGTTAGTAAGTTTGCAGATGACGCCAAAATTGGTGCTGTAGAGGACTGTGAAGGAGGTTACTTCAGAGTACAATGGGATCTTGATCAGATGGGCCATTGGGCCAAGGAATGACAAATGGAAGTTAATTTAGATAAATGTGAAGTGCTGCATTTTGGAAAGGCAAATCAGGGCAGGACTTCTATGTTTAATGGTAATGTCTGGGATGTGTTGCTGATCAAAGGGAGCTAGGAGGGCAGGTTTATAGTTCCTTGAAAGTTGAGTCACAAGTAGATAGGATAATGAAGAAGATGTTTGTATTCTTGCCTTCATTGGTCACGTGCATTGATTTCATGTTGCAGTTATACAGGTCATTGACTAGGCCACTTTTAGAATACACTGTTTAATTCTGGCCTCCCTGCAGGATGTTGTGAAACTTGAAAGGGTTCAGAAAAGATTTACAAGAATTTTGTTGGGTTTGAAAGGTTTGAGCTATAGAGAGTGGCTGAACAGGCTGGGGCTGTTTTCCCTGGAGCATAGGAAGCTGAGGGGTGACCTTACAGAGATTTATAAAATCATTAGGGGCATGGATAGGGTGAACAGACAAAGTGTTTTCCCTGGGGTAGGTGAGTCCAAAACTGGAGAGCTTGGGTTTAAAGTGAAAGAGGCATGATTTATAAGGGACCTAAGGGACAACTTTTTCACACAGTGGGTGATGCGTGTGTGGAATGGGCTGCCAGAGGAAGTGGTGGAGGCTGGTACAATTGCAACATTTAAGAGGCATTTGAAAGGGTATATGAATAGGAAAGTAAAAACAATGACTGCAGATGCTGGAAACCAGATTCTGGATTAGTGGTGCTGGAAGAGCACAGCTGCTCCTTGGATGCTGCCTGAACTGCTGTGTTCTTCCAGCACCACTAATCCAGAGTATGAATAGGAAGGTTTGGAGAGATATGAGCCGGGTGCTGGCAGGTGGGACTAGATTGGGTTGGGATATCAGCATGGATGGGTTGGACCGAAGGGTCTGTTTCCGTGCTGTACATCTCTATGACTCTATGGTGGAGGCTGGTACAATTACAAAATTTAAAAGGTGTCTGGATGGGCATATGAATAGGAAGGGTTTAAATTAATAGGGTCCAAATGCTGACAAATGGATTTAGATCAGTTCAGGACATCTGGTTAGCATGGACGAGTTGGACCGAAGGGTCTGTTTCTGTGCTGTATGATTCTAATTCATGGTGGTTGAGTTGGTCCTTTTCAACCAGCTCTCAATCCTGACATAGACAGAGAGATAATGGGTTCAAGACCATCCTGCCTAATGATACATCACCCCTCAAAACCAGCCAGAGTAGAACTCCTGGATGTCCTTCGTCTTACGCCCATTTCCAAAATCATATATCAATGGGTCATTGGGTGAGAAGGCTGAAAGAACAGGCCTCTGGTAAAGGGGTACATCAGCTCTCTCTCTCTCTCTCTCTCTGTGAGCTAGGTGATGCAGCAAGAGGCCCCAAAGAGCAAAAGTAGTGACTGAGCTGCTCATTACCATGGAAGGGCTTTCCACCCAACCTTTACCCCTCGGTATTTTCCGCACCGTTGCTCCCTCAGTCAACAACAGTGGTAGCCCGCGTTTATGTGGCACCTCTGAAGTAGCTCCATGTGTCAATAGTTGGGATAAATGGATGGGCACGGGGCCAGAGAAAGAGATTGGGATAGGTATCTGCTGTCTTGTTAATGACAGCGGTTTTGTAGAGGTGAGAGACGCAGAAAGGTGTAAATAACAGCTTGTTAGTCACAACTGGCATCTCCATGAATTGCGTCTGTATTTACCTTGGGAGCAACAGCGGCCAGGCATATAAAACAAAAAGCAATTTATTGCTTGTGGACTGCTGTGGGAGCTAAAGCTGTAATTGTTTTTTGTTCCTTCTCACTAATTAGCTATCGGGTTGTCTGCCCGACTGTGGGGGAGATTTGCATTGTGAGCAGGTGAAGGGATTAACATCACTGAAGCGTTGCCTGAAAGATTCACAAATCATGATGTCACCTCCTGCATCGCAGAATAAAAATAGCGCGGAGGGAGGCCATTCGGCCCAGTCTGTCTCTGCCAGCCCTCCAGAGCTATCCAATTCAGTCCTGCCCTGAGATACCATCATATCGCCCCGCCTTGGTTCTGAATTCCTCCCATTCCCTCCATTGTTGGCTGTCAAGGCATTTGGGGACTTGCCTGAACTGTAGTAGGTGCCACCGAAATGCACGAGCCTTTTGTTTTGCTGGTGATGTAACAGCAATAAGATGTTTGGAGGTTGAATCGCGCATCCTGTCGAGATGGAGGCAAGCCGTCTTAATGACCATCACCATATTCGACAGTCAGGATCTGACTGTCTCCTCCACTCCACTATGTTGGGGCTCCTACCCTCTTGGCCAACTCCCAGGCACGATGCCAAACGGAGTGTCTGTGATACTGCATGGTTGGGTGATGGTCACACACATAATTTTTGGATTCTTATATCCACCGGTGTTTGGACTCCAGGAATAGGCAAACACAGGGTAATTCCACGCTACATGATATATCCCTCATCAATCTGGGCAGAGATGTAGTTGCACATCTCTAATAACGAGGCAGCATCCATGATGAGGGAGTAAAGTCAGGACCCATTAAACAGGGCCCGGGCCTCTGAGACACAGGGACTGGGGCCACTGTGTTCAGGGTCAAGGGTCAGGGATTGGGGCTACTGTGCTCAGGTCAAGGGTCAGGGACTGGGGCTACTGCGCTTCAGTCAAGGGTCAGAGACCTAGGCCAGTGTTCTCAGGTCAGGGGTCAGGCAGTGGGGCCATTGTGCTCAGGTCAAGGATAAGGGACTGGGGTTACAGTGCTTGGGTTAAGGGTCAGGGATTGGAGCTACTGTGCTCAGGTCAGCGGTCAGGGAGTGGGGCCACTGTGCAGCAGGTCAAGGGTCAGGGACTGAGGCTACTGTCTTGAGTCAAGGGTCAGAGACTGGGGCTGCTATATTCAGGTCAAGGGTCAGAGACTTGGGCCAGTGTGTTCAGGTCAAAGGTCACAGAGTGGGGTCATTGTGCTCAGATCAAGGGTCAGGGAGGAGCCAGGGGTGTAGGCCAGGAGCATCACCATAGTACTTAATTCCTGACCTGATCCTTACTGTAGGTACAGGTGAGAGTGAAGCTGACACTTCCAGAACCTTCCACGGGCAGGTTCCAGTTGCAGGTGATTGGAGATCCTTATGATCCAGCTGTGAGGACTGTGCTATTAGTCTCTTACAAGACAGCTTTCTGAAGGATGATTTACAACTCCTGAAGGCTGTAAAACAATCCAAAGGCCTTGATGACACTGATTGAAGAAATACCTCCCCCCAGTGTTGAAGTTTCTTTGCTTTATGGGGTCTTACTGGCAAAGGTTTTGACAATTGACTTTCCAGTGGCTGCTCCAGTTCCCTGGTCAGGTTCACGAGAGGTGAATTCTCAAATACACCCAACCCATACTCTCCTGCTCTACTACTCTGGGGTCAATCCACCAACCCACCTTGGAACGCCTATCAGAGAGCATAGGGAACACTTAACCGGGTGAGAAACAAAAGCACTTTAGCTAGAATTACACACAACACACATTACAGCACAGAAACAGGCCATTCAGCCCCACTGGCCTACACAGCACGCACACTACAGCACGGAAACAGGCCATTCAGCCCCACTGGCCTACACAACACGCACACTACAGCACGGAAACAGGCCATTCAGCCTCACTGGCCTACACAACACACATTACAGCACGGAAACAGGCCATTCAGCCCCACTGGCCTACACAGCACGCACACTACAGCACGGAAACAGGCCATTCAGCCCCACTGGCCTACACAACACACATTACAGCACGGAAACAGGCCATTCAGTCCCACTGGCCTACACAACACGCATTACAGCACGGAAACAGGCCATTCAGCCTCACTGGCCTACACAACACACATTACAGCATGGAAACAGGCCATTCAGCCCCACTGGCCTACACAACACGCACACTACAGCACGGAAACAGGCCATTCAGCCTCACTGGCCTACACAACACACATTACAGCACGGAAACAGGCCATTCAGCCCCACTGGCCTACACAGCACGCACACTACAGCATGGAAACAGGCCATTCAGCCCCACTGGCCTACACAACACACACTACAGCATGGAAACAGGCCATTCAGCCCCACTGGCCTACACAACACGCACATTACAGCACAGAAACAGGCCATTCAGCCCCACTGGCCTACACAACATGCACATTACAGCACAGAAACAGGCCATTCAGCCCCACTGGCCTACACAACACACACATTACAGCACAGAAACAGGCCATTCAACCCCACTGGCCAACACAAGTGCCTGTACTGTATTCGAACATCCTCACACTCCATTTTGTTCCATTCCCTTTTCCCTCACGTGTGTATTCAACTTCCCCTGAAGTGCATCCACACTCACCTCCAGCCCACCCTGACCCATACCTGAACCATAACCTTAACCCTAACCCTAACCCCACATTCAGGGGAGAGAGGTTTCCCCTGAATATGTGAACTGCTTAACGTGTTATATTCATGGTCCCGGTTCTCCCCACAATGGGAGGAGCTTGTGATGACCCACCCACCTTGCTTTTTCAGGGATGAGAGCGGTACAGATAATTTAAGGCCAAGGAAGAGACCTCTCACCCTTACCCAGTAGCTAAGGTAAGGTCTCGTACTGTACCCATCAAAGCTACAGGCCTGGTGTGGGAAATTGGGGCAAGTATAGGTTGTATATCTTTGGCAGTACAAGCTTGATGGGCTGAAGGACCTCTTTTGCACTGTATGATTCTCCGGAACCTCAATTCTTCAAAATGCAAACCTGATTGTATTTGCTCATCTGACCAATTAACACATCTCCCAGCAGAACTGTTTCAAAGTACTTACACACTTAGCAGGCTCTGTACAATATCCTAATTAACACAATATTATCCTTACGCTTTGAGATAGTTCTCTCTCTAAACTGCCATTTATTCAGCTCAATGTAAGTCGAATACAAAGGGCAGGTTTTTTTCTCTCTTACAGGGGTCATTGACAGAGGCAGGACATGTTGAGAGCATGTTTAATGAATCATACAGTATCTTACACTTTATCAATGGGGATATAAGGTCAGATGTAAGAAGTAAATGCAAAATTCTGCAAATGCTGAAAATCTGAAGTAAAAACAGAAATTCCTGGACACACTCAGCAGATATGGCAGCACCTGTGGAGTGAGAAAAAGAGTTAACGTTTCAGGTCCAGTATGACTCTTCAGAAGTAGGTTTTCAGTTCTGAGCTTCCCTCTCTTAATCTAACTTCGATCACAACTAGACCCAGCACAGGTCAATGTCTTTCAGTTCCAAATTCTGATATTCAACTTGAAGCACTAAATCTCTTCCTCATCTGAGTTCAGTGGGCAATAGGGAAGGCAAATGGAACGTTGATAGAGGTGCTGGGTTTGGAAGGTGCTGCCTCAGGATCTTTGCTGAATACCTGCAGTGTATCTTGTAGATGGTGCACACTGCTGCTACTGAACGGCAGTGATAGAGGGAGTGAATGTTTGTGGACGTGGTGCCAATCAGTTTTACCCCGGATGGTGTCATGTTTCTTAAGTGTTGTTGAGGGGCTGCAATTATGCAGGTAAATGGGGAGTATTCCATCACACTTCTGATGTGTGCCTTGAAGATAGTGGACAAGCTTTGTGGAGTCGGGAGGTGAGTTACTCAACGCAGTATTCCTAACCTCTGACCTGCTTTTCATAGATTACCATAGAATCCCTACAGTGTGGAAGCAGGCTGTTGGGCCTATCAAGTCTATACCAACCTCTCTGAAGAGCATCCCACCAAGCCTCACACCTTTCCCCCCCCTCACCCCAGCCTCACACCTTTACCCCTCCCCACCCCCAAACACATCTGTGTAATGCTGCATTTCCCATGGCTAACTCCTGGACACTATGGGACAGTTTAGCATGGCCAATCCACCCTAACCTGCACATCTTTGGATTGTGGGGGGAAACCGGAGCACCTGGAGGAAACACTACGCAGACACGGGGAGAACGTGCAAACTCCACGCAGAGAGTCACCCGAGGGTGGAATCGAACCCTGGTCCCTGGTGCTGTGAGGCAGCAGTGCTAACCACTCAGCCACTGTATTTATAAGTTTGGTCCAGTTCAGTTTCTGGTGAATGGTTATTCCCAGGATGCTGATAGCGGGGGAATCAGTGACGGTAATGCCATTGAATGTCAAAGGGTGATGGTTAGACTCTCTCTTATTGAAGATGGTAGTCATGATTTGGAGATGCCGGTGTTGGACTGGGGTGTATAAAGGTAAAAAATCACACAACACCAGGTTATAGTCCAACAGGTTTAATTGGAAGCACACTAGCTTTCGGAGCGCCGCTCCTTCATCAGGTGGTTGTCGGTGCTCCAAAAGCTAGTGCTTCCAATTAAACCTGTTGGACTATAACCTGGTGTTGTGTGATTTTTAACATTGAAGATGGTCATTGCCTTCTGTTAGCCAAAACCTGGATATCATCGAGATCTTGCTGCATTATATCTAAGGATTCCAATATCCACTGATATCCAGAGCCCTGGAATGTGAAACCAGAAAGGCGTTTGTTTAAGGGTTAAACCTTCCAGTTTCTGAATTTGCTCTTTATTTAAGTTTCTTAAAAAAAACACTTTGTTCACGATCTCCGAAAATGATTTTATAATTAAATGAGAAAAGCATTTCATTTCCCTCAAGTGCTGCTGTTTATGTTGAGTGCTGAATTATAATGGCTTCTCGTTGATTCATTCATCTTCAGCGGCGTTGCCTCTGTCTTTACCCACATCAATCTTTCATTGTGTGCTCTTTTTCCAAATTTAATATACACTTAAGATCATCTTTGTTCATTTCCCCAATTAGTTAGTTCTCAGCTGTAGCCCAGCATGGAGGCTTCCAGTCAGAGGATTGTGCCTTTAAACTCCCCCACCAGAGACCTGAGCGTAACACTCGCAGTACTGAGGAAGGGCTGCCGTTCTGACAGTGCTGTCTTTTCACTGGGGAGAGTTCCAAGCTGCTTCTCCCCTTGTGTGTGCCAAAGTGTTCACTGATTTTACTTCTCCTGCGTTTAACCTTTAAGCCCTGCTACCTGGTCCTCAGCACCTTAACCAGGTAGCTAGTGTGCTTCCAATTAAATCTGTTGGACTATAACCTGGTGTTGTGTGATTTTTTACCTTTATACACCCCAGTCCAACACCAGCGTCTCCAAGTCATGACTACCATCTTCAATAAGAGAGAATCTAACCATCACCCTTTGACATTCAATGGCATTGCCATCACTGATTCCCCTGCTATCAGCATCCTGGGAATAACCAGCAACCAGAAACTGAACTGGACCAAACTTATGAGCAAGTTGATGATCAGCCGTTGAATGGCTAAACAGATTCAAGGGGCTCAGTGACCTCTTTTTGTTGTTCTCGGATGATGTGAGAGGTCGCTGGCTGGGCCAGCATTTATTGCCCATCCCTAGTTGCCCCTTGAAAACATAAGGTTTGGGAGGCAGAGTAAGCCCTTCAGCCCTTTGAGTTCACGGCACCATTTCATACGGTCATGACTCCTCTCATTCACGGCCTCAACTCCTCTCTCCAGCACATTCTCCACATCCCTTCCACTCATTGCTAGTTGGAAGGTGGGGATGCACTGCCTTCTTGGACTGCTGGGTTCTATGTGCTGTAAGGGAGACCCACAATGCCATGAGGGGCAGAGTTCCTCCTGTTCTTAAACAATGAAGTGCAGTGGCTGAGCAATCAGTGATTCCCTTGACAATTGTAGAATAATAAATATCAGAAGTGACGTTTCAAAGTTGCTTGGTTGGATAAACACAGTATTGATTTAATCGCTTGATGGCTCTTTCACTTGAGTTAACCATTCAGGTGCACAGCGCTGTCTTCATTCTTCATTAAGTGAAGGCTGTGAATTCTCAGCATGAAAAACAATTCACCTCGGTGATATAACTCAGGAGGCACCGTGTAGGGAAAAATGACCCTCAGCTTCCAGTTGCCTCCAACTTTAACATACCCCAACATTTCCGGGCCAACATCTCAGTCTCAGGCTTGCTGCAGTGTTCCAATAAACCTCAGTGCAGGGTCAAAAAATAGCAATCGAATTTTCTGCTTGGAGACCCTGCAGTGTCTGGGACTCAACATCGAGTTAAATAGCTTCAGAGCCTGATTCTGTCCTTCCATGTCTTTTTACCTACCCCACACCCAAGTCTGTTATGACATAGTACAAAGTGAAAAATCACACAACACCAGGTTATAGTCCAACAGGTTTAATTGGAAGCACACTAGCTCTCGGAGCGATGCTCCTTCATCAGGTGATAGTGGAGGGCTCGATTGTAACACAGAATTTATAGCAAACATTTACAGTGTGATGTAACTGAAATTATACTTTGAAAAATTGATTGTCTGTTAAGTCTTTCATCTGTTAGAATACAGTGATAGTTTCACTTCTTTCATGTGTAAATCACAAAACCTTTTTTAAAATTTGCATTTTCAGGTTAGCTGTTAACAATGGCGTTAGCTAGACAATATGCTGAAGGTGTTGGCCCCCTGTGTTCTCTGTCTATGCCATGATGTTTAGATTGATTCTAATCTAAAAAGTGAGATAACAGAGTTTTACATAAATTCATGCAGTTTTTGAACAAAGTGCAATGTAACTCTGCAAGTACAAATTCACCCCACACAAAATATATGTGTGTATGTGAGTCTTTGTCTGTCTGTGTGTGTGTGTGTGTGTGTGTGTCTGTCTGTCTGTCTGGGGTGGGGGTTGTGAGTGTGAGAAAGTGTTTGTGTGTAGTGAGCGCAGAATGTCTTAAGTCTGCGAGGGGGTGCATATGTGAGTGTGGGAGTGTGTGTCTATAAGGGTGTGTGTGGGTGTCTGTGTGCGCGTCTGTGTGTACCTGTGTCTGTGTGTATGTGAGAGTGTGTGTGTGTGTAGGAATATCTGTGGGTATGTATAGTGCAATGGTGATCACCTGTAATGTGACATGAACCCAAGGTCCCGGTTGAGGCCCTCCCTATGGGTACCGAACTTAGCTATCAGCCTCTGCTCAGCCACTTTCCTCTGCTGCCTGTCCCAAAGTCCACCTTGGAGGATGGTCACCCGAAGGTCCGATGCTGAATGTCCTGGACCACTGAAGTGTTCCCCAACTGGGAGGGAACCCTCCTATCTGTTGATTGTCGTGCAGTGCCCATTCATCTGTTGTCGTAGCCTTTGCTCAGTTTCCCCAATGTACCATGCCTCTGGGCATCCTCGCCTGCAACGTATAAGATAGACAACGTTGGCTGAGTCACATGAGTACCTGCCATGTACAAGGTGGGAGGTGTTCCCAGCTTAATAGTGGTATCTATGTCCACAATCTGACACGTCTTGCAGCGTCCACTGTCACAGGGTTGTATGGAGTTGTCCTGAGAGCTGGGCAGTTTGCTACAAACAAAGATCTGTTTGAGGTTTGGCGGTTGTTTAAAGGCAAGTAGTGAAGGTGTGGGGAGGGTCTTGGTGAGGTGCTCATCCTCATTGATAATGTGTTGCAGGTCACAAAGAACATGGCGTAATTTTTCAGCCCCTGGGAAGTACTGAACAACGAAGGGTACCCTGTTGCAGCACGTGTCTGTCTCCTGAGGAGGTCATTACAGTTCCTTGCTGTGGCACGTCGGAACTGGTGGTTGATGAGTTGAGCATCCTTGAGCACTTCCAGGTGTCCGTCACGTTCCTCCTCATCTGAGCAGATCCGGTGTATGCGTAGGGCTTGTCCATAGGGAATGGTTGTTTTAATATGTTTTGGGTGGAAGCTGGAGAAGTGTAGCATTGTGAGGTTGTCTGTGGGTTTGCGGTAGAGTGTGGTGCTGAGGTGTCCATCCTTGATGGAGACACATGTGTCCAAGAATGAGACAGATAATTGAGAGTAGTCCATGGTGAGTTTGATGGTGGGATGAAACTTGTTGATGTCACTGTGTAGTTTTATCAGTGACTCCTTGTCATGGGTCCAGAGGAAGAAAATGTCATCAGTGTACCTGGTGTACAATGTTGGTTGGAGATCCTGCAAAGAGAAGAAGTCTTGTTCGAACCTGTGCATAAAAATGTTGGCATATTGGGGTGCAAACTTGGTCCCCATGGCTGTTCCGTGTGTCTGAATGAAGAATTGGTTGTCAAAGGTGAAGACGTTGTGATCAAGGATAAAGCAGATGAGTTGTAGGATGGTGTTTGGAGATCGCCAGTTGTTGGTGTTGAGTACTGAGGCTATTGCCGTGATGCCATCATTGTGGGGGATGCTGGTGTAGAGTGCAGAAATGTCCATTGTAACGAGGAATGTTCCCGGTTCGAATGGTCCATGGGTGCTGAGTTTCTGTAAGAAATCCGTAGTGTCGCGACAGAAGCTCCACTGTCACCTGATGAAGGAGCGCCGCTCCGAAAGCTAGTGTGCTTCCAATTAAGCCTGTTGGACTATAACCTGGTGTTGTGTGATTTTTAACTTTGTACACCCCAGCCCAACACCGGCACCTCCAAATCATGACACAGTACAGTCACCTATTTTCTCACTCTTAAGTCTTACTATTATTCAGGCTTTCTTCTGTCCTGTTCTACTATCTATTCCCTCCTTGTTTGCCTTGGGAGTAGCTTGACCAAGTCTGGTTTCTGTGTTAGCCTGATTGGCCAAGAGTGGGGCATTGTGGGTGCATTCTGTGTGTGTTGGGAGGCTTGATCTCTGTGTTTCATAGATCTGCTTCTGTGCTTCTTATGTGGTCATGCTGTGGGTGGGCAGGGTAGCAGACCATCCCCCCCACAAGTATAAATACCAGGTTTCTAAAGTTCCGATAAGAGTCACTGGGCTGGAAACATCAACTCTGCTTTCTTCCCACAGGAGTTTCTCCAACAGCATCTGTTTTTGTTTCAGATCTCCAGCATCTGCTGTTATTTTCTTGTTGCAGGGATTCCTATGGGAATTGCCTGCATTGTGGTGGTATCTAACCAATGATCCTAACCCTTACCTGTATGGTCTTCCACTGATATATGCTGGCCAACTGATCCTCAAAGGCCATACATTTCAGACCCCCTTTTTCTGCTTGTTTTATTAGCAAGGGGAGGTGATGGTCCATTGGTATTCTCACAAGACCATTAATCCAGAGACCCAAGCAACATCCTGGGGATCTGGATTCAACTCCTGTCCATCGCAAATGGTAGCCATGATGTGGAGGTGCCAGTATTGGACTGGGGTGGGCAAAGTTAGAAGAAACACAACACCAAGCTATAGTCCAATGGATTTATTTGAAATCACAAGCTTCTGGAGCGTAGTCCCTTCATTAGGTGAAGTCTTGGAAGTGGAAATCTGAAATTAAGAATCTAATGATGCTAATGAAAATCCCTCTCAGGAAGGAAGCTGCCACAGTTACCTGGTCTGGCCTCCATGGGACTCCATACCCAGAGCAATGTGGGTGACTCTTAATTGCCCTATTAGAGATGGGCAATAAATGTTGGCCTGTTCAGCGATGCCCAGATCCTGTGAATTATTTAAAGCCAGGGTGCCCCCTGTTTACAATCGGTAATCCCAGCGGTTGAGTGAAGTCAATTGTTCATGAGTTTGCCTCAGTGGAGAGTAAATCCTGTATTGCCCACTGAAATCTGTCCAGATATATCCCATTAATGGGAATGCAGACAGTAGCTTTGTCCTAGCAGACCAACGGAAACCCCACCTGAATCTTCCATCCATGAACTCTCCCCTCTTCTGCACTACTTCACCTCTGGTCGCCAGGGTCTCCAGTTAATGAGGGCCCACCAGGGTTTCCAAAACTCCAGGGATATGCAGGAATGAAAGTTTGCAATGGATAGGGCTGGGAGTCAAACCTGGAAGAAGGGTCAGAAATTTTAATTTAGAGGCAGCAGCTCCTGTGATGAATCATCAGAGAATATGTACAGGTTGAGTTGGGATTGTAGAAGCCAGTTTTCCAACAAGTCTATTGGGTGTTCTAATACAGTAGAATTTCATGGCTGCCATAGCTCAAGATTGTCCTGATGCATTTAGTGTCAAACTGTGTTTGGAATTGGCAAAATATTCACTGGTTTCTTGCCAGCCATTCAGGAATTGGAGTCCAATTTCCATTTTCTGCCACATGGGATTCAACGTCAATACCTTATTAAGGTTTAGATTAGATTAGATTACTTACAGTGTGGAAACAGGCCCTTCAGCCCAACAAGTCCACACCGACCCACCGAAGCGCAACCCACCCATACCCCTACATTTACCCCTTACCTAACACTACGGGCAATTTAGCATGGCCAATTCACCTAACCCACACATCTTTGGACTGTGGGAGGAAACAGGAGCACCCGGAGGAAACCCACGCAGACACAGGGAGAATGTGCAAACTCCACACAGTCAGTCGCCTGAGTCAGGAATTGAACCCGGGTCTCTGGCGCTGTGAGGCACCAGTGCTAACCACTGTGCCACCATTGACAATACCATTGCACTATCATCTCCCCATAACTTGCTGCTGTTATCTATTGACCAACACCTTGGGCTTTACAAAGAACAATACAGCACAGGAACTAGCCCTTCAGCCCTCCAAGCCTGCGCTGACACATTTTGCCCTTCCATACTAAAACTGTCTTCACTTACAGGATCCGTATCCCTCTATTCCCTTTCTATTCATGAATCCATCCAGGTGCCTCATGAATGCTGCTGTTGTGTCTGCTTCCCCACCTCCTCTGGCAGTGTGTTCTAGGCACTCACTACCCTTTGTGTGAAAAACCTGCCTCGCACATCTCTTTTAAACATCCCCCCCTCACTTTGAGCCTACGTCCCCTAGTAATTGACCCTTCCACCCTGGGAAAAAGCCTCATGCTTTCCACTCTATCCATACCATTCACAATCTTACAAAAGCTCCTCAGCCTCCTGCGTTCCAGTGAAAATAAAACAATCTATCCAACCTTTCTTCATAGCTAAAATCACATATGCCAGGCACCATCTTGGTAAAGCCTTTCTGTACCCCCTCCAAAGCATCCACATCCTTCTGGTAATGTGGTGACCAGAACTGCACGCAACTGTACTCCACATCCTGGACTTGTTGAAAGATGTCTGCAATACAATGGGCCTCTACTGTCTGGAATTTAGATGAATCAGAGGAGATCTCACTGAAATGTGTATCAGTTCTTGAGGGACTTAACTAAGTTTGGTGCTTCTTGGCCCTTTCTTCAGGGCCAGACAGCCTGACTCTCATGTTCTTAGGTAAATGGGTCAATCATTCGTGTCTGAGCTGAGGAGAACTTTCTTCAACCTGGGGATTGTGAATCTTTAAAATTCTCTCCCCGGAGGGAACTGGATGTGATGTCATTTGAGCATGTTCAACACTGCGATCGATAGCCCTTTCAGCACCAAGGGAATCGAGGGCTGCGGGGAGTGGGATTGAGGAGGATCTCGTCGAAGAGTAGAAGAGGGGCTGAATGGTCCTTATTTCGAATGTTCTTACGTCTAAATCAACTCACATGACTTTACAGAAAGACCCTGCACATCTCACAAGTTCTCAAATTCTGTAAGACGCCATGAGTTGATTTGAAACAGGGACCTCAATGCCATTCTTAGCTCTGGGAGTGAGAGGGCCAGTGAGCGACTGATTGTGGCCATATTGTTGTTTTTCTTTCCTGGGGTCTTACCATAAGTTTAAGCCCACTCTTACAGTGTGAGCTTATGGTGTCGGCAGTTTGGAAGCATTTACCAACAAGAGGCTGGATGGCTTTAAGTTGGAGAGTGCTGGTAAGTGGCGTTGAAATGCCCACCAGCCATGATTAAATGGACTCGATGGGCCAAATGGCTTTACTTCTACTCGTACATCTTATGATCTTCTGGAGTAGCAGAGTTTGTACCAGCCAACGCCGGCACTGGAAAAGTTCTCCAACTGTTTTGAAACTTCGTAAGTATAAGTGACCTTTCCTTTTTGATTGGAACATTGATCATTCTGGTAATTTGCATTATTACAGCCACTCCAGAAGCCCATTCAGGAGATGTTCTCTACACATCATTCTTACTGACTCTCCCTGAGCCTGGTCACTTGAATAAAGTGGTAAAAACAGAACCTGCTTTCCAGTCTCTCTCTCAGATTCGCTCGGCAAACAAAAATCACTTTAACCTTACTCTCACGGGGTCGGTCCCTGTTTTGCAGCTCCACATTCGATTGTAGATCAGAGACTCCATTTATATCGGGAGTACTGCACAGAGGAGAGTCAGTATCCACTGGTGACTGCACTGCCAGGGTGTGACTCCCATCACGGCTGAATTGCAGCATGTTCGTGTCCTGAGGACAGACATTACGAATTGGCCATATAGGCACAGGGCGAGGCCATTCTGCCTATCATGCCTGTGCTAGCTGTTTGGTAGGACTGATGAAGGACTGATGCCTGATTCTGCTGCACCTCGGATGCTGCCTGACCTGCTGTGCTTTTCCACTTTTTGACTATGGTAGGACCATTCAATTAATCCCAGTCCATCCTCCCACGCCCCTTTCGAACGTGTGAATTAGCAGAAAGAAATAGCAAACCTGGTGAATTACATTGACCCAACCACACTGTACAATTCAAAATCAAATCAAATCAAATTGCAGCATAGGTTCGTGGCCTATTTCCATGCTGTGAACCTCTATGACTCTAAAGCATAGGGGTGGCACAATGGCTCAGTGGCTAGCACTGACGCCTCACAGCATCAGGGACCTGGGTTCAATTCCCGTCTCAGGCAGCTGTCTGTGTGGTGTTTGCACATTCTCCCCTGTGTCTGTGTGGGGGTGCTCTGGTTTCCTCCCACTGATGTGCATGTTAGGTGAATTGGCCATGCTAAATTGCCTGTAGTATTAGTCAGGGGTGAATGTAGGGGAATGGGTCTGGGTGGGTTGCACTTCGGAGGGTCAGTGTGGGCTGCGGGGGGGGGGGCTGTTTCCACACTACAGGGAATGTAATCTAATCAAATCAAGACAGTGCATTCATTTTCAAGAATGATCTGGAATTTTGTTGTTCCTGATTCATTTCCCCCTTGGGAAACAGGCCATTCGGCCCAATGGGGCTGCTCCACCAGCCAGCAGGATCACAGCTGATCTGTTTGTGTTGTCCCTGACCCCTGAAAACACTCCACTCCGCATATTGACAGAATTGTCTTCAGAACGTTATCGTCGATTGGCTTCCAATGTTCGTTCAGGCAGCACACTCCCTCGCTGTGTGAAGGAAAATTTTTCCTTACCTCCCCTCCGGCTGTTTTGCCAATTACCGTCAATCTGTCTTCTTCAACGCGGGTCCACTTCCATCGATGCTGATCACTGATTGTCTGGAGGCAAACCATTAAATTTGAATTGGTTTGAATTGAAATGATACACTTTGTTATTCTGCCTTGTAACATTCTGCAAAAGTTGCACAACATTGTCAGCTTTCGTATGGACTCATTTGGAGTATTCTGTGTAACATACCTTCTGTGTAATTATGTCTGGTGTTGACACTGCTGTCAGATTTGTTGTAGCTTACAAAGGCAGAATGCTATGTGAAACACACTTTAACATAATTATAACATGATGATCAGTAACAGCATTGAAACCAGGTTGTCAAATTAATTTTGCATGGCATTTTAAGACCGTAAGAACAGAAATTAGGCCATACAGCCCATCAGGACAAGCACATGGGTGGCAGTAATATGATGGGTGTATAGGTTAGGTCGATAAATGCTTGGTACAACATCATGGGCTGAAGGGCCTGTACTGTTCTAGGTTCTGCTGCATCATTCAATCATGGCTGATAGGTTTTCCAACCTCATTTTCCCTCTTTCTCCCTGTAACCTTTGAATCCCTTGACAATCAAGAAGCTATGTATCTCCATTTTACTTATACTCAATGTTACGTTATTTGCATTGATGGCTGGGCTAGGATTTATTATCCATCCCTAAATATCACATGCGGAGGTGGTGGTGGTGAGATGCCTTCTTGAACCACTGCAGTCCACTTAGTGTAAATACGCTCACACATTGCTGTTAGGGAGGGAGTTCCAGGATATTGACCCAACGATGCTGAAGGAATGGCAATATATTTCCCAGTCAGGATGGTGGGTGGAGGGGATCTTGCAGAGGCTGGTGTTCCCATATCTGCTCCGAGCTGGGAGAGAACTCAGATGTGGGAAGCGTTGTTGAAGGAGCTTTACTCTTTGATGCATTAAGCCCTTTCTTTGTCCTTTCATGTGATGTGGCTCATCCCTAAGTAATGATCCTAGCTCCCACCTGTATGTCCTTCCACTATTAGGTCATGGAGTCATTGAGATCTACAGCATGAAAACAGGCCCTTCGGCTCAACTTGCCCATGCCGCCCAGTTTTCACAATTTAAACGTGTCCCATTTTCGTGCGAATGGTCTATATCCCTCCTTACCCATCCCATTCACGTAGCTGTCTAAATGTTTCTTAAATGACAAAATTGTACTCACTTCCACCTCTCCCTCTGCCAGTCTCAAGCACTCACCCCCCTCCAATTGTGAAACAATTGCCCCCCTGGACCTTTTTGTATCTCACCCCTCTCTCCTTAAACCTCTGCCCTCTAGTTTTAGACTCCCCTACCATGGGGAAAAACTATCTACCCAATCTACGCCCCTCTTGGTTTTATAGACGTCTAAAGGGTCACCACCCCACCCCCTCCAGGGGCAAGAGTCCCAGCCTATCCAACATCTCCTTATCATACAGACCAGGTAGTATCTTAGTTCCTTGAAATCAACATTTCAGAGGGCAGTAAAGAGTCAACCACATTGCCGATGGTTAGATGTTTCCAGCAGACCAAGTAGGACAGGATTCAAAGGAGATCAGTGAACCAGCTGGGTTTTTATAATAATTGATGATAATCACCATGGTTGTCATCACTGAGCCATTTCCAGATCTATTGATTGAATTTAAATTCCTGCCGCACTAACCTGGGCCTCTAGATTACTAGTCGAGAGTGTGGTGCTGGAAAAGCGCAGCAGGTCAGAATCTGATCCCTAATGAAGGGCTTGTACCTGAAACGTCGATTCTCCTGCTCCTCGGATGCTGCCTGACCGGCCATGCTTTCCCAGCACCACCCTCTCGACTCTGATCGCCAGCATCTGCAGTCCTCACTGTCTCCTCTAGATTGCTAGTCCAGTTTGCCACCCCATCACAATCACTTCACAGTAACAACAGTTTTCACAATGTATATGGCATTTCCAACCTCACAAGATGCTTTGTGGGAGGTTGAGAGCCCTACATAGAACATAGAAAAATATAGCACAGTACAGGCCCTTTGGCCCTCGATGTTGCGCCGATCCAAGCCCACCTAACCTAGACTAGCCCACTATCCTCCATATGTCTATCCAGTGCCCGTTTAAATGCCCATAAAGAGGGAGAGCTGAAAATGTGTTGCTGGAAAAGCGCAGCAGGTCAGGCAGCATCCAAGGAACAGGAAATTCGACGTTTCGGGCATAAGCCCTTCATCAGGCTTTTGCCTGATACGTCGAATTTCCTGTCCCCGGATGCTGCCTGACCTGCTTCGCTTTTCCAACAACACATTTTCAGCTCTGATCTCCAGCATCTGCAGACCTCACTTTCTCCATAAGGAGGGAGAGTCCACCATTGCTACTGGCAGGGCATTCCATGAACTCACGACTCGCTGAGTAAAGAATCTACCCCTAACATCTGTCCTATACCTGCCACCCCTTAATTTAAAGCTATGCCCCCTTGTAACAGCTGACTCCATACATGGAAAAAGGTTCTCATGGTCAACCCTATCTAAACCCCTAATCATCTTGTACACCTCTATCAAGTCACCCCTAAACTTTCTTGTCTCCAATGAAAACAGCCCCAAGTGCCTCAGCCTTTCCTCATACGATCTAACTACCATACCAGGCAACATCCTGGTAAACCTCCTCTGCACCCGGTCCAGTGCCTCCACATCCTTCCTATAGTATGGCGACCAAAACTGCACACAATACTCCAGATGCGGCCGCACCAGAGTCTTATACAACTGCAAACATGACCTCAGGACTCCGGAACTCAATTCCTCTACCAATAAAAGCCAGTACGCCAGCCTTATCAACAAACTTTTGTTGTCAGGTCCCACAGAGTGATGTTAGATAGGGGACATGCTTCAAGAGAACAAGCATCTTATAACTAGCAAGGGAAATAAAGGTGTGTAGGGAGAGTAGTCAACAGCTTAGTGCTCAGACAGTGGAAGTCATAGCCACTGATAGTGAAGCAAGAGGCCAGGATCCGAGGAGAGCCAACATCCCAGAAGATTGTGAGACTGGATGAGGTTACAGAGTTCAGAAGATTGGAAAGCATGGGTGAGAATTTCAAAATCCGGTGCTGGGACCACATCAGCCGCTATTGGAGTGAGGTGCGAATGGGGCTCTGCGAGTTAGGCCAGAGCCAGCAGAAACTTGAATGGGGTCAAAAGCAGACTTGTTGCCATACCCGATGCTCTGATGTTTGTAGACCTCTTTGATATCAGGGTGAGAATCATTTGATGATTTGCAGGCTATTCCTCCTTCAGACGTTTCTGCCCCATTGTCTCATAAATTGATGAAATGTTAAAAATCCATAACCTTCCTCCTGTCTGAGGATAACCCTTGAAACTCAATTCCAAATGGCATCCATTTCTCCCCGTAGACCACTGTGTACTGTCAGAACGTGAAAAATTTGGGAGGCTGGTTCCCAATAAACAATGAGCAAATTAACGTATCTCAAAGGCTATTGTGCTAGCCTTGAACTTTGAAAGGTTACAGATTCAAGCCCATCTGCACAGATCTGAGTGTCAACATTCCAAGATGATGTGACTGTTAGATGTGAGGCACCGTCAGTTGGATATCAAAGATTCCAACTTGTAGAGGGGAGTGGCGTGCACCCTGTTCTGCTGGCCAACATTGTCAGACTTAACAAGGAAGTGGGATTATCATGTTGCTCTTCGTGGGATCTTGCTGTGCACAAATGGCTGCTGGGTTTCCTACGTTCCCACAGTAACTGGCGGTGGAATGTCCCGGAGTTGTAAAGGGTGCCATATCAATGCAAGCCTGTCTCGTGTCAGGCTGGGGATATCTTTGTCAGGGGCTCTGTTCACTCTGAGAGATAGCTCTGAGGGAGCTGGATCAGTGTCAAATACTCTCCGTGTGTAAGTAAAGGGAGACTTGGTGACAGGATCACAGCCTCTGTGCAGTTATTTCACCCTATCTGATCTGAAACTGTCTCTAGCTAAGTGGCTGGTTTCTTACGTAGACTGCTGCTAATAGTATGGGTTCAGTTCCCACACTAGTTGAGGTTCCCATGAAGGACTTCCCTTCTCAACTGCCCGTCATCTGAGGCTTAGTTACAGACATAAAAACTGCAGATCATGGCATTCAAGGTAGGCAAGCAGGAAGCTGGAAGAACACAGCAAGCCAGGCAGCATCAGGAGGTGGAGAAGTCAATTCTCCCTGTGTCTGCGTGGGTTTCCTTCGGGTGCTCCGGTTTCCTCCCACATTCCAAAGATGTGCAAGTCAGGTGAATTGGCCATGATAAATTGCCCTAGTGTTAGATAAGGGGTAAATGTGGGGATATGGGTGGGTTGTGCTTCGGCAGGTTGGTGTGGACTTGTTGGGCCGAAGGGCCTGTTTCCACACTGTAGGGAATCTAATGTAGGGAATCTAATGTAAGTCAATGTTTCAAATATAACCCTTCTCCACCTCCTGATGCTGCCTGGCCTGCTGTGTTCTTCCAGCCTCCTGCTTGTCTACCTTACCTGAGACTTGGGTAACTGAATTTTGAGAAGATTTGTATCTCAGGTTGAGGTTCTGCTCACTGTGCTGGACGGTTCGTTGGTTAATGAGCAGAGCTATGGTCTGGTAGGACTGCAGCGAATTTACTTCCCTTCCACTCTACAAAAATGTTACGGTCCTACACCCTCACTCAGAGAGCTCCAAAATCACACGACTCTCTGAAAAACAAATGTCTCCTTATTTCTGTCCAAAAGGGCGATCCTTCATTTTTATCCTGAGTTCAGGACTGACCCGCAAGAGGAAACATCCTTTCAATACCTACCTTCTCAGAACCATTCAGGATCATTTTGATCAAGTCACCTCTCACTGTTCCAAACTCCATTGGAAGCAAGGCCAGTCTGTCCAACCTATCATCATAAGATAACCCACTGATTGGAGATATCAGTCTGGTTAACATTAACGTCCTGAACAATAACAATGGGAGAACTTGTGTTCTTCAGAGAGGTAACACATGACCTTGACTTCAGTGCGTCAGCCGGCATAGATTTTTGTACAAGTCTCAGAGTTAAACTTAGAGGAGAAAGTGAGGACTGCAGATGCTGGAGATCAGAGCTGAAAATGTGTTGCTGGAAAAGCGCAGCAGATCAGGCAGCATCCAAGGAACAGGAAGATGGGCTTATGCTTGAAATGTCAAATCTCCTGCTCCTTGGATGCTGCCTGACCTGCTGCGCTTTTCCAGCAACACATTTCCAGCTCTGAGTTAAACTTAGAGTTACAACTATTTGCCTTACAGGCAAGAGGACTAACCACTGACTGACAATGTCCCTGGGTTAGGAACCCAGGCTAATCCACTGAGGTTGTGGGTTCAAATCCTGCCACAGATACCGATGGAATTTAAAACAATGTTGGCTGTGAAGCTATTCTTGACTGTCGTAAAGAAAAACCCATCTGGTTCACTAATGCTATCCCAGGGAAGGAAATCTGCCGTCTTTCCCCAGTCTGACCTACATGTGATCTCAGCAGGGGGGTTGACTCTTAATTGCTCTCTAAGATGGACTAGAGAGCCAATCAGTCCAGGGGAAATTAGGGATGGACAACAAGTGCTGGCATTTGCCAGTGGTACCTACATCCCATCAAAGGAGAAATAAAATGGAGTTGATTCCTTCCTAGTTGTTGGCATAAAGCTTAAAGTATGATGGTACATTATGAGGTGATGGGAAGTCTATATGTGGTTTTGATGTCAGCACTCTTCTCAAATGAGTAGAATTTTTAAATTGAATTAATTATCGGTTTGCACAAGGTTGAGTGGAAGAGGGAAGCCCCATTTGACTATTAAGCCTGGACGTCCATTTTGAAGGATTGATTTCCATTTATGTAGAGTAAGGTCATGCTGTTAGCTGCATGAGCGACAGGAAATCCATTTCTGAATCTTGTCCCATTGATGTGTGCATTTGTTTTCAGGAGCTGTAGAGTCTACTGGACCTGTTTGAGCCAGTGTCTGAACTGGACCTTATGAATTAGGATTCTCATTTTTTTTGCACGCATCCATTGACAACAAAGTATAGCCAGAATTGACTTCATCCTAACTCCATTGAAGATCGGAATTGCTCATGTTTAAGGGTGAGTTTAGTAATGTGTGATAGACGAAATGAAAGAAATTCATTGGTTGCAGTGTTAGCGAGTGAATAGAGACTGGATTGCTAATCTGAAGCTGTGAGCTCCTACTGTGATACTGTCTTAAAGTGAATGCAATAAATCTGGCAATTCATAGTCGAGTCATGAAATTGTTCAAAATGTTAAAAGGATTGTTTAGCGAGAGTGAATAAATTATCTCCTCCAGTGGGAGAATCAAGAACAAAAGACATGGTTGTAAAATTAGAGCAAAGTTGTTCAGGAAGCAAGAACTAAAGCATATCTTCACACAAAGGGCAGGAAACCTTTGGTGCAGTGTCTCCGCTCTCTCTCAGTGCTGAGGGGTGAACTGTCTCCATGAGGGCAGTACCCCGTCACCAAGTTACCCTTTATTTCTGCGTGGAGAGTCTTCGATATTAGATTAGATTACTTACAGTGTGGAAACAGGCCCTTCAGCCCAACAAGTCCACACCGACCCACCGAAGCGCAACCCACCCATACCCCTACACCCACCCCCTACCTAACACTACGGGCAATTTAGCATGGCCAATTCACCTGACCCGCACATCTTTGGACTGTGGGAGGAAACCGGAGCACCCGGAGGAAACCCACACAGACACGGGGAGAATGTGCAAACTCCACACAGTCAGTCGCCTGAGTCGGGAATTGAACCCGGGTCTCTGGCGCTGTGAGGCAGCAGTGCTAACCACTGTGCCACCGTGGTTATTGGTCTGACTTCCTCAGAGCCAGCTTTCAGAGTGAACAGAACCTGTTTTTTTCTCCCCCGCCATAACACTTCCCCATTCAACTTCCAAGAAAAGAATTATAAAATCACATAACACCCCCCCCAGGTATAATCCAACACGTTTATTTGGAAGCACTAGCTTTCAGAACGCTGCTCCTTTGTTGGGTAGCTACCTGATAAGGAGCAGTGTTCTGAAAGCTAGTGCTTCCAAATAAACTTGTTGGACTATAAACTGGTGTTGTGTGATTTTTAACTTTGTCCACCCCAGCCCAACCTTGGCTCCTCCACATCAAAGAAAACACAAAGACCTTTTGATCAAGAATGAGACAGGGAGAACGTTTGTCAACCATCTTGGATTATTGGCACAAAGAAGTGTTTTAATTACCCTGAAGATTGTACTAATTGTCGACCAACTTTGTGGCTTTTGTCGCGGGTCGGACTTTAACATGGCCACTGTTGTCTCTGCTGGGTTAAACACTGATCTGGGTGTATAGCTTAGTCTCAGCTGTCTGTATCAGTCTGTGGAAATCAGGGAGGGGTTAACCGAACCCACAGGGGATATCTTCAGCACTGCATGGAAAACAAACACTGAATACTCTTGTCAGCCAGTGCTGCTTGTATGGACATGGTTAACAGCCCCAATCAGGGAACTCATATTCTATGAGGTCCGCTAGGCTGACCGCATTACTATGGGCTTTCAATGGCCAAGTTGAAATCTGTGTTGGGTCACAATAGATATCGAGTTACACCAGGCTAAATGGAGCCAGTCACAACCTGACTGAATGTTGGACAGATCTTGAGAGGACAAATCCGACAGACAGAATTCACTAGCAGATTGGAAAGTAGAATCCCCACAGTGTGGAAACTGGCCATTTGGCCCAACAAGTCCACACTGACCCTCTGAAGTGCATCCCATCCAGACCCATTCCCCTCTACCTAATGCCTTACATTTCCCTTAACTAACGCACCTAGCCTCCACATCCTTGAACACTGTGGGCAATTTAGCATGGACAATTAGCATGCAATTTTAAACTGTGCATTTTTTCAGAAACGCAAAAGAACAAATTATGCAGGAGGTGT
The DNA here is from genome assembly GCF_020745735.1 of Hemiscyllium ocellatum. Classification (NCBI taxonomy): domain Eukaryota; kingdom Metazoa; phylum Chordata; class Chondrichthyes; order Orectolobiformes; family Hemiscylliidae; genus Hemiscyllium; species Hemiscyllium ocellatum. The sequence goes on along the minus strand of NC_083445.1, from coordinate 5,712,523 downwards.
AAATAACATGTGAGGGAGACAGATTGTGTTGAGGGAAGCCTGGTCTGCTATTTGATCAGATCATGACTGATTTCTCAACTTCTACACCAGCGTGCTGCCCTCACCCCACATCCCCTGGGTCATTAAAAGCTATCCCAGCTTTTTCTGAAGATTCGTGTTTTCTTTCATCCTGTCATTTCTCAGCTGTGCTTGATTTCCACTCATCTCACATGAACCATTTCACTGTGCAAGATGAAAGTTGCTGTTCTAAATCTAGGCGGGGGGATAGATCAATGCGGGCTTCTAATTGATAGGAGTGAGCATTCAGAAATACTGGAAGTTGCTTAAAACTTTGCCAAACAAACACAGATAGCAGCACTAAAGGGCTTGATCTCTTTATTCCCAAAAATGTAACGATCCCTGTCTTAAATATTGTTTTTCAGCAGTTGGCAGTGCTGCCTCAGTGCAAGGGACCTGGGTTCGATTCCAGCCTCGGGTGACTGTCTGTGTGGGGTTTCCTCTGGCTGCTCCGGTTTCCTCCCAGAGTCCAAAGATGTGCAGGTTATGGTGGATTGACCATGTTAAATTACCCATAGTGTCCAGGGATGTGCAGGTTATGGTGGATTGGCCATGTTAAATTACCCATAGTGTCCAGGGATGTGCAGGTTATGGTGGATTGGCCATGGGAAATTACCCATAGTGTCCAGGGATGTGCAGGTTATGGTGGATTGGCCATGGGAAATTACCCATAGTGTCCAGGGATGTGCAGATTATGGTGGATTGGCCATGTTAAATTACCCATAATGTCCAAGGATGTGCAGGCTCGGTGCATTCATCATGAGAAATGCAGGGTTAGAGGGATAGAGTGGGGGCGTGGTGGGTCTGGGTGGGATTTTCTTCAGAGGATCAGTGTGGATGTGATGGGCCAACTGGCCTGCTTCCATACTTTAGGAATTCTATGATACTTCTTAGACATGTCCTTGGGACAAAGAGGATCCCGTTCACACTGCGTTCCAAGATGGTTGACAAACCTAATGCATGATCTGCAGGCTATGCCATGTGTAGAGAGCTGGTGCTTACTGGGATGAGGTGACGGGCTGTTTAGAGGTTTGTGAAATCCCTCTGATGTCTCACCTTCAGCTCCAGCATTGCCAATGATGCCACTTGATATGTTCAGTCCCTTCCAGAAAGTAGTATCTCCATGTTAGTCAGTCACAGGCCAGGGATGCACGACGATAATGGGAGATGTCCCAGACCAGAGACCAGAGTGGGGAGTGGAGGCACAGAGATAAGTCTCGGACTGGAGGCCGGAGTGAGGAGGTGATTCCTGGACTGGAGACCGGAGTGGGGTGGTGGGTCCCGGATTGGAGGCCGGAGTGAGGAGGTGAGTCCCAGACTGGAGGCTGGAGTGAGGAGGTGAGTCCCGGACTGGAGGCTGGAGTGGGGAGGGGAGTCTCAGACTGGACGCCGGAGTGAGGAGGTGAATCCCAGACTGGAGGCCGGAGTGAGGAGGTTAGTCCCAGACTGGAGGCTGGAGTGAGGAGGGGAGTCTCAGACTGGACGCCGGAGTGAGGGAGGTGAGTCTCAGGCTGGAGGCTGGAGTGGGGAGGGGAGTCCCAGACTGGAAGCTGGAGTGGGGAGGGGAGTCCCGGACTGGAGGCTGGAGTGGGGAGGTGAATCCCAGACTGGAGGCCGGAGTGAGGAGGTGAGTCCTGGACTGGAGGCCGGAGTGAGGAGGTGAGTCCTGGACTGGAGGCTGGAGTGGGGAGGGGAGTCCCAGGCTGGAGGCCGGAGTGAGGAGGTGAATCCCAGACTGGAGGCTGGAGTGAGGGAGGTGAGTCTCAGGCTGGAGGCTGGAGTAGGGAGGGGAGTCCCGGACTGGACGCCGGAATGGGGAGGTGAATCCCAGACTGGAGGCCGGAGTAAGGAGGTGAGTCCTGGACTGGAGGCTGGAGTGGGGAGGGGAGTCCCAGGCTGGAGGCCGGAGTGAGGAGGTGAATCCCCGAAGTTAGTCCCGGAAGTGAGTCTAGTTAAGGGGGGCGAGGTATTGAGTTTTGTGTAGTCTGGAGACTCAGCTCGATGAGTGCTGGCATGGAATGGTTTAAAAGAAATGTATTTCCAGCACGTTTTAAACTTTTCATTCTGATGCTGTTATTTATTATCTTTCAATTCTGTACCAAACATTTAAGTATCTGTGCCTGGGTATCTTGTAGCTAAGATGGCACCATAGTGGTGACATTGCAAACTTTTCACTGTACCCATTCGAGTGCATGTGACAATAAATCTCATTCAGATGTTCAGAGATGCCTTGATGACGTACTTAAAAGGGTGTTTCTGCCATGCTCCTGGTGGTCTCCGACTATGAATAAGTAGACACGTTGCCTTGGGAATGTGGTGTCAGGTCAATCAACACATCCCATCCTAAAGAACGAGTTTTGAATGATTAATGCCTTGATGTTGGTCTGGGGAAAGCACCCCATTGTTGGACCACCTTTCTTGACATTGGGCCTTTGAGGATCTCGCAAAGGCACAGTTGCTGGGACTTCACGTAGGGCTCTAAGGTTCCTGCTCTAGGATGTCCAAGTCTCCACAGCATAGAGGGGCACAGGGATCAACACTATCTGGTTAAGCATGACTTTCAGTTGGGGTTTGAGATCCTGACCCTCAAATTCTCTTTCCTTCAATTGAACAGAGGTATTTTGAATACATGTAACAATTTGTATCCAGAAGCTCTTCTGGATAGAACGTTTCAAATATTCTGAATTCTTTGTGTGAATACTGTGACAATAAACTGAAGAATGAAATCAATTAAAACCTGAATCATTGCCAGCCTCTCGATTCTGTTCCATTTCAAAAAGATTGCAATTTGCTTTCAACCTCAGCGCAGTCATAGACTCAACAATTAATCCATGACATTACCAATGCAAGGTTGTTAATGCATTGGAACCAGTTCAGAGAAGCTTTACTCAACTAATACCTGGGGGTGGATTGCCTTATGAGGAAAGGTTGGACAGGCTAGGCCTGTATTCCTTGGAATTTAGGAGAGTGAGAGATGACTGAATTGACTTAATGCTGAGGACATGTGGCCAGGTGGATGTGGAGAGGTATCCTTTTGCAAGACAATTTGGAAATAGGGTCACCGTTTAAAGATTTAAGACTTGAGATGCAGTCATAGAGTCATTGAGATGTACAGTACAGAAACAGACCCTTTGGTCCAACCCGTCCATGCCGACCAGATATCCCAACCCAATCTAGTCCCACCTGCCGGCAACCGGCCCATATCCCTCTAAACCCTTCCTATTCATAAACCCATCCAGAAGCCTTTTAAATGTTGCAATTGTACCAGCCTCCACCACTTCCTCTGTCAGCTCATCCCATACACGTACTACCCTCTGCATGAAAAAGTTGCACCTTAAGTCTCTTTTATATTTTTCCCCTCTCACCCTAAACATACGCCCTCTAGTTCTGGACTTCCCCAACCCCAGGGAAAAGACTTTGTCTATTGACCCTATCCATGCCCCTTATGATTTTATAAACCTCAATAAGGTCACCCCCTCGGTTTCCAACGCTCCAGCCCTAGCCTATTCAGCCTCTCCCTGTAGCTCAAATCCTTCATGAATATTATTTTTCTATGGGAGCACCATAAGTGGTTGGAATTCCTTTCCTCAAAAAGGAATAGATGCAGAATCTTTCAATACTTTTAAGGCACAGGTAGATAAATTCTTGACCGCCAAGGAGATGAAAGGTGACTGGGCAGATGTCGGTTGGTGGCGTTGAGGTTAAAATCAGATCTGCTGTGATCTTGTTGAATGATGGAGCAGGGCTCAAAGGGCCAAGTGGCTGATCCTTGTTCCTCGTTTGTACATTTCATAGTGTAGTTAAGAAGGGATTCCTTCTGCTACTGCTGAGAGTGTGCAATTCGACCACAGAGCGCAGACAGGACCGGCTTTGATAGTCACTGCACTGGGTGGCACAGAACCACAACCGATCACTGTTGGGGAGGACTGTCCTTACAGAGAAAAATCCCAGAGCTGATACAGTACTGGTGTTCCATAACCCCAATATATAGCACAGGAGGACGATCAGAATCTATTAATAAAGATTGCATTCGTACTGTTGGAACAACAATTTTGTGCACAAATCTTACAAATTAATCCTGTTTTGTAATAAGTAAATGGACAGGTTCCTGTATATATCTGGCATGTCGAACAAATGTTCTCTGGTAGATTGAGTCTAACCATTGACCACATGATGAACCTTGGTATTGTGCTGTCTCTGATATGCAGATACATCCCAAGCAGTACTAGCCATGTCTTGAAGCAGACTGGAAAATGGAATGTTTGTTCCAGTTAATTGTTGCTGCTATTTAATTCCGCCCCCCCCCCCCGCCATTAGTTAGTAACATAATGAAGACATAACAATGTTACAAGAAATTTTACTCGGGCAATTCCTTCTGTTAAGCTGGAGAAAGAAAGAATGTGAATTGCTATAGCACCTTTTACAGCATTGGTTCATCTCAAAGCCCTTGACAGCAATTACGAGCAGATGAGCAGGGATGACTCATCTCCCTCTTTTCAATCTCTTTGATTAGCTTCAAGAAACATATAAAATTATTTTCCAGTACAAAGCTGTACCTTGTTCTAATTAGAATGTAATTACCCAATGTCTGTTCAATCAGGAAGGAGTCAATTACAATAATTATTTCAATGAGAAAAAGAGCAATTTTATTATCTGCTAATCCTGAGAAGGGTGTGCATACATGTGCGTATACACTCAGACAGACACACACACACACAATTAAAAAGGCATATAAACTCCACAGTGTATCGTTCAGGTGTAGGGCTTTAATCTGAGACCATGGTTGTTCTACTGATATTTTGAAGTCACCCGATGAAGGAGCAGCGCTCCGAAAGCTTGTGATTTCAAATAAACCTGCTGAGCTACAACCTGGTGTTGTGTCACTTCTGACACAGTGCATTTATGATTGATATCTATCGCTGTATTTAATATTAATGGATAACAAGAACTGATGATAGTTCTTGATTTTGCCTTCTCCTTGATCAGCCTGTCTTGAACCAAAACTCATTGTGTCCCATCAAGCCACACCATGAATCATTTCCTACATTTCAACAGTGAGTACACTTCTATGGTTCTTTACAGGTGGTAAAGTGTTGTGTATCATTCATGGATCATGAAGGATGGTACAGAAACATAGCCCTTCCCTGTAAAGTGAGTGTGTTCTATTTAATGTGAAGATGATCCTTGAGCCAATCTGAGTTCCTCAGACCTTGCAACGCATGTGGTCTGAGTTTGTGTTCACTTGTTCTGAGTCTCCAGTTTGCACACATTCTGCCTTTGTCAATCGTTATTCCCCAGTGGTCTCTCAGCTCTCCTCCTCTGCTTAATATGTCACACAAACGCTGTGTTGTTTCTTCTGTGCTCTCCTGAGCAACCCAGCGTTAATCCTACATGCTGTAAGAAGCTTGGAAGCTTCAGCCTGTCTTATAAATTAGACTTTTCAAAGAACTGGCAGGTGTCCAGGCGAATCCCTGGCACCCCTCGGGGTTAAAGGGTTAATGGAAACATCACTGAGCTCTGTTCAGGGTTGATTGCTGATAAGACATGCATTGCCTCCATCTAAGCTTGAAAACCTCTGATGGTTTATCGATCAGAGAGGATTTCAATGCACCACATTCAGCCCTGCAGCCCCTCAACAGGGAGTTCAGGAGCACCAGGTCTAAATGTATGTTTCCTCCTGGCAATACATAGCTCTGTATATAGTTTCCATTTTTGATCAGGGCTGCAAGTGACGGTTAAGGACAAGGTGACATTTAGCTACCAGAACCCAGTCAGACTGCTAAATTGGAGACGTGCTGTATCAGAATGGTGTATCGACATTTTATACATAAACCGTTAGACAGCAATTCTGGTTCTCATTGACTGATTTAAATTTTCACATCGATCTTTAACTGGAATTTATCACCTTTTATTGCAAAAACCTATAGCAGTGTCAATGAGAGGCCTCCATTCCAGAGATAAATTGGAGAGGCTGAGAATGTTTCCCTCAGAGGGGGAAAGATTAGGGGAGGATTAATAAAGGGGTTCAAAATCACAAGGGACTTGTGCACAGTCTGAGAATTAGGACTGGGTTGATCAGGAGAAATGTAAAGAAGCACTTCTGCTCTCAATGAATGGTACATACATGGAATGGTCTTCCATAAGTGGTACACGACGCTGGATCAGTCCTCAATTTTAAATCCAAGAAACACATTTTTTTTTGTTAAACAAAGGTATTAAGGGATATGGGCTAAAGGCGCGTATACAGGGTTTGGCCACAGATCAGCCACGATCTCATTGATTGGCAGAACCAGGCTTGAGGGGCTGAATTGCCTGCTCCTGTTCCGATGACTGAATGGGTAGGGAGATCATGTTATCCTCGCTAGAAAAGTGAGGAAGAAATGAATGAGGTACAGGTGTAAGATGAATTGGGAAAGAGTCAATGGTGACATGACACGAAATATATTTTCCACAGCAAGTGGGCTAGTGTAGAGATAAGGTTTTGTGATTAGGGCACATGGGCCTTTGAAGTATATAGGTGACCTCAGTCATCAGAGACAGACTCTGCTGACAGGTTGTAACTAGAAGAGTTCAAGAGAGAGTGACAATAGACAATAGACAATAGGTGAAGGAGTAGGCCATTCAGCCCTTCGAGCCTGCACCACCATTCAATATGATCATGACTGATCATTCTTAATCAGTATCCTCTTCCTGCCTTATCTCCATAACCCTTGATTCCACTATCTTTGAGAGCTCTATCCAACTCTTTCTTAAATGAATCCAGAGACTGGGCCTCCACTGCCCTCTGGGGCAGAGCATTCCACACAGCCACCACTCTCTGGGTGAAGAAGTTTCTCCTCATCTCTGTCCTAAATGGCCTACCCCGTATTTTTAAGCTGTGTCCTCTGGTTCGGCACTCACCCATCAGCGGAAACATGTTTCCTGCTGCCAGAGTGTCCAATACATTCATAATCTTATATGTCTCAATCAGATCCCGTCTCAGTCTTCTAAACTTAAGGGTGTACAAGCCCAGTCGCTTCAGTCTTTCAGTGTAAGGTAATCCCGCCATTCCAAGAATTGACCTAGTGAACCTACGCTGCACTCCCTCAATAGCCAGAATGTCTTTCCTCAAATTTGGAGACCAGAACTGCACACAGTACTCCAGGTGTGGTCTCACCAGGGGTCTGATACAAGATCCTATGTCTATAATGTAAATTAATACTGCTTGAAGAAAATACCTCATGGTCTGGTTATTGGAACAGACGAACCCTTGCCAAAACAGTTAGGGTCTGGAATACCTTGTCTGAGAGTGTGGTGAGAAAGGCTGACCAAATTGTGACTTCCAAAAGGATAATTACCTTAAAAGAAAAAAAAACACTGCAGATTTACAGTTTGGTGAGCGGAAACTAACTGGAATTCTCTTACAGAGAATCAGTACCGACACACTGGGCAGAATGGCCTCCTTCTGCGTTTTGTGATTGTAGTCTTTGATTTTATGATGCTTTCATTAGACAGTGTACGATGCACAGTGTTCAATACTGCTCACTGTACCTTGGGGAAGGTTATATTAAATCTTAATTTATGAATTAAGTTCACGTAGGCCGGGTTTGTGTTGCTTTTATGGTGAAAGATTAAGGTGTTCAAAAGCCAGAAAGGGCCATAAATACTCAGCAGGTCAAGCAGAGTCTATGTTGAGAGAAACAACGTCAACATCGCAGGTGAAGATGCCTCTCAGGAGAACTGGATAAGGTTGGAGATTGAAACAGGTTGAGCAAGTATAGAGACTGGGAGAGAGGAGGAAAGGCCAACAGGGAATATCGGTGTGAGGGTTCAGAGGCAAAAGGGGACGAGTAAAGAAACATGTGTCTAGTAAAGGTATAAATAGGTGAAGGTAAATGGTTGGTCAATGCTAGCTGTACAAGGAAGAATAAAATTGTTGAACTCAGTGTTAAGTCTGGAAGATTGCCAAGTGTCTAACTGAAAGATAAGGTTCCTTGACCTTGTGGCATGTTTAAGGGGTCAAAGATGGAGCAGGACAAAGATTAAAATGACAGTTGACTGGAAACCTGCTGTCATGCTCGTGAACTGAACTGAAAGACATCCCTCCCACCTGTTATTAGATGTGCCCAACGTAAGATCCTGATAGAGGGAGGATGCAGCTGGTCACTGGCACAGTGAAGGCTGGTGTGCACTAGAAGGTGCTGGGGTACATCCTCACCTAAACAAAGTTATTCTCATTTAATAAGTTTCTATTTCATTATGTAAGTTTCTATTCAACCGTTAATTCATGTTTTATTTGGATACAGTGGCCTGGTAGTGTTTATTAATTTTTAAAATTCTCTGTTTACAAGGTTAGAGGCATCTTAACTCTCTATCTAATCCCACCCTGTCCTGTGAATGTTTGATGGGGAAGTTTGTAGATGAAGCTTTACTCTGTATCTAATTCTATGCTGTCCCTGTCCTGGGAGTGTTTGATGGGGACGGTGTTGAGAGAGCTTTACTCTGTATCTAATCCCACCCTGTCCTGGGAGTGTTTGATGGGGACAGTGTTGAGAGAGCTTTACTCTGTATCTAACCCCATGCTGTCCCTGTCCTGGGAATGTTTGATGGGGACGGTGTTGAGGGAGCTTTATTCTGTATCTGATCCCACCCTGTCCTGGAAATGTTTGATGGGGACGGAGTTGAGAGAGCTTTACTCTGTATCTAATCCCACCCTCAGCTGGGAATGTTTGATGGGGACGGTGTTGAGGGAGCTTTACTCTGTATCTAATCCCACTGTATCCTGGGAATGTTTGATGGAGTTTATAGTTGAAGCGTTACTGTGTATCTAACTATGTGTTGACCCAGTTCTGCAAGTGTTTGATGGGAACATTGTTGGGAAAGCTTTACTTTGTATCCAACCTCCTGCATCCTGAGAATATTTCACAAAGAACAGTGTAGAGGGATTTTACTCTGTATCTAACCCCATGCTATCCTGGGAATAGTTCAAAGGGGACAGTGTGGGGTTAGATTTACTCTATCTAACCCTGTGCCACCCTGAGAATATTTCACAGGGGACAGTGTAGAGGGGCTTTACTCTGTATCTAACCTCACCCTGTCCTGGGAATGTTAAATGGGGGCATTTGTAGATGAAGCTTTACTCTGTATCTAACTCCTTGCTGTCCATGTCCTGGGAGTGTTTGGTAGGGGCACTGTAGAGGCAGCTTTATTCTGTATCTAACCCCACCCTTTCCTGGGAATGTTTGATGGGAGAGTTTGTAGATGAAGCTTTACTGTGTATCTAACCCCATGCAGTCCCTATCCTGGGAGTGTTTGATGGGACTGTATTGGGGAAACATTACTCTGTATCAAACCCCATGTTGTCCCTATCCTGGGAGTGTTTGAGGTGGACTGTATTGGGTGAACTTTACTCTATCTAACCATGTGCTGTCCTTGTCCTGGGAGTGCTGATGGAAATGGTGTAGAGGGAGCTTTACTCCGTATCTAACCCCACCTTGTCCTGGAAATATTTGATGGGGGAGTTTGTAAATGAAGCTTTACAGGGTGTCTAACCCCTTGCTATCCCTGTACTAGGAGTGTTTGATGGAGACAGTGTCGAGATGCTTTACTCTATATCTAACCCCACTCTGTCCTGGGAGTGTTTGATGGGGAGAGTGTAGCTGGAGCTTTACCCTGTATCTAACCCCACACTGTCCCTGTCTTGGGAGTGCTTAATAGACACATTGTTGAGGGTGCTTTACTTTCAGTGTAGAGGGATTTTTACTCCATATCTAACCCCATGTTGTCCCTGTCCTGGGAGTGTTTGATGGAGACAGTGTCGAGGGGACTTTACTTACAGTTCGCTTTCAGTTTTAAAATGTAGAGGAGGCCATAAATTGAGAAACCTCTGCAACTCTGCAGTAGAGAATTCCAACCATTCACAATCCTCAGAGAGAAGAAATCTCTCTGTCTCTTAGTGCTCATGGGTGAGCTCCTCAGAGCGATAGTTCTAGATTCTACAGCCAGGACAATTAAACTCTCAACACTGATTCACAAAGCCCTCGGGCATGTTGTATATTTAAGACATCTGCTCATCAGCATCAGACAGTAGAGGCCCATTGTGCTGGAAAATATTTTGAATGGGTTCAGGATTTGGAAGGAAGCAGATTTGATAAAAAGTCTATTGCACTGATGTGAAAGAAACATTAAAAATAGTAGCAGGAGTAGGGAATATGGATTATAACCAGGACTGACTTCTACACTGTCCAAATGCAGAGGCTAGACATCCTCTGTAGAGGAGCTTTACTCTGTATCTAACCTCACCCTCCCCTGGAAATGTTTAATAGGGTGACAATATAGAGGCAGCGAGTAACTCATGTCCTCACTTCCCAAAATCTTTACCCAAACACTGAGTGGAAATGGAACTTTAACCCACTGACAGGGGTTGAGGTGAATAAGACCATAAGACATAGGAGTGGAAGTAAGGCCATTTGGCCCGTCGAGTCCACTCCGCCATTCAATCATGGCTGATGGGCATTTCAACTCCACTTACCAGCGTTCTCCCCGTAGCCCTTAATTCCTCGAGACAACAAGAATCTATCAATCTCTGCCCTGAAGACATTTAGCGTCCCGGCCTCCACTGCACTTCGTGGCAATGTCTGAGATGTATTGATGGGGAAGCTGGATAGCCCTGTGAGGCAGATCGGAATGGAAGTGTTTGACAATGAAGGGCGGACTACAGGATTGAGCTGTTGGGCTGAATGGCCTGTTTTCATGCAGCACATTCAATGCAATATGACACTCGTTTTAAATATCAATGATCGCAAGTAGACTTCAAGTCCTTTGAAAATCTTACAGCAAGTCACTCACTTTCTGACTACCCAGACTCTGTCGACCATCTCCAAGCCACAGGTCAGAAGGATGATGGAATACTCCCAATTTGCCTCAATGGGTGCAGCTCCAATAAAACTCAAGAAGCTTGACACCATCCAGGACAGGCAATAAACCAGCAACGCCCACATCCAAGAAGTTAATTAATTAAACAAAAGTGTAGATTCATTAAATGGATGTGAAAAGATTTTAGGCTTGTTTCCTATAGATAACACAATTCACCAAGTTAATGCCATCACATGTGGTTGGTGGAAATTGTAAAAATGAGTAATTCATCCCATCCTCTAGTGGGCGTTGTACTTGTAGATAAGAGGCTAATCCTTCTGTCTATCAACTTAACAGATCAAAATTGTCTCCATTCTCTTCAACTCTTAAATGATTTTTTCTGCCCATCAGGATTCTCTGAGATTTGCTCTCAGGATTCCGACCTGACAACCTTTTCCCAGGGTGGACATGTCTATCAGGAGGGAGCACAATTTTAATGTGGGTTAAGGATTGGAGGCTGGTTTAGGGGAGATGTCAGAGGTAGGTTCTTTACTCAGAGAGTTGTGGGTGCATGGAATGCACTGCAAGCAGTGGTGGTAGAGTCAGATACATCAGGGACATTTAAGCAACTCTTGGATAGGCACATGGAAGTTAGTACAATGCAGGGTATGTAGGTTAGACTGATCTTCGAGTTGGATAAAAGGTTGACACAACATCAAGGGCCAAAGGGCCTTTACTGTTCTATTTTTTATGTTCTGTTCTTGCATTTCTGCCAGCATTATATTGGATTACTGTGATGTGCGCAGAGCTAGACCAGGTGGTTACAGTTCATGGTATTTCTACCCCATTGAGATCTGCTGCACTTTGCCAAGATTAGCATCGTGCTGGGGATACCAATCACTCCTTCCCTGAGTTCCTCAGCTTTTCAAGTGGAAGGGCAAATGTGGGATAGATCAGGAAATTTGTTTCTGTAATTGGAGCCCCATGTGGGATCCGACTTGTATCTTGCATTTATTTACAAAAGCATAGATACAGATGGCCAATGTGATTAACAAAGGCGTGAGGGGAAAAATGGCTGCTGAGCCACAGGAGGGTATTTTAAGAGATTTGGATTTTCAAATGAGTATTTGTAGGAGATAGACAAGCAAGCAGAGATGTTTACGGAAGGGATTACAGAGCTTAGTGTCTATGGTTTGCTGCTATGTTGGTGCTTCCTCTGGAGCCAGGTAGACAAATGGTAAATCTTAACAAGATGCATAATGTAGGTGTATTGGCTGTGGTAAATTATCCATAGTGTTCAGGGATGTGTAGGTTAGGTGTGTTAGTCATGGGAAATGCAGGGTTCCAGGGATAGGCTAGGGAGATGGCTCTGAGTGGAATGGGTTGGTGTGATTTTGCTGGGCCAACTCGCCTGTTTCCACACTGTAGGGATTCCATGTCTATGACAGATACTAGGAACACTTTATTGGCAATGATCACACCTCGACAACCAATCCTAGTCTGCGCTCCAGCACCTGCTCCTCAGGTCACCTGACCATTGTTATAAAGAGGCAGCACCCCCAACTCCATGCAGAACAGTTGCCAACTCCATTTTGGCTTGTTCCTTGTGGTTTCGTACCTTGACATCCAACTGTCACAATCAATCAAAAACATTTCCAAAAACATTTCAGAACCGAGATTGGTTGGTAAGTCAACTCTGATTTTATTCATACATTTCCCCCATTTCTTTCTCCACGACAACAATGCAGCCAATCAGAGTCTGATGTCTGATACAGAGCAGATAGGTTGAGTTCAGGTCTAAATCAAGTCATGCCCACAATTTAGACTGAAACCTCTAGGCAGCACTGAAGGACCCCTGCACTGTCAGAGATGCTGTTATTCAGACATGACATTAAACATAGGTCACGCTCATATTTCCTCTTACTGGAATAGAAAGTATCCCACAGCACTATCCAAAGAAGGGAAGGGAATTTCTGCTTCATTAAGCTCAATTCCTTCCCTGTCGCTGGATTTCTGGGACTCTCTTCCTATCAACACCACATGGATCACAGAAGGCAATTCACCACCACCTTCCAGAGGGCAAATAGAGAAGGGCAATGAATACTGGTCTAGTCAGCAGTGTCCACATCCCATGAACAAATAAAGAAGAAAACAGATTATCTGGTCATTATTACATTTCTGTTTAGAGGAGCTTGCTGTGTGCAAACTGAGTCCTGTGTTTCCCTGAACCTCAGGAATGAATGCACCACACTAGTATTTTATTGTCTTGTATATTCCTAAGATCAGGGAAGGTACTATATAAACGTAGGACCTATTTTCTTTACTGTTTTGGATGCTGCCGTGTGTAAATCACTCAATGTCATAGAATCATAGAGATCTACAACACAGGAACAGGCATATTGGTCCAACTCATCCATGCCAACCAGATATCCTAAATTAATCTAGTCCCATTGGCCTTGATCCCTCCAAACCTTTCCTGTTCATATACCCATCCAGATGCCTTTTAAATGTTGTAATTGTACCAGCCTCCACCACTTCGTCTGGCAGCTCATTCCATACACGCACCACCCTCTGTGTGGAAAACCTGCCCCTCAGGTCCTTTTTAAATCTTTCCCCTCTCACCTTATTCCCTCTAGACGCTCCTATCCTGGGGAAAATACCTTGTCTGTTCACCCTATCCATGCCCCTCATGATTTTAAAAACTTCTATAAGGTCACCCCTCAGCTTCCGATGCTCCAGGGAAACTAGCCCCAGCCTGTTCAGCTTCTCCCTATAGCGCAATCCCTCCAATCCTAGCAATACCCTTGTAAATCTTTTCTGAACCCTTTCAAGTTTCATAACATCATTCTTATAGCAGGGCAGCCAGAATTGCACACAGAATTCCAAAAGTGATTCAACCATTATCCTGTATAGCCGCAACATGACCTCCTAACTCCAGTATGTGTGTACTTTATTTCATCTCTGAGTCACTGTTGACTTTGATTTGTGCTTCCTAAGATACAGTTTGAAATCTTATGGAATAGCAAGATCCCAGAGGTGATGGTTGATCTGTATTGATTTAATTCGAATTATGACAACATTGGAGACATAGATACAGGCCATTCAGCCCTGTTGATCTATTCTGGTCTTCATAATCCACACCAGCCTCCTTTCTTGCTCCATCTTAGTTCAACTCTCTCCAATCAAATCATTCTCCAGTTGGTGGCATGTAATTTGAACATTGTTACTGGAGGAAGATCTTGCTGGACTTTCTTGTTTACTTATCAGGACTCACACAAGAATGCCAAATTTCAAACCATCACAACAACTTTACGAGAGGAGACAAGGGTGCTAATTGGTTGGCAAGTGGACTCAGATTGGCCACAGCATTGTCATGGAGAAAGCAATGGGGTGCAGTGGAAGCAAACTTCCGATGCAGTCAATACCCTTTACCCCCGTAGCATAAGCGGTTTGAGATTTGGCATTATTGTCTCTCAGTGTCCTGATGAGTGCAAGATGAAAAGATTCAGTAACATGTCTCTCTTCCCAGCAAGATTCCTCCAATCTCTTTCTTCAGCATTTTATCCAGCTTCCTGTTAAACACATCTACTGTATTCATCTCATTCCACATGGTAGTGAACTCTGCATGCTAACCACTCTCTGGGGTAGGGTTGCACTTGATGGGCATTGTGTTATAGTTTGGCCCATTCCCCTCTCCCTCACCCCATTTACTGAGTGTTAAAATAAACTGACATTCCCAGACCTATTTAATGTGGTGAAGTCATTGAAAACTGTAAGGACTCAAGTGGAGAGAGCAGTGACTGTACTAGCTCGTCTGTTCTAGTGATTGATCAATACATTGATTATACTTAACAAGGCTGAACTTCAGTAACGGAAAAATCTCTCTAAAGTCCATGTTCTGACTGTTTCTTCCCTTTCTTCTTGTCTTCAAGCCCAGTTAAAAGCAGCACTTTTGGGAAATCAGATTCCTGAGAGTTCTGAAAGGAAAATTTCCCAATGTGAAGCTTTATTCCCAGAGGTCAGGATTGAGCTGGTTGATGGACAGCTGAGTCAATTAGCCTGTTTTCTAATAACAACCCTGACTCCTCTTGGGCCCTGTTGAAAATCTGAACTTTCGTTTCAAAATCGTGTTTTAATCTTCATCTCAAATTCGATACTGTTTCTAAAGTTAGACCTCATTTCCTACTTGAATTTCTTGTTGGAGTTTTACGCTCCACAGCTGTCTTCCTGTCAAACTCCGTAATAAATAGACTCAGAACTTGCTGATAAGTTTCAAAGTTTGATTCTTCTCTGTTTTCTGAAGGATGGAGATACAATGACAACGTCACTGAGATAGTGTTGGCGGCACCTATTCCAAAACGCCGATTCTCCTGCTCCTCGGATGTTGCCTCACCTGCTGTGCTTTTCCAGTGCCACACATTTTGACTCTGATTGCCAGCATCTGCAGTCCTCACTATCTCCCAGTAATTCAGAGATCCAGGTTAATGCTGTGGGGTCTGTAGTTCGAATCTCAGCATGACAGATTTTAGAGTTCAAATGTTACTCAATAATTTTTGAATTGTAACTCCAGTCTCCGCTGTGGTGGCCAAGAGTAGAGTCTCTGGTGGCTGAAAGGACATTTAATCAAGCAGGAGGCCACCTGATACTGGAGGTCATTGTTGTGGTTCTGTTCGCCGAGCTGGAAGTTTTTGTTGCAAACGTTTCGTCCCCTGGCTAGGCGACATCATCAGTGCACTGATGATGTCGCCTAGCCAGGGGACGAAACGTTTGCAACAAAAAACTTCCAGCTCGGCGAACAGAACCACAACAACGAGCACCCGAGCTACAAATCTTCGCACAAACCTTGAACTGGAGGTCATGGTTGAACCAATGCATATAGAGACCCTTAAAGTGGTCTTGATGACCATTTCACTCAGTTGACCTTTGGAGAGTTTCTTTCCTTTCATAGGATATGGATGTCACTACCAATCCCCAGTTGCCCAGGGAACATTTGATAGTCAACCACATCACTGTGAGTCTGGAGTCACTTGTAGGCCAGAATGTTTCCATTCATTAGTGAGCTGGATGTATTGTTAAACAATGATGGTTTACGTGGGTAACTTTGGACAGATTTTTATTGAATTTGAACTACATCATCTGCCATGGTGGGATTTGAACCCAGAACATTAGTGTAGTGACTCTGGATGCCTAGACCAGTGACATTCCCATTATATCACCACCTCCCTAAGGTAAACTTAGTTGCAAGCAGGTCTATCACCAGGCAATGGGCATGGCAGTGGAAACTGAGTGGGCAACTTTAGCTCCGGGACTACTCAGTATCTGAAAAGAACACTAGAGAATGCTTTTACTCAGAATCTAATTGAGGGAGCGCATTGGCAACTACCTCATCTGCCTTCATTGCCAATGCTCCCCTGCACCCATCAAACACGTCAGCCCCCACCCCTTTGCTCACCACCAAGCAGGCCCAAGATCTTGGTCAGTCCGCAATTAGTGGGTGCCTGTCATTCCTGCAGTGGCCACCACCTTCCAGCGGCGCCATTGAGCACATAAACTCTTGACCCATGATTGGCTGGCAGAGTTCAGCAGGCGAGACATTGCACCCTGCCCGCTCTCCCACCCTCTCCTGGGCTGGTATCAATGGGAAGACCCACAATTGGCACCATCATTGCCTGATTGGCTCATGAGTTTGATGGACCTTCCCCCAATAAGGGGCAGTACAGGAATCACTGATTGGTTGACAAGCTCCTTTGCAAAATGTTGTCCCATTGTTGATTTCCTACCAATCAATGTAGCCTTTTAGATGGGAACTCCACCATCCTCACCCAATCCAGCCAAATTGTGAATCTCTGATCATGTGGTTGAATCTTAAGAATGGGAAACCAATGCTGATCTTGCCAGTAAATTTTTCTTTTAAACGAAGGCCCTCAAACACTATTCTAGTATTATCATCATTGTTGAATAATCTACCATTAATAGTCTACTTTATAGGGAGGCATAATACCTTGTGGTATTATCGTTGGACTGTTAATCCAGAGACACAGATAATATTCCGGGGACCTGGGTTCGAATCCTGCCATGGTGAAATTTGAATTCAATAAATACCTGGAATTAAGAATCTGATACATAACCATGAAGCAATTGTTGGGGGGAAAGACCCATCTGGCTGACTAATGCCATTTTGGGAAGGACACTGCCATCCTTACCTGGTCTAGCCTATGTGTGACTCCAGACCCACAGCAAAATGGCTGACTCTTAACTGCCCTCTGGGCAATTAGAGATGGTCAATAAATGCTGGGACTGGCCAGTAACCCCCTCATCCTGTGAATGAGTTAAATCGAAGGAACCTCAACTTCAAAGCCCTGCCTGGTTTGTTTGCTACTGCTGCCATTTAATTTCTGATTAATTTGTTTATCATTCAGAATACTCTTTATTGTCACATGCACCTGAAGTGAGTGCAGCGAAAGGTTTACCCTTGTCACCACTTTAGGTACTAGGTACCCAGGTACAGATATTTTAAATGTTGTCACGGACCTGAACTGGTAAAGAAAATAGATTAGCACGGGAATTAGCCAACACACTGTCAGAACAGGTATTCAACCTACCAGCATGAATAACTCTGCATTAGACAGGCACTAATATAATGAACTATCATTTTAGTGGCTCAGTGGTTAGCACTGCTGCCTTACAGCACCAGGGAACTGGGTTCGATTCCACCCTCAGGTGACTGTCTGTGTGGAGTTTGCACATTCTCCCCATGTCTGCGTGGGATTGATCCAGTTTCCTCCCACACTCCAAAGATGTGTGGGTTAGGTGGATTGGCCATGCTAAATTGCCCATAGTGCATTAGTCAGGGGTAAATGTAGGGGATACTGTAGGGAATCCAATCTAAGTCCAGAGTTTAAAATCCCAGAGTGAGGATAAAAGTGTCTTTTATCCCAGTTCAAGGAGTATTTTTGTGTTTCCTGAAGCTAGGATTGGTTTTCATTTTCAGTCAGTTCCTATTGCCTGTTCTTAGACCCTATGAAGCAGCTATCAGGGATCTTCAATCTTGAACCCATGCAATGAAAGTGAGCACCAAATCCTTCACAGTGTAGACACAAGGGTTAAGGTTATATGCAGCTAACGTTGTAGGTACAAAACATATATTGCTGGTGTTACGACACGGAGTGAACCCTCCTGCTTAATTTAAAACCAGCAACACAGAAAAGACTTATCCCATGCAGTAATTAGTAAAATTTCAAGTGGCCAAGAACTATTTAAAATAAAAATTAACAAAATTATTTCTTCAAATATAACAGAGAATAATTAACTAGCAAATATTTACAACTCCTTCCTCTAAGCTATCTTTTACTTTCCCTTCTATAATACTAGTCCAATAAAACTCCCAATTAAGATTTACAAAACAACACTCTATCTCAAAATCAGGCAGCTTTTGGTTCTTCTATTTGGATCTTCCTATGTCTTCTTTTCTCCATCTTAGGGATTTCTGTGTCACAGGTTACTGATTGAAAAAGTACCTTTTAAGAGAGCTATTTTTCAAGCCGTCTGCTTACATGCTGGACTTGGCAATTCTCCCCTCAACTGTTCAATTTTCCCCAGTTGTATACCTCCAAAACATCGGACTGTATCATTGGCTTTTAAGATTGTCAATATACTAGATTCAAACCGGTTTGAAGTTCAGTATTTTTTGGGTATATTTTAAACTGATTGGCTGAATTCAAATTTGTTTTTGTCTCCAGACAATGAGCTAATTGAGTTGTTCAACCAACTGTTACATTGTTACCTTGAGAACATAAGTTGCTGTGCCTGGTAGTTCTGTTGCTTTTAATTCTCTTAAAGTATGCACACATCTTCATAACACTGGAAAAGCTCAGCAGGTCTGGCAGCACCTGTGGACAGAAATCAGAGTTAATGTTTAAGGCCCAGTTACCCTTCCTCAGAATGTTGTAGGTACTTTCTTGCTGGTTGGTACTCAAGCAGAGAAAACCTAACCACTTCAACTGGGACAACACATCCATCCTAGGACAAGCCAAACAGAGACATGCACAAGAATTCCTAGAGGCATGGCATTCCAACCGGAACTCTATCAACAAACATATCGAGTTTGACCCTATTTACCACTCCCTGAGAAAAAGAACAGGAAATGACTTCACCACAGGAAATAACATCCCCGCAGGAAATGACATCACCAACCCAAAGAAAACCAAACATATAAATAGAAAGCAGGAATTTTCAGCATTGCTTCTCCTGAGGTCCACTGAAGATTTACCTAGTAGGATAACGAAACGTCTGGAAATGAACTTTGCAGCTCAGTGAGCAAACCTACATCCAAAACCTCAACCTGAGCTACAAGTCTTCTCAAAACTCGCTATAACCTAATCTTCAGCTGTTGATTCTGAAAGCTTCTGAAAAAATAAATTATGGATAAGTAAACATGTTCCTCAGACTTGATTCCTACTTAATGATAGTTAGTTCATTATGCTAGTGTCTGTCTAATGCAGAGTTATTCATGCTGATCTGTAGAATACCTGCCTTGATAGTGTGTTGGCTGAGTCCCAGTTGCTTGCATTCCTATAGCTGAGCCAAGTTAGTGGTTCAATTACCACTCATGACACAACACACCAAAGTGGACACTCCTAATGGTCTGGGTGGGGGTGGTTACAAGGTTAACTGCATGTGAACCTGTAGCACAGTCTTGAAGTGGGCCACAGTAGCTTTTCCCAGTATTCTGGCCAAAAACGGATCGTACACTCACGGCTGTATCACAACCGAGGCTTTGGGGGGGGAGCGGGGGCGGTATTTGTAGGATCTTGCTGTGTACAAATCGGCTGCCATGTTTTGGACATTGCAAGATTGATGATGCCTCATTGGCTGCAAGGAATGTTGAAACGGACCTTACCCCCCCACCTCCCACCTCACCCCTGAATCAGAGGAAGGTGCTGCATTCTTTTTAGCTGTTGCAGTTTGCTTGATATTGCTCTGGGCAACACTCTGGGATTTGTTTTACTCTGCTAACAGATATATAAACACAAATTGTTTTTTTTTATTGCTGCTTAGATGTTGCACTAATCATATAAAGGGGATTAAGACAAATGTTTCTGTTGATTGTCATCTGTGATATTGTGGGTCTCTTGAGATAGTGGGTTGGTTAGGCAGCTGTGTGGGGATGGAATGACTGTGGTATCTTTTATTAAAACGCTTCAAATCAGTCTAAAAGTGATATGTTAACTGAGAAAAAAGTCTGGTTCCAATACGCAACATGTACTGTTTGTACTGCATTTTGTTCAATTATCCACTTAATGTTAAATATGTTTCTCTGTTGGTTTATAGTGGAGCCCTTGGGCTTATAACTGATTCACTGAGGTGAGGAGGTCATCAGGGAGCATAGGATGTATTTCTATGAGACTGAAGAATAGGTACAGGAATAGGTCACTCAGCCCCACAAGCACCTTCTGCTATTTACTTTGAACATGGCCCCTGCGTAGCTCAAGTCCTTTTACCTGCCTTGGTTCTCTGTCATTGTACACCCTCACCAAACAGAAACCTACCCAGCAGAAAGTAGGACTCCAGATGCTGGAGACTCAGAGTCGAAAAGTGTGGCGCTGGCAAAAAAAAACACAGCATGTCAGCCAGCATCCGAGGAGCAGGACAATCGACGTTTCGGGGCAAGAGTCCTTCATCAGGAATGTGGGGAGGCAGGGGTCAGTGAGGTGGGTGATGGTAGGGAAAAGAGAGATGAGAGATAAATAGGAAGGGTCAGGATGGGGATGGGGGTGAGGATGAGGTAGCTGGGATTGTGATAGGTAGATGAAATATGGGGGGTGAGAGTGACAGGTCAGAGCGGAGGGTGGGGCGGATAGGTGAGAAGGAGGATGGACACATGGGACAGTTCAAGAGGGCAGTGCCAAGTTGGAGGGTTGGGCCTGGGATAAGGTGGGAGGAGGGGAAATAAGGAAACTAAATTGATCCTGTGTGGATGAAGGGTCCCAAGGTGGAAGGTGAGGTGGTCTTCCACCAGATGTCAGGTGCCTTGGATTTGGTACCTCCTTGGCAGAATGGGAGGAGGAGTTGAAGTGGTCAGCCACAGGGTGGTGGGGTTGTTTGGTGTGTGAGTCCCAGAGATGTTCTCACAACATTAATCTGGATTTTGGACAGATCAAGACACATTCTTTTTTAAAATTCATTCATGGGACATGAATATTATCGGTTGGGCCAATATTTATTGTCCATCCCTTGAGAAGGTGGGGGTGAGCTTCCTTCTTGAACCACTGCAGTCCATCTGCTGCAGATAGACCCACAATGCTATGAAGGAGAGAGTCCCAGGACTTTGACCCAGTAACACTGAAGGAATGGCGATATATTTCCAAGTCAGTGTGGTGAGTGGCTTGGAGGGGAACATGCAAGTGGTGGTGTTCCCATGTATCTGCTGCCCTTGTCCTTCTTGACGGAAGTGGTTGTGGGTTTGGAAGGTGAATTCTATAGAGCTTTAGTGAACTTCTGCAGTAGATCTTATAAGTAACACACTGCTGCTACTGAGCGGCGGTGGTGGAGGGAGTGGATGTTTGAGGATGTGGTGCCAATCAAGCAGACTGCTTTATCCTGGATGGTGTCAAGCTCCTTGAGTGTTGCTGGGGCTGCCCCCATCCAGGCAAGTGGGAAGTATTCCATCACAATCCTAACCCACGCCCTCCACCTCCTCCAGGATTTTTGCTTCCCCGGTCCCCAACGCCTTATTTTCACTATGGACATCCAGTCCCTGTACACCTCCATCCCCCATCACGAAGGACTCAAAGCCCTCCGCTTCTTCCTTTCCCGCCGCACCAACCAGTACCCTTCCACTGACACCCTCCTTCGACTGACTGAACTGGTCCTCACCTTGAATAACTTCTCTTTTCAATCCTCCCACTTCCTCCAAACTAAAGGAGTTGCCATGGGCACCCGCATGGGCCCCAGCTATGCCTGCCTCTTCGTAGGATATGTGGAACAGTCCATCTTCCGCAACTACACTGGCACCACCCCCCACCTTTTCCTCCGCTACATCGATGACTGTATCGGCGCTGCCTCGTGCTCCCACGAGGAGGTTGAACAGTTCATCAACTTTACTAACACCTTCCATCCCGACCTGAAATTCACCTGGACTGTCTCAGACTCCTCCCTCCCCTTCCTAGACCTTTCCATTTCTATCTCGGGCGACCGACTCAACACAGACATCTATTATAAACCGACTGACTCCCACAGCTACCTGGACTACACCTCCTCCCACCCTGCCCCCTGTAAAAACGCCATCCCATATTCCCAATTCCTTCGTCTCCGCCGCATCTGCTCCCAGGAGGACCAATTCCAACACCGCACAGCCCAGATGGCCTCCTTCTTCAAGGACCGCAGATTCCCCCCAGACGTGATCGACGATGCCCTCCACCGCATCTCCTCCACTTCCCGCTCCTCCGCCCTTGAGCCCCGCTCCTCCAACCGCCACCAAGACAGAACCCCACTGGTTCTCACCTACCACCCCACCAACCTGCGCATACAACGTATCATCCGCCGCCATTTCCGCCACCTCCAAACGGACCCCACCACCAAGGATATATTTCCCTCCCCTCCCCTATCAGCGTTCCGCAAGGACCACTCCCTTCGTGACTCCCTTGTCAGATCCACAACCCCCACCAACCCAACCTCCACCCCCGGCACCTTCCCCTGCAACCGCAGGAAATGTAAAACTTGTGCCCACACCTCCACACTCACTTCCCTCCAAGGCCCCAAGGGATCCTTCCATATCCGCCACAAGTTCACCTGTACCTCCACACACATCATCTATTGCATCCGCTGCACCCGATGTGGCCTCCTCTATATTGGTGAGACAGGCCGCTTACTTGCGGAACGCTTCAGAGAACACCTCTGGGCTGCCCGAACCAACCAACACAATCACCCCGTGGCTCAACACTTTAACTCCCCCTCCCACTCCACCGAGGACATGCAGGTCCTTGGACTCCTCCACCGGCAGAACACAACTACACGACGGCTGGAGGAGGAGCGCCTCATCTTCCGCCTGGGAACCCTCCAACCACAAGGTATGAATTCAGATTTCTCCAGCTTCCTCATTTCCCCTCCCCCCACCTTGTCTCAGTCGGTTCCCTCAACTCAGCACCGCCCTCCTAACCTGCAATCCTCTTCCTGACCTCTCCGCCCCCACCCCACTCCGGCCTATCACCCTCACCTTGACCTCCTTCCACCTATCCCACCTCCATCGCCCCTCCCCCTAGTCCCTCCTCCCTACCTTTTATCTCAGCCTGCTTGGCTCTCTCTCTCTTATTCCTGATGAAGGGCTTATGCTCGAAACGTTGAATTCTCTATTCCTGAGATGCTGCCTAACCTGCTGTGCTTTGACCAGCAACACATTTGCAGCTGTGATCTCCAGCATCTGCAGATCTCATTTTTTACTCCTTGTAGCTGGTGGACAGACTTTGGGGAGTCAGGAGGTGAGTAACTTACTGAAGATTCACAAAGGACTTAAGATCTCCCTGTGGACAGTCTTCTAGAGTCATGGAATCATACAGCATGGAAACAGACACTTCAGTCCAACCAGTGTATCCCAACCATGTTGCTAAACTAAACTAGTCCCAGTTGCCTGCGCTTGGCCCATATCCCTCCAAACTTTCCTATTCATGAACTTATCCAAATGTCTTTCAGATGTTGTAACTGTACCTGCATCCATCTCTTTCTCTGGCAGTTCATTCCACACACGAACCCTTCTCTGTATAAAAAGGTTAGCCATCATCTCCACTTATTAAATCTTTCTCTTTTCACCAAAAAAAACACACCTCTTCATTTTGAACTCCCCCAGTCTAGGGAAAAGACTCTTGTCATTCACCTTATCTGTGCCCCTCATGATTTTATAAACCTCTATAAGGTCACCCCTCAGCCTCTTACACTCCAGTGAAAAAAACTCCCAGCCTTTCCCATCTATTTTTATAACTCAAGCCTTCCAATTCCGGCAATATCCTGGTAAATCTATCCGGAACCCTCTCTAGCTTAATAATGTCCTTCCTGTAGCAGGGAGACCAGATTGCATACACACAGTACACATGAACGTGTATTTGCGAAAATAATGCTTGCAGTTGAATGTTTTAATAAATTATACATATGTTTTCCCAATTCAGTCATTTATATTCTGCGGGCTGTTCTTTGTTTGCCTTTGGGGTCCACTTTGTGCATATTATTTCCTCCAAACTATTTGCCGAGACAAGGCTGTCAATGTAGAGCAATTGCATCCTACAGAGTTTGCATTTAACTAAAGTCTGCATAGTATAGGTAACCACAGAGTCACAGCCAGGAGGAAAGTGTACCGCTCTCTATTGCTTTGCAGTCATTATCGCAGTGCTGAGGAAAATTCAATGCACACGTCGTTTGAATTTATAGTTTTAATAACTTTCACTGCAATTCCTTTAATAAGGTGCTGTGAGCCTTTCCTCATTTCTTCACTGCTACTGCATGGATATCCCCGTACTAACGTTTTGCAACACAAATGGCGTCTTTTAGGGTACGTAGTAGTCACATGACACTTGCCTTTCTTAGATTAAGCTGAGAACTCAAGAGCTGGGAGTTTTTGCTGGAATTGTATAAAACAGCAGTGAGGACACAGTTCTTAACACTGCAGTACAGGAGAGATATGATTGCAGTAGAAAGGACACCGAACAGAGTGCTACCTGGACTGGAGAACTTTAGTTACTGTGAATGATTGGATAGATTCGGGATTATTTTGTCTGGAGGCGACTGAAGTTGATGTATCACAATTAATGCTGGGCCAAGATTCACTAGAGTTGGGAGTGTGGTGCTGGAAAAGCACAGCAGGTCAGGCAGCATCCAAGGAGCAGGAGAATTGACATTTTGGGCATAAGCCCTTCATCCTGCTCCTCGATGCTGCCTGACCTGCTGCGCTTTTCCAGCACCACACACTTGACTCTGATCTGCAGTCCTCACTTTCTCCAAGATTCAGTAGAATCTATTTCCCTTGATGGAAAGGTCCATAAACAGGGCCCTTGGTAGGTGATGAAGCAGTTATAATATCATTGGATTGGTAGGCCAGAGGTTCAGACTCATGCTCTGAATAGGTTCAGATTCCAACACGACATTTAACCAATGTAGAATCAATTGATCAATCATCGTAATTGTAACTGTGACACACCTCATCAAGTGATTGTTCTGTAATGTCCATTTAGGGAAGAAAATTCACCATCTTTGCCTGGTCTGGCCTACATGTGACTCCAGACCCACAGCAATGTGGTCACTTCTGAGATGGTCCAGCAAGCCATTCCATTCAAGGGCAATAAATGTTGGTTTTGGCAACAGTTGCCACATCCCATGGAAGAATAAAGAGAAACAATAGATGAGAGAGGAATTCATGTTACCCAGCGGGTGAAATTAAAGAGGTTTGTATTATGGATTTGGAGTGCTTGAACACATTCTATTATCTCGGAATAAATTAAATAAGCATTTCACTCATTGGATCTGCCCTGTTCAATGTTGTGTTTAGCCAGTTTATTTTATAAATTTAAATCCACCTGGTTCACTAATGCCATTTAAGGAAGGAAACATCCATTTCTGGTCTGGCCTACATGTGACTCCAGACCCACTGCAATGGGGTTAACTCTTAAACTGCTCTGTGGGCAACTAGGGCTGGGCAATAAATGCTGCCCTAGCCAGTGACATCCTCATCTCACGAATGAATAAAAGAAATGTTTAATTCTTGATTTGCCTCAGAGATGGCAGTGATTTCTGAGTGTGTAAAAAGTTTGTTTAGAGGACTTCAAAACATCTCTGCCGTCACAGTATGTCTACTTGCATACATGCAGCTCAGTTTCTAAGTCTTTCTGTTAACTTTAGCTCTGAGTCCACCCTCAGGCTTAATCAATCACAATTCGAATGGATTATTTCCCACACTCTCACAATCAAACATAGAACAGTTGAACACAGCACTTAAACTGGGGCAATGACAATGTTGACAGGTTTCAATTGATCACTCAGGACAGTTCCAGGATCACTGAAAATGAGTTTATAGGTGGTGACACTAGAAGACAGGATGTGTGTATGAGAGCAAGGAAGGCAGAATGAAACAGACTCCTAGGCTGCTGTTAGTGTGTTACAAAACCCAGCTGAAGTACAGAGATTATGTGTAGCTGGCACTCAGGAAAGTCCTGAGCAGGTAAATAGCTCTGTATGGCAAGTACTCAGAGAAATTCCTGGAGCTGTGAAGGGCTCAAAAGAAGTTGGCCTACAATAACTAAGTCAGTACTGCAGATAGTGGGGTCAAAATTCCTCAAGCAGTTTTTGCTTTGTGTAATCGAGCCCGATCAGAGATCGGGAAATGAAACGAGGGCAGCGCAGGTTTGGTAATGCTCCCTGTTTGTGAAAAGCGGAAATTGTGCCCGTGAGTATATGCTGGAGTGTAGTTTTCAGAACTCAGACATGGGTAGTACAGCAAAGGAAGGTCAGAGCAGAACGCATTCGGACAGTTCATGTTCAAATGGCTTTTGTTGGCGATTCAAGGCAAGTCATTGAAAGTGAAGCAGTGTAATCCCTTCTGAATATTTACTGAGATGTGTCGACCCTAGAGGAGTGTTTCACTGAGAAATCTGTGGGATCTGTTTGATTGCATTTGCTATTTGATGTGTTCTGTGGGACTGGACCATTGGTTTTCTGGTACTCATACGTGCCTCATGTTAAGTTTTGGGTTTAGAATATAACTCATATCTAGCTTCACCCTTTCTAAATCTTTGTTTGTCAATACTTTTTGCATATTTCTTTGAGTAATGTTTATTTTAAAAAAAAACAAACTTGTTATTCTTTATTGATGAAGGATACTGTTATGGACTAGGCCAGATCCTTCTAAACATTTATGAGCAGGTAGCCCAGACGGTAACTTTGTTATTTGTTTAGCTAGATGGATATTCTCGCAGTAAATTAGTTGGATTGACTGCCAAGTTTTAAATAAGCAAAATTTATTTACAAAATTATTGAATTAAACACAAAGAACAGAAAACAGAATACCAGATACTTATCCTATCCAAGTTGAAAATGTGTTGCTGGTTAAAGCACAGCAGGTCAGGCAGCATCCAAGGAACAGGAAATTGGATGTTTCGGGCATAAGCCCTTCATCAGGATGCTGCCTGACCTGCTGTGCTTTACCCAGCAACACATTTTCAACTGTGATCTCCAGCATCTGCAGACCTCATTTTTTACTTATCCTATCCAAACCCAACTCAGTGATGCTGTTCCAAAAATACTTCAAAATATTGCAACAGTCCCAATACACACATCCCTTAGCACAAATAGTAAACAATAGCACAGGCAACTTACAGTTCAAAATCATAAGATTAAAGGACATAGAGAAGGCTTCCAGTTTTCCCAAGACTCTTACTCAACTCACTCCCAAACTGTATTGAACCACACAACCAGAGAGCTGGCCATGCCCACTTAACTATACCAGTTTTTCAAAAGGCCAAAGAAACATTTGGTCTGAAGCACTATCTGTTAGGGTAAGCAACAAGGCCCCAATGAACCATTCAATCTTCAGACACGATGGAGCCTGACCAATTACCTCCCTCTCTGAAAACAAAAACTCAAGGGCAAAGTAACCTTGTACCAGACCAGCATTGTAACAATACCGAATTGAATAGTGACTGATATCAAATCAGATACAGTCCAAAACTTATAAAATCAACCATAGCATCACGCTGGTTCAATTTAATATTTGTTAAGAGGAATGAAACAGTGAGACCACAGACAGTTGGTGACGGGGCAGTTTGTAGAGTTGAGATTCCTCTGTTTAATATTTAAACAAGTCTTGAACTGATTGGTTTCAAAATTCGACGCACTTCTGGTGTGACAGGAGGCTAGGTGAATGCAGCTGTAGCATCGATTGCATTTTGGATATACACACACTGTTCTGTATTAAGAACCTGTGCCAACTAACAACTGCATTTCTGCACCAACTCATTTTAAGACAGGATCCTCCTGCTGGCTGAGGTATGCTTCTCATTAATCAAATCTGCACTCAATCATAGCTCCCCCAAGTGACAGGTCATCTAATAATAAACACCAAGTAAAGCTTATTGAGAAAATAGCTGGGCTCTGTGCTCGCTATCTCAATTTGTCTTTTAAATTTTCACTTTATGTTATTGTTTATGAAAAGGCGCTATGCCACGAAGCTGCCCAGAGAGGTGTTGGCACAGTGCCAACAGCATTGGTCAAGCAAGGGATGGTAGCTCAGTGAATGGCACTGCTGCCTCACAGCACCGGGGACCCGGGTTCAATTCCAGCCTCAGGCGCCTGTCTGTGTGGAGTTTGCACATTCTCCCCCCGTGTCTGCGTGGGTTTCATCTGGATGCTCCAATTTCCTCCCACAGTCCGAAGACGTGCAGGTTGGATGAATTGGCCATGCTACATTGTGCATAGTGTTCAGGGGCGTGTAGATTAGGTGCATTAGTCGGGGGGGTAAATGTTGAGTAATAGGGTTGGGGAATGGGTTTGGGTGGGTTGCTCTTCGGAGGGTCAGTGTGGACTTGTTGGGCCGAAGAACCTGTTTCCACACTGTGGGGATTCTATGAAACTCAAACTAACTTTCAGGGTCACATGGGTTCAAGTCTTCAACCCCAGCAGCTAGTGGTGTTTAAATTCAATAAATAAAGCCACAGGTTGAGGAATATGATCCTGCAATGAGTTACTCACCTCCTGTCTGACTCCCCAAAACCACATCCACCTTCTACAAAGCACAGATCAGGAGGGTGATGGAATACTCCCCCACTTACTACAATGAGGGTAACTTGACACCATCCAGGCCACATGTCATGTGAGCCGAACACTCAGAGGGTCTGTGGACAACCATCATTATATAAACGCAGTTCTGGAACTTAAGGGTCCATGGAGCAGCAGAGATGGAGTGTCATCCCATCCACTCCCTCCACCGTCGACACTCAGTAGCAGCAGCGTTCATCATTGAGAAAATGCACTGCAGCAATTCACCCAGTGTTGCTGGGTCAAAAGCCTGGAGCTCCCTGCGTAACAGCATTGTGGGTGTTCCTACACCCCCAAGCCCTCCTGAGGTTCAGGTAGTTCCAGCGCCACCTTGCCCAGGGTCATTAGAGATGATCAACAAATGGTGACATGACCCACATCCCGTGAATGGCAGAGAACAACACTGGAAGCTGGTCTCGGTGATGGTCACCATGACAACCGTCACCATCAAAGCCAATCCAGGTCACCAATGTCCTGTAGGGAAGGAAGCTGCTTTCCTTACCTGGAATGCCTACATGTAACTCCAGACCCACAGCAATGTGGTTGACTTGTAAGTGCCCTTTAAAATTGCCCTGAGTAGACAGGAAGGAGGCTGGAAGAACACAGCGTTTCGGGTGTAACCCTTCTCCAGGCCCCTTCTTTGGATTCCAGCATCTGCAGTTCAAAGGCAGGTAGGGATGGGCAACAGATGCTATCCCTTGCCAACGTGAAACGTGAAATACCTTTTGAAAAACAAGGGTAAACTGGACCTCAGTTCAACGTCTCACCAGGAAGCCGTCCCTCTCATGCTGGAGTTATCAGGCAGGTCTGTTTGCTCAAGTTTCATGATGTGGAGTAGAACCCACAACATTCCTGACTCAGAGATATGTGTGTTACCCGCTGACCACAAACTGACACCTGATGAGGAGTTTAATAGATTTGAGAGCTGATGGATTATTTCTGCCTGAATTGGAGAATATAAAAAGTAACAAGACTGAATCATCAGTCTCTTGTGCCCACTTGACATTATTTGAATGACCCTGAAAACGCTCATTTGAAAGATATTCCAATTGTTTCTATGCTTCGTACCTCTGTGGTTCTGACAAAAACAATTATTCCAGTGTTAACTATCTCTGAAAGTTGAACTTGACTGATTTCTTTTTTAATTTCCAATATGCTCTTTGGCAAATAGAAATAGATTAAAAGCTCAGGAATAAATGCTGTCGATGGACTAAACATGCTAATAATTTTGTTATAAAAGAGAGATTATTTAATTAAATATTTAAATTGAGTCATCAGAAGATATTCCTTGAGGCTCACTTTCCAGCTCCCTTCCATAGATTGGATTGAATTAAAGGAACACATTAACTTCTCTATACATGAGACTTCTGCATTGCTGGACCTCCTGAGGACTTGACCAGAAAACAGCATTAGTAATTCTGATCAGGCAACTCAATGAAAAGTTCTAAAGAATTGGAAACTTAAGGCAATCAATAGCACTCACTGTCCTTCAGAAATGTATCAGCCATCTGTGCAGCTTTCCATGTATCTGAGTCTTTGACTGAAGATGAAATCAGTCTGTATTGGATTCAGTAAGGAGGCTAAATCCACACTTACCCAAGCGGCTGAAGTTCACATGCTTGACGTGCCTATTGTTCCTTCAAATAAGTCAACTAATTATCATCCTTTTGTTTTACTTTTCGGAGATTAACGGTTTTGACAGAGTGCAGAAGCATCAGATTTCCCTCTGGTGTCCATCTAAAGGGGCATGGTTCCAGCAGAATGCTTCCTGCTTTAACTATCCTGGTGGCTGGAAAATCCAGCTGGTTTCGGGATAGAGACAGGGTTGGTGTTGTCTGACGATGGAGCACCTGCACAAAACCATATCCAGTCTGCAATTGGCCTTTTGTGGTTCCCCAGCACTGATGAGGAGAGGTAAGTATGGAAGAAGGAAATCATAAAATCCCAATAGCATGGAAAGAGGCCATTCAGCCCACCGAGGCTGCACCGACCCTCTGAGGAACATCCCACCCAGACCCAGCCCTCCACCATATCTCTGTAACCCTGCATTTCCCATGGCTAGCCCACCTATTGCTGGACAGCACGGAGCAATTTAGCATGGCCAATCCACCCTAACCCGCACATCTTTGGACTGTGGGTGGGGGTCAGAGCACTTGGAGAAAACCCACACAGACACGGGGAGAATGTGCAAACTCCACACAGACACTCGCAGGAAGCTGGAGTCAAACCTGGGTCCCTGGCACTGTGAGGCAGCAGTGCTAACCACCTCCTTGTCTCTCTTTATACTAAAAAACACATCACCTCGGCACTTGCCTGGAACTCTGGTTCCAGGAGCCAAAGAATGTAAGGAGTCATCTTTCCATACAGTTCAAGACCCACTCCAGAGGCGTTAGCATATCGAGGCTGACACTTCAAGTGCGGTCCTGAGGGAATGCACTGAGAAGCCTGGTTCCAGTTTTAGTATTGCTTGTGACCTTGTGTTCTTGTACCTCGCACTTAGCAGAGAGGAATGACTCCCCGATCGCCCAGCTTCCCTCGCAAGGGTAGGAAACCAGTTTACCTCTCCCAAGTGAGAGCCTATCCTGGTGAGACAGGCTGGAATGATGAAATAAAGGCTGTGAGGGTTTCAGTGGAGGAACAGCCTCTGAATTCACATTGCCTGCATGATGCCATGGCAGTCCTGCTGAGATATAAGAGGAGGTGCAGATACAGTCCTTCCTGCAAGAACGTGATAGTTGCGTTTTTGTGCGACCTCGCGCTATACAAAATCACTCTATAAAAATAACAGGGTTTAAGGAAAAAGTAGGGTTGGGGCAGATCACCAAAACTATTGTTCAAAATCAAAACAAATACAGTAATTAGCCTAGCACAAAGGATAGCGCATTTTAAATAAATGTTAGATTTATATCTAATAATGATATAATACAGTAAATTTGATGCTTTCTCTTGAAAAACTTTGAAGATAACTTGACGGGAGCAGGAGAGTGGCTTTGAGGTTATTAAGACTGGGGTTGAGGGTCATTACCAGGATGCTTCTTGCAAACTTTCTTGTTACTTTGTCCTCCCATAACTATGAGAACACAGCAAAATTTGCAAAAATACCCAAAAAATTAGAGAGTGCCTCTCATAAAGCATTTCACAACAAAGCACGCAAGTCATCTGAACATGGTGTTCACATAGAGACTGTTTTGGTGTTAACATTATATTCCTCCACCCACTACGACACTTAGTGCAGGGGATGGAATCACATAACAGCCAACACACATACGCGAAAGTTCGCATTTTACAAACAACATTCGCCTATTCATCAATCACGTTAAAGCCAAGTCGCTTGGACGAAACACACATAATAGCAGAAAGGACTGTCCAATTTTGTTCATGATTCTGAGAAAGTTAACATTGAAGCTTCATTAGCTCCTTAAAATCTGATGTTGTCCCACCCAGTCAATTGACAGGAGTTCCAGCAGAAAGTAAGGACTTCAGATGCTGGAGATCAGAGTCAAAAAGTGTGGTGCTGGAAAAGCACAGCGGGTCAGGCAGCATCCGAGGAGCAGGAAAGTCGATGTTTCGAGCGTAAGGTCTGCTGTGCTTTTTCAGCGCTACACTTTTTGACCAGTGGAGTTCCGGTCTAACCTTCACGTGGAACTGATATATTCTGTACAGCTCCTGAGGGTCCTTTGTCATTGTGTCTGACCAGTCATGTAAGCGGTGCCTTTTGGCTTTTATTTCAAAGGGAATAAGGCAAGGAGGCTTTCCTGAAGCTAACAAAACACTCATCAGACCACAGCTGGAATGGAGTGAACAGTTTTATGCCCCTTGTCTAAAGTACAGTCACCACAGTCCCAGTCATTGATTGGAGAAAATCAACTGGGGATGGTTTAATCTGAGGCTCTGCATCTCAGGCAGGGGGGGGAGATTAAATTCATTGGTAACCTCAAGGTACAGGAATCGAACCCTTGCTATTGGTGTCACTACACATTGCAAACCAGTTAGCCAGCCAACAGAGCTAAAGAAAGATACGCTGATATGGGAGACAGTCCAGAGAAGGCAGGTATGCTGAGTCTGTCTTATGAAGAGTGATTGAATACGTTGGACCCAAACGCAATGGAATTTAGAAGAATGGGAGGTGACCTGATTGAAATATCCAAGATTCCTAAAGGACTTGTCAGGGTAGATGCGGAAAGGTTGTTTCTCCCTTATGGGAGAGTCAAGGGTAAGAGAGCATATTCTCAGAATAAGGGGTAGCACATTTAAGTCAGAGATGTGGAGAAATTTCCTCTAACAAAGAGTATCTGTGTTACTGCAGGGGCTGTGCAGGTTGGGTCGTTAAGTATATTCAAGGCTGGGATTGTCTGATTTTCAATTAGGAAAGGAATCGAGGGCTATGGGGGAAAGGCAGAAACACGGAGTTGAGGATTATCAGATCAGCAATGATCTAATTGAATAGAGGAGCTGATTCGATGGGCTGAATAGCCTGCTGCTATGTTTTATGGTCTTGTTGCAATTACCCATTCAAAAAAAACACAAAGTCCTGGACACTTTATTCTGAAGAGGAATCATGTCGCGGTTAAAATACTAACACTGTTTCTGTTTCCATGGATACTTCCAGATCTTCTGCGTTTCTCCAGCACTTTCTGCTTTTAAGTTCAACTAATGTGAACTAAGAGAATTATCTTTAATGTTTAGATTGCCAGTGGTCTATCCTCTACGACTGATCAATAGACAGGCCCTAGATGTGGTACAGTCAAAGGAGGTTTTGTGGAAATGAATTCTTCTAACAACATGGTGGCTCAGTGGTTAGCACTGCTGCCTCACAGTGTCAGGGACAGAGGTTCGATTCCAGCCTCAGACAGACTGTCTGTGTGGAATTTGCACATTCTCCCCATGTCTGTGTGGGTTTCCTCCCACAGTCCAAAGATGTACAGGTTAGGGTGGATTGGCCACGCTAAATTGCCCAGAGTGCTCAGGAATGTGCAGGCTAAGTGGGTTAGCCATGGAGAAATGCAGGATTACAGGGTAGATTAGATTAAATTCTCTACACTGTGGAAACAGGCCCTTCGGTCCAACAAGTCCACACCAACCCTCCGAATAGTAACCCATTTCCCTCTGACTAATGCACCTAACACTATAGACAATTTACCATGGCCAATTCACCTGAGCCGCCCATTGTGGGTAGAAGGGTGGGATGCTGTTTGGAGGGTCGGTGTGGACTCAATGGTCCAAATGTTTCCACACAGTAGGAATTCCTTGAAACCCTTTCTCTGTCCTGCAGGTCTAGCAGGTACCATGAGGTGACGATGAGAGCAAATGCTGCAGTGGGACTATTAAGCTGTAGAGCTCTGACAAAATTAATGTTCACAGCAGGTCCCAGAATCTCTGAACCTTTTGCTCAGGCTCCAGTGTGCTTGTCACAAAATAACATATCTCCCAGCCTTTAAATCAAATAATGCTCGAGAAATGTTTCTAGGCAAATGGAGTTAGACTTAGCTCATCACAAAATCCATTTTCATTGCCCAGTGGCGCAGTGTTTTCAGACCCATTGAGCCCTCGACCGAATTCTTCCATCAGACTGCAACCCGTGGTGATTAAAAACATCCAAGTGCATCTGGTTCGTAAGGTTTTCAACAGGGTAAATCATTCTTGGCAGTTAACAAATGTGTAATTCTCAAATGGCATTTCACCATTTGTTTAGAGCTCATGTGCCTCCAGTATCAGGGTTTGATGATGAATGTAAATTTTATTGTGCGTTTAAAACCCAAGGCGTTTGCAAGATTGAACCCGTTCACTGCGGAACTCCCCAAGTGGATTCACACTGAGGTGTTCTCCAGTGTCCAACACAGATAAACAAAAAGGAATGTAGTAGACATTTGAAATGTTGGGTCATCAGATCGAGTGAGTTTGACTGAGGGATTAAATGATGTAGCTATAATCCAGTCCATGCAGAGGAGACTAATCAGGTGATCGTCTATAACAGCTCACAGGATTATCCATTTCCATTGTGTATAAACCACAATCCTGTCTGATTCCTAGGAAAGGAAAAGGAAATTTGATTTGGATTAGATTCCCTACAGTGTGGGAGCAGGCCCTTCAGCCCAATAAGTCCAAACTGACCCTTCGAAGGGTAACCCACCCAGGCCCATTTCCCTCTGACAAATGCACCTCGCACTATGGGCAATTTAGAATGGCCAATTCACCTGGTCTGCACATCTTTGGACTGCGGGAGGAAACCGGAGCACCTGGAGGAAACCCACGCAGACACGGGGAGAATGTGCAAACTCCACACAGACAGTCACCCCGAGGCTGGAATCGAACCTGGGTCCTGAGCAGTGTGAGGTAGCAGTGCTAACCACTGTGCCGCCATCTTGGAATTTAAGATACACAGCAGCTTTTCTTTTCACACACATGGCTTCCACAAAGAGCAGAACTGTGGAACCTTACACAGAAATTTTTAAGTGTCTGTTGAACAAAAATCACACAGAATCACACAGTACAGAAGAGGTGATTTGGTCCATCGAGTCTGAGCTAGACCAAAGCGACACATGTCCTACTTTTCAGTTCTTGGCCCACGTATTGAATGGTGAGATATTTCAGGTGCTCATCCGAGTACTTTTTCAAGGCTATGAGGTTTCCCACCTGAACTACCCTCCCTGGCACGGCATTTCCAGATTCCCCACCCCCCCACGGGGTGGAAGTACTTTTCCATTGGAGGTTGAGGGGTGACCTTATAGAGGTTTACAGAATAATGAGGGGCATAGCTCGGGTAAATGGTCGGTGTCTTTTCCGTAGGGTGGGGGATTTCAAGACCAGGGGGCATATTTTTGAGGTGAGAGGAGAGGGATTTAAAAAAGACATGAGGGGCCAAGTTTTTTTACACAGAGGGTGGTTCACGTGTGGAATGGACTCCTAGAGGAAGTGATGGACGTGGGTACAATATTTAAAAGACATTTGGTTAGATACACAAATAGGAAAGGGTTTGGAGGGATATGGGCCAGGAGCAGGCAGGTGGGACTAGTTTAGTTTGGGATTATGGACTGGTTGGACCGAAGGGTTTGCTTACATGCTGTGTGTGTATATGTGTATGCCTATATTCGATGTGGAGGGAGGAATCCATGTCAACAGCGCTATTATGCAAGGTGGTATCATCCAAACAGATACAATGTCAGTGAAGAACTGGGAGAATGGGATGGAATCTTTGCAGGACGTGAGGTGTATTGAAGGTAACTGTAGTCTACTCTATGCTGGAGAAACCAAACATAGACTGGGTGACCACTTTGCAGAACACCTCCAGTCTGTGTGCAATCATAATCCTGACCTTCCTATAGCCGGTCATTTTAACACAGCATCCTGCTCGCGTGCCCACTTGTCTGTCCTTGCCATGCTGCTGTCCTCCCATGAATCACAGCACAATATCTCATCTTTAGACCTCATCTCATCTCACTTCCTGGGCTTAGTACTGAGTTTAACATCTTCAGATTGTGCACACACTCCCATTCCTTCCCTTTCTTTTAGCTTGTTATATTGTCTGTCACCATGCCTTCTCTCTTCTTCCCACCCCATCACCACCACCCCAGTGAGACTGTCTGTTGTCTCCAGTCTGGCAGTTCAACACACCATTGTTCGGCCATTCTCACATTCCGATCACTTAATCTGAACTATCAACATCCTTTCACCCCCAGCACTCTTTCCCCCATCACTCCGCCCAACTATAGCATACATGCTGCCCCCTCCTCACTTCACGTCAGCTCTGCTGAAGGGTCATCTAGATTAGAAACATTAGCTTGCTCTCTCTCCATGGATGTTGCCTGCCCTGTTGTGATCTCCAGCACGTTTTGCTTACAGTCAGCATTAAAGGCAAAGTAGCAACATCATTATGATATTGGCTTAGGGACAAAGCAGACAAGAGGGAAGCACAGAAGGAGGCTATTTGGCCCATTATGCTGATGCCAGCTCTTTGGTAGTAATTGTAATCAAGACAATTCAGTTCCCACTAATACAGTTCAAGCCATTTGGAATAATTGTAATTAAGACACATCTATCTTTTCTCTCATGGACAGTTTATTGACTTCCTCAGTCTTACACCTCTCATTCCACATTAAGCAAACATTCTCTGCTATCTGTGTTTATAAGTTTTCAAAAGATATTTAGTAAGGTACTGTGTGTAATGCTGCTTAATGAGATATGAGCCTAACCTGTTTGGAGGTAATATATTAGCTTGGACAGAGGATTGGTTAACTAATTGAAGGCAGAGAGTTGGGATAAAGAGAGCACTTTCAGGATAGTAGCTTGAAAATTGTGGAGTGCCACAGGCAATAGTGCTGAGGACATAAATATTTCCAATATATAGTAATGACTTGGACGAGCAAAGTGAACGTGCGTGTGCCAAGTTTTGAATGACACAAAATAGATAGAAAGGCAGGTGATAATGGCACAAAGAGTCGACTGAGGGATATGGACAGGTTAATTGGGTCGGCAAAAACTTGGCAGATGGGAAAATGTGAGGGATGTACTTTGGCAGGAAGAATGGAGGAGCTAAATATTACTCAAAAGAAGAAAACTGCAGTACAGCGAGAGTTGGAAATCCTCATGCACGAATCATTAAAAGCTTGCATCCACATTCATTAGGGAAGGTAATAAGGAAGACTAGCTTATTTCAAAGGGATTCCCTATAAAAATAGGGAAGTCTTGTTAAAACTACCCAAGATATTAGTCAAAACCCCACCTAGAGTATTGTGAGCATGTTTGATGCCGTTATCCAGGAAATCCAAAGAAGGTTCACTAAGTTGATATGGAACCGGGAGATTTTGTTACGTGGAGAGGTTGTGTAGATTGAGCCTGTGTTCATTGGAGTTTAGAACATTGAGAAGCAGCGTGATTGAAAGATACAAGTTTCAACATCAACATGTCCTGCAAGGAACCGGTCTTTCGAGGATGTGACAGGGTGGAGGTGGTTTCCCCTTCCAAGAGAGTTTAGCACCAGAGGGTATAATCTTGGAGTAAGGGGTCACCCATTAAAACAGAGATAAGGAGGACTTTTCTTTTCTCTCAGAGGACAGTCAATCTGTAGAATTCTTGGCTGCAGAGGTTCTGTTGAAAATGGGTCATTAAGTACATGCAGGAAACTGTGGGAGGAAACCCAAGCAGACACAGGGAGAACATGCAAACTCCACACAGTCGCCTGAGGCAGGTTGATTCAGGAAAAGAAATCAAAGGTTCTGTGCAGAAGACGGGAAAGTGAAGTTGTGGATTATCAGATCAGCCATGATTTCATTAAGTGCTAGAACTGACTCAATGGACAGAATGGCCAACTTCTGTTGCTACACCTTGTGGTTCTTTGTTTTTAACCTCTTTATGATCTTGATATTCTTTCAAAATTTGGTTGCTGGATTCAGAGTGAAGGTAGTGCCCCAATGGAGGGCTAACCAGTAATTTATTAATCTAGTTGAATTTAGCGTTAATTTTGCATAGCTGTCCCTTACTTTTGCATTCTGTCTCCTTTAATAAAGCCAATAACTCTATTTGTTTTTAAGCAGTACGCTCGGGTTAGATTCGATTACTTTTTTTGATTAGATTACGTACAGTGTGGAAATAGGCCCTTCGGCCCAACAAGTCCACACCGACCCGCTGAAGTGCAACCCACCCATATCCCTAACACTATGGGGCAATTT
Organism: Hemiscyllium ocellatum; assembly: GCF_020745735.1. Taxonomy (NCBI): domain Eukaryota; kingdom Metazoa; phylum Chordata; class Chondrichthyes; order Orectolobiformes; family Hemiscylliidae; genus Hemiscyllium; species Hemiscyllium ocellatum. The sequence continues at coordinate 5,674,178 of NC_083445.1, read as the reverse complement.
AGCATGGCCAATTCACCTGACCCGCACATCTTTGGACTGTTGGAGGAAACCCACACAGACACAGGGAGAACATGCAAACTCCTCACAGTCAGTTGCCTGAGGCAGGAATTGAACCCGGGTCTCTGGCACTGTGAGGCAGCAGTGCTAACCAGTGCTGCCTGACCTCCTGTGCTTTTCCAGCACCACTCTAATCTCGACTCTGATCTCCAGCATCTGCAGTTCTCACTTTCGCCTTGCTTTCTTAACTTGTCCGGCCACATTCCAAGGCATGTGTACATCCACTCCCAGGTCTCTGTTCCTGCACAACCTTTAAAATTATAGCATATTTATACACTGAGGGAGGTGATGGCCTAGTGGTATTATCGCGGGAGTTTTAATCCAGAGACCCAGGTAATGTTCTGGGAACTTTGGTTTGAATCATGTTGCAACTATACAAAACGCTAGTGCGGCTGCACTTGGAATATTGTGTACAGTTCTGGCCGCCCCAGATGTGGAGGCATTGGAAAAGGTGCAGAGGAGATTTTCCAGGATGTTGCCTGGTCTGGAGGGAAGGTCTTATAAGGAAAGACTGAGAGATTTAGATCTGTTCTCATTGGAAAGAAGAAGGCTAAGAGGGGACTTGATAGAGACAAACAAGATGATCTGAGGATTAGATAGTTTAGATAGTAGAAGTCTTTTTCCTAGGATGATGACGTCAGCGTGTACGAGGGGGCATAACTACAAATTGAGGGGTGATAGATTGAAGACAGATGTCAGAGGCAGGTTCTTTACTCAGAGAGTGGTAAGGGCGTGGAATGCCCTACCTGCTAATGCAGTCAACCCAGCCACATTAGGGAGATTTAAACAATTCTTGGATAAGCACATGGATGATGATGGGGTAGTATAGGGGGATGGGCTTAGATTTGTTCACAGGTTGGCACAACATTGAGGGCCGAAGGGCCTGTTCTGCGCTGTATTGTTCTATGTTCTATGAATCCCTCCACGGCAGATGGTGGAATCTGAATTCAATAAAATTTTGGGGGGTGAAGAGTCTAATGGTGACCATGAATCCTTTGCTAATTGTTGTAAAAATATGGCTCACTAATGTCCTTTAAGGAAGGAAACTGCCATCCACATCTGGTCTGATACAAAAAAAACCGTAGATGCTGGACTCCAAAATAGACCAGCAGGAGGCTGGAAGAACGCAGCAGACCAGGCAGCATCAGGAGGTGGGGATGTCAATATTTCAAGTGTAACCTGCCCCTGTCCTGAAGAAGTGTTACACCTGAAATGTCGACCTGTCCACCTCCTGATGCTGCCTGGCTTGCTGCGTTCTTCGAGCCTCCTGCCTGTCTGTCCTTATCTGCTCTGTCCTGCATGTGACTCCAGACCCACAGTAATGTGGTTGCCTCTTAACCGCCCCCTGGGTAGTTAAAGATGGGCAGTAAATGCTGGGCTGGCCGTGAATGAATAAACAAAAAGATTAGGTTACATTGCCTGTCCCCGTCCCCTGACCAAACTGTTTTATTTTGCTGTGTCGGATTTATTCATCACAGTTTATGTCATTAAGCCTACGCCTTCCTGAAGCCTGCCACTATCCTGCTCTTTAATTAATAGATTTGGAGTTTTGTGCCATCTGCAGCCATTGAAACTCTGCCCTGTGGTCCCAGGTCTGGGTTATTCATACCTTTCGATAGAAACAGTAATCCTGTAAACGTCCCTGATTTCTGCTTTCTGTTTTCAAGCCAATTTCATAATTGTGTTGCCACTTGGCCTCAGTCCCATTGGCTTCAATTTTGTGAACAAACTTTATAACCAGATAATTTATTCTTGCAGATATTTGTTCGGGGATAAATATTGACTGGAGAGAGGTCCCCTTTGAAGTCATTTTATCTTTCCATTGACCTGCTCCTTCCAGCCTCGCAGGTGATGAATGCTGAATGATGCTGAAGCCTATGTGAGTTGGTCTTGGAGGGAAGATGTTAGTAGACCATAGGAACAGGAGGAGGCTACTCAGCCCATTGAGCCTGCCCCACTGTTCTGGCTGATCAAACACTTCAATATCTTCTACCCACTACCCCATCCCTCTAACCCTCTACCCCACTGGTAATCAGTCTGGACCTTAAACATACTCCAAAACTGAACTTTGACAACCCTCTGTGATAGAGAGTTCCAAAGAATCACAACCCTTTGAATAAAATTATTTCTCCTCATCTCAGACCTGAATGATATTCCCCCCTTATTTTTAAAATGTGTTCCACAGTCACAGATTCCACAGGCTGGGAAACATCTGCATTGATCTATCACTTCAAGTATTTTGTAAGTTTCGATGTGATCACCTCTCATTCTTTAAAACTGTAGAGAGTCCCAGCCCAGTTTACCTAATCTCTCTTTATAGGACAGTTCCCACTGGCCCAGGAACAAGTCTGGTGAACCTTTGTTACATTCCCTCGATGGCAATAATATCTCTCCTGAGATAAGGAGACCAAAACTGCACACCATACTCTCGGTGTGCTCTAACCAAGCTCCTGTATAATTGAAGTAAGACTTCACTACTCTTGTACATAGATCCTCTTGCAAGAAAGGCAAACACTCCATTAATCTTCCCAATAGCTTGCTGCACCTACATGTGAGTCCTCAATGTCTTATTGTAAGGGTAAGGATACCAGCTAACTTTGTACATCTAAGTATTACAATTTCTTAACGTTTAAGAAATTCTCTGCACATCTGTTTCTCCAAGGTGCATAACTTCACATTTTTCCATGTTTTATTTCATCTGCCGCGCTCTAGCCCATTCACTAACTTTGTCCAAATCCTCCTGTAGCCACGTTACATCTTCCTCACAGTGCACCTTCCCACTTGGCTTTGTATCAACCACAAGTTTGCTAGTTTTTAAGGCTTCGCTAGAGGCTTATTCTCATTTGCATCCATCTCAACCTGTCCACATATCTTGCTTGGAACCAACCCTTAGATGCCACGTGCATCTGTAAAGTACTTTCCACCTTTGTAAGTGCAGCCACTGCTGTAGAGCGGGAGTTGATTTGCAATCAGCAAGGTCACCCCCTCCAAACAGTCACACAGTAATGGTCAGGTAGGCTAACGCCATAGAAGGCATTGGTCTAGTGGTATTATCATTGCACTGATAATCCAGCGTCCCAGATAATGCTCTGGTACCTGGGTTTGAATCCGCCCATGGCAGATGGTGGAATTTGAATTCAATAAAGATCTGGAAATAGGAGCCTAATGATGACGTGAATCTGTTGTCAGAAAACTCCATCTGGTTCACTCATTTTTTTTTAAGGAAGGGAGCTCCCATCCTTACCTGGTCTGGCCTGCATGTGACTCAAGATCCACAGCAACGTAGTTGATTTTCAACAGCTTGCTGAGCAATTAGGGATGGGCCTTAAATGCCGACCGAGACAGCAGCAGCAGTGCGTACCATCTCCAAGATGCACTGCAGAAATTCACCAAAGACCATCAGACAGCACCTTCCAAACCCACAACCACTTCCATCTCGAAGGGCAGGGGCAGCAGATACATGGGAACACCACCCCCTGCAGGTTCCCCTCCGAGCCCCTCACCACCCTGACTTGGAAATATGCCCCCATTCCTTCACAGCCGTTGGGTCAAAATCCTGGAATTCCCTCCCGACTGATGTTGTGGGTCAACCCACAGCAAATGGACTGCAGCGGTTCAAGAAGGTAGCTCACCACCCCCCCCCACCTTCTCAAGGGCAAATAGAGTTGGGCTATCAGTGCTGGTCAGCCAGCAACGCCCAAGTCACACAAATAAACGAAACAAAAGCCAGTGGCACCCTTATCCTGTGCATGAATAAACAGAAGTACTGAAGCTTCGGAAGTTCAGCATATTATGTTGCACCCTTCGAGTCTTTGATAACAAGGCACTCAGTGAAGACTTGCACATCTCTTAGTCACTAATTGAAGTAAATACCAGTCTCAGCTAACAAACCTGACAGGAATAGATAATTCTGCATAATTTATTTTGAAGCCTGTGTGTAAGTAGCATCACTGACATTTCAAAATATCATAGATCATCTTTAGAATCATTCTTAATGGGGATTAATGGAACAAAGGGTCTATTCTGCAGCATGTGTCATCAAGTTCCATCTCTCGCCAGGGTTGAATCCTGTTCTGATGGACTGATAAAAAAAATTTCATGACCACTGGACATCATCCAACACTTTGCAGTCATTGAAGAACGCGTGCAATGTTGTCCTGGCTATGATATAGGAGCTACCAAAAACATCATAGAATCATTACAGTGTGGAAGCAGGCCATTCAGCCCATCAAATCCACACTGACTCATTCCTGTAACACCACATTTCCCATGGCCAGTACATCTCCCAATCACATTGCTCGACACTACGGGCAATTTACCATGACCAATCCAACTAACCTGCCCATCTTTGGCCTTCAGTGAAATAATGGTCAGATCATGTGCTTTCAGTAATGTTGGAAGGATGAATATTGACTGGGACACCAGTGACAATTCCTTTGCTCTTCTTCAAAGTAGTCGCATGGGAGTTTTTGTTTTAATGTCCACCTGCACACATGAAAGGGCAAAATAGGGTTTGATTGCAGATTTAATGCCTGACCCAAAAGTCAGCAACTGCATTAGCATGGCCCTCCCTTGGTCCTGAGCTGGACTGCCAGCCTTGATTCAAGTTCTCAATTCTCCTGCATGTGGCTTGAACATATAACCTTGCACCTCAGAAGCAACATGGCTATTAACTCAGTCATGGCTACTGCTAATAGCCTACCTGGCCAATGACCTACATGCACATGGATCCACGATGTAAATCTGCCTAGCAACTGGCACTCACTCTGTGGATTGAAACTGGGGGAATAAGAGATGCTTTTGGTGCTCCCAGTTCTTTGGTCCCAATTCACTCAATACCAGACAGATCCTTGCAAACCTTCTGTCTTTGCCATCCAGAAGGACAAGGCAAGCAGATGCATGGGAGCACCACCCCCAGCAAGTTCCCCTCTCAGCCATTCACCATCCCAACTTGGAAATATACTGCCGTTCCTTCACCGTCACTGGTCAAAATCCGGAATCTGCTCCCCCTCCAAAAGCATTGTGGGGTTAACATACAACATGTGCACTGCAGCAATTCAAGAAGGTAGTTCATTGTCACCTTCTCAAGGGCAACTAGGAATGGGTAATAAATGTTGGCTCAGCCAGCAATGCCCATGTCCCATGACTGAATCATAAAAAAGATGAATTGGAGATGGTCTGGTGCACTGACATTGTATACAAAGCTGGGATTGAATTAGTGTGTTATTGCTCCCCATTCTCCACCCAATAAAATCTTTAGCTCATTCAAAATTCTTCTAAATATCCCAACTCTTAAATAGTCCAATTCACCAGTGCCCACTAATCTATATTGCCAACATCAATCAAATCCCAACATGAGCTCCCTCCTCCGTATCACCACAACTTTCTCCAGCCCTATATGACATCTCCGTTCCAGCAATTCCGGACTTTTGAATGCCCCCCAGTTCCCGTCTTTCCCCACCATGGCAGTCAGTGCCTTCAGGCGTAGGCTTTGGAATCCCCTCCATCAATCTGCTGGCCTCTCTCCCCTCTCCAGAACACCCACCTCTTTATCCCAACAGGGGATGTCCCGTGTTGTATGGCAGCAAACTTCAAGGTCCTGGTTCCAGAGATGCTAGATGAATGGGCATTGTTGTTGTAATTGGCTTGGTGAGGCATACTGGATCCAAATGCTCCATTGGGTTGTCATTGCAGTAAGGGGATGGGGAGGGGCGGTAGGAGTGGGGGGGGTGAGGTGCTGCTCGCAGGAATACTGATGATTCTCATTATCCTGCAGTCAGGGGAACATTGTGTCTATTTATCAGGAGTTGACTTTCCATTCTAATGGAATCACTTCTAATGTGATTCTCCTGGGTTTGACCCTGTTGATTTTCCACTTCAGCACAAACAGCAATGATATGATCTTTGCCCATAAGGCTCTTTGTCAGTGTCAATATCATTCAAACAATGGGGATTATTACAGGAAACTTCATGCAGCAGAGTGTATTTTCAAATCCAGTGGCAGTGGAGATTTGTATCTGTAATGCCTTAGAAGAATATTCTGTGAAGTATATTTGCTTTTAATCAAGATATTAATCATCTTACGTTAAATACATTAATCTGGTGTGTGAGGGGGTTTCTTACGAATGATAAATTCTTCCTCAAACATTTCAGTCACTTTCGGGCCAAAATGTTTGCAGCAAAGAAAATGAGGAGAGGTGGCAAAAAAATCTTCGCTGAAAATAGAGCAGGTGCACTCCATTTCTTAACATGAATGAAGCTAACACAACGCAATTTGCTAGAATGCTTCAATGATGATGAAGATTAATGATTCACATACACATAGGGGCCACATATGAAGCCGTGATCTGAAAGGATTTGGAGTTCTGGTGCAGTCTTCACAGCGTTGCCAGGGCTAACTTGATCCTAAAGAGATAATTAGCATTCTTGGTTTCCTGTAAATTACTGAGATGCGCAGGGCTGAGGAGCTTATGGGCAGGATTGGAGATGTGATGTGGTTTTTCCACTGAGTTGCCCCCAGTAAATTTGGTGATCGCCTAGGGGTGTTATTGCTGGACTATTAATCCAGAAACCCAGGTAATATTCTGGGGACCTAGGTTCAAATCCTGTCATGGTGGAATTTGAGTTTAAGTTTTAAAAATAAAGCCTGAATTAAGAGTCTACTGGTGACCCCGAATCCATTGTGGATTGTTAGAAACCCCCCCGCTGCACCCGATGTGGCCTCCTCTATATTGGGGAGACGGGCCGCCTACTTGCGGAACGTTTCAGAGAACACCTCTGGGACACCCGGACCAACCGCCCCGTGGCTCAACACTTCAACTCCCCCTCCCTCTCCACCAAGGACATGCAGGTCCTTGGACTCCTCCATCGCCAGACCATAGCAACACGACGGTTGGAGGAAGAGCGCCTCATCTTCCGCCTAGGAACCCTCCAACCACAAGGGATGAACTCAGATTTCTCCAGTTTCCTCATTTACCCTTCCCCACCTTGTCTCAGTCAAATCCCTCGAACTCAGCACCACCTTCCTAGCCTGCAATCTTCTTCCTGACCTCTCCACCCCCACCTCCATTCTGGCCTATCACCCTCACATTGACCTCATTCCACCTATCGCATCTCCAACGCCCCTTCCCCAAGTCCCTCCTCCATACCTTTTATCTTAGCCTGCTGGACACACTTTCCTCATTCCTGATGAAGGGCTTATGCCCGAAACGTCGACTCTCCTGTTCCTTGGATGCTGCCTGACTTGCTGCGCTTTTCCAGCAACACATTTTCAGCTTGTTAGAAAACTCTCGTCTGGTTCACTAACGTCCTTTAGAGAAGGAAGCTGCCATCCTTACTCGGTCTGGCCTACATGTGACTCCAGACCCACAGCAATGTAGTTGACTCTTAACTGCCCTCTGGGCAATTAGCATTGGGCAATAAACACTGCCTAGCCAGTGATGCCCTCATGTCATGAATGAGTAAAGAGAAAGAAAGCTGGGCTAAGTAAGAAAGAGAGGGAGTCCCTCAAGGCTTCTCCTCAATCCAACCAGGTCGTATGAATGCACAAAGTAAGAGAATAAGGAGGCCATTCGGCCTCTCAAGATGCTTCTCCATTCATTAGATTGTGACTGATCTGAACCCCTTTTCCAGGTATCCTTCCGGCCATTACACTATTACCTCAATCTTGAAAACTCTAATTTTCTGACACTGTCTGGAATAAATCCATAAAGGCTGGCATCCCATCATCCTTTATTTACACGTGCATAGTACACGACACTGATCCAGCTAGCTCAGAGCCAGCTCTCAGAGTGGACAGAACCCCTGACACTCCTGTTTATACCTGTCAGCCAGGGCTCCCTGATTGGACCAGGTTAACAGCCCCAATCTGGGAACTCATATTCTATGCGGTGCACCTGGCTGACATTGCTCCAAACACTACAGTGTCCAGAGATTGCCAGGACCAACTTTGGATTATTCCCTTCTCTGTGAGAAAAAGGTCTTCCCAAATTCCTTCATGAATCTCCGACTTTAAGATTTCTCCTACATTCTCGATTTCCCCACTAAAGGGAATAATTCCCCAAGGTAAATGCTTTGTCGAATCTCTTTAACATTCCCGACAGATTGATCAGACCATCCCTCCATCTTCTCCATACAAGGGAAATGAAACCTGATGTATGTGTCCTTCATATAAATGGGATGGGAAAGCTGAAGATCAAAAATCTCTCCCATTGACCTATTGAATCCTCAGATGCTGCAGGCAATTTTTAATGTGGGCTGTTATAGAGCCATAGAGATCTATAGCATGGAAACGGGCCCTTCGGCCTAACATGTCCATGCCGCACAGTCTTCAGGAGAAAGTGAAGGGCTTACACCGATTCTCCTGCTCCTCGGATGCTGCCTGATCCGCTGTGCTTTTCCATCACCACATTCTCACCTCTTCACAATTAAACCAGTCCCATTTGCTTTTATTTGATCAATATCCATCCATACCTATCCCGTCCATGTATCTGTCTTAAATGATGAAATTGTGCCCACCTTCACCGCTCCCCCCGGCAGCCCATTCCAGACACTCACCACACTCTGTGTGAAAATATTGCCCCACTGCATCCTTTGTACCTCTCCCCTCTCACCTCAAACCTATCCCCTCTAGTTTTAGACCCCCCCCCCCTGCCATTCCAGATCTTCCTACAAGCTCAGTCCAGGCTTCCAGGTTGCTTTTAAATATGCAGATGTTATAGATGAAGGTTTGCTGGCTGAGCTGAAAAGTTCACTTCCAGACGTTTCGTCACCATACTAGGTAACATCTTCAGTGGGCTTCCGGGTGAAGCACTGCTGATAATTCCTGCTTTCTATTTATATGTTTGGGTATCTTTGGGTTGGTGGTGTTAGTAAAGCTGCAGAGCTCCGTGCTCTGAGCTGCATCTGCTTTCTTTTGATTAATTCCGATAAGATCAGGGGCTGAGCCAGCCTTCATCGCCCACCCCTAACCCTCCTTGAACTGAGTGACTTTTTCGAACTCCTCAAAGGGCAGCTAAGAGTCAATCCATTGCTCTAGGTCTGGCATCATGTGTAGAACTTAAGAACATAAGAAATTGGAGGAAGAGTAGGCCATGTGGCCCATCGAGCATTCTCCACAATTCAGTAAGATTAAGACTGATTTTTCCATGGACTCAGCTCTCACTGTAACCCTTAATTCCTTTACTGTTCAAAAATTGATCTATTTTTACCTGTTGTGGTTGTGTTCACCGAGCTGGGAGTTTTTGTTGCAAACATTTCGTCCCCTGTCTAGGTGACATTCTCAGTGCTTGGGAGCCTCCTGTGAAGCGCTTCTGTCATGTTTCCTTCGGCATTTATAGTGGTTTGTCTCTGCCGCTTCCGGTTGTCAGTTGCTGTCCGCTGGCTGGTATATTGGATCCAGGTCGATGTGTTTGTTGATAGAATCAGTGGATGAGTGGATCAGTTGATTCTATCAACAAACACATCGACCTGGACCCAATATACCAGCCACTGCAGCGGACAGCAACTGACAACCGGAAGCGGCAGAGACAAACCACTATAAATGCCGAAGGAAACATGATAGAAGCGCCTCACAGGAGGTTCCCAAGCACTGAGGATGTCACCTAGACAGGGGACGAAACGTTTGCAACAAAAACTCCCAGCTCGGTGAACAAAACCACAACAACGAGCACCCGAGTGACAAATCTTCTCCCAAACTTTGAACTATTTTTACCTTAAAAACACTTAATGAGGTAGCCTCAACTGTTTCACTTGACAGGGAATTCCACAGATTCCCAATCCTTTGGATGAGGAAAGTCCTAGGCCAGACTGGGTAGGGATGCCCAACAACAATTAATTGTCTTTATATGATCGCCATCAGAGCAGTTTTTATTGTAAACTCCAGAACTATGAATTGAATTCAAATTTGACCTATCTGCCCCCAGTGGGATTCAAACCCACATCCCCAGACCGTCAATCTGAGAGGCAAAAGTGAGGACTGCAGATACTGGAAATCAGAGTTTAGATCAGAGAGTGGTGCTGGAAAAGTACAGCGGGTCAGGCAGCATCCGAGGAGCAGGAAAATCGACATTTCGGCTAAAAGCCCCCGAGAGTCTAGCTTACTAATCCCATAATTTCATTGGTCTGATTCTAAATCATGCTCCAACCAACTGAGCTAACTGATCATCAGGATTCAATAAGGAGGGAAGGAATTAAAATCAGGAAAGGGTTCAAAAAGTTACACTGGAATACTTAAAAATTAAAGATGCATTTATGATGCGAGGTTGTGGGATGTGTTGTACGATAGCCAGTAGAAACATTGTGGGGATTAGTACAACCCATATTTCATTAATATTAACATTCACCCTCGAGGGTTATTGAGTTCTACATTAGGGCAGTGAGCTATTGAGTGGCACAGTGGCTCAGAGATTAGCACTGCCACCTCTCAGCACCAGGGACCTGGGTTTGATTCCATCCTTGGGTGACTGTCTGTGTGGAGTTTGCATGTTCTTCCTGTGTCTGTGTGCATTTCCTCTGGGTGCTCTGATTTCCTCCTGCAGTCCAAAGATGTGCAGGTTAGGTGGATTGGCCATGGGAAATTGTTGTTGGTGTCCAAGGGTATGCTGGCTATGTGGATTAGCCACGGGAAACGCAAGGATGCTCTTCTGAGGTTTGGAATGGACTCATTGAGTCAAATGTGTCTCTTCCTACACTGTAGAGATGCAATGAGTTGGTTCCTTTCTTTTGCATACCCTATTATTGCAATATTGTCCCACATCTCTTTTGAAACTGTTACTATCTCTCCATCACGCCTTGTTTGTGATAGGGCCTTTCTAATAAATCCTCTTTGGGAAGCCAGTTTCTTACCCTTTGCTCTTGTTCATATCGGTGATTGTGTTAATGTTGCACCCTCCCATTCTCAGCTCGGTGACCAGTGTCTTTCTCCTTTCCAGATTACCGTACCTTTACAAGGGTTATCATTCTATGGGTTGTCATTGGCACAGTACTCAAGTCCTTTCGTAGTTTAAAAATAACTCAGAACAGAGCAATCTTCTCCACAGTGTAAACCTTGTGCAAGTGGGTCATTTCAACTGTCTGCCTTTCGATTTCCTAAGGGGTGTCTCTGTAAATTAACTCCCTCACCTCCTTTATGGTTTACAAACCATTGCAGGGAGGGTAGAATCTCATCAAGCTTCCATTTTGCTGCATCTTCTATTTTCTGCAGGTGTCCAACTCCGTTCTTTTTCAAATGTCTGTCTGTCTCATCTTTTACTTCCCTGCCAGTACGAATTCTTCATTATCTATCCACCTTCCCTAAACACCCTTGTAACTTTCCCAGTCTGGAGTGTTTGCAGTCCGATGGATTGTATATACATTTGCTGTACAGTCACTGCTAAACTGTATCAAGCACATTTTGTGCAGAGTAAGCTCTCATGAACAGCAATGACCAGATCATTTATTTTGTGATGTTCCTTGATAAGTAATGACTAGGACATTAATGGAGAGTTCCCTGTCCTTCTCCAGAGTAGTGCCTTGGGCTCATTCACTTCACAGCTTGAGAGACCAAACTCTCACTCTGCTCAATGGCCTCACTGACAATGTGATGCTTCCTCAGTCATGCACTGTCAATGGTCAGCATCAATGCCATTCTCAAGAGATTTGAACCCAAAACCCCATTTCCAACATGAGAGAACTTAATCATCATCCCTCAACATTCCATGTCATTACCAATACTGAACACACCACTATCAACATTCTGGGATTAACATTGACCAGAAATTGAACTGAACCAACCTACGGGCGGCACGGTGGCTCAGTGGTCAGCACTGCTGCCTCCCAGCACCAGGGTCCCAGGTTCGATCCCAGCCTCAGGCAACTGTCTGTGTGATGTTTGTACATTCGCCCCGTGTCTGCGTGGGTTCCCTCCGGGTGCTCCGGTTTCCTCCCACAGTCCAAAGATGTGTAGGTCAGGTGAATTGGCCATGCTAAATTGCCCATAGTGTTAGGTGCATTAGTCAGGGATAAAATGTGGGTGGGGTGCTCTTTGGAAGTTCGGTGTGGACTTGTTGGGCCAAAGGGCCTGTTTCTGCAGTGTAAGTAATCTAATTTAAATGCACTGGATACAAAAGCAGGTCAGAGGTTAAGAATGCTGCAGTGAGTAACTCATCGCCTGATTCCCCAAAACCCTGTTCACCATCTACAGAGCACAAGTCAGGAGTGTGATGGAATATTCTCAGTTTGTCTGGATGAATGGAACTTGACATCATCCAGGACAAAGCAGCCTGCTTAAATGGCATCATGTCCACTCTCTCCACCACTGAAGTTCAGTAGCAGCCATGTGTGTGATCTACAAGACTCACAAAATAGAACCTTCCACACCCATAGCTACTTCCATCAGGAAGGGCAAGGGTAGAAGATGCATGGGGACACCATTGCCTGAAAGTTCCTTCTCAAACCAACTCAACACCCTGACTTAGAAATATATCATTGTTCCTTCAATGTCATTGGGTCAACACCTTGGAAATCCTTCCATTGTTGGTGTCTTCAGACCACACAGGCTAAGGTGCTTCACCACCACTTCCTTAAGGATAACCACTGATTGGCAATAATCAATGATGATGGTAAATTTCCTGAATAAACACATTGGAGAATAGTGTTAGTGATGCCAATGAGTGACCTCTGCTCCGAAATCGTGGAGCAGAAAATTCAAAAGAGCAATCTCACCTGAACCAAGCAGATAACTGCTTCCAGATCATCAAGAATGCAATCCTCGGCAAAACATGACTGTTCAGTCTAGACAAATGAGATGGCTTTATCAGAATTCATTGGTAATATCGAACAGACAGCTTTTCCGACAGACACATAATCATCAGCGAGCATTCTGAATGCATTAATGATGTCTAGCCTTACTTAAAATGTTGACACTGCTAATTTTGTCAATTAATCCAACAGCCCATGGATGTACCTTGCCTACTTAATGATGAATTAGTTGATTATTACATTTTAATATGTAAAATCCATAGCAAGTGCTATTCCAACCAATGGGTAGATGTTAGCAATGTGTGAATGATAGCAAGTAATTTTCCTTCCTTTTTTTTGATGATCTCTGATTATGAATTGATATGAGTGTCTCAGACTCAAGAGCAACCTAAAAGGAGGTTATTAGGGGATCTTGAGGTGTAGTGTCCCTACCTCTAAGCCAGCTAGGTCCAGGTTTAAGTCCCAATTGCTGCAGAAGTGTGTACTAGCATCTTTGATTAGCAAACATTTAGAAGGAGGCCATTGGGTCCATCATATCGAGAGCAGTTGAGCCAATTGGCCTCCGAACTCTAGTTATACCATATCCTTTTTATAACATCACCCCACTCTTTAGAAAACTATATAGATAATTGTTCAACTGAAACAAAACTCTGGGAAAGTCACATCCCGTATTGTCTCCAATTTACAGCTGGGACGGATTTGAATTAATTTGGAAATGTGTTCACTATTTGGAATTGCAGTTCATTGCCATCATTGGTAAACCCTAATCAATTCCTCAGCCATTGGCATCACTGTTCACACTCACTGCCATTTATAGTAATTGCTTAACCAGGGGATTTTGGTGTACATGATCAATACTGAGACTGGCACTTGAAAACGCAAAATTCCCAGCTGTATATTGAAGCAAATTCTGATGTAATGTTTTTTGAAAGATTTTTGCTTTGAACAAATTTAGACTTGGGTCATATCCATCTCGTCTAATTTGGCTCAAAACTGAATGGTGTGATTTTTCATTCATAGCACAGGAGACCAGTATTTTCATCTTGTGCTCGTCACTTAAAGTGATCCCTCTCCCATTATTCCTTCTATAACTTCCGTCCTTGTCTTCACTTCCCTCCCTGTCTTCTCCAACACTGTGACATCTCCAGCCTTCAAATCCTCAGCTCTTAAGCATCCCCAATGTCATCGTACCACTTCTGGCTGAGATTTGCTATAGCTGCCCAGGATCTCAGCTCTGCGATTAATTCCCTAAATGTGTGTTCTTGATCTCTTGAACCCACCTGAAAAACTATCCCTTTGGTTGCCTGTGCTCTAATTTCTGTGTTGGCTCAGTTTTAAATATTATTTGAGAGTTCTAAGGCAAAGTGATTTGAGATGTTTTACCCAAGTACCAGGTGGTATATAAATGCAGGCTACCAGCGTTCTGTGTGTGTGTGTGTATCAAGAAAGTGCTTGTGCACAGATCAGTTCCCAAGCCAGAAGTCTTAACAGCAGCATGACATCTTGTGGTTAACACTGCTGCCTCACAGCACTAGGGACCCAGGTTCGATTCCAGCCTCAGGCGACTGTCTGTGTGGAGTTTGACATTCCCCCCGTGTCTGTGAGGGTTTGCTCCAGTTCCCTCCCACAGTCAGATGGGCCGAGGTGTGGCAGGTGGAGTTTAAATAACTATGAGGTTCCGCATTTTGGAAAAGTAAATCATGGCAGAACTTACACACTTAATGATAAGATCCTGGGAAGTGGTGCTGAACAAAGGGATCTTGAGATGGAAGTTCATTTTTCCTTGAAAGTGGAGTCACAGTCAGATAGGATAGTGAAGATGGTGTTTGGTATGCTTGTCTTTACTGGTCAGTGCATTGAGTACAGGAGTTGAGAGGTCATGTTACAGCTGTACAAGCCATTGGTAAGGAAACCTTTGAAATATTGTGTGTAACTCTGATCTCCCTGCTTTAGGAAGGATGTTGTGAAACTTGAAAGGGTTCAGAAAAGGATATTGCCAGAGTTGGAGGGTTTGAGCTGCGGGAAGAGGCTGAATATACTCGAGCTAATTTCCCTGGTGCATTGGAGGCTGAGGTGGGATATTATAGAGATTTATAAAATCATTAGGGGCATGGATATGGTGAATAGTTAAGGTCTTTTTTCTCTCTAAGGTGGGGGATTCTAAAACTAGAGGGCTTAGGTTTAAGGTGAGAGGGGAAAGCTTTGAAAGGAACCTATGGGGGAACGTTTTCATGCAGAGGGGGGTACATGTACAAAATGAGCTGCCAGAGGAAGTGATGGAGACTGGTACAATTACAACATTTAAAAGGCATCCAGAACACAAATGGATTAGAGGGATATGGATCAAATGCTGGCAAATCAGACTAGATTTATCTAGGATATCTGGTCAGCATGGACGAGTTGAACCGAAGGGTCTGTTTCTGTGCTGTAATTGTATGACTGTATGATTCTATGTGCAGGTTAGGTGAAATAGCCATGCTAAATTGCCCAAAGTCTCCAGGCATGTGCAGTTTTGGTGGGTTAGCCATGGGAAATGTGGGTTATGGGGCTAGGTTAGGAAGTTGGATCTGCATGGAATGCTCTTCAGCAGATCAACGCAGACTTGATGGGCTGAGTGGCCTTTTTCTATGCTGTACGTTTTCCATGAGTCCCTCCAGAATAGGTTATTGATCTGCCAAATACTATAGTGTGTGTGTGTGTGTACGCGTGTGTGTCTGTGTGTGTGTGTGTGTGTGTGTGTGTGTGTCTGTGTGTATGTGTATCTGTGTGTGATTCTGTGGGTGTGTGTGCGCGTGTGTATCTGTATTTGTGCCTGTGTGTGTGTCTGTGTATGTCTTTGTGTGTGTCTGTTTGTGTATCTGCGTGTGTGTCTGTGCGTGTGTGTGTCTGTGTGTGTGTCTGTGCGTGTCTGTGTGTGTGTATGTGTGTGTGTGTCTATGTGTGTGTGTATCTCTGTGTGTGTGTCTGTTTGTCTGTGTGTGTATCTGTGTGTGTGTGTCTATGTGTATCTGTGTGTGTGTGTCTGTGCGTGTCTGTGTGTGTGTGTGTCTGTATTTGTGTCTGTGTGTGTGTGTCTGTTTGTCTGTGTGTGTATCTGTGTGTGTCTGTGTGTGTGTGTGTGTGTGTTTGTATGTGTTCACACAGTCACGTACTTCACATCAGGTTAGCTAATTCCTGTTCCGAATTCACTGCATCCTTACCTTTCATGAGGATGGTGTTAGGAGTCGATGAAAACCAACGGGAGACCCTGCAACTGCTGAGGAAAGAACTGCAGGGGGACAGAGAAAGAGGAAGACAAACTGGGTGAGGAGAGAGAGAGAGACACACACACACACACACAAACTGGAGTGGAAATCAGAAACTGGGAAGGAAGAGACACAAAAAGAACAGGAGAGAAAGAAAAAATGGAATTCAGAGCAATAGAAATGGGAGAGATGGAGAATACAAACTGAGAGGGGAACGCAAATTCAAGGAAAAGAGAGAAAAAAAACACACAAACTAGGGAAGGCGAGAGAGAGAAAACCACAAGCTAGCAAAGGAGAAGAGACAGTTGAGAACTACAGGGACAGTAAAGGGATAATTCACCCTTTAGTCTAGGAAAATCTCCTGAGCATGTGAATGAGGAACTACATTCAAGACATGTCAAATCTCATTGAGCCAGAGTCTCACTCTGTCAGGTTTCAGAGAATGTCCTCCATCGCTCCTCCAGCCCTTGTGGAGGAAAACCAGTGAAGCTTCACTTCAATGTGTGTAGACATATCCCTCAGTCAGTGTTCATGACAGTCTGTGACATACGCTGTTTGCTGTGAAACATTGTGCACTACAGGTGTCAGGCAATTAAGCATTGAGCTTCATCCGCCTGAATCTTGGCGTCACTGGTGGGATGTGGGAGTCAATCAATTCAAAAGGGTTTGCTCTTGGCGCTATTAATTCTGTAACTTACTGCGTTTTGCAAAACAGCATACATCTGTGTGAAAATATTAGCTGCATGCTCCTTATACTGATGACGTTCTCAGTAAGTATTTCCTTGATGTTTTGCACTGCATCGGAACTGCAGGAACACAGCAGCAGTCAGTTTTATTTGAACATTACTTATTCTTAAATCTTTCCTTGCTCTGGAGCCGCCTTGATCTTTCCCCGATCTTATTCATCTCACTGTAAATTTTTTTTTTGAAAACAGTTACTTGATCAGAGCTTGGTGATAATGAATTGTTCAGTTAAGAGAAATCATTTGTGCAAATAATGGATAAATGCCTTGTGAATGGATTCAATTGAATTGTCCACACAATTTGTTTTTGTACTCATTTTGGGGATGTGGGTATCATTGATTAGGCTATTATTTATTGCCCATGCCTATCTGCCCTTGGTCTGAAATGCTTTCTAAGCTATTTTGGAAGATGGCTAAGACAGAATACAGGAAAGAGATTGAGTGCTTAGTGGCATGGTGTACAGACATCAACCTCTTCATCATCAGCAAAATGAAGGAGCTGGTCATTAACTTCAGGAAGTGGAGTGGAGGGCACACCTCTGTCTGTATCAGTGGTGCTGAGTGGAGATGGTTCAGAGCATCAACTCCCTGGGAGGGATGATCACCAACAATCTGTCCTACCCAACCCATGTCGATGCAATGATCAAGAAAGCACAACAACATCTCTAGTTCCTCAGGAGGCTAAGAAAATTCAGCATGTCCATAAAGTCACTTACAAATATTTTTTACAGAATGTATCCCATCTTGCTGCAGTAACTGCTCTTCCTGAGCCTGGAAGAAACAACAGAGAGTTGTGAACACAGCCCAATCCAACATGCAACCCAGCCTCCCATGCGTTGACTCCATCTCTACTTCCCACTGCCTCGGGAAAGCAACCAACATAATCGAAGACCCCTCCCACCTCAGTTATACTCTCTTTCACCCTCTTCCATTGGGCAGAAGATGTAGAAGTTTGAATACCTGTACAAACAGATTCAAGAACAGCTTTTTCTCTGCTGTTACTAGACTTTTGAATGGACCTCTCGAATATTAATTCTTGGTCTCTCTTTCTCTCTCTCTCTCTGCACCTTCTCTGTGGCTGTAACACTATTCTGCACTCTGTTCTGCTACCCTGATGCACTTTATAGGGTATGATCTGCCGGTACAGCACACAAAACAACACTCTTCACTGCATCTCAGTACCTGTGACAACCATAAATCAAAGTCAAACCCATTCGACCAAGATGTTGATGGTGTCACATGTAGGCCAGGTCAGGTAAGGATGGCAGATTTCCTTCGCAAAAGGGCACTAGTGAACATACATGGGCTCTTATGGCAGTCAACGATATCTTTATGGTCACTATCACTGAGTCTAGCTATCAGTTCTGGATTTTAATTTTCAATTAAATATAAACTCCGGTTTGTTGATGAATAGCCTTCATTGCTGAATTGCATAATCAATGGCATTATCGACATTGGCAACCCCATATATATCTCTGGATATCAGGGAGGGTTGGACGCATATGTGCATGTCTATGCATGCTACTGGTGTGTCTTTTCTGGTGCTAGCTCTGTGTGAGTGTTGAGTGCAGCTATTCTGTGTGCGTGCAAAATGGAAGGACTGCGTATCACTTTCCTCGTGGGTTGTAGCATTGTTTTGCATTATGATGCACTCTGTGGTGGGATATCAAGAGCTTAAGGTCTCTACTTTAGAATTGAGCATGGTCATAGTCTTCAGGTCTCATTCCTGAAGAAAGGCTCAAGCCTGAAACGTCGATTCTCCTGCTCCTTGGATGCTGCCTGACCTGCTGCGCTTTTCCAGCAACACATTTTCAGCTCTGATCTCCAGCATCTGCAGTGCTCACTTTCTCCTAGTCTAGTAAAGTCATTATGGCTTGGGAACAGGCCATAATGGGACGGTGCAGGTGTCGTGATAATATCACTGGGCGAGTAGTCTGGTATTATGGGTTCATGGCAGTTGGCAGAATTTTAGTTCAGTGAAGTAACTCTGAGATTTAAAGAAAGCCAGTTTAATGGCAATCCTGCAACGATTATCATAAAAATCTTTCTGGTTCACTAATGTCCTTTTGTGGAAGTTCATAAGGTATAGGAGCAGAATTAGGCCATTCAGCCCATCGGGTCTGCTCTGCTGTTCAATCATGACTGATATACTCCTCACCCCCATTATTCTGCCTTCTCCCTAAATCCCTTCAACACAATCACCAATTCAAAATCTGTCCATCTCCCCCTTAAATTTACTCACTGTCTCAGCATTTGGGGTAGTAAATTCTACAGATTCACAACCTTTTGAGAGCAGTAGTTTCTCCTCAACTCTGTTTCAAATTTGCTGCCCCTTGTCCTAAGAATGTGACCTTTCGTCCCAAAATGTCCCACAAGAGGAAGCATCCACTCCGCGTCTATTTTGTCCACTCCTTTTAACATCTTGAATGCCTCAATTTGTTCTCCCTATGTTCTTCTAAATTCCAGAGAGTATAGGCCTACACTTTTCAATCTGTCTTTATATGATAAACCCCTCATCTCTGGGATCAAGCTAGTGAACCTCCTCTGAACTGCCTCCAATACCACTACATCTTTCCTCAAATAAGGGGACCAAGACTGTGCACAATATTCCAAGTGAAGTCATTCTGAAGTGCAATTTTTATCTGGTCTGGCCTACATGTGACCCCAGACCCATAGCAGTGTGGTTGTCTCTTAACTGTTCTCTGGGAAATTAGAGGATGGGCATTAAGTACTGGCCTAGTCAGCAACTCCCACAATTCATGAATGGATAATGAAAAATACTTTACCCCACTGAATCCATGTCAGCCCTCTGGAGAGCAATCCGGTCAGTCCAATTCCCTTGCCCCATCTTTGCGGTGCTAAAGCTTCATTTTGTGCCAATGACCTCCCAACTTCCTTTTTGAAATCTTCCATTATCTCCACTTCAGCTGTCCCACGGACAACAAATTTCCAGGTCTTTGCCAGTCACTGTGGAAAACCAGAACCTTCCTCACATTTAGCCTGAATTTCCTGTGAAATTGTCTCCCTGAGTCTTTATGGCGTTATTCAATTGGACCAGTTTTTCTTTGTCTACCTTATCTAAGTCAGTCAAAATCACATTAGACTGCAGAGTGGGTTCAAAGGGTTGAATTGCCCACTCCTGCTCCTTACTCCTATGTTCCTATAATCTTGCCCACCTGGATGAAATCTCCCTTGCTCCTAGCATTTCCACCTGACCTTCCAGTTAAATTCCCTCATCCCTGGAACCATTCTGGTAAACCTCTCCCCGAGCAAGAGCCTTCTGACATAATAATGTAGATGAGGCCCAATCGCAGTTCAGAAGCACTCAGCAAACTCTTTCCTCCTTTTGTATCAATACCCATCTTTAATAGAGCTCAGGACCTCACATGCGTTTTCAACAATTTTATGTCCTGCTACCTCTAAAGAATCATATAACCAAATTTCAGGTCCCTCTGTCCCTGTACACGTCACATTAACGCGACCTTGTCTTTTCTTTCTGATAAAATGCATCATCTCAAACTTGGAGGCACAGAGATATTCAGCACAGAAACAGACCCTTCAGTCCAACTTGTCCATGCCGACCAGTATTAATCCAGTCCCATTTGCCAGCATTTGGCCCATATGCCTCCAAACCCTTCCTATTCATATATCCATTCAGATGTCTTTTAAATGTTATGATTGTACCAACCTCCACTACTTCCTCTGGCAGCTCGTTCATACAAGCACCACCCTCTGTATGAAAGAATTGCCCCTTCGGTCCCTTTTAAATCTTTCCCCTCTCACCTTAAACCTATGCCCTCTAGTTCTGGACTCCCCCACCCCAGGGAAAAGACCGTGTCTATTTATCTGATACACGCCCCTCATGATTTTATAAATCTCTATCAGTTTATCCCTCAGCCTCCAATGCTCCAGGGAAAACAGCCCCAGCCTATTCAGCCTCTCCCTACAGCTCAAACCTTCTAACCCTGGCAACATCGTTGTAAATCCATCTCTGAACCCTTTCAACTTTAAACTCCTCCATATAAAACACAGTCTGCCACTAGCCTGCTCCTTTGAAGTCATCCTGCAATTGTTTGGAATCACCTTCACAGTCAGTCACACCAGCAAATTTGGAATCATTGACCGATCTTGAACTTTGTTGAGAGCCAGTTGTCTCTGTCAAACTGATCCGCAGTGTGACTGTGCAGGAGGGGACGAGAGTGATCTACGAAACTCTTTGCTGCAACTTAGAGGATGTAAGAACACAAGGAGGCCTGGTGATGTGGTGAGCAAAGTCCCTGCCTCTGATTCAGGAGCTCCGTGTTTAGGTCAATCCAGAACCTGATAACCCAGGTTCAAATCCTACCATGGCAGATGGTGGAATTTGCATTCAATAAAAATCTGGAATCATTGTTGATTGTTGTAAAAACCCATCTGGTTCACTAATGTCCTTTAGGGAAGGGAACTGCTGTCTTATCTGGTCTGGCCTACAAGTGACTCCCACAGCAATGTGCTTGACTTTTAATTGCCTTCTGGGATGGGCAATAAATGCTGGTTATCCAGTGACATCCTCATCCCATGAATGAGTTAAAAAAGACATAGGAAGGTGTGTTCAGTAAGTTCAAGTCGATAAGGTAGGGCACTGGAAAAAAAACACAGCAGGTCAGACAGCATCTGAGGAGCAAGAGACTAAGGGCAGACAGTGTTTAATATCAAGGAGTTTAAATTTGAAAGGATTCAGAAAAGATCTACAAGGATGTTGCCAGAGTTGGAGGGTTTGAGCTACAGGGAGAGGCTGAATAGGCTGGGGCTGTTTTCCCTGGAGAAAGAGAATTGGGGTTTTTGGCTTCACCCATCATCAGAATACCCTCAACCGAAGCTTTTTCTCCGGCCTATCCAACATTAAGGAGCATAAGAACACCAAACTCTCTTGTACTTACCGCTAAAGCTGGGCCTCCTCGACCACTCCAGACCCCATCCCCAGCCTCCTCCAAAATCCTGCCCACCTTGAAGAAGTGCTCAGTGGGTTGGTCAGACTGGTTTTGCATTAACCTGCCAACACAAGCCAAGGGCAGGTGGGAGGGAGATTCATGTGATCAGAAAGAACATTGTAGCCTCTACCATCATTATCCATACCTTTGGAAATGCAAAGGGGCATGTTACCACAGTAACTAGGGCTTATTGACAGAACTGTAACACGAAAACTAGAGGATGAAGCCATTTGGCCCTTTGAGCCAGTTCTGCCATTCAATTAGAACATTACTGACCTGTACCTTAATTCCATCCACATGTCTTGGTTCTGTAATCCTTGCCTCACAAAGTTTTCAGTGAGCACATAAAGTGAGAGACCTTCATATTCCCACTCCACCTTGTGTAAACAGACATTTCCTGACATTACTCCAAAGAAGATTCGGCCTATCCCAATGAATCCTTGATTTAGACACCTCAGTCGGATCAGCACTGAACATCCTCTTGCTACCCAGTTTCAGCGGGGAACGGGAGGTTGCTATTGTGGCCTGGAGACTGGGACTGTGGGCTTCAGGTCCACCCAGGACAAAGCAACCCACTTGATTGGCACCTCATCCACAATCATCCACTCCCTCCACCACTAGCGCTCAGTGGCAGCATTGTGTGCCATCTACAAGATGGACTGCAGAAATTCACCAAAGATCCCCAGGTAGCACTATCCAAACCTACAACCATTTCCATCTAGAAGGGCAGAGGCAGCAGATACATGGGAACACCACCCTCTGCAAACTCCCCTCCAAGTCACTCACCATCTTCCTTTGGAAATATATTGCTGTTCCTTCACTGTCGCTCGGTCAAAATCCTGGAATTCCCTCCCTAAGAGCATTTTGGGTTAACCCACAGCTGTTCAAGAAGGCAGGTCACCCCCACCTTCTCAAGGGGCGATTAGGGACGGGCAATAAATGTTGGCCCAGCTACCCACATCCCACAAATGAATAAATTAATTTTAAAAATTAAGTCCTACCTGTCTCTAGAGTTGCCATATCATGTCAGAAGAGGTTGACTAGGAATAATTAAGTCTGTGTGAACTGGCATCAAAAGGTAACTTGATTAGCCCTGTTGCTAACTAATAAGGTGCAGCCACAGATATTCCAGATGGCTTTGCATGTTTACAATATTTCTGACTTGATTTCTAACACAGAGATTCTCCACAGCAGTGTGTGAGTGTGTGCAAATACTGCCCAGACGTCAAAGCGTTAAAAGCAACCTCGTCTCCAACAGATCTCATCTCTCTCTCTCTACTTTTCTTTGCTCAGACTGACGTCAGGGTCTGACTGTCTGTGGGTGTGTGTGTGTTTGTGTATGAGAGAGAGAGAGAGAGTTGTGTGGTGTGGTTTTGAAGGCTGGTGCTGTTTAAGACAGGGAGACAGGAATCCGAAGGGTTTGCAATTGATGTGACGGATCTGAGACACATACACACACAGACACTGACATAGAGAGAGGAATCACATACAGGAGTGTGTGTGTGTGTGTGCCTGAGCGGTACAGTCCAGTCCCAAAGGCGGAAGGGCTGGAATGACAGAGAGCTCAGAATGAGTGTTCCTCTGCTGAAAATTGGAGCTGTCCTGAGCACCATGGCCATGGTAACAAACTGGATGTCACAGACCTTGCCCACCCTGGTGGGACTCAACGGCACCAAACTCAGCTCATCACGGAACACCCAAAAAATAGTGAGTGTGCACCTTCTGTCTGCTCTAGGTTATACACGGCTGTCAAAGTCCGTCGCCTCGGAATAACCGGTGTTTATTTTTATTTTGCGTCTGTATCATTAGGGAAGACTTTTTGGAAAAAAAAAGGTGCAAAATGTTCCTCATTAAAGCGCCGTGAAATCCTTCCAATGCAGGCTAGTGGTGAATCATTCAATTCTTTTATTCTAAGTGTTGTTTTCGTTCTGAAAGTTGCTGGATCATTCAGGGTCCTGAGATGTGGGATTCTTCATGTTTGCAAATCCCCAGGGGGCTTTGGATTTTATCCGTTCCTTGGTGGTAGCAGTTTTCAATATCCACTTTAAAACAGAATGCTTCTGGTTGGGGGTGGGGTGGGGGGTGTAAGTATTTTGTAAAGTGGGAGATGCCCAATGTCCCACCAGAACTAATCGTTGGAAATTTTTGGCTTTTCCCCCGAGCAATTCCTCTCTTTTCTCTCAGTGCGGAGGAAGGGTCACTGGACCCGAAACGTTAACTCTGATTTCTTTCCCCAGACCTGCTGAGCTTCTCCAGCAATTTCTGTTCTTGGTTCTGATTTCCAGCGTCCGCAGTTTTTAACATTTAGTTTTTCTCTCTCTCTGTTCTCCTTCCTTCCTTCCTTCCTATCCACCCTCAGTTTTCCTTTCATCTCAAGCACCTTCATCATTTCCAAACCCCTGCTCCCTGATTTTTCCTCTTTTTAATTTTTATTGTCTCTGTCCAGTACGTCCCACTCTCCCCCTCCCCCAATGTTTTAGCTTGTACCTTGTTATATTACTTACCTCTGGATGAGATTTCCCCTCAATGTTATTTTCCAATTCTCCCCCCCTCTCCATGTCTGCATAATGTTCTCTCTCTCTCTCTCCCCCCTCCCAGTATATAACATACTGTGTTTGCCTGTTTGTCTCTCTCTTCCAATGTATATTATTTTTTCCCTCTCTCTCTCTCTCCCACTATTGAATGTTCTCTCTATCTCCCAGTATATCATACATTCTTTCTCTCCTGCATGTAACATTCTTTCTCTCGACTCTCTCTCCTAATGTGTTATATACTCCCTCTCTGTCTCTCTCCCTCTCTCTCCCCCGAGTATGTAACATTCTCTCTCACCCGTTTAATGCTCTCTTTCTGCCTCTCCATTACTGAACGTTTCCCCTCTCTCTCTCGCTAATATTTTTTCACCTCATTCCACTTGTCTCACTTGCATTTATAAGTTTTTTTTTAATATGATCTGTTTCATTAAATGATCCTATTTTTCAAGGTCAGATGTACTGGTGAGCAAAGAGTTAAGTCCCTAAATGTGAAATTCTAGAGTCTGAAATGGAAGGATTGGATTGAGATGTGAGAAACTGGATTTGTTCAAAGATAAAGATCAAAAGATGTCTGACAGCAAAACTGCAGAAGTTCTTAAAGTCTTAAAGGTGACGGTGAAGCGGAGCAAATATTTACATGAGTGATGTTTGCTGTTATTATGTTCAGAAAGGTTGGGTACTATTTTGATTTAGCCATTCATATCTCAGCCTCAGGGGTGTGCAGTTTTAATGGCAAGTATTTGTAATCTCACTGACTGCAATGATGGTATCAGAGACATTAATAACGCACCCAAATGATATTATTTTGAAGATATAGGATAGTGAATTTTTGTGGTTTATTTTATTATGAGTTTTTTTTTAAGAAAAACCTTTTAGTGTCAATTTACTGGTCTATCTCCTCCATGGTTTGCTTTTTCTATGCTTTTGTGATCTTGTCAGTATCTGCTTCCTTCTCAATCTCTCCAACATCACCTTTCCCTCTATTTGGCATTGTCTTTCCTCTCACACAAACATTTTTCTCTCCCTATGTCTCTCCATTTCTCTCTTACTCTGTTTCACTTTCCCTCTATCTCTATTTTCTCTTTCTTTCTGTTGCTTTCTTTTTTCTGTCTTTCTCTCTATCGTTTTGTTTTCTCTCTTTCAGTTTCTCCTGTCTCTCTCTCTCTCTCTCTCTCTGTTTATTTTTCTCTCCATATCTCTTTCTCTCTCTCCTACTCTCCAGTATTTCTTCTTCTTCTTCTTCTTCAAAGAGCCACTGTGAGATTGGAGATGCTGTTGCCAAAAGAGTAGCATTATGCTGTGTCTGGATACAGCAAGCCTAAGGCAGGGATGCCCTGTGTCGAGAGGAACATTCTGTGCACTTAACACAGTCAGTTGTAAATCAAAGGCAATAACAAACCTGAATGCATCTTGCATAATTAAACCACGAAGAAGTATTTCCTGTGTTTTGACAATCTGATAAAGCAAAATCTAAATATGGATTAATCTTTCTATCACTCAGGGAGCTGGGAGTTGAATTGATTCCTAGCAACAGGATGGCTGGTAAACATTTAATTAATCCAGCGATGTTTTAAAGCAAGTTACCATACTATAGGAATCGCTCATCCATGTTAATGAGAACACAAATTAATACCATTTTTCTTTGCTTCATAATAATCGTTTCCCCTGCTAATGTTCTCCCTGACACCGTCAATTGGTTTCTTGCTAGCATATCATTCTGTTTGCCATTGCTTTTCAGCTTGTGTGAGTCCAGGATAATTGTGTTCACGCCCCAATTCGCTTCACACCCCATCTATCACTCATGCACTTAGAGTAAATTACAGTAGAACATAATTGGCAACTGGAATGCTGATTGGTCATTCCTTTTGTCTGTTTGTCTGTCCTACCCCTTCTATTCCTTACCATATGCTCTCCCATGGCCTCATCAGCTGTTCGCTTCAGTTAGTCCACAGACCAGGCCAGATCCCTCGAAAAGGTAGCCCAGACTCTAACTTTGCTAGTTGTTTTAAGCAGAGGTAAAGTGGATATTCCAGGAGGGAATCAGCCGGTCCAACCACTTAGTTTTCAAACAAAACAGAATTTATTTACAAGATTACTGTATGAAACACATGCAACAGAAAACAGAATTCTGAATAACTTAACCTATTGGAAAACCCAACAGATCATCCCAACTTAATGATGCTGTTCCAAATGCCTGCAACAATCCCCATAAACACCCTTTGGCAGAAAATGTTAGATCAAACACAGGGTCTTACAGGAGAGAAGTCCGAGAGAGAGGACCAGCCTGGACCTGCTTCTGTGGGTCCAGAGACCTTTCTTCACACTAGTGTTAAAAAAAGCCAAACCAGAGAAAAGCTGAGCTGGAAGAACTGGCCACACCCCTTTCATTATACAAGTTGTTTTTTTTAAAAAAACTTGAAAGCCTTCTGTCTGAGGCAGTATCTGTTATCTACAATCAAATTGGCCCTAAAATCATACACCCCAGATGTATTGGAGTGTGTGTCATTTACAACCTCTCTAATAATAACCAAGGACAACGTAATCTTGTCAAAGCTGTAGCTTTGTCAGACTGCCCATCACCACCTCGACTCCTCAATCACCAATGTGTGGTCTAATTGTAAAACAGACCTTCATGGATGAGCTGGAAGCCAATGTTGTTCTCTCACAAGAACCTTAACATCCGTTTCCATTCGGCAGTCTGTCAGCTCGCAATGGGATTTGCAACCTTTGCATCCTGGTGGACCTTCAGATCCAACAGAGTATCCATAGCCATGATCTATCATTTGCCCACCATTACAACATCAACATGTGTCTCTCCCATTCCCCACTCAGCATGCTGATTCCCAGCTTCATCATGTCTGTCGTCTTCACTGATGCTAACTTGCCCCCATGTTCACCATTTCACCCATTTAGGTGATATCTCTCTAAACTCTTCTTATTCATATACCTATCCAAGTGTTTTTTAAACATTGTGATTGTATCAGCCTCCGTCACTTCCTTTGACCTATCACCTCCATCCCCACCTCCATTCACCTATTGTACTCTTTGCTACCTTCTCCCCAGTCCCACCCCACCATTTATCACTCCACCTTGGAGGCTCCCTGCCTCTATTCCTGAAATGTTGATTTTCTTGCTCCTCGGATGCTGCCTGACCTGCTGTGCTTTTCCAGCACCACTTTAATCTAAACTCTGGTTTCCAGCATCTGTAGTCCTCACTTTTGCCTCCATCATTTCCTCTGGCAGCCCATTCCGTGCATGCACCATCCTCTGCGTGAAAAAGTTGCCCCTTGTTTCCTTTTTGAATTTTTTCCCTCTTATCTGAAACCTCTAGTTCTGAACTCCACCTCCCCAGGGAAAAGACCTTGTCTATTTACCCTATCCATGCCCCTCATGATATTATAAACCTCTGTAAGGTCACCTTTCAGCCTCCAACATTCCAGGGAGAATACCCCAGCTTATTCAGCCTCTCCCTGTAGCTCAAATCCTCTAACCCTGGCAATATCCTTGTAAATCTTTTCTGCACCCTTTCAAGTTCAATATCTTTCCTACAGATCAGAATTAAACCACAGTATTCCAAACGTGGCCTAACCAATGTCCTGTCAAGTTGTTGGATAAACTCAAACCAAGGCAAGAGAGCAACTTGCAATGAAGAATCTGATTGGATGTCAGCAGTTTACAAGTCTCAAGAGAACAAAATAGAAATTGGAAAAGGTTTAGTGCCTGGCATTGTTGAGCAGCTGCTTTGAGGATGGTAAATTAGGTGACTGGTAACCTGGCATAACGTGACACTGTTTGCCCAGGGCGAGATCTGTGCGCTTCACTTCCCAGAATTGTCTTTGGGATTGGATGGCCAGGCAGAGTCTCCCATTTTCATCACAGAGTGGCCTCACTCCTGTTTCAAGCAGCTGGGTTGTTACCCCATTGGCTTGGACAGGGTATACAGCAGACCTTGGGTACCAACGAGGCAGGTGAACACAAAACACCTCCTCCACCCCACCTACTTCCAGCCCCTTGTTGGGAATCTCCAGTGCCTCCCACTGAATCATTAGAAGTGGATGAGTTTTTCTTCCAAGTCTGCCAATAGTCTCCCTCTTTCTATCAACATCTTTGCTCTGCTAGGCTTGATTAGATTAGATTACTTACAGTGTGGAAGCAGGTCCTTCAGCCCAACAAGTCCGCACCGACCCTGTGAAGTGCAACCCACCCAGACCCATTCTGCTACATTTACCCCTTACCTAACACTACGGGCAATTTAGCATGGCCAATTCACCTGACCCGCACATCTTTGGACTGTGGGAGGAAACCGGAGCACCCGGAGGAAACCCACGCAGACACGGGGAGAATGTGCAAACTCCACACAGACAGTTGCCTAGGCGGGAATTGAACCCGGGTCTCAGGCGCTGTGAGGCAGCAGTGCTAACCACTGTGCCACCGTACCGTGCCATGCCGTGCTTGGGTAAGCATCATTGAAGTTCTTCGTCACATTTGGAAATATTTGAGACGTCATGTGTTCAAGGATTGCAGCAGTAATGTCTCTAGTAAGTGTCTAATTTATTATAGTGTGACTCATTATTGTGAGTAATGTTCAGAGGTTGTCAGTAATGTCTCTATTTATAATGGAAATGGCCACTACAGGTACCTAGATATCATCCCATATGGTTCAGGGAACTGATTAATGCCTTGGTATTTTACCCCATTGCCATAACTCCAAGAAAAATTAATGTTTGCCTTTCACATTGAATAACTTCTATATTCACCATGACTTGGAGGAGCCAGTGTTGGACTGAGCTAGACAAAGTTAAAAATCACACAACACCAGATTATAGCCCAACAGGTTTAATTGGAAGCACTAGCTTTTGGAGCACTGCTCCTTCAGCAGGCACTCTGAAAGCTAGTGCTTCCAAATAAACCTGTTGGGCTATAATCTGGTGTTGTGTGATTTTTAACTTCAATATTCACCACATGGTAGCTCAGTGGTTGACATTGCTGCTGTGCATCACCAAAGACTTAGGTTCAGTCCCAGCCTTGGGTGACTGAGTGTCTGTGTGGAATTTGCACATTCTCCCTGTGTCTGCATGGGTTTCCTCCCACAGTCTAAAGATTAGATTAGATTACTTACAGTGGGGAAACAGGCCCTTCTGCCCAACAAGTCCACACCGACCCGCCACCCACCCATACCCCTACATTTACCCCTTACCTAGCACTACGGGCAATTTAGCACGGCCAATTCACCTGACCCACACATCTTTGGACTGTGGGAGGAAACCCACGCAGACACGGGGAGAACGTGCAAACTCCACACAGTCAGTCACCTGAGGCGGGAATTGAACCTGGGTCTCTGGCACTGTGAGGCAGCAGTGCTAACCACTGTGCCACCATGCCACCCACTGATCTGCAGGTTTGGTGGATTGGCTGTGCTAATTTGCCCATAGTGCCCAGGGGTGTGCAGGCTAGATGGATTAGCCATAGGAAATGCAGGGTTACGGGTGGGTGGGATGCTCTTTGGAGGGGTGCTGTGGATTCAATGGGCCCAAAAGCCCTGCTTCCATGCTGTAGGAATTCTGAGGGATATGGGTCAAAGGTCAGTATGTGGAGTTAGGCTGCAGATCAGCCAGGATCTTATTGAATGGTGGAACAGGCTAGAGGGGCCGAATGGCGCAATCCTGTTCCCATAAAATCTGTCATCCTCACCTGGTTTGGCTCAGCTGTGAGTCTGAACTGTTCTCTGAAATGGCTTAAGATGCCACTCAGTTCCAGGGTAATTAGGTATGAGCAACAAATGCCTTGTCAGTGGTGCCGAGATCCCCTGAAGGAATAAGTTAAATGTGGTGGTTCTGCAGCACAGTTTCCCCAGCCATCAGCTGACATGTTACTGGGTTACAGGGACCAAGGGATTCTGGGTCTAAATCTTGCTCAGGGCTGAGTTTGCCAAGATATGGAAGGTCATTAATTAAGGAGCTACACTGGGGTGCAAGTGGTTCCAACTCCTGTCTGCTAGCCAATTTAAATGGAAGCTGGGTAAACACATGCAGGCAAGAGGAAGAGAAACGTATGAGGACAGGGTGAGATGAATTGGGGTCTGAAGAGACTTGTGTGAAATATAAGTACCAGTTTGTACCAGTTGGCTTCAGTGAGCTGTTAAATTCGATGTAATCTTTCTAATAATAAGGGCAGCTGTGTACAACGCCGTCCAATCAATAGCATTGCCATAGAAACAGCAGATCTTCGTAGTGTCCTGGCTCATGTTTATCCCACAATTAGCACCTGAAATAGACGGTCCAATCATCAGCATCATATTGCTGTTTCGTGGTGGCTTGCTGTGTGCAAATTGGCCACCACATTTCCAACGTCACACCAGTGACTGCATTTCAGAAGCACCTCATCCAGGGTCAACTGATTTGGGATGTCCCAAGCTTTTGGAAGACTAATGGAAATGCAAGTGACACTTGCTCGGGTGCGGAGGTAGATGGCTGATTGAGTGTGGATAGGGTTGGTGCTAAACTGTGATGACTGTTGCGACTGAACTGCCCCCCGTTGCTTCCAGCCGAGAATGGACGTGATTTGCAAGTTGGGAGATGAGGGGAGAAAGACTGAGAAACTTGGGAAATAACATTTAGGAGCAGGAATAGACCATTCAGCCCTTCAAGTCCATTGAATAAGGTCATGGCTGACGTGGTTGGGATCTGAACCGCACTTTTCCGTCTGCACCCCCCAGCCCATAAGCCATGACCCCCTTGTCTGTCAACGCTCTATCTAACTCAGCCTTGCAGGTCATAGAATCGAATCCCGACAGTATGGAACGAGGCCATTTGGCCCATTGAGTCTGCAATGACCCTCCGAAGAACATCCCAGACCCAGGTTCTCATCCTGTCCCCAGAACCTCACGTTTCCCGGGATAAGCGATTTACCTTTTGCTGAACAAAAGAACTGTCTATCTCAGATTAAAAATGAACAACCTATCCAGCACCTACTGCCGTTTTTGGAAAATAGTTCCAAATATCTCGCACCTTTTGTGTGTGCCAGTACTTCCTAACATTTGTCCTGAATGTATACTTCACCAGTTTCCTCATTCCCCTGTCCCCACCTTACCCCAGTTCCAACGGTCCAGCTTAACATCATCCTCATGACCCTCCCATCTGTCAATCTTCCTCCCCACCTATTCACTCGACCCTCCACTCTGACCTATCACCTTTACCCCCACCTCCATCCACCTATTGCACTCTCAGCTACTTTCTTCCCAGCCCCACCCCCCTCCCATTTATCACTCCACTCCCAAGGCTCCCAGCCTCATTCCTGATGAAGGGCTTTTGCCCGCAACGTCGATTTTCCTGCTCCTTGGATGCTGCCTGACCTGCTGTACTTTTCCAGAACCACTCTAATCTTGACTCTCTCCTGAATGGTCTGGTCATAATTCTCAAACTATGCCCCCTAGTTCTACAGTCCCCAACTTTCTAAATTCTAGGGAAAACAGGCCTAATTTGTATAATCTTTCCTCATGAGTTAACCCCATGAAATCCAGGTATCATTCTAGTAAACCTATATTATGCTCTCTATTATACTCTAGCTTCCCTGAGGTATGGTGCCCAGATCTGCTCACAATGCAATTGGTTCTGCTGTAACGCATGTCTCTTCAACATGCATTGGCTATAACGCGATTAACGAGTTTAGATCATTATGTGTAGCATGAGAATTTCCATGACCTGTATCGGCTAAAATGCAATTCCAGCCCCATTAGTTTAAATGGCGTGGCCATTACGCGATTTTCACATAATTGTAGGGTCGCACAGGAGTGGAACTATCACATTATATCAGAACTGACTGTACTCCAAGTGGGGTCTAACCAGGGTTCTGTATAACATCTGCATCCTTGCACTCCACCCCTTTAGATGTAAGGGCCAGTATTCCAATAGCTTTCCTGATTTTATCCCAGGCTTGTCACAAAAAAATCATGATAGTTTCCGAGTCACCATTAGTTTTCAATTCCAGATTTTGTTTTTTGAGTAGCAGTTGAATTCCATCAGCCAGCAGTTGAACCCACACTCCCAGAGGATTATTACTAATCCAGTGACCTTACCACGGTCACCATTAGAGTTAGGTCAGTTCACTCATATTCTGACCAGGCCCACAAACCAAAGTGGCCGCAGCATGCCCCCCCAGTGATACCCTGGAAATGCACAATGTGATTATCGAAATGATGTGCAAATGAAGCAAGCGTGATGTGCCTGTGAATGCTTTGGAGTGCGGTGGAGGCAAGTTCAATTGAGGTAATCTAGGGGACATTGGACGATTGTTGGTGGAATTATAGATGAGGCCACTTCTGGAGCACACTTGCCTTCATTGTCGAGACCTTTGAGTATCGGAGTTGGGATGTTATGTTGGGGTTGTACAGGACATTGGTGAGGCCTCTTCTGGAGTATTGTGTCCAGTTGTTGTTGCCCTGTCATAGGAAAGATATTAACAAGATGGAGAGGGGTTTGGAAGAGATTTAGCAGGATGTTGCAGGGAATGGAGGGTTTGACTTATCGGGAGAGGCTGGATAGGCTGTGTTTTTTTTCACTGGAGCATTGGAGGTTTTTAGAAAGGGCAAACATAACGTGACTGATAGAATCTTTTCCAAGGGTTGGGGATTTGAAGACTAGGGGACATATGCTGAAGGTGATAGGAGAAGATTTAAAAAGGACACGAGGGGCAAATGTTTTACACAGAGGGTGGTTCGTGTGTGGAAAGAACTTCCTGAGGAAGTGGTGGATGTGGGTACAGTTACGACATTTAAAATACATTTGGGTAAGAGTATGACTGGAAAGGTTTGGAGGAATAAGGAACAAGTACAAGCCAGGGGGACTAGTTTAGTTTGGAAACATGGTCAGCAGGGACTGGTTGGACCGAAGGGTCTGTTTTCATGTTAGAACATAGAACATAGAACATAGAAAAATACAGCGCAGTACAGGCCCTTCAGCCCTCGATGTTGCGCCGATCCAAGCCCACCTAACCTACACTAGCCCACTTTCCTCCATATGCCTATCCAATGCCCGTTTAAATGCCCAGAAAGAGGGAGAGTCCACCACTGTTACTGGCAGGGCATTCCATGAACTCACGACTCGCTGAGCAAAGAATTTACCCCTAACATCAGTTCTATACCTACCTCCCTTTAATTTAAAGCTATGCCCCCTCGTAATAGCTGACTCCATACGTGGAAAAAGGTTCTCATGGTCAACCCTATCTAAACCCCTAATCATCTTGTACACCTTTATCAAGTCACCCCTAAACCTTCTTTTCTCCAATGAAAACAGCCCCAAGTGCCTCAGCCTTTCCTCATACGATCTTCCTACAATACCAGGCAACATCCTGTTAAACCTCCTCTGCACCCGTTCCAGTGCCTCCACATCCTTCCTATAGTATGGCGACCAAAACTGCACACAATACTCCAGATGCGGCCGCACCAGAGTCTTATACAACTGCAACATGACCTCAGGACTCCGGAACTCAATTCCTCTACCAATAAAAGCCAGTACGCCATATGCCTTCTTCACAGCACTATTTACCTGGGTGGCAACTTTCAGAGATCTGTGTACATGGACACCAAGATCCCTCTGCTCATCCACACTACCAAGTAGCCGACCATTAGCCCAGTAATCCATCTTCTTGTTACTCTTACCAAAGTGAATCACTTCACACTTAGTTACATTGAACTCCATTTGCCACCTTTCTGCCCAGCTCTGCAGCTTATCTATATGCAGTTGTATTACTCTATGACTCAGAACAATGTGGATGGATATGGTGAAAAGGCAGAAGATTGGCATTCAGTCACCGAATTGTAGGAGGTGCAATGGGCTGAATGGCCTCCTGCTGAACCATAACAATTCGGTGGAATGAGCAGCTGCGTTATTTTTTTTCTCATGATGATCGTCTGATTTCTTTCTCATCAGTGTGAGCAGCTTTTGAAATTAAGGGATTGTGAATGAGCTTATTAAAAACAAAACTTAGGTTTATCTCGCGACTTCACATATCCTTCAAGATGTCCAAAAGTGCTTCTCAATCAATGGATCCATCTGGACTGGGGTTAGTGAATGCTGAAGCCATCTTGGCCGCAGCAAGACTCCAGGAGCATCACAGAATGAATGATATGATACAGATGGTATTGGTTGATTGGGAAACAGGGAGAAGGTCCTACTTTCTTGTCTTACAAGAGAAAATAAGGAAACACATTTGTAGGTTCACAAAGCAAGAGCAACAAATGTCTCTCTCGACTCTGTTTTGAATGATTCTGTAGTAAATACAAGAGACAACTTGCAAGGCTCCCAGATAACATTAACGTTTGGACAGTTCACTCCAGAGGTGATGGTTGTGGACAAATATTAGCAAGAACCTTCTTAGAATAACACCCCCCCCCCCCCCCCCCACCCTTCCACACACACCCCACCCCCACCCCCCATTGGTGCTCTCGCTACTGCCAGTGAGACTTTTCCCATAGATTAATAGAGATGTACAGCACAGAAACCGACCCTTCATTCAACACGTCCATGCTGACCAGATATCCTACATTAATTTACTCCCAATTGCCAGCATTTGGCCATATCCCTCTAAACCCTTCCTAACCATGTAACCATCCAGATGCCTTTTAAATGTTGTAACTGTACCAGCCTCCACCACTTCCTCTGGCAGCTCATTCCATACACGCACCACCCTCTGCGTGAAAAAGTTACCCCCGAGGTCCCTTTTGAAACTTACCCCCTCACCTTAAACCTATGCCCTCGAGTTTTGACTCCCCTATCCTGGGGAAAAGTCTATTCACCCTATCCATGCCCCTCATGATTTTATAAATCTCTATAAGATCACCCCTCAGCTTCTGATGCTCCAGGGAAAACAGCCCCAACCTATTCAGCCTTTCCCTATAACTCAAACACTTCCACCCTGGCAACGTTCTTGTAGATCTTTTCTGAACCCTTTCAAGTTTCACAACATCCTTCCTAGAGTAGGGAGACCAGAATTGAATGCAGTATTCTGAAAGCGGCCTAACCAATGTCCTGTATAGCCCCAAAATGACTACCCAGCTCCAATTCTCAATCCACTGACCAATATAGGCAAGTGTACCAAATGCCTTCTTCACTATCCTGTCTACCTGCAACTCCACTTTCAAGGAACGATGAACCTACACCCCAAGGTCACTTGTTTATCTACACTCCCCAGGACGTAATCATTTAAGTGGGTCTCCCAAGCGGGATGTGAACCCACATGCCTTAGACTCAGGAGCTTTCCACTGAGCCACACCTGACATTGGATTAAGTTTGAGTTCAAGACAAGCTCTTCTGTAAGTCTCTTCTGCAGACATTTTTGACAGTTCCTTATTATTCACCAGTCATACTGACTTTGCAATCAATAACTACAGAACGAGGACAATTCTGATCTGTCTGTTTAATTCCCATCCACCTTGGATGGTTCTGACCTCTCATTGATTCGCTGGCTGGCAGGCAGAATTCTCTCAGTCAATTGTTTTTGTTTGTTGATTTGTTGTTTCCTTTCCTCCTTCCCGACTTATCAGCGGACAGGGAATATTGGAATTTTCTGTATTCAGCTTTTGATGTGCACACCCTCGCTTGCTCAGAGCTGACAGCTCTCTCTCACTGAGAAGCCTCTCTCGGTGGAAGTTCTTTTTTGAACCCTGCGATCAGGTGGGCGATCAATAAGAGAGGCAGGATGTGCCAAAATGCTGGACAGCTAATGAAATGCTGTGTAGACATCACAGTTTATTTGCTAGTGAAGGTGTCAGACGATTCAACTTCTCCAGGCAGTGAGAAAGACAAATTACTCAACAAGTCCGCACGGGCCATGCTCATTGAAAGACGATGTCAATGGCAGCTACATTCTATAGTTTCCATGGGGTTTGTTAGCATCCACCAACTACCAAGCTGTAGTCTTATTCTAACCTCCCACAAGGCAGAAGTAATGGGATGGAGTAGTCCCCCGTTGTCTGGATGAGTGCAGCTCCAGCCAAACTCAAGAAGCTTGACAGCACCCAGGTCGAAACAACCCATTTGATTAATGCCTATGACTGCTATGATGATGCTTTAACATGGTTATTTTGCCATTGGGTTTTTCTTCAAGAGAGTTCGTAAAGGCAGAGATGTCAACATGTCTACTTGAACAATGACAGGGGAGCGGCCCG
Organism: Hemiscyllium ocellatum; assembly: GCF_020745735.1. NCBI lineage: Eukaryota > Metazoa > Chordata > Chondrichthyes > Orectolobiformes > Hemiscylliidae > Hemiscyllium > Hemiscyllium ocellatum. The sequence continues at coordinate 5,637,731 of NC_083445.1, read as the reverse complement.
TTCTCCCAGTACAGGTTTTTTTACTAGTTTGGTTTAGTTGTAGCAGTCAGAGATGGTCCAGGTAAATTTAGGGTCAGGGTGGAATGTGTTGGTGACGTTGATGAATTGCTCAACCTCCTCGCGAGAGCACGAGATGGCGCCAATGCAGTCATCAATGTAGCGGAGGAAGAGGTGGGGAGTGGTGCCGGTATAATTACGGAAGATCGACTGTTCTACGTAGCCAACAAAGAGACAGGCATAGCTGGGGCCCATACGGGTGCCCATGGCTACCCCTTTAGTCTGGAGGAAATGGGAGGATTCGAAGGAGAAATTGTTATTGGTGAGAACCAGTTCGGCCAAACGAATGAGAGTGTTGGTGGAAGGGGACTGTTGGGGACGTCGGGAGAGGAAGAAACGGAGGGCTTGGAGGCCCTGGTCATGGCGGATGGAGGTGTAGAGGGATTGGATATCCATGGTGAAGATGAGGAGTTGGGGGCCGGGGAAACGGAAGTCTTGGAGGAGGTGGAGGGCGTGACCAGGCAACATCCTGGTTAATCTCCTCTGCACCTTTTCCAATGCTTCCGTATGCTTCCTATAATGGGACAACTAGAACTGTACACAATACTCCATTTGAGGCCATACAATTGCAGCATGATATCATGACTCCGGAACTCAATCCCTCTACCAATAAAGCCTAACACACCGTATGTCTTCTTAACAACACATCAACTTGGGTGGCAGCTTCAGGGATGTGCATTGTGTACAGATTGCCTGAGGAGGTGGTAGAGGTAAGTACATTTTAAAGGCATTTGGACAGGTACAGAGATAAGAAAGGGTTTAGATGGATAGAGGCCAAATGCAGGAAAATGGGACTAGGTTAGTTGAGAAAACCTGGTCAGCATGGACAAGGTTGGGCTGAGAGGACTGTTTCTCTGCTGTTATGACTCTACAAACTCTTTTAAAAGCACGGTACACTGGCAACTTTGGAGAGATTAAAATCCAGGATGTGCCAAATTGGAGAAGTGAGAGGTAGTGTCATAGAGATGTACAGCACGGAAACAGACCCTTCGGTCCAACCCGTCCGTGCTGACCAGATATCCCAACCCAATCTAGTCCCACCTGCCAGTATCCAGCCCATATCCCTCCAAACCCTTCCTATTCATATACCCATCCAGATGCCTTTTAAATGTTGCAATTGTATTAGTTTCCACCACTTCCCCGGCAACTCATTCCATACCCGTACCATCCTTTGTGTGAAAAAGTTGCCCCTTAGGTCTCGTTTATATCTTTCCCCTCTCACCCTAAACTTATGCCCTCTAGTTCTGGACTCCCCCACACCGGAGAAGAGAGTTTGCCTATTTATCCTACCCATGCCCCTCATGATTTTGTAAATCTCTATAAGGTGACTCCTCAGCCTTCGATGATCCAATTGAAAACAGCCCCAATCTCTCCCTACAGCTCAAATTCTCCAACCTTGGCAACATCCTTGTAAATCCTTTCTGAACCCTTTCAAGATTCAGAACTCCTTCTGATAGGAAGGAAACCAGAATTGCACATCATATTCCAAAAGTGAACTAACCAATGTCCTGTACAACCGCAACATGACCTCCCAACTCCTGTACTCAATACTTTGACCAATAAAGGAAAGCATACCCCAAACGCCTTCTTCACTATCCTATCTACCTGCAACTCCACTTTCAAGGAACTATGAACCTACACTCCAAAGTCATTTTGTTCAGCAACGCTTCCTAGGACATTATCATTAAGTGTATAAGTCCTGCTAAGATTTGCTTTCCCAAAATGCAGCACCTCGCATTTATCTGAATTAAACTCCATCTGCCACTTCTCAGCCCATTGGCCCATCTGGTCCAGATCCTGTTGTAATCTGAAGTAACCTTCTTCACTGTCCACTACACCTCCAATTTTGGTGTCATCTGCAAACTTGCTGACTGTAACTCTTATTCTCACATCCAAATCATTTATACAAATGATGAAAAGTAGAGGACCCAGCACCGATCCTTGTGGCACTCCACTGGTCACAGGCCTCCAATCTGAAAAACAACCCTCCACCACCACCCTCTGTCTTCTACCTTTGAGTCAGTTCTGTATCCAAATGGCTAGTTCTCCTTGTATTCCATGAGATCTAAGCTTGCTAATCAGTGTCCCATGGGGAACCTTTTCGAATGCCTTACTGAAGTCCAAATAGATCATGTCTACCACTCTGCCCTCATCAAACCTCTTTGTTGGCTCTTCAAAAACCTCAATCAAATTTGTGAGACATGATTTCTCACGCACAAAGCCTTGTTGACTATCCCTAATCAGTCCTTGCCTTTCCAAATACATGTACATTCTGTCCCTCAGGATTCTCACCAACAACTTGCCCACCATCGACGTCAGGCTCACTGGTCTATAGATCCCTGGCTTGTCTTTACTGCCCTTCTTAAACAGTGGCACCATGTTAGCCAACCTCCAGTCTTCCGGCACCTCACCTGTGACTATTGCTGATACAAATATCTCAGCAAGGGCCCAGCAATCACTTCTCTAGGTTCCCACAGAGTTGTAGGGTATACCTGATCGTGTCCTGGGAATTTATCCCCTTTTATGTGTTTCAAGACATCTGGCATTTTCTCCTCTGTAATATGGACATTTTTCAAGGTATCACCATCTATTTCCCAACAGTCTATATCTTCCATATCCTTTTCCATAGTAAATACTGATGCAAAGTACTCGTTTAGTATCTCCCCTATTTTCTGTGGCTCCACACAAAGGCCGCCTTGCTGATCTTTGAGGGGCTCTATTCTCTCCCTAGTTACCCTTTTGTTCTTAATGTATTTGTAAAAACACTTTGGATTCTCTTTAACTCTATTTGCCAAAGCTATCTCATGTCCCCTTTTTGCCCACCTGATTTCCCTCTGCCTTTATACTCTTTTAAGGATTCACTCGCTCTGTCCTGTCAATACCTTATCCACCCCTCAATTTCTTTAGTTATCCAGCATTCCCTGCACCTACCAGCCTTTTCTTTCACCCTGACAGGAATATACTGTCTCTGGACTCTTGTTATCTCATTTCTGAAGGCTTCCCATTTTCCAGCTGTCCCTTTACCTACGAATATCTGCCCCCCAATCAACTTTGAAAGTTCTTGCCTGATACCATCAAAATTAGCCTTCCTCCAATTTTGAACTTCAACTGGTAGATCTAGTCTATCCTTTTCCATCACTATTTTAAAACTAATAGAATTATGGTCGCTGGCCCCAAAGTGCTCCCCCACTGACACCTCAGTCACCTGCCCTGCCTTATTTTCCAAGAGTAGGTCAAGTTTTGCACCTTCTCTAGTAGGTACATCCACATACTGAATCAGAAAGTTTTCTTGTACACACTTAACAAATGCTTCTCCATCCAAACCTTTAACACTATGACAGTCCCAGTCTATGTTTGGAAAGTTAAAATTCCCTACCATAACCACCCCATTATTCTTACAAATAGCTGAGACCTCCTTACAAATTTGTTTCTCAATTTCCCTCTGCCTATTAGGGGGTCTATAATACAATCCCAATAAGGTGATCATCCTTTTCTTATTTTTCAGTTCCATCCAAATAACTTCCCTGGATGTATTTCCAGGAATATCCTCCCTCAGTACAGCTGTAATGCTATCCCTAATCAATAACCCAATTCCTCTTCCTCTCTTGCCTCCCTTTCCGTCCTGACTGTAGCATTTGTATCCTGGAACATTAAGCTGCCAGTCCTGCCCATCCCTGAGCCATGTTTCTGTAATTGCTATGATATCCCAGTCCCATGTGTCTAACCATGCCCTGAGTTCATCTGCCTTCCCTGTTAGGCCTCTTGCGTTGAAATAAATGCAGTTTAATTTATCAGTCCTCCCCTGTTCTCTGCTTTGTCCCTGCCTGCCCTGTTTGACTCACTTCTTTTTTCATTCCTCAGTATTTCCCTGGGTCCCACACCCCCCACTTCCCCTTACTGGTTTAAATCCTCCTGAGCAGTGTCAGAAAACTACTGTGTACCCAGAGGACATAGATTTAAGATCATTTTACAGTGGAGGACATTATTTTTAACTCAACGATTTGTAATGCGCTGTTTGCTTACCTTTTTCATGGGGTGTGGGCATCACTCATTTGTTGCCTATCTTTAATTGACTTAGAATGGAATCTCTCGCTGGGCTATTTCAGAAGGAAGTTAGTAGCCAAAGCCATTGCTGTGGTTCTGGAGTCACATGTAGGCCAGGCCTGGTAAAGATGGTAGATTTCCTTCCCTAGAGAATATGAGTGAACCCAGGTTGGGGTACTTTGAGCAATTGGATATAGTTGTCATGGACATCATCACTGAAACTAGCATCTAGTTCCAGGTTTATGAATTGAATTTAAGTTCTCCAAACCTCTGTTGGCATTATTATAATATGCCTTCATCTTTGACTGAGCACAAAACATTGTGGAAAGAGCAGTGGAGGGGTGTGTGTGTGTGTGTGTGTGTGTGTGTGTGTGTGTGTGTGTGTGTGTGTGTGTGTGTGTGTGTCTAACCTTCCAATGGGCTGTCCCATATTCGACAGGCTGAACGGCCTGTTCCTGTGCACTCAGGTTCCCTGATCATTTTAGGTTCTCTCCTGAGGTGTGGCCACTAGGAGTTGGTATTAAGGGGAATTAGCAGACAAATCAGCTCTCTTTAAAGTTTGAAGTGGGTTAAAGGAAATGGACAAAGATAAAGCTTTTAAAAAAAATCCCCCACTGAAAGCAAAAAAGTCTAAGAAAAAATTACAGCAACGACGAGCAGAGTTTGTCTGTGCCAGTCTGTTCTGACTATGTGTCAAATGAACAGGGCTTAAGCAGTTGAAATCTCTTACCAAATGGGCATCTTCAAGCACCTTCTGCCAACTGCCATATTAAATATGATTATCCCCATTGTATAAGTCCTTTGAGTGCCAGTCCCTACTGCAGTCAGATCTGCTGGGCTGTTACCTTGGGTACCATCTAACCTATTCAGACTAATTAACAAGAGCAATGGTTTCATCTTAACCAGGGTCTGTGTTAGATAGGTTAGTAAACGTAGTCTAATCATAATGTCCCTATGACAGCCTGCCATTGATTTCCTCGTAGCTTCAAATGATTTTCTCAAGATTTTACTGTTGCCAACAGAATTTCATGGACTGATTAACAAGCATGCATATTGAATGGAACATTGGCTGTCTCCATAATTGATCTTATTTTGTGGTATGAGTGCATGTCGATAATGAGAATATCCTTTTTCATAAACTAAAAATGTGAGCACATCCGATTATTTCCTTAAACATAAGCCGGCACAGCACAGTTTATCACCGCCTGTCTGTTTGACCCTTATGATGTACAGAAATTCTAAATCACCAGGAGACCAGCAGAAAGCAGCAAATTCGTGTCAATCAGCAGGGAAAGCAGAGGTCACAAGAAATCCAGAACTGAGCTAATGGCATCCAGACAGGGATAAGATCGCTTATAGTGTTGAGAGCAACTCTTTCTCAGAGCTGCATGCTGCAATGATAAGTCTAGAGAGGCAGCACTGTTATGATCCTAGCGAGCATTGTGTCACCTTTTTGGTATCGCTGCTCTAATTATCTCCCTCTCTTTCCCCAGAGCCCTGCAGTTTTTCTTCCATTTTCTAGGGTATATCCAATTTCCATCCAGAACTGCATTCCAGACCATCACAGCACGCTGGCTGGAATTTTCCCAGCCCTGGACCCATGGAGCTATTGATGGTCCAGTTGGAAAAACAGGGGGAGATCAGCAGAAATTGACACTGAGACGAGAAAACTCCAATTCTTCAACCAAGAATTGAACGGTGAAATGAGAATCTCACTAGTGGCTGAGAACTGGCCTGTCTGGTGAAATGAGAATCTCACTAGTGGCTGAGAACTGGCCTGTCTGTATCTGTTTCCATTGCCATTGATACCTAAGCTCACCTCATTGATGTGCTGTTTCCTATTCCCCCACCTTGCAGGTATAAACTAGATGGTAACAATTTCTGAGTGAACGTTGAAGTGGATACTTAGTGACTCCAGTTCATTCAAACTTGAACCTTGGCAATCAGAGACCACCATCTCAGGGCGCACCCACGGACTGTGACTGCCTCATAGAACCATATAGCCACAGAGTTATACAGCACGGAAACAGTGGTTCAACTCATCCATGTCGACCAGGTTTCCTGAACCAAACCAGTGCTAGTTACCTGCATTTGACCCATATCCCTCTAAACCTTTGCTACTCTTGTAGCTATCCAAGGATCTTCTAACTGTTAAAACTGTAACTGCATCTCCCACTTCCTCTGTCAGTTACGCACACAAACAACCCTCTTGTGTGAAAATGCTGCCCCTCAGGTCCTTTTTAAATCTTTCTCCTCTCACCTTCAAAATATTCCCTCGAGTTTTGAGATTCCCCACTCGAGGGAAGGGACTGATTAGACTATTTACAGTGTGGAAGCAGGCCCTTTGGCCCAGCAAGTCCATACCGACCCACCATCCACCCATTCCGCTACATTTACCCCTTTTACCTAACACTACGGGCAATTTAGCATGGCCAATTCACCTGACCTGCACATCTTTGGACTATGGGAGGAAACCGGAGCACCCGGAGGAAACCCACGCAGACAAGGGGAGAATGTGCAAACTCCACACAGACAGTCGCCTGAGTCAGGAATTGAACCGGGTCTCTGGCGCTATGAGGTAGCAGTATTGACCACTGTGCCACCGTGCCGGACCTTTCTCTGTTCACCTTATCTATGACCCTCATAATTTTATAAACCTCAATAATGTCATCCCTCAGCCTCCCATATTCTATTGAGAAATGCCCCAGCCTATGCAGCCTCTCCCTATAACTCAAACCCTCCAGTCCTGTCAACAGCCTGGTAAATATTTTCTGAACCCTCTCCATTTTCATAATATCCTCATAGTTAAGAATCCGTTTACTCTGCTTTGGCTCTGTAACCCGATCAGTTAATTGAGATCAATCAAACTCAATTTCAAATATTTCCACTGACGCACTCCTTCCCCCAGAATCTACGACCTTTGATGGAGAGAGTTCCAGACTTCTTCACCTTTTATGTGAACAATTATTACTTGTAATCACCTCAGAACAATCCAGATCTAATTATAAGGTTATGGCACTGGGTTTTGGATGCCCCCAGCAATATCTCTGTGTTTATTCATTCACGGGATGAATGGGCCAGCATTTGTTTCCCATTCCTAATTGCCACCGGAGAATGTGATGGTGAGCTGCCTTAATCCATTGTAGGTCGACCCACAATGCTATTAAGGAGGGAGGTCCAGGATTTTGACCCAGCGACAGTGAAGGAACAGCGTTATATTTCCAAGCCAGGGTGGTGATTGGCTTGGAGACGAGCTTGCGGCTGCATTATTGAATGCTTCTGAACATCTGAAAAATCCGCAATTCGATCACCCCTTAATCTTGATGAAGGAGCCTTGATCTTGAGTGAAGGTGAATCATCTCAAACATAAAGTTAAAAATCACACAACACCAGGTTATAGTCCAGCAGGTTTAATTGGAAGCACACTAGTTTTCGGAACGTCGCTCCTTCATCAGTTAATCACCTGATGAAGGAGCGTCGCTCCGAAAGCTAATGTACTTCCAATTAAACTTGTTGGACTAACCTGGTGTTGTGTGATTTTTAACGTTGTACACCCCAGTCCAACACCGGCATCTCCAAATCATCTCAAACATAGAGAGGCTGTAGGCAGGAGGTTTAATCAGAGCTGGTCTGATCCTTTGGCCACACAAAGCTTGCAACGTGAAAGTGATTCATTAGTGCATAATAGCTTCATGGACAACCTACACTGTTTTAATTCCAACGACCAGATAATTTTGTACTTTATTTTGCAAAAAGTCCTTCCTTTTGTGTTGTTTCACTCAAATTATTGGAAAGTCTGTTAACAAGTCCAAGTAATTAAGAATATAGCAACGCAATTAAAAGGATTAGATTGCATTACACACAACAGCCACCTCTACTGTACTGCAGTAACTCCAGCTCATTAAACCCTGTTAACGAGATCAAGGGAGTTCCAATCCGTTGCACTGGTAGACTTGAGGGAACGAGGGAGAACAGTGTTTGTACACTGATAATACAGTGGAGTTCTTTCCTCTAACTAAATGTTGAGGGGTGAACAAATCTATCGCTTTATGCGCCTTCTGATCTCAGCTGCTTATTAATTCTCTGAACACTGGAGATTATTGCCAGATGATAAAAAAATCTCAGCAGAGCTGAAAATGTGTTGCTGGAAAAGCGCAGCAGGTCAGGCAGCATCCGAGGAGAAGGAGAATCGACATTTTGGGCATGAGCCCTTCTTCAGGCCAAAGGGCTTCAGGAAAAAATCTTAGCACTCCATTTGACCCCAGCATGCTTCAAACCTGATGTCCTACACGCCACCTGACGAAGGAGCAGCCCTGTGGAAGCCTTTGATTTTAAGTAAATCTGTTGGACTTTAACCTGGTGTCATGTGACATCCGACTACGCTTGAGAGTGTGTTGCTGGAAAAGCACAGCAGGTCGGGCAGCATCTGAGGAGCAGGAGAATCGACATTTCCGGCCGGAGCCCTTCAGGAGGATTCCTGATGAAGAGCTCCGACCCAAAGCGTCGATTCTGACTTGCTGCGCTTTTCCAGCAACACACTCTCGACTCTGATCTCCAGCATCTGCAGATCTCACTTTCTCCTAGTTGATTTCTGACTATGTCCTACTCATCAGTGACACTGCTTTCCACAGAAGTCTTCAAACTCAGTCTATACTACTAAATATACAGCGTTAACATCTCCAAGGTTAAAAGAAAAAATTCCATTACAGGATATGGGTGCCACTGCTAAAACTATCTGTTTTTTTTTTGAGTTGTGCATGTGTAGGTGCAAGACATGGTGAAAACATCAAATAACTTTATTAATATTCCACCACCAGAAACATAAACACCCATGTGGCCAAGGGACTACTGACAAGCAAAACCCAGAGTGACCAATGCTAAAGCTATCATTTATTGCCTGTTCCCAATTACTTTGGGAAGGTGCTGGTGAGTCACCTCCTTAAGAACAACTGAATGTTTCCTGGGCCATTTCAGAGGACAGTTACGAGTCAATCCTATTACTGTAGGTCTGGAGTGATATGTAGGCCAGACGAGGTAAGGATGGCAGATTTCCTTCCTAAAAAGGATATTAATGAACTAGGTGAGATTTTATAGAAGTTTGGTCGTTACATATTCACAGTATAGCATTGATTACCTCAGTTGATTGGACAGTTGGTTTACAATGCAGAGTGATGCCACTCAGCATGAGTTCAACTCCAGCACCAGCTGAGATTACTGTGAATGACTCTCCTTCTCAGCATTCCCCTCTGCCTGAGGCCTGGTGATCCTCAGGTCAAACCACCTCCAGTCATCTCTCACTGATGACCTTTGCTGAGTCACTGAATTCACTATCTAAGTTTGTCATGGGTTTCTAGTCCAGTGGGGTGGCACAGTGGCTGGCACTGCTGTCTCACAGTGCCAGGGACCTGCGTTCGATTCCAACCTCAAGTGACTGTCAGTGTGAAGATTGCACATTCTCCCTGTGTCTGCATGGGCTTCCATCGGGTGCTCCGGTTTCCTCCCACAATCCAAAGATGTGCTGGTTAGATGAACTAGCCATGCTAAATTACACATAGTGTTCAGGGTTGTGTAGATTAGATGCATTAGTCTGAGGTAAATACAGGATAATAGGGTAGGTAAATGGGTCTGGGAGGGTTTCTGTTTGGAGGGTCAATGTGGACTTGTTGGGCCAAAGGCTGTTTCTATATAGATTCTCCATAGGGATTCTAAGATTCAATGTCCCAGCATCCAAACATGCACACAGCAATCTCCCACAGATAGTGTTGAACTAACCCATTGTTTGATGATATTGAGAAATGTATTAGATGACATGCTGGGAAGATTGATTCCTCTCCCCTTCAAAATTATACCCTACGGTCTTTTACATCCACCCTTAATATCTGAAAGACAGCACTTCTGATACTGCACCACTCGCTCAGTAGTGTACTGAGAACGGCCACCCAGACCTTGTGCTCTGACCTCTGGAGTGGGACTTGAACCCACCACCATTTGAGTCACAGTCAGAAGTGCCATCCAGTGATTCACGCCTAAAATGGTTTTCATTAAGATTCAGGAAAGGCCAGTGGTTTGAACATCGACCAGCTGTTGTAGCTAATAGTCCTGATGGACTTCGGCTGTAAAACTGTCACCTGCTGAAAGTCCCAGTGCTCATTAACAGTCCAGCACCAGAAGATGACAAGCAGTGCCCTGTCTCTCCTATTCCTGTTGAACACAAAGAACTGATCAAAAATGCAAGTCATCAAGGAGGCCATGCAGCCCATTGTGGCTGTACTAGCTTTTAGAAAGAGCTTTCCAATTAGTCTCACTCTCCCCAGCTCTGTCTCTAGAGCCCTGCAGGTTTCCCCCTTTGAAGCATTCGTCTAGTTCCACTGAAAGCATGAAAAATAGAAAGCTGGCCTGCTATACAATATGATTACAGATAATCTTAGGCTTTGCTGCTCAAATCCTTTGATTCTTTGAGAGTCTAAAAACCCATTCATCTCAGCCTTTACCCTTTTGGAATCTGTTTCACCTCTTGCTGGCAACAAGTTCCAGGTCACATCTCTCTGCATTTTCACACAAAAAAATGTTTCCTCATCTAACTCTGGGACTTTGCTCTTTGCTTTGTTCACAGAAGGGGAGGGGTGTTGCAGAGTTACCGTTGAAATCCGACTGAATCCCAGAGTGGATGGGCCATCAGTTTGTAGACTCTTTTCAGACTGAGGAGTTCCAAGCTCAGCCCAACTCCTGGTCGCAGAACTGCTCCTCGGTCGGTAATTCACAACCTGGCAGCTGAGGGGGCTGTCTGCTGTGTGAAACACAATCCTGGCCATGCTTGTATGATAGAGGCACTGCAGTGAGATTGAGGTTAGAAGGTGTGTTGTGGCAGAACCATAAAAGGCCACTGTTTAATAAAAGAAGGTACAACAACAGGTAAAGGATTTTCACAAGAATGCTTTATAAAACTCAGTCTTCACATTGTTTCCTATTTGAAATAAAACAATTTCAAATCCAATTGCTGTTTTCACTGATCCCTGACTCTTCTGGGAAATGCTGGATGTTTAAGATGATGGACCCAAGGAAATGGAAAAACCTTTAGTTTTCTCCACGGCATCTGACTGAGTCTAATACAGAAACAAATACTCCTGTACCCTTGCAGTTCTGATAATTCTGCAACATCTTACATTTTCCCCAGTCCCCCTGCTATAGGAATGATGTTGTTAAACTTGAGACCGCTCAGAAAAGATTTACAAGGATGTGACCAGGGTTGGAGGGCTTGAGCTACAGGGAGAGGCTGAATAGGCTGGATAAGGTAAATAGATAAGGTCATTTTCCTAGGGTAGAGGAGTTCAAAATTAAAAAACATAGTTTAGGGTGAGAGGGGAATGATTTGAAAGGGACCCAAGGGCCAATTTTTTTCACGCAGAGGGTGGTGCTTGTATGGAATGAGCTGCCAGAGGAAGTGGTGGAGGTTGGTACAATTACAATATTTAAAAGGCATCTGGATTGGTACATGAATAGGAAGGGTTTAGAGAGATATGGGCCAAGTGCTGATAAATGGAACTAGATTAATTTGGATGTTAATTAATTAGGATATCTGGTTGGCATGGATGATTTGGACCGAAGGGTCTGTTTCCGTGCTGTCCATCTCTATGAGTCTATGAGTATAATGTCCCTCCTTTAATAGGACCACATCTTGTCTTCTGCAAAGTTTGGTGTTGTTCTTGTTAACGATGTTGCTGTTGTCTACTTATTCTCAAGGAGTGATGTTAATGTCTTTCGCTTCCTTTAAAGGGATGGGGCTAATATATTCACCTCCTGTTAAAGAAACAGATTTTCTGTAATATGTCTGCTTGAAAGAGTATTGCCATTGTATTTATATATGCGATCGCTGTTACGCCTTGTGTTGAGCTTGACACCTCGATTGATGTTCGTTTTGCTGTGGAGCACATTTTGCAACACATCAAGCCGCAGATTTCCAGCGTTAGCGTTCCCCACTAGGCTCCTTCGTGTCTTTTGCCTTTCGGTTGCTGAGAGACGGTGAGAGAAAGCAGACGGTGAGCTGTAAACGCAGAGGGTGAAATACAAGGGAAGCAGAGAAAACCTGAGCATGTCTCTCGGCAAATCAGCGGTCCCAAGTTGTTGGCCTCACTTACCAACCCCAACCACATCCCTATATTGCTAAACGCTGCTTCCATTATCAAACATGTGACTACAAGGTTTGTACATCTGTCCCTCATCCTATGGTTAAAAACCCTTTTGCAGTCCTTTATTCCAGTATAGTAACACTCAGAAGGTTTCTGCATTTAATAAGTGCCTCACCTGATCTCAGGAAATCTCAAAGCACTTCACAGCCAGTGATTAACTTTCAGTTTGTAGGGATTGTACTAACGGAGGAAAGCTGGTTGTTGTAGCTAGGACAAACAGAAAGTGTAAGGATGACAGATTCATCTGTTTAATGTTGATTGAAGATAAACATTGGCCAGGTCCCTACAATGAATTGGCTGGCTCATCTTTGGGGTTGTGCCATTGGGTTTAGTGAGTGGAAAAGCTGTTGGGTAAATGTCTCGTCTTAAAAGCAGTGGCTCTAACAGAGGAGCAACACCCCACTGGGAGGTTCAGCCTCAACTATGAACTTAAACATAGAAGAAAACATACAGGAGTAGGCTATTCAGCCCTTCAAGCCCGTTCTGCCATTCAGTATGGAGGCTTTTAAAATCATGAGAGACATGGATGGGGTAAAGAGACAAAGGTCATTTCCCTGTGTTGGGCAGGTCCAGAACTAGAGGGCATAGGTTTAAGGTGAGAGGGAAACGATTTAAAAAGGGACCTAAGGGGCAACTTTTTCATCCAGATGGTGGTATGTGTATGGAATGAGCTGCCAGAGGAAGTGGTGGAGGCTGGTACAATTGCAACATTTAGATTAGATTAGATTACTTACAGTGTGGAAACAGGCCCTTCAGCCCAACAAGTCCACACCGACCCGTCAAAGTGCAACCCACCCATACCCCTACATTTACCCCTTATCTAACACTACGGGCAATTTAGCATGGCCAATTCACCTGACCCGCACATCTTTGGACTGTGGGAGGAAACCGGAGCACCCGGAGGAAACCCATGCAGACACGGGGAGAACGTGCAAACTCCACACAGTCAGTTGCCTGAGGCAGGAATTGAACCCGGGTCTCTGGTGCTGTGAGGCAGCAGTGCTAACCACTGTGCCACCGTGCCTCCCAAAGGCATCTGGATGGGTAAATGAGTAGGAAAGGTTTGGAGAGATATGGGCCAAGTGCTGGCAAGTGGGACTAGATTAATTTAGGATATCTGGTCAGCATGGACGAGTTGGACTGAAGGGTCTGTTTCCTTGCTGTATATCTGTATGACTCTGTGACTCCAAGTCTGTTCATTCCACTCAGTTTCCTGTTCCTGTTATCTCCCCCATACCCTTTGATCCCTTTATCCCCAAGAATTAAATCTGACCCCTTTTTGAAAGCGTTTAATGCTTTGGCCTCAACCACGTTCTGTTGGGAGAGCGTTCCATGGGCCAACCATTGTCAAAGGGAAGAAATCTCTCCTCAGCTAAGAAACCTGAACGCAGAGGTAAGTCCCAGCAGCCTGTGTGTAGGACCCAGACTGCACAGAGCCAAGTTGGCGGGTATTTAGGACGACTCCCCAGCCTCACCGTGACTTCCCTGAAAAGCTGCTGATTGTACCGATTCCAATTCTGCCTCGAGCTGCTGACCTTTCATTCAATTTCTCTCCTCCTCTGCAGACTCTTTTCCCAAGTCCCGAGGAAGGCTGGGAAATCTACAGCTCCGCCCAGGATCCGGATGGGAAGTGCATCTGTGCAGTGGTGGCCCAGCGGAGCATGTGCTCGCGGGATGCACGCAGTAAGCAACTCCGACAGCTGCTCGAGAAGGTACGGATGTGGGTGTTATCTAATAAAGGAGGGGGTGCAGGCTGACTAACCCCCAGACAGGGCATCCCACATCCCACCTCAGCTTACTTTCTCCAATTGTCTTAAAATCTGTGCCCCGCTAATTCTTCAGCTGAGGAGAAAGTCAAATCTCCACTGAATGTTCTCTCAGCTCAAGCTCAGACTGTGCAGTCTTGCCATCCCCTGTGACTGCAGTGCGTCTTCATTGCTATTATAATGGTACATCCCACTCCCGACATCCTCAGTGCCTTGTCACTGGTCAACCAAGCCAGCAGTCTTGAGAAGGCTTGTGTGCATCCTGCTGGTCTCTGCTTGAACCCAGACCCTTGTACATCATCCAAAGTTAGACTGGGTAACCCTCCCGGGAGCCATAGCAGACTTCTTAAATCATTGGTATGCTCATATATTAATGTAGGTCTTTGAAAGGCAGAGATGAAGTACTTTGCAGGTTAATTAACAGGCAGGAGTCAACGGAAAGTATATTATTATTTCATTTCTTCAGGGAATAATGTGTATATAGAAATGTTGACCTGGTTGGTTGCCAAATATCATTTAATTATCTCAATAATGTTGTTGATAATTTCTATATGCAGACAGTGTGGCAATTAAAATGAAATCTTCCCTTAGTTTAGTAAACAGTCCTCTGTCTAGAGTGTTGTTTTATTTCGGTATGCTCTAGCTATGATACAGTTGTGCAGGGTCTGCACAGTTCAAGGAGGGAGAAAAGTGAGGACTGCAGACGCTGGAGATCTGAGTCAAGAGTGCTGGAAAAGCACGGCAGGTCAGGCAGCATCCGAGGAGCAGGAGAATCGATATTTCAGGTGGGAGGGGGAGCCCAGTGTCCCTGTCCACAGTTCTGTCATTTGAGAAGGAGGTGGGATTTGGGGTATTGGCCGTTTTGCATTTTGTTACCCATCATTTCTTGCCCTTGAAGTAAGTGGCTTGCTCGGCAGTTCATTACAGAGGAAAGCTATGATTTAACCACAAGTTGCTGTGGGTCTGGAGTCATATGTCGGCCAGACCAGGTAAGGATGGCAGATTTCCTTCACTGAAGACTGTTGGTGTGTGTCGTCAGTCTGTTACTGGATCTCAGTTAGGTGATCGCTTGACAGAAGTTAAAGACAAAAATGGAATCACTCCTTCATCAAGACAACAAAGAAATGTTTCAGTTACTAAACGTTAAAACGATTCTTGAGATTGAAAAGTCAAAGTTACCATAGTCCCAGAAAACCATAGATCAAAACCATAGGGGCTCTTGTGGTGCAGTGATAGTATCCCTACCTCTGAGCTAGAAGGACTGGGTTCAAGACCCACTCAATCCAGGGGAGTTTGTCTAAACACGTTGATTTTAGCACGGTGGCACAGTGGTTAGCACTGCTGTCTCACAGCGCCAGGGACCTGGGTTCAATTCCCGCCTCAGGTGACTGACTGTGTCGAGTTTGCACGTTCTCCCCGTGTCTGCATGGGTTTCCTCCGGGTGCTCCGGTTTCCTCCCACAGTCCAAAGATGTGTGGGTCAGGTGAATTGGCCATGCTAAATTGCCTGTAGTGTTAGGTAAGGGGTAAATGTAGGGGTATGGGTGGGTTGCGCTTCGGCGGGTCGGTGAGGACTTGTTGGGCCGAAGGGCCTGTTTCCACACTGTAAGTAATCTAATGAGAAAAAAATATTCAGAAGTGTTATGAGACATCCCTAGTGCAGGTGGGACTTGAATCTGGGCCTCCTGGCTATGAGATAGAGACAGTATCATTGTCTCTCAAGTGTCCCCCCAGACCGCTCTCATTAGGAGAGATGACTGGTGCTGAGATTAGTCTAAAAGTCACAGTAATTACCAGGGCGTGTTAATGCTCATCTGTTCAATGCCACTGCCTACAGATTGCATCAGGAAGGTTTTATTTTATAGAGGGCTCTCACTCTGTGAGAACCAGTACAAGTAAAGTCTCACTGACTCTCACACAGCACAGAAGGAGGCCATTCAGCCCATTGTCTCTGCTTTGGTCAACATCGATCTGACTGCACTGATCCTATTTCAGCACCGCTGGATCCTATGGCAATGTAAATGAATAATTAAATACTGCTTAAACATTACAAAGTATTCTGACTCAATTACTCTTTTCAGGTAACCTGCTCCTGAATCTCACTACCCACCGGGTGAAAAGGTTCTCCTCAAATGTTCTTTTAGCTTTCTACCTCGATGGTCCCTGCTTATTAACCCCTGACTAATGGAAAAAGTGCCTCCCTCTCCCCCCTATTTGTGCCCCTCATAATCTAACTCACCTCTGTCAGGTCCCCTCTCAACCTTCGCTGTTCCAGTGAAAACCACCCCGACCTTTCCAACCTTTCTTCAAATCACAGACCCTCCAGTCCATACAGCATCCTGGTAAATCCCCTGGGCTCCTTCTCCAGTGTCATCACATCCTCCATGTAATCTGATGACAAGAACCACACAGTACTCCAGTGATGGACTGACCAGTGCTTTACACAGTTCCAGTATGACTTCCCTACTCTTCTAAGTAATGCCACAGCTAATGAAGGCAAGTGTGCCATTTGTTTTCTCAACCATTCTATCTCTCTGCCTTGCTACTTTCAGCGATCTGTGGATATACACACCAACATTGCCTCTGATCTTCAGTATTTTCCAAGGTCACACGTTCACAATGTAATCTCTGGTCTTGTTAGCCTTCCACAAGTGAATGACCTCACCCTCTTAGAGTTATATAACATAGAAACAGACCTTTTGGTTCAACTCATCTGTGCAGACCAGACACTGCAATCTGACTTAGTCTCATTTGCCAGCATTGAGCCCATGTCTCTCTAAACCCTTCCTATTCATCCAGGTGTTTTTTATATGTTGTTTTCCCTCTCAACTTAAACCTATGCTTCTAGTTTCTCACCCACCCTGGGTAAGACAATTCACCCTGTTCATGCCCCTCATGATTTTATAAACCCCTATAAGGTCACCCCCTCAGCCTGTGACACTCCAGGGAAAATAGCCCCAACCTATTCAGCCTCTCCCAACAGCTCAACCCAACCCCCAACACCCCCCTCCCTCCTCGCCAGGTGGACTTCCATTTTACTACTGATCTGACCACTCTTTTACTATCTTCCTGTAGACAATCAGTACCAGGGTATCTGATACCTCATCCTTTACCTTGCTCAACAGCCTGGGATACAACACATCCCGATCTGCAGAGTTTATCTGCTGAACACACTCATACCTTCCCTCTCTGTGTGATGATTTCTTCTAATATTTCGCAGTCCTTCACAAGTATATATTTGCTCTGTACTCTTTCTGTTTGCGCCTTGAATGTCTCCTATCGCGCTGATAGTTTTATTAACAAGCACCTGCTTCCGGTCTGTTTGAACTAAATCGTATTTTACCTTAGTAAAAGTAACTTTTGCCCGGATTCAAATTTTTATTCCTGGCCCATCCTTATCAATAACTGTCCTAATTTTGACTGAGTTAGGCTCACAATCTCCATTGAAATGTATTCCACCTGCCCAGGGCAATTTCCAACATTGATCCAGAACATGACTCCTCCCTTGTTGGGTTTTCTACCTAATGGCAAAAACAGTTCCCCTGAATGCAACTTAAGAAACTTTCCCCTCCTCTACCTTACACAATAAAGCCTAAACTTTGATGTATTGAACCCTCAGTATCTGCCATTATCCTCCTCCTTCTTAATCATAACCATTTTGGCCTTTGACATTCAGGATTACCTGGTCTTGCCCTTTGTTGTACTGTGAGCCCTGTTTAGCTTATCCTTGCCCTATAGTGACTGGTGAAAATGTGTTGCTGGTCAAAGCACAGCAGGCCAGGCAGCATCTCAGGAATAGAGAATTCGACGTTTCGAGCATAAGCCCTTCATCAGGAAAGAAGGGCTTATGCTCGAAACGTCGAATTCTCTATTCCTGAGATGCTGCCTGGCCTGCTGTGCTTTGACCAGCAACACATTTTCAGCTGTGATCTCCAGCATCTGCAGACCTCATTTTTTACTATAGTGACTGGGCTTGTCCTGAAATTCCCTTCCTTTCTCCTTTCTATCCTATCTCCAACCAGTTGGGCTGAATGGCCACTTTCTGTGCGAGCAATTACACTCTGGAGATGGGGGAGGACAGAGCAGCTTTCATGATTGTTGAGGCTCCTACACCAGTGTGGAGGCAGGAGGTAGTTTTGGAGTTGGGTTTTACACACCCTCACCTCTCTCCCGAGTGTGGACTGGGTAGAGGCAGTGATGCCAGTGTAGACAGGTTGACAGAGTGCGAGAAGGGGGGGTGTGAGGGGTGCACCTTGCCTGTCACTGGGTATTTTAACGGCCCTGACAGACTGGTTCCTTGAGGAAACCCAGACTGACACGCAGTCCCGGTAGTGGCCACTTCTCCCAGTGGCGCTGCTGGGACAGGAGAGCTGCCAGCTGTCTGACTGACCAGCAGGCGTCACTTCCTCCCAATTACGGCCAGAACCCCCACCCTGAGGTAAATTAACGGTCCTCCAGTTGCTATGGGGTGACCTGGTCACATGGAGGTAGGTGTAGAATTCTCCCAGATCCCTTCCAAGTTGCAAACAATTCCTGAGCCAAGCTTCTCAATCATTTCCAACTCTGTAACGCACTAATTAATCTAATCCCTTCACAGCTCTGTATAATTTCCCAAGAATAATTGCTTTCCCAATCAGTTTAACTGGGCAGATTTACAATGGATCATCTCCTTTCTATTTCTTACATGGGTTTGGCTTCTCAGCTGTGGGATGGGGCCACTTGCTCTGCATAACGTCTGGGCCTTATTGCTATCCAACAATAGACTTCATCATTGGTTGAGGGCTAAACCACCACCAGTAGTGCGACTTCAAGAGAGTGGTAAGGGCGTGGAATGCCCTGCCTGTCAGTGTAGTTAACCCAGCCACATTAGGGAAATTTAAACAATCCTTGGATAAGTACATGGATGATGATGAGCTAGTGTAGGGGAATGGGCTTAGATTAGTTCACAGGTCAGCGCAACATCGAGGGGCTGTTCTGCGCTGTATTGTTTTATGTTCTATATTCAAAACGTGGATGCTCAACGGATTGGAATGAGAGCATTGATATTTTGGAGGGTTGTGGGGCTGGAGGAGATTGTGGGGACAGGTATCTTGTAAATTGGCCACACATTTTAGTATTGTAGCGATGATGTGTCTGGCCAAAGCTTTCCTGTCTTTGGGAATTCCACCCTCCTCAGCTTTCTGAATTCGACCGGTATCAGTGCTGTGAAGAAGCATGGTTTCATGATCATTGCTGGAGGTTATTTTCAGGATACTTGTTCATTGTCAACGATCAGCAAAGAGGGATCTGCTCTATTTGGGGCCAATTAGTTAACGGACAAGATTTTCATAATACGTTGGTGACATATGTAGCCGTCAGAGACTGGAATCTGTAATTATGTTGAGATAGCAATGACAGCTGGCCTGCTGAAACTTAATAGCCAAAAGAAAAGGCAATGCTAATAAGCATCATCAGAGTTACATCCACCTGCACCAATTGTCTCACGTCAATCACAACATTAAATTCAGAATTTCAGCATCATTTTCCGCAATTCACAATGTCAAAGCTTATGAATTCAAATTTCCTTCTCCTTAATTCCCATCAGACTGAATTCCAATCAGTGAAATTCCAAAGATCGAAATCTCTTCACTTTCCCCCTTTATCCTCCAAAATATTCGACCATTCGGACCCATTGCTTGGTTTCATAACGGATTAGCCCTTTCTCACTCACCCCTCAACCTCAGTCAGAATTCAGCGAGAGAATTGGTTCCCGTTGTGTTGACTTCTCCCGGATCCCTTCCGACTGGCTCCATTTTTGCAGGCAATTCCTGAGCCAGGCTTCTCAATCATTCCCAACTCCGCAACACTAATTAATCTAATCCCTTCACCGCTATATATCATTTTCCAAGAATGATTTTTTTTCCCCCATTCAGCTGAATTGGACAGATTTACAAAGGATCATCCTCCATCTATTTCCGACATGAGCACATACAGCCAGACCAGCTGAGGTTCCTGCCTTTTTAACCTCACCCCTCACCTGAGGTGTGTTGACCCTCAGGTTAATCCTGCCACCAATCCTCTCTCTCTCCAGTGAGTGCTGCACTGTGGTCTGCTGGGACTAGGGCGAATTTTATATGACAACTGTGACGACAGTTCAAAAATGCTGTCAAGAAGTTTTTGCAAAGTTGGGAGGCTGTGAATAAAGCAAACCACTTTCCCCAATCTCAATGATTCACTCCCCCTGCTTGCACTCTTGCTCTCCCATCCCCTCATGTACGATAGCTCTCCCCTCACACGTGCTCACTGTTCCCCTCTCCTTCTCTCTGCCAGATTCTTTCTGCCCTGTCTTGTACTCTCACTCTCTAAACTGCTTGCTCTTCCTCCCCAGTGGCCAGCTTGCTCTCATGCTCCCCCTTTCTCTTTCCAAACCCTCCCCAGCTTGTTGAACGGATATTCCCTGGCTTCGGTCAATTCTAAAGTATTTCCATTTTGTAAAACCCCTACAGTGTGGAAATGGGCCATTTAGCAAGTCCACACCAGCCCTTGGAAGAATATCCCACCCAGAGCCATTCCTCTACCCTATTAGTCCATCTAGGGTGGCATGGTGGCTCAGTGGTTAGCAATGCTGCCTCGCAGCACCAGGGTCCTGGGTTCGATTCCCATCTGCCACTGTGTGGAGTTTGCACATTCTCCCTGTGTCAGTGTGGGTTTCCTCCAGGTTCTCCGGTTTCCTCCCAAAGATGTGCTGGTCAGGTGAATTGGCCATGCTAGATTGCCCGGTGTGTTAGTCAGGGGTAAATATAGGATAGGGGAATGGGTTTCTCTTCAGAGGGGTGGTGTGGACTTGTTGGGCCGAAGGGCCTGTTTCCACACTATGGAGAATCTAATCTAACATCTACCCCTGATAAATGCACCAAACCTACACATCCCAGAACACCTTGGGCAATTTAGCGTGGCCATTTCACCCAACCTGCATATCTTTGGACTGTGGGAGGAAACCCACGCAGACATGGAGAGAATGTGCAAACTCCACACAGACAGTCACCTGAGGCTGGAATCGAACTCGGGTCCCTGGTGCTGTGAGGCAGCAGGGCTAACCACTGAGCCACCGCGCCATGTACCAAAAGTGTGTAGAATGTGAGAACTATCCAAACTTCCTTCCTTTAAATCAATTGTGTAATTTCTCACAATGTCAGATACAGCAAGTTCCTAAAACTGATTGTTTCTTCATTAAGATGAGGTATTCATCATCGTGTGAATTTGACTTTAAAATGCAACCCTTCACACTGTGCAGTTATAGAAAACATAGAATGTTTACGGTACCAGGAAGCCATTTGGTCCTTTAGGTCTATGCTGACCTGAAATAAGGCTAACCAGCCCTTTCCCACCAGTCAGCTCCTGGTCTATCACTGGCAGTGTTCCAGTTCATGTCCAGCGTTATTTAAATGTAATGAGAGAGTTTGCTTATACCACCCTTTCAGACAATAAGTTCCAGACCCCCACCACACTCTGGGTGAAAACAAATCCTCTTTAATTTCCCTCTAAACCTCCAGCAATGATTGTCAATCTGTTCCCTTGGTTAGCCATTGCTCTGCCAAGGAAGTATTTAATCTATCTGGGCACCTCCTAGTTATAAATACTTTGATTTCATCTTTCCTCTCTCTCTTCTGTTTCAGGGGAGACGCCTATCTAATCTTCTCTGACATAAAATTCTGCTTTCTTGGCAACGTCCTTTAGTGCCCTCTCAATTGCAATAACATCTGAAAAATTCCAGTTCTGAAAAAGACTCATTCTGGACTCAAAACGTTATATCTGCTTTCTCTCTCCATAGATGCTGCCAGACCTGCTGAGCTTCTCCAGGCATTCACTGAGTTTGTTTCAGATTTCCAGCCTCTGTGATAACTTGTTTTCATTTCCAGTTATGTTAGAATTTAGAAAAATGAGAGGTTATCTTACTGAAACATATGAGATGCTTGAGAGTTCTGAACAAGGCAGGTGCTAAAAGGGTATGTTCCCTTGTGGTGAAGAGGAGAGTGAGGGGACACATTTGAAGAATAAGAGGTCTCCTCTTTAAGATGAAGATTTTTTCTCTCTCTCAGTCAGTCTATCGAATGCTCTTCACCAGAAAGCAGAGCAGGCTGGGTCATTAAATATATTCATATATGAAAAGTCATGGAGTTATAGAGATGTATAGCACAGAAACAGACCCTCTGGTCCAACTCGTCCGTGCCAATCAGATATCCTAAATTAATCTAGTCCCATTTCCCAACATTTACCCATATCCCTCCAAATCCAAATGCCTTTTAAATGCTGTAATTGCATCAGCCCTCACCATTTCCTCTTGCAGCACATTCCATACTCGCACCACCCTCTGTGTGAAAACATTGCCCTTAAGTTCCTTTTAAATCTTTCCCCTCTCACCTTAAATCTTTGCCTTCTTGTCCTGGACCCCCACCCCAGGGAAATGATCTTGTCTATTTATCCTATCCATGCCCCTCATGATTTTATAAACCACAACAAGGTCACCCCTCAGCCTCCGACGCTCCAGGGAAAGCAGCCCCAGCCTATTCAGCCCCTCCCTGTAGCTCAAACTCTCCAACCCTGGCAACATCCTTTTCTGAATCCTTTCAGATTGCACCACATCCTTCCTCAAGCGGGCGGACCTGAATTGAACATGGTATTGCAAAAGTGCACCAACCAATGTTCTGTCCAGCCACAACAATGACCTCCCAACTCCTGTACCCAAATTCAGAGTTGAGTTCATTGGATTTATGATGGACAAGGGAGTCAAATATTAAGGGGGGGGGGTGATAGACAAGAAAGTGAAAGTGAGACCACAATGACAGCCATGGTATTATAGAATAATGGGGCAGATTGGAGGGTCAAATCTTCTGCTTCTAAATCTTATGACCATTTGAAGCTGCTCACTCATCTGCAGCTGGGGAGAGGTGATGGTCTAGTGATGTTATTGGTGAACGTTTAATCCAGAGATTCGGGGGACCTGGGTTCAAATCCCACCAGGGCAGATGATGTAATTTGAATTCAATAAAAAAATCTGCTATTACACATCTAATGATGATCATGAAACTGTTGACAATTATTCGGGAAGGAAATCTGCTGTCCTTACCTGGTTTGACCTACATGTGACTCCAGACCCAAAGCAATGTGTTTGATTGTTAACTGTTCTCTGGCAATTAGGGATGGGCTACAAATGTTGGCCGAACTCATCCTGTGGACTAATATATTTTTAAAAACGCATTGGTTAAAGCTGATGCTTTAGCGCCTGCTTTCTTTGCATCCATTTAAGTAATTTCAGACAATGAAGCATTGCAATAGTCAGGAACTTCTGACTGTGGCCACTTTGACTGTCAAAACATGTTAGCTCATTAACATGCGCATAAAGTGGCCTCAGCTGCTGGCCTGTGAGATATCCCGTTCCAATTTCCCGTCCTCCCAGTCTATTTACGCTGTGCTGCCGAGGTGCTGATATGTCAGTGCAGATCACACGTTGGAAAGAGCGTCAGCTCCTCATTAAAATCGGCAGAAGCCTTTTCAATCACAGTCAGCCCGCGTTGCAGTGCCCTCCGAAAAAGAGATGGAACTAATGCAAAAACTTTCACCGTGAACCACTCTTTAAGGGAGGGAGACAAAACGTTCGAAGATCTTACGAGAGGCTTGAGACAGGGCTGGCAGTTGATGGGGAATGGTCAAATCTCTTAGATTCTTGTTTCTGGCATGAAAGGAGACCATTTGGCCTCTGTGCTCTGCTGGCCCTCCCGAGTGCAATCAAGTCAATCCCACTTCCCTGCTCTCTCCCCACAGCCCCTGCCAATTTATTCTCTTCCTGTGCCTGTCCAAGTTCCTTTCAAAATCATCACGGGGGCTACCTTCAGCAAAAGCTGTAAACAGGCAGGTTGGCAGTTCAACACAGCCATATTGAATTTGCTAAGCCTGAGTACCATAGTCAAAGCATAAACCATTGCCAGTTCCACTGCAGCTCCAGAGAGCAGTGTTTGTCAGTGATTAAGACCACTGTTGGAGTGACCACATGGCATCTTACTACCACTCTGCTGGAATTGTTAGCATCAAGCTGTGAATTTACCCCACACACACCATCACTCTGACCTTTTACCTCGTCCCACCTCTCCTCGCACACACTGTCATCCTGACTTACCAGCCAACCTCACCTCCCCCAAACCGTCGCTCTGACCTTTCACCCCATCATCCCAAATCCCATCACCCAACCTGTAATTTAGACTTGATGTGAATTTCACCTTGGGTTGTGTCGGAATGACAGATGAACCACCCAGATTCCGCCAACATGTTTTCATCATGAATGTTGTAAATGGTGTGATAATATCCAGATAGTTTGTTTTTTGTTGTGACATTCGTTAAGGGATAGATATTGACCAGGGCATTGTGGAGAATCACCCCACACCTTTCCAAAATGGCATCATGGGATCTTTCACATTCAGTTTGATCAAGCAAACGAGGTTTTGATTTGAAATCTCATCTAACGGTACATCGAACACATGTTCATCGGCCTGTAGACAAGGATGACTCTGTTCCACTCTCAGGGTATGTCTGTACAGACTGATGTGGTTACCACAGACTCTGGTGCACTTGGAGCAGAAGGTGGTCATGGGAAGAAGTGGGTGGGGCATTGGTGTGCTAACATGCTACTTTTTCCTGGTTTCCACTTATTCCCCATAGCAACCCTTGAGGTGCTCCATACCTTTGTGGATGGTACCCCTGCATTTTGCATGGTTTGGGACAATGATTTCCAGGTGTCTGTGGGAATGCCACACTTTTAACAGTGCCATGCTTGCTAAGTTAGCAGCCTACAGTGTGGAAGCAGGCCATTCAGCCCATTGAGTCCATGGCAGTCCACCCGACCTGTACAAGGCCTGCATTTCTCATGGATGCCCAGGCTAATCCAGCTAGCCTGCCCACTGGGTGGGCAAACTAGTGCGGCCAAACCACCTAACCTGCACATCTCTGAAGGAAACCCGAGCACCCAGAGGGAACCCACACAGACACGCAGAGAATGAGATTGTCCACCTGAGGATGGAATCGAACCTCGGTACTTGGTACTGTGAGGCTGAAGTGCTAACCACCAAGCCAACATGGTTCTTATTTGCTAAAGAACTTGGATGGGACTTGAACCCAGGACTGTGTGCTTCAAAGATGTGCTACGCCTAATTACTTGCCACAGATGCATTCAAGCAAAATACATTGCAATGACAACATAGTTTACAAGCCCAACATGTGTTCCGCTGTTTTTAATAACAATGAATTATCTTAAGATGCTGTTCAGCCAAGCCATTATATGCAGGAGGCTTTACTAATAATCAGTATCTGGGTTTCAAAATAAGTCTCAAACGTAGAGTTACAAGATGCTGAATTAATATCAGGCAAGGAATTGATTAATTTTGAAAATACCAGTGATGTAATCACAATTAGTGAGGATTTGTGAATCGTCAATAATATCCTAAAGAAAACACTAAAGATCATTTTCAATTATTACATTGAATTTACAACATAAAAAATGTGATTGGCCGATAACAGAATTCAAGAGGGAATTCAAGGGACATTTCTATATACTGAGTGCTGAGGATCTGGAATTGATTTCCACAGGGTTGAGGTGAATTTAAGAGATTAGATACCGTACAGTATGGAAACAGGCCCTTCAGCCCAACAAGTCCACACCGACCCTCCAAAGTGTAACCCACATTTACCCCTGACTAATGCATCTAACACTATGGGCAATTTAGCACTGCCAAAGCTACACATCTTTTGCATTGTGGGAGGAAACCCACGTAGACAAGGGGAGACTGTGCAAACTCCACAAAGACAGTCACTCTAGGTAGGAATCGAACCCGGGTCCCTGGGCACTGTGAGGCAGCAGTGTTAACCACTGAGCCACCATGCCACCCAGAGGAAGCTGGATAAACAACACAAGGCTGAAAGAAACCAGTAGATACACAGACAGGGTACAACAAGGGGGGAAGGTTCAAGTGAAGCCTCTTTCTGTACTTTGTTTTTATTTTGTCATGGGATGTGGATGTCACTGGTGAGAATTAATTATAATGACATCGGGCGGTTGAGAGTCAACCATATTGCTGTAGATCTGGAGTCACATGTAGTCCAGACCGAGTGAGGACAGCAGATTTCCTTCTTTAAAGGACATTAATGAGCCAGAGGTTTTTTTTTAACGGACGTCATCAATGGTTACACAGTCATCATTAAGGTGGCTATTTTGCTCTATATATATTTTTGAGAATTCAAATTCCACCATCTGCCATGGTGGGGTCTGAACCCATGTCCCTAGAACTTTGTTTTAAAGTTCCAGATCACCAGATTACTATACATCGCAGCCTACCCCAGAGTTACAGAGATAACGCTACCTAATCTGCCTTGTTAGATGATGTGGTTTTACTTTCTAGAAGATTATGTTCTACCTTCGTATCGTCTGTAACAATAATGTGATGGTAATGACCTGAGATGTGCTGCCTATGGAGCAGAGGGTGAGTAGAAGTGGAAAAGATGAATGATTTCAAAAGAAAATTGAATAGACATTTCTTAACAGATATATGATAGACAACGAATAGAGGGATACAGATTCTATAGAGACAAAAGATTTCTAGTTTGGCATGGCATCATGTGTCGGTACAGTCTTTGTGGGCCGAAGGGCCTGTTCCTATGCAGTACTGTTCTTTGTTTATTCCTTGACATTTGAAAGAAATAAACATGCAGGAACTAGGGGGATAGAGCAGAGAAATGAGATTGAATGATTGCTCTACAAAGAGCTGGCATGAACATGGTGGGCTGAATGGCAGCCCCAATGAGCTGTTATAACACAATAATCAATCCTCATTACTCTTAACTAGTTTGGAGTAGTAAAAATAAGTTCCTTTCCCTCAATGGTTTGCCTTAACAAAATGTGAGTTCCCCTACAGACAAAGCAAAAATATGTTTATATTTTCTGAAATACGGTGGCCATTAACAGCGACTGTTTCTATGTGAGCAAAGTATTGAAGATCAACAAGCATCAACATGAAAGACTAGTTAGTTGGAATTATTGTTCCAGTGCCTCTTTCTTTGGCAGCAGACTGAACAGTTATCCTAATGAGAATTCAACATTGCACTGTTGGAATAATTATTGGACCCTCAAGACTCATATGTTAAGAACCTGGCATTAGAATGCCCCAAAATTCACAGCTAACTCAGAATTCTGCTCGGCAAACTTCACATAACCAGTGTGGAAATGATGCCCTGCAATCTCCACCGTTTGTATTTTAGTAATAGCTGAGAATGGATTATCTTTC
The DNA here is from genome assembly GCF_020745735.1 of Hemiscyllium ocellatum. Classification (NCBI taxonomy): domain Eukaryota; kingdom Metazoa; phylum Chordata; class Chondrichthyes; order Orectolobiformes; family Hemiscylliidae; genus Hemiscyllium; species Hemiscyllium ocellatum. The sequence continues at coordinate 5,610,372 of NC_083445.1, read as the reverse complement.
CCCCTTGTATTCGCGAATAAAAAGCAGTCTGTCCATGTTGGCAAATGTTGCGCAAAGACACTTTAACCTAGACAACTCAATATGATAGAAACAATCTGATTAATACAGATAGATCTTTCCTGGATTCCTTGTTTAAACTCAATACATCTCCCCAGCTGAGCACATTACAACAATCCTGCTTTTTTTTCAGATTCACATTCACTTTGGTCCCTTCAACTAGTGCAATCTCAAAGAGTTGGACAAAATTATTGGAAACCTTGTTTTTTGGCATTATGTCATGGATGTGATTTGTGTTTGAAAAATAATTAGTATTCAACTTTTTATCTATAACAGGACAGAAATATTTAGGTGCTTGGAGTAGACACATCAATGAATTAAAAGAAATTTGGACAGGCACTTTTTCTTTAGTTGTTTATTGGATGTTTGTAGCATTGGCTGACCTAACATTTCTTTCCTGTCCTAATTGCCCTGGAGAATATGGTGGTGAGTTGCCTTCTTGAACTACTGCAGTCCATTTGGTGTAGGGCCACCCACAATGCTGTTCGTGAGGGAGTTCCAGGATTTGGACCTAGCAACACTGAAGGAACAGTGATATATTTCCAAGTCAGGATGGTGAATGGCTTGAATTGGAACTTGCAGGTGGTGGTGTTCCCATATAACCGCTGCCCTTGACCTTTAATGTAGTAGAGAGCAAGGGTTTGCAAGCTGTCTGAGGAGCCTTGGTGAGTTTGTGCAGTACACCTTCAAGATGGTACAAACTGCTGCTATTGAGCACCAATGGGTGGAAAGAATGAATGATTGTGGATGTGGATATCAGTGAAGTGAGCTGATTTGTCCTGGATGGTGTCAAGCTTCTTGAGTGTTGTTGGAGCCACACTCATCCAGCAGAGTGGGGAGTATTCCATCACACTCCTGACTTGTGCCATGTTGATTATGGACAGGCTTTGGGGAGTCAGGAGATGAGTTACTCCCTGCAGAATCCATTGCCTGTAACCAGTTCTTATAGCTACAGTGTACATATGGTAAGCTCAGTTTCAGGTCATCAGGATATTGATAGTGGGGATTCAGTGATAGTGACACCAGTGAATACTAAGGGAGCGCAATGATTATATTTTCTCTTATTGGAGATGGTCATGATCTGGCACATGTGATGTGAATGTTATTCAAAGAAACAAACTTGTAAGTTTCCAGGTATAGGGCAGTGGGGCTTATTGGATTGTACTGTGTACAGCCACCTGAGACTTAATGGGTGAAATGACCTCTTTCTTCATGAAGTGCCTTTAACATAGTGTAACATTCCATGGTACTTCAGGAGAATTGCTCTCCTTAACTTCAAGCAGTTCATGTGAACTTTTACATCATACGTAAAATTATACAGGACTTGAGAACATAGGAAACAGAAGCCTGGGTGAGTCATTCAGCCCCTCAAGCTTTTGTGCCATTCAGCTAGATTGTGACTAATCTCCTCCCTCAATGCCATTTTTCTCAGAATAGTTTCAAAGTAAGACAGAGATGAGGAGGAATTTCTTCTTTGAGAGGGTAGTGAAATTATGGCAATCTTTACCAGACAGTGCTGTCAAGGTTGGGTCATTAAGCATATTCAAGATTGTGTTAGACAGATTTTTAATCAGTAAGGGAATCAAGGGTAATGGGGAAAAGGCAAGAAAGTGGAGTAGAGAATTACTGGATTATCAATGACCTCATTGAATGTGGATCAGATTCAATGGGCTGAATGGCCTTCTTCTGCTCCAGTATCTCATGGTCCTGCACTATCCCTTTGTCCCTTGATACCTTTAATATCTAGAATTCTCTATCTTTAACATAATCAGTGACTGTGCCTCCACAGCCTCTGTTGTAGAGAGTACAGGCTTACATCACAAAAACAGGCCATATGGTCCATCAGGTCTGTACCAATCTTATATGAGTCCTTGCACCCTCTTCTGCTAAGCATAGAATTTCAGGGCCAACATAGGAAACCTTGGTGTAATTTCTGAGTTGTTGACAATGATGAAGTGAAGAATGCTGCACTATGTTTTCAGAGTACATCAGGGGCTGTCAAAAATTACAAATGCAGTGTGGATTCACAGTGGACAGATTCATCCTTATGAAAAATTGGTGCTTGTGTCCATACCATGGTTCATAAATGGACTGTAAAAGCAGTAAAAGTAACATGGTCAAAGCAAAGACAAGCACCTCTGTGTCATCAGTCAGTAACTAGTTAATGATTGCTTTTTTTTCTGAAATGTTCCAGATAAAGCAGCTGATGGTTTTAAGTGTATCCTTTCGAAACATCTCTCATGAATAAACTGGTTCTGTGAAACACATACAACCGGCCAATTTAATTAGCACTCAAGGGATCATATCAGATTGCTGTGACTTTTGACAAGTGTGGTGTTCCTGATCTCACATTTGTCAATCTCTGGGCTTCAGTTGATCCCTTCCAACTTCCCACAGACAACCTGTGGACACAGGATTTACAACTTATCTGCAGATTTTCCATCTGGCTTTCCTCTCACTTCCTTCATAAAGCTAATCTATTTTTCATGCCTGATTCATAAGGTTTACAGTTACCTGGAAATTATTATCTTTGTTTGTTTTGGACTTCAGATGCCTTTTATCTTGTGAGCAGGTGGCAAATTTTATTAACCCTATTTACTTATTTTGGCAAAATCCCCTCAATTCAGAGCCAATCTGTTAAAATGTTCATCACTTTCTGTACTTTAGGCAAAACAGCCCCAACTTCACCAATTATGGACTTTTCTCACTCTAAAACATTCAGATAGCTTTCCCCCCTCACCCCCGCCTCACCCTCCCAACACTTTGAGACCATTCTTTGGTCTCAAAGCCAGAATTGAGCATGTTGCTCCAGATGAAACCTCAAAGCGAATTGGATATTTTGACTCCTAGAATCCAGACATTGTCAAAATGGGCCATTTTGCCCATTGAGTCCAGATTGACCCTCTCACCCAGATCTGACCCCTACCCTATCGCTGTAACCCTGTATTTCCCATGGCTAATCCACCTAACCTGTGCATCCATGGACACTATGGACAATATAACATTGATAGTCCATCTTACCTGCACATCTTTGGACTGGCAGGGAACAGATTCAGTCATGATTTTCAATATGGAATTGAATAAGCATTGAAGAGTAAAGATTTACAGAGGCTGCAGGAAAAAAACCCAGTTGGGCAGGACGTCTAAGTTGCTCTAAAAGACAGTCAGCATAAACCCAATGATCTGAAGCGTCTCCTATCATTCTAATTACACACTGGATAGCTTTTCTATATTTGTCATAGCTTTTAACTAAATTTAACTGAACTCCCAGGCCTTGTCCCTACAACCCTCTTAAAATTTTGGTTTACTGTAAATGCTTATGAATCGGTGAGTCAACCTCTTATTTTTGAGTCCAACATCTACTGATTCTCGTACATGCGTTTAAATTGACCCCCAAATCCTTCAGTGCCCTAATATCATGATCATTTTTAGGAGCTTGCTCAGTGGGGAAAGATCCGTTTTTTTAAAAAAAATTATTTTCATAATTGCTCTTTTCTGATCGAAATATCGAAAATGCCCAAAAGACAGCCCCGAGTGAACAATTCAATTCAGCACCATGGCCAGCAGCCCATTGCAGTGCAGACAACGATGGCTCCCTGCTTAATTCAGCACCATGGTCAACAGCCCATTGCAGTGCAGACAACGATGGCTCCATGCTGTATTCAGCACCATGGCCAGCAGCCCATTGCAGTGCAGACAACGATGGCTCCATGCTGAATTCAGCACCATGGCCAGCAGCCCATTGCAGTGCAGACAACGATGGCTCCATGCTGTATTCAGCACCATGGCCAGCAGCCCATTGCAGTGCAGACAACGATAGCTCCCTGCTGTATTCAGCACCATGGCCAGCAGCCCATTGCAGTGCAGTCAACGATGGCTCCCTGCTGACTTCAGCACCATGGCCAGCAGCCCATTGCAGTGCAGACAACGATGGCTCCCTCGGCGAAAGTGAGGACTGCAGATGCTGGAGATTAGAGTCGAGAGTGTGTTGCTAGAAAAGCACAGCAGGTCGGACAGCATCCGAGGAGCAAGAGAATCGACATTTCTGGCAAAAAGCCCTTCATCAGGAATGAGGCTGGGAGCCTTGGGGTGGAGAGATAAATGGGAGGAGGGTGGTGCTGGGGGGAAGGTAGCTGAGAGAGCAATAGGTGGATGAAGGTGGGGGTAAAGGTGATAGGTCAGAGGGGAGGGTGGACAGGTGGAACGGGTCATGAGGGCGATGTTGTGCTGGAAGGTTGGAACTGGGATAAGGTGGAGGGAGGGGAAAATGAGCAATCTGGTGAAATCCACATTCATGTCATGGGGTTGGAGGGCCCCAAAGCAGAAGATGAGGCATTCTTACTCCAGGCGTTGGGTGATAAGGAAGTGGTGAAGGACAAGGCCCAGGACTTGCATGTCCTTGGCAGAGTGGGAGGGAGAGTTGAGGTGTTCGGCCACAGGGCGGTTGGGGCAGGTGTCCTGGAGATGTTCTCTGAAGCTTTCTGTGAGTAGGCATCCTGTCTCCCAATGTAGGGGAGATCTCATCAGGAGCAACAGATACAGTAAATAACGTGTGGAAGTGCAGGTGAAATTTTGATGGATGTGAAGGCTCTTTTGGGGCCTTGGATGGAGGTTAAGGGGAAGGTGTGGGTGCAGGCTTTTCTGCCGTGACAGAGAAAGGTGCTTGGAGGGGAGGGTGAGTTGTTGGAGGTGTAGACCTGATGAGGTAGGAATGGTCTTTACTGAAAGTGGATAGGATTGGGGAGGGAAATGTATCTCTGGTGGTGGGGTCTATTTGTAATTGGTGGAAATGGCAGCGGATGATGTGATGTGTACGGGGTTTGGTGGGGTGGAAGGTGAGGACCAGGGTGGACCAGGCCTTGTTGCAGTTGGGGTGGGGTTTGAGGACAGAGGTGTGGGAAGTGGATGAGATGTGCTGGAGGGCATCATCAATAACGTGGGAGGGGAAATTGTGATCTTTAAAGAAGGAGGCCATCTGATGTGTTTTGTGGTGAAACTGGTCCTCCTGGGAGCGGATGTGGCAGAGGTGGAGTGATTGGGAATTTCCCAACTGAATTCATGACCTTGGCCAGCAGTTGGTGTAAACGGGAGACAGGAAGGACTGCAGGTGCTGGAAGTCACGGTCAATAGATATGGAACTGGATGAGCACAGCAGATCAGATGGCATCCGAGAAGCATCAAAGCCAATGTTTCATGCTGAAACCCATTACCAGATCTGGTGTAAAATGTCTTTCTCAGCTGTTCCCTGCTGATTCGAGAGCATGGCCAGCAGTCTTTAAAGGCAGCTCCAAAGACCCAAGCTGGTTTTCAACCCCACAAAAGAATTTCACATGCATGCACCAATGTCCTAAAAACAGAGCCTGAAAGATCAGCCTCAAAATCATAGCTTTTACATGCGGATATGTGATAATATAGATTCTATGGCATCTCCTCATCTTCCTTCCAAATTATGTCACATCTCAATTCTTTGCGTTGAGTTTCATTTTCAAGAACTCAGTCCTAAAACATCTGTTTCATTTCTAGAATATTGCTTGAGGGATAAACATGGGCCAGTACCACTGGGGGGAATTCCCCTGCTCTCCTTTGTGTAGTTCTGTGAGAGTTTTTACAGGGCTCTGAGGAGCTAGCTGATATCTCCAAGCAAGCAATGTTTCTCATTGGGCTGTCAGAGCAGATTTATTTTTGTGCTCAAATCTGGAAGGATTTGAACCGGGATGACTGACTATCCTGGTTTCCTTGGGGTGGCCTCTATTTGAAGCCCATGTCCTGCTGCGATACTGTTAGAAATGCAGATACATAGAAAGTAGGAGCAGAAAGAGGCCATTCAGCCCTTTTGATATGCTCTGCCATTCATTATGATTATGGGTGACCATCTAACTCAGTATCCTCTTCCCACTTTACCCTTTGATTTATTCAGCTAATTGTATCTAACTCCTTCAATTTTTGGTCTCAATTGCTTTCTGTGGTACTGGATTCCACAGACTCACCACTCCAGGTGAAGAAATTTCTCCTCATCTCAGTCCTAAATGGGCTTCCCCATATTCTTTAGATGTTTACCCCTGATTCTGAACTCCCTGGTCCGTCCTCTGTTTAACATGTCTAATTCTAGCTCTTACAATCTCAACGTACCCACATTTCCACCCCCCCATGTTTATTGCCTCAACACCTGCAACATGACCACACTAGAGCTGCCAGCCCCTGATCTTGTAATCCAAACACTGACCATGCCATTACAACCCCAGCATCACTTGCCCTCACACATAAAGCCACAACACTCCCACTAGCCCCACTCCAACAGCAACCCCATTCCTATAGATCCAACCCCCCCCCCCACCCCTTCATTCTGGTAGCTGCAACAGTTCCATGCTCCCTCCCTCTGCCCACCACCTCCCACCCGACCCCCTACACCCCTTTCCCAACCTCAACCCACACCCAGCTCGGTCAAATGCTAAACTGTCCCACAACTGATTGACTTGAGCTCCAACTACATGACACAGAAAGGTTGCTCCTTTGCAAAGGTTAATTTTGCTTTTTGGAGCAACTCATCAGGAAAGATTAGATTACTTACAGCATGGAAACAGGCCCTTTGGCCCAACAAGTCCACACTGACCTGCCGAAGCGCAACCCACCCATATCCCTCCATTTACCTCACGCTACGGGCAATTTAGCATGGCCAATTCACCTGACCCGCACATCTTTGGACTGTGGGAGGAAACCGGAGCACCCGGAGGAAACCCACGCAGACACGGGGAGAACGTGCAAACTCCACACAGTCAGTCGCCTGAGTCAGGAATTGAACCTGGGTCTCAGGCGCTGTGAGACAGCAGTGCTAACCACTGTGCCACCGTGCCGCCCACGGTGGGAATTCAGCTTGGTTCTGTCTTTACACATGCATTTTCATAGCCCATCAGGTGGAAAGGAGCTTGTGTAGGTTGTTCTAGCTTGTCTCTTATTTGCAATGGAACACAAAACAGCTGGGCATTTATTTATAGCTAAGGCAATATTGTCATAATGACTTGCAGTCAGAATGCTATTGGGCACCTGCTGATCTCAAAAGACAAATTCAGTTTCAATTTGATCCACTCTTTCTGTTAGTGTTCATCTCCTTTAGTCATGCCTCGCTCACAAATCTGTTTTAAATTTCACCCAATATATCTAGTGCTCGAATTGCAATGCAGTTTATCTGGTCTCCTGTTGGCACTAGCAGGGGGTTTGTCAAAACTTGCGCAGAAGTAGTGTTAATGATCATTCATGCAGTTCCTTCTTAGTTTCCTACAATCTGCCAGTGAAATTGCAATGAGAGATTGGGAGAATCCCCTGTGGAGAGACCCATGCGATAATGTATGCAGGTTATGGCTCAGATTTTTGAACACATTGTCAAAGGAAGATCTAGATATTAGAATTCAAGGGGTAACCGTCATTGAATCAAAGCATTGGCTACGTTGATTAGGTTTCAAATGAGGGAGCCCGACACGAGGTATTTTTTCTGGCAGTATATTGTTACACTGAGGCTGGAAGCAGGCAGTGCCATTTTAGTCTCACTACTCCATGAGTCACAACATAACATCAAAATATATTTCCCAGTTACCAAGATAGCCAATTAAGTGCATTATCTCTATCAGGGTTTAAATAAAATGGCCTATCATCTGGATTTCTTTAATAAATGCAAAAAATGTTTTTGCCATCAAAACAAAATATATTCAATGATGATGTAATGACTGGTTAATGTACACAGTTGTGTGTATGTGATGTATAAACGCTTATTCTTGTCAATAACCCAAGCATGCACACAAATATTTCAGTATAAGAGGGAAACACATTGATTTCTCTCTCTGCAGAAGTTCACTCTCCCACTAAGAAATCATAAAACACATTTTCCAACCATTATGGTTATTCTTGAAGGCAATAGGAATAAAGATTGTATTGTAGTGGTTCTGTTCGCCGAGCTGGAAGTTTTTGTTGCAAATGTTTCGTCCCCTGGCTAGGAGACATCATCAGTGCTCTGGCTCCAGAGCACTGATGATGTCTCCTAGCCAGGGGACGAAACGTTTGCAACAAAAACTTCCAGCTCGGTGAACAGAACCACTACAACAAGCACCCGAGCTACAAATCTTCGCACAAACTTTGAACACTTACGGACGAGAGATGCTGAGACAAGCCAGGAAATGGGAATCCTGCGCTAACCGCCTAAGCGCAACATATGAATAAAGGTTGTATTTTCTAAAATCTGCCATTCTGATTTTCCAGCATGTATGATCAAGTCAATAATCGTGCAAGGTTGTGTCTGGAACCTTGGCAGACACAGATTGCTCAGAAAGTACAACATTAAGGAGTTACTGCAATTACTCGTTCAAAGGACCCAAGTGAACTCAACAAAATGTTTTTTTTTAAGGAGTAGGTGTGACCAGCTGGGCAAGCCTTCCCCACTGGCTTCTTTACCCCAACTAATTCCAGGTACCAGATCATTTTTTATCTAGTCACAGTTTGAAACAGTCCCTTAGGGATCAACAGCAGAACAAATGGTTATCACTAGCTATTTGGATTGGGGGATGGGGGTGGATTTTACCTCAACTGTTATTTTGTCAAGTAAAATGCCTTAATCATGTCCTTTCACAAAAGTGTTTCCATTACATCTTTAGAAAGTTAGGAGAAATATTTATGAGACTATATATGAGTGTCAATGCTATCCATCTTAAATCACAAGGGAGTTCTACTGTCAAACCCCAGGTTTCAATATTGTATCATATAAAGGGACCTAAGGGGCAACTTTTTCACACAGAGGGTGGTACATGGATGAAATGAGCTGCCAGTGGAAGTGATGGAGGCTGGTACAATTACAACATTTAAAAGACATCTGGATTATGAATCGGAAGGGTTTGGAGGGATATGGGCCAGGTGCTGGCAGATGGGACTAGATTGAATTGGGATATCTGGTCGGCATGGACTGGTTGGACCGAAGGGTCTGCTTCTATGCTGTACATCTCTATGACACTATGACTAGGTGTTGGGTTAGATGAGCACATGCCTGAACATATGGCACTCAGACCATTCGTGTGAGTGGGCAAAGCAATTGCATACAAAATTTGACTAAGGCTTTAAGAGCACTTTTTAAATAAGATAACAATACATCACAATTGATTATTCTTTTAAAAGCAAAATTTACGGGTTTTCATTGCAGTCCATAGCACTCTCCAATTTGGATCATGAAGTTGTATGTTTGCTTTCTATGCCACGTTTACAGGTCGGTTTTGATACTTAGCTAGAGTCATTGCCATACAGCATGGAAACAGACCCTTCGGTCTGACTAGTCCATGCTGACCATGTTCCCAAACTCCTACCTGCGTGCATCTGCCCCATATCCCTCCAAACCTTTCCTACTTGTGTACTTGTCCAAATGGCCCATGTTGATGATATGTTGGACTGCAGACAGGTCTTACTCATTGAAGTAACTGCTAAAAGTTGTCATATGAAATTACATGATTGCAATTATGTAGGGGTTAAGTTAAATGAGCCAAACAGTCTGTATTTATATTGTATCAATTATAATATGAAAAAGAAGATTTAATTCATTGAAGCTGTTATGACACCGTGCTGAATCCCTCTGTTAATTAAACCAAACACCCAGAAAAGCTAGCCTATAATTGTAATCTTTTAAAATATGCATGAAGAGAACTCCCTAATTCCACTATTTAAAGAAAATAATATTAATTTATTCTTTAACACTAAAAGTGAACATTAAACAACAACTAAGCCCCCTTTTCTCTTAATTGCTTATTATATGCTTTCAAGTCTATAACAATATACTGTTCCAATAAAACACTTAATAAAATTACAACAACTTAATTTCAAATCCACACAGCTGCTATTATCATCGGTGTCTTTCTTCTTCTAGCTGAAGATCTCCCTGAGTCATCTTCTTTCTTTTTAACTGTGAAGTTGTTCCATATGAAAAAGGTGCTTTTGACAGAGAGTGTTTCAATCTTCAGGGTCTCTTACTCTCTCTCTCTCTCTCAAAGACAGTTACTGTGTGGATGACAGTTCCTCTGTCTGACTTTCAAACTGCCTGCCTTTTTTTTAATACCCCTAACATCAAATAGTCTCTTGGATGTTTGATGCTGGCAAAACAATAAATTCAAACTCGATTGGGTTTTGGTATCCTGGGGCATAATTTAAACTGGTTGGTTAAATTTGAATTGCTGTCAAAACAGCAACCAACTCAGGTATCCATTTCATGGCCAAATGTTACATATTGTCAATTTTCCAGTACCCTCTGAGACTGTTGGCTAGTCATATGAGAGGTGCTTCTAAGCTCTCAGTGTAAAACATCATTCACTCTCTCTTAAAGGTGCATTACATGCCTTCAACTTCACAACAAAGTCAACACTTTCAAGGAAAGTGTAACATTTGCATCAAATCCTTTAACTTCCAGAGGAAGTTAGGAGGCCATCAGTTCAATTTCCAAAATATGGTTTTCCCAACCTCTCAGACAACCAGGCAATTGTCACCAATATGCAGTTTAGATGATGAGATGATGATGAAGGTAACCAAACTCTGCAGGCATGAGGCAACTGAGTCTGGATGTTCTGAGGTGAACTGGCTGTTTAATTGTGTCCAAGGCTGGCTTTGTTTAGTCTTTTCACAAGAATGATAACTTGCAGTTCATGCATAGCTCCAAGCCAGGTTGGACCAGGCAGATAGCAGAAGTTGCAGCAAAAATATTACTGCATGATTGCATGTAGTGATGGATGGTGAGGGGGCAGGCAGCCTTCAAGTGATGCAGACTGAGTGGCAGTGAGGGAGTTGCTGTGGGATGGACATGATCAGCAAGATCACTCCACACTCCTAATGCTTTAGACCTATGCTTTAAGCTGTGACTTTTTCATCTAGACACGAATATGCAAATATGAAAATTAGGAATAGGAGTAGAACATTAAGCCCCTCAAACCTGCTCCACTGTTCAATAAGATAATGGCTGATCTGTTTGTGTTTCAAATTCTATATTTCCATCCAGCACTAGTAACCCTTGAATCTCCGGCTCCACAGAAACCTGTTTGCCAAAATATTAATGACACTGCCTCCACTGTCTCTGAGGGACAGGGCTTCAAACTCATACAATGCTCAGAGGGAAAATTTCTCCTCATCTCTGTCCTAAAAGGATGAACCCTGATTTTAATACCATGCCTCCTAGTTATGGATTTGCCCACAGGAGGAATTATCCTTTCCATGTCCACCTCGTCAAGACTATTCAGGAGTTTACACACTTCAATTAATTTCCCCCTCAGTCTTCTACACTCCCAGTGGAAGTGGTCTCAATCTGTCCAACTGTCCTCATAACTTCCTTCCCATCTATCTGCTCCACCCTCTTCTCTGATCTATTACCTTTACCCCACCTCCATTTACTTATCACACTCTCAGCTATCTTCCCCTCCCAGCCCCACCCCCTCTCCCATTTATCTCTCCACCCCCTCAGCTCACAGCCTCATTCCTGCTGAAGGGCTTTTGCCCAAAATGTTGATTCTCCTGCTCCTCGGATGCTGCCTGACCTGCTGTGCTTTTCCAGCACCACACCCTCGACTCTAATCTCCAGCATCTGCAGTCCTCACTTTCACCTGTCCTCATAAGACTACCCGTTCATTCTAGGTATCAATGTAAACCTACTCTGAACCATTTCCAATCCACTTAAACACTTCCTTGAACCAGGGGACCAAAACTGCACCTCGTAATTGAGATGCAGTCTCAGTACTGTCATATATAACTGAAGTATAAAATACTTACCTTTTATGTTCAATTCCTCTCATAATAAAGAAGAGCGTTCCATTAGCTTTCTTAATTGCTTGCTATACTTGTGTACTCACTTTTTGTGATGCATATGCTAGAACACCTAGATCCCTCTGCACCATGGAGTTCTGCAATTGCTCTCTGTTTAAATAAAGCTCATTTTTTTATGCTTCATGCAAAAATGAATGAGTTCACATTTTCCCACATTCCATCAGCCAAAGTTTTGCCACTCAGACCTATCTTTATCCAACTGCAAATTCCTTATGTCTCCCTCACAACATAGTTTCCTACTTACCTTTGTGTAATCTGCAGACTTGGCTAACATGCTGCTACTCCCCTCATCAAAGTCATCATTATAAATTGTAAAAAGTTGAGGACCCTTCAGGACTTCACTCATCACATCCTGCAAATCTGGAAAAGAAAACTGCATACTCTGTGTTTGCTGCTACTCAGCCAATCCACTATCCATGTGAATGTGTTACCACATTCACCATGAGCTCCTCCTTTGTATTATGATGTGGCACATTGTCAAACACCTTCTGGAAATTCAAGTGCTGCCTCACAGCGCCAGGGAACCGTGTTCAATTCCCGCCTCAGGCAACTGTCTGTGTGGAGTTTGCACATTCTCACCGTGTCTGCGTGGGTTTCCTCTGGGTGCTCCAGTTTCCTCCCACAGTCCAAAGTTGTGCAGGTTAGGTGAATTGGCCATGCTAAATTGCCCGTAGTGTTAGGTGAAGGGGTAAATGTAGAGGAATGGGTCTGGGTGAGTTGCTCTTTGGAGGGTCAGTGTGGACTTGTTGGGCCGAAGGGCCTGTTTCCACACTGTAAGTAATCTAATCTAATCTGCAGGCTCCCCTTTATCCCCTGCATATGTTCTTCTACAAACAACTCTAGTAACTTGGTTAAATATGATTTCTCTAACATAAAACCAAGCTGAATCTTCCCAGTTTTTCTATAACTTCTCACATGCTTGATTCTAGCACCTTGCATTTTGTTGAGTCATTTGGGTAACATGTAACATTTCTTCAGATAGAATGAAATAAAAAGAAGTCTTGAGAGTGGGAGAGCTGGATTGGATGTTGGAATGGGCTTGGCTGGAGATTTGTGTGGTATATCTGAACAATAAATATCGGACATTATTGGCAGAAGATAACAGTAGATGGGGTGGCATCTCTTGACATAGATTTGGTGAAACTAAGAATAGAAAGAGATTAAATATCATTTTTGACACTTATTTGTCACTCCTCATGGCCATTTACATATCGCTGTACATGACCAGTATCCATCTTGAAGCAGTCAGTGAAGGACTTATGAGGAGTGATTGCTTTGTAATGTCGGAGATGTAGCATTCAATTTATAGACAGTAAGCTCCCCCCACAACCCCCATGGTATTAGCCAGGGCTTTGTGTGATGTTAATGGAGGGGTTGAGATTGACCAGCATGAATCCCCCGCTCTTGCTTGCAACAATTGTAGTGGGATGTTTGACATCCACCTGGGCAGGAAAATGCAGTCTCACACCGATCAGATGCACTATAAGGAAAGTACAGATCCAACAGACACCAGTCCCTGAGTAGATCAGGGAAATTGAAGGGTTCTAATAGAAGAGGAGATGTGGCACAGGGAGAGACGTCAATATTAATTGACACCTTCTGAGAGCAAGTCAATAGAGTCATGTTTAACTGTTTGTTTACAGTGAGTTTATTGGTATATCTTATCGACAGAACACTGAATTGTTCACTGTCAGCCTTTGTTGGCTTCTTAGACTTGGAGGGGAACAGGAATTAGTTAAGATCGTGAAAGCAAGTATTATCCCATTGTTTGAAGCTGAGGAAATGAGCTTGACATGTGCTTCTCATTATTTAACATGAAATCCACTTCATTTTAAATTTTGCTTCTTTCAGCCCTCTCCTTTGCTACGTCCTGAACATTGTCCCCTGCTCCTTGAGCGTAGCAGTGGTTTCATTCAGGTGGCATGGTGGCTCAGTGGCTAACTCTGTTGCCTCACAGCACCAGGGAGCCAGGTTCAATTCCACTGTCAAATGACTGTCTGTGTGGTGTTTGCACATTCTCCCCGTGTCTGCACGGATTTCCTCTGGTTTCCTCCCTTTCCAAAGATGTGCAGGTTAGCTCCATTGGCCATGCTAAACTGCCCATAGTATCCAGGGATGTGCTGGCTAGGTGGATTAGCCATGGGAGGGACAGGGTTACAGGGATAGGGTGGGATGCTCTTTGGATGGTCAGTGTGGTCTTGATGGGTTAAATGACCCGCCTCTAGGAATTCTGAGAGATCTGTCATTGCATCGGAGAAGGTAGCGATGTGATTTAGCATAAAGGAGGATTGACGAAATGGTAGAACCACAACGATGGTTGAAGCTTATAAAGAGGCTATTTGGCCCTTCCTGTCAATACCAGTCCTCTGAAGGAGCAAAACACGTAATACCGTGGGGGCGGGGACAGAAATGGTTCAGACACTTATGCCCATTAATGCATAAATATCTCCTTTTTTTATATTCACTCATGAGACATGTATCTCATTGGCTGGGCCAGAATTTATTGCCTGTCCCTAGTTGCCCTTGAGAAGCTGCCTTCTTGAACTGCTGCAATCCAATGAGGGATTTTTGCGCATGGGGGTCTCATATTTTGCTTAATGTAGGGAGTTTGTGACTTTATATTTGGGATCTTGCAATAATGCATTATTATTTTCATTTGTTAGTTTTGGTATCTATATCTGGTTGCCAGACCAAATGGGTGGACATCTAGGGATTTGCCAATTGGTGTGGGATCATTGACGCTGAAGCCCAACACAGAGCCAAATAAAGGAACACAATCTCAGCAGGTCTGGCAGCATCTGTGGAGACTGCAGAAGAGAGTTTAACGTTTCGACTCTCATTTAAGTCTTCTTCCAACTCAAAACATTAACTCTGCTTTTCTCGCTCCACGAACACTGCCAGACCTGCTGAGTTTCTATAGCAATTCCTCCTTCCAGCATCTGCAGTACTTTGACTTTTGTAAAACTGACAATTTGTGCGATGCATCGAATTATATAACTCCGAGAACCTCTGGGTCAGGAGACCCGGATTCAAGCCCCACCTGCTCCAGAGGTGTGTACTGACACCCCTGAACCAGTAGGTTGGAAATATCCACAGCTCGGAGATTGCGGTTTCAGATTGCGGTGTCACGTTGACTCCTTGAAGCTATTCCTCAATTACCTTCAGGTTAGGGAGTGACTTACAAAGAAGCACAAATAAGTGAAAAAAGTTCATGGAATGCAAATAGTGACAAGACCCAATTATTTAACTGCTTCCATAATTCCATACGGTATAGGAGCAAACTTAGGCCATTCAGCCCATCAAGTCTGCTTCACCATTTGATCATGACTGCTATGTTTCTCAACCCCATTCTCCTGCCTTCTCCCTGTAACCCTCCATATCCTTACTAATTAGGAACCTATCTATCTCTGTCTTAAAGACACTCAATAATTTGGCCTCTACAGCCTTCTGCAGCAATGAGTTTCACACATCAACCACCCTCTGGCTAAAGAAATTCCTCCTCGTTTTAGTTCTAAAGAGTTGTCTGAGGCTGTGCCCTCAGGTCCTAGTCTCTCTCACTAATAGAGACATCTTCTCCACATCCAGGTCTCCTAGTATTCTGTAAGTTTCAATCAGATTCTCCCCCATCCTTCTAAACTCTATTGAGTATAGACTCAAACTCTCCTCATATGGCAAGCTCTTTATCCCCAGGATCATTCGTGGAAACTTCCTGTGGACCTTCTCCAATCATTCCTTCGATGCAGAGCCCAAAGCTGTTCACAATATTTCAAATGTGGTCTGACCAGAGCCTTACACAGCCTCAACAGTACACCCCTGCTCTTGTATTCTCGGTCTCTTGAAATGAATGCCAACATTGCATTTGCCTTCCCAACTGCCAACTGAACCTGCATATAAAGAATCATGAACAAGGACTCCCAAGTCCCTTTGAGCATCAGATTTCTGAGCCCTTTCCCCGTTTAGAAAATTTGTCAGCACCTCTATTCGTCCAGCCAGTATAACCCCACACTTGCCCATATTGTTGTTGTGGTTCTGTTCGCCGAGCTGGAAGTTTTTGTTGCAAACGTTTCGTCCCCTGGCTAGGAGACATCATCAGTGCTGTGGAGCCTCCTGCGAAGCGCTTCTTTGATGTTTCTTCCGGTATTTATAGTGGTCTGTCCTTGCCGCTTCCGGGTGTCAGTTTCAGCTGTCCGCTGTAGTGGTTGGTATATTGGGTCCAGGTCGATGGGTTTGTTGATGGAGTTTGTGGATGAATGCCATGCCTCTAGGAATTCCCTGGCTGTTCTCTGTCTGGCTTGCCCTATGATAGAGGTGTTTTCCCAGTCGAATTCATGTTGCTTGTTGTCTGAGTGTGTGGCTACTAGGGATAGCTGCCCATATTGTGCTCCATCTCTCACCTTTTTTGCCTCCTCTCTCGGCCTGTATAAGTCCTTCTACAGCCTCCCCACTTCCTCCACCAGTCTGTCCCTCCACCTTTCTTTGTGTCAACAATGCCTCAGCCCCTTTATACAGATCGCTAGCGTATAACGTGAATAGTTGTGGTCCCAATACTGACCCCTGCGAAACTCCACTAGCCACTGGCTGCCATCTTGAAAAAGACCCTTTTATCTCCACTCTCTGCCTACTGCCAGTCAGCCATCTGCTATCCATGTTAGTACCTTTCCATTAACACCATGGGCTCTTACTTTACAAACAGCCTCCTGTGCAGCACCTTTACAAAGACCTTATCCAAATAGATCACATTCACAGGCTGACCTTTGTCTAACTTGATTACTGCCTTCTGAAAGAATTCCAGCAGATTTGTCAGGCATGACCTCTCTTTAACAAAGCTGCGTTGATTCGGCCCTATTTCACCACGCATTTCCAAGTACTCTGCAATCCCAAAATCTTACCCTCCAATCCCTCTGTTCCAATCCCAACCTCACCATCAAGCCAGCGGATAAAGGGGGTGCAGTGGTAGTCTGGCGCACTGACCTCTACACGGCTGAAGCCAAACGCCAACTTGAGGACACCTCTTCCTACTGCCCCCTCGACCATGACCCCACCCCCCCATCACCAAACCATCATCTCCCAGACCATACAGAACCTCATCATCTCAGGAGATCTCCCACCCACAGCTTCCAACCTCATAGTCCGGGAACCCCGCACTGCCCGGTTCTACCTCCTTCCCAAGATCCACAAGCCTGACCACCCTGGCCGACCCATTGTCTCAGCATGCTCCTGCCCCACTGAACTCATCTCTACAACCTCGACACTGTCCTATCTCCCCTAGTCCAGGAACTCTGCACATACATTTGAGATATCACCCATGCCCTCCACCTCCTCCAAGACTTCCGTTACCCGGCCCCCCAATGCCTCATCTTCACCATGGATATCCAATCCCTCTACACCTCCATCTGCCATGACCAGGACCTCCAAGCCCTCCGTTTTTTCCTCTCCCGACGTCCCCAACAGTCCCCTTCCACCGACACTCTCATTCGTTTGGCCGAACTGGTCCTCACCCTTAACAATTTCTCCTTTGAATCCTCCCACTTCCTCCAGACCAAAGGGGTAGCCATGGGCACACGTATGGGCCCCGGCTATGCCTGTCTCTTTGTTGGCTACGGAGAACAGTTGATCTTCCGTAATTACACCGGCACCACTCCCCACCTCTTCATCCGCTACACTGATGACTGCATCGGCGTCACCTCGTGCTCCCGTGAGGAGGTTGAGCAATTCATCAATTTCACCAACACATTTCACCCTGACCTTAAATTTACCTGGACCATCTCTGACACCTCCCTCGCCTTCCTGGACCTCTCCATCTCCATTAATGACGACCGACTTGACACTGACATTTGTTACAAACCCACCGACTCCCACAGCTACCTGGATTACACCTCCTCCCACCCCACCTCTTGCAAAAATGCCATTCCGTATTCCCAATTCCTCCGCCTCTGCCGTATCTGCTCCAGGAGGACCAGTTCCACCACAGAACACACCAGATGGCCTCCTTCTTTAGAGATCGCAATTTCCCTTCCCACGTGGTTAAAAGATGCCCTCCAACACATCTCGTCCACATCCCGCACCTCAGCCCTCAGACCCCACCCTCCGACCGTAACAAGGACGGAACGCCCCTGGTGCTCACCTTCCACCCTACAAACCTTCGCATAAACCAAATCACCCGCCTACATTTCCGCCACCCCCAAACAGACCCCACCACCAGGGATATATTTCCCTCCCCACCCCTTTCCGCCTTCTGCAAAGACCATTCCCTCCGTGACTACCTGGTCAGGTCCACGCCCCCTTACAACCCACCCTCCCATCCTGGCACTTTCCCCTGCCACCACAGGAACTGTAAAACCTGTGCCCACACCTCCTCCCTCACCTCCATCCAAGGCCCTAAAGGAGCCTTCCACATCCATCAAAGTTTTATCTGCACATCCACTAATATAATTTATTGTATCCATTGCTCCCGATGCGGTCTCCTCTACATTGGGGAGACTGGGCGCCTCCTAGCAGAGTGCTTTAGGGAACATCTCCGGGACACCCGCACCAATCAACCACACCACCCCGTGGCCCAACATTTCAACTCCCCCTCCCACTCTGCCGAGGACATGGAGGTCCTGGGCCTCCTTCACCGCCGTTCCCTCACCACCAGACGCCTGGAGGAAGGACGCCTCATCGTCCACCTCGGAACACTTCAACCCCAGGCATCAATGTGGGCTTCAACAGTTTCCTCATTTCCCCTTCCCCCACCTCACCCTAGTTCCAAACTTCCAGTTCAGGACGGTCCCCATGACTTGTCCGGACTTGTCCGACCTGCCTAGCTCCTTTTCCACCTATCCACTCCACCCTCTCCTCCCTGACCTATCACCTTCAGCCTCTCACCCACTCACCCATTGTACTCTATGCTACTTTCTCCCCACCCCCACCCTCCTCTAGCTTATCTCTCCACACTTCAGGCTCTCTGCCTTTATTCTTGATGAAGGGCTTTTGCCCGAAACGTCGATTTCACTGCACTTTGGATGCTGCCTGAACTGCTGTGCTCTTCCAGCACCACTGATCCAGAATCTGGTTTCCAGCATCTGCAGTCATTGTTTTTACCTCTAAAATCTTACCAATGAGTGAGGTCAGCCTCGGCGAAAGTGAGGACTGCAGATGCTGGAAACTAGAGTTTTGATCAGAGTGGTGCTAGAAAAGCACAGCAGGTCAGGCAGCATCCGAGGAGCAGGAAAATGGATGTTTCGGGCAAAAGCCCTTCATCAGGAATAGAGGCCTAACCAGCCTATAGTTTCCAGTCTTCCAGCCTCCCTCCCATCTTAAACAGGGGGGTTTATATTAGTCATTTTCCAGTCCTCTGGGGCCCTCCCCGACTCCACTGATTCCTGAAAGATCACCATCAATGCCTCTACAATCTCCTCAGTTAGCTCCTTCAGAACCTTGGGGTGTAGTCCTTCTGGTCTGGGTGATTTATCCACCTTCAGACTTTTCAGCTTCCCCGGCACCTCCTCCTTAGTGATGGCCGTCACACTCACCTCCTCCCCTTAATATGTTTCCCCTTCCTTGGGATGAATTGCTGCTGTGCTTCTGAATTACCCCTAGAAACTCTTGCCATAGCTGCTCCACTGTCTTGCCTGCTCGGGCCCCCTTCCAGTCAACTCTGGTCAGCTCCTTCCTCACATCTTTGTAGCTCCCTTTACTCAATTGCAATACCATCCCATCTGATTCCAACTTCTCCCTCTCAGACCGTAGGGTGAAGTTTATCATATTATGGTCACTGCTCCCTAGGGGTTCCTTCACCTTCAGCTCCCCATCATTACACACCATGAATCCAGATTTGCCTGTTCCCAATGGGCTCTATCATAATCTGCTCCAATAATAACCTTCTCCTATCCACTCCACAAATTCCTTTTCTTGAGATCCACACCAGCCTGGTTCTCCCAGTCCACCTGCATATTGACGTCCCCCATGATCAATGTAATGCTGCCCTTCTTACTTGTTTTCCTGCCTCCTGAACTATTTTCTCCCCCATGTCCTGACTATAGCTCGGGGGCCTGTACACAACTCCCAATTGGTTTCCTTTATCCCCTTGCAGTTTCTCAACTCCACCCAAACAGATTTTGACCCTCCGTCGCGTCTTGCTCTTGATTTAATTTCATTTCTTGCTAACAAGACAAGGCCTTTTTTACTTGGGATTGGTTTGTCCCGCAGTGCATCTTATGCAGCGAAGGCAAAGGAAAAATATGGATTTTCCCTGGATCAATTGTTGACCTTTCGCATTTTTCCTGCCTGAAATGTTGCCTGAGGAAAATAAAATGGCATAATGTGTTTCAGTGCAGCTGAAATTAACAAATCTTCACGCTGTTTGATTTAAATCAATACCAGAGGGCTGATTTCAGCTATGAAGTTAATTTTAATTCTAAACCAACTGAAGGAAGCCACAACAGTTGCACAAACCTGTCGAGCAAGCCTTAAATTGGCAAGTGATCCAATTGCCACCGCAGCACTCCCAGCATCTTCCAGTCCTACACACCTCATAGAGTCATAGAGATGTACAGCATGGAAACAGACCCTTCGGTCCAACCCGTCCATGCTGACCCAGATATCCCAACCCAATCTAGTCCCACCTGCCAGCACCCAGCCCATATCCCTCCAAACCCTTCCTATTCATATACCCATCCACATGCCTTTTAAATGTTGCAATTGTACCAGCCTCTACCACTTCCTCTGGCAGCTCATTCCATACACGTACCACCCTCTGTGTGAAAAGATTGCCCCTCAGGTCTCTTTTATATCTTTCCCCTCTCACCTTAAACCTATGCCCTCTAGTTCTGGACTCCCCACCCCAGGGAAAAGACTTTGTCCATTTACCCTATCCATGCCCATCATAGTTTTGTGATCTTCCTGGGCTACCTCCTTACCTGGTCTCTGATTCCCATGAACCCCGCCATTTGTTGTGGTCTCAACCAAGACCTGAGCTTCGAGGTTCCTTCGGTCAACCCCTCTGCCCTCTCTGACTTATCCTCGTTTAAGATGAGTTAGGTGCTGAAAGTCTCCCTTCTCCCTGGTGAGCACAGGACACATCTAGCAGGGAGATGAGGAGAAGTTTCCTCACTCAGACAGTTGTGAATCTTTGGAATTCTCAAATGGAAAGGACTGTGAGCGCCTCAGCATTGAGTACGTTTAAACTCGGACAGATTGTTGGGGTTTCAGTGCTACGAGGGCTATATGGGAGTTGGCAGGAAAGTTGCATCCAGTTCCAAGGTCAGCTGTGGAGCAGCAGATTTGATGCGTTCTGTGCTCCCTCTTTGATCTCTTTCGTTCTTTCACCAGACTGCTGACTAATTTCACAGTTCGAAATAAGTGTCAATATAGTCAGGATTAAGGCACTTCAGTCTCATGATGTTGCCTAAGGTAATGATTCTGAAAGATCCATGTTTGAGCTCTGCCACACTCTGCCCATTCCAGTGGTGCCACCCTGCCTCTGGATTTTGAATGAGCTGCAGTCTGTCACAGTCTCTTAATGGAGGTGTGTGTATGTGCCCTCTCTACTTCTGGTTGGAGATAGCAAAAATGTCAAAGAGTTTGTATATTGATGTTTTCTAAGCAGCCTGTTCAGAGGTGGTATTACGCAGTCCTGGAGCAGGTGGAGGTTGAACCTGGGCCTCCTGGCTCAGAGGGAAGGACTGTACCATTGCAACACAGGAGCCCCTTTTAAGTGTTCATGTATACAGTTGCTGATAAACCACATCCTGTTAGCAAGGTCAAAAGTATCTCTATATAGACTTGCTTTTTCTTAATTCATTCATGGGATGAGGGCGTTATTGGTTGAGCCCAGCATTTATTGCCCATCCCAGAGGCCAGTTCAAAGTCAACCACATTGCTGTGGGTCTGGAGTCACATGTAGGCCAGACCAGGTAAGGATGGCAGTTTCCTTCCTTGAAGGACATTAGTGAACCAGATGGGCTTTTCCAAAAATTGACAATGGATTCATGGTCACCATTAGACCTTACTTCCAAATTGTTAGTGAATTCAAATTCCACCACCTGCCCTGACAGGATCTGAGTCCCCAGAACATTAAGTTGGTCTCTGGTTTAAAACGCCACTGAAAATAAGATTGGGTCCATCCTCCACCACATCATTGATTGGCATTAGAGAGGGGAGTGGTGGCAGCTCTCTCCCCAGCCTCAGTACAGCAGTAGTTGGTACCCAGCCATCACATCCTTCAGAACGTGGTGCATGGAAGCGTAGATTAGCAGACTCACATAACCCAATCAGAGAAGCTGCATTCAGTTTCCTCAAAGTAGAGAAGGTGAGGAGGGGTGGGTGGGGGAGCTGTTCAAAACTTAAGGAAGATTTTGAAGAAGTAATTTTGCACGTGGATTGCTCACCAGTGGGCACAGCTTTGACTGTCAAAGAACCACAGTGAAGGCACAGCGACAGAAATCGCTGGAAAAGCTCAGCAGGTCTGGCAGCATCTGTGAAGAGAAATCAAAGTTAACGTTTCGGTTCCAGTGACCCTTCTTCAGGATGGATGGAAGCTGGGAAATAGTGGTTTTTTTTTAATGCAGAAGATAGGCTGGGGGGAGGGAGAGGGGCTAGGAGTAAACGATAGGTGGCAATAGAGGCCAAAGAGAGAGAAGAACAGATTGACAGATTAACAGATTAACAATCAGCCTGGGAGAATGAGTAGCTGCTAATGGGGACTATTAGTGGCTAACAATGTGGTGGAGGTGGGTACTGCAGGTGCTGGAGATTAGAGTCAAGATTAGAATGGTGCTGGAAAAGCACAGCAGGTCAGGCAGCATCTGAGGAGCAGGAAAATCGACGTTTCGGGCAACAGCCTTTCATCAGGAATGTGTTGCATATAATAACAGACCATGTGATAATATGCCTGGTGTGTGGGGTTTGGGGTAAGGACAAGGGAGAAGGCCCCTGAAACCCTACAATTATTGAACTCGATATTCAGTCCAGAAGGCTGTAGAGTTCCCAAGTGGAAAATGAAGTGCTGTTCTTACGCTGAGCTGCGATGGAGCGTTGCAGCAAGCCTGAGACAGAGATGTTGGCCAGGGAACAGGGTTGGGGGGGACTGCAGACGCTGGAGATCAAAGTCCAGAGTGTGGTGCTGGAAAAGCACAGCAGGTCAGGCAGCATCCCAGGTGAAAGTGAGGACTGCAGATGCTGCCTGACCTGCTGTGCTTTTCCAGCACCACTCTCTGTACTCTGATCTCCAGCGTCTGCAGTCCTCCCAACGTGACCAGAGTGAAGATGTGGTTTTGCTTTCAAACACTAGAATGGAAGCTGAGTCAGTCGTTACCTTCGAAAGGCAACTGGGTGAAGTAACAGGATAAAGGGCCAGGTCACATGGGACTAATTGGATAGCTCTTTCACAGTCACGATGGAGTGAATGGCCTCATCCACCTCCCCCCAGACCCCTGGTGCTGTCAGACTCTCTGCTTTGAGGAGAAACCAGCAATCAGCATATCGAAGGTTGCTGCTTTTAGCAGGCTGTGTTCAGTTCCCAAACTGCGATGTAGATCTCCTCGAGGGAGATGAATAATCCCAGCTTTTTCAAGAAAACGAGACTGTGAAACCCTGGAAGATAAACAAGCCCACGCTTCAGGACATTAAACTAATATTATTCAAACTTGACCTATTGTGTTCCACAGATGGCAGCCTCAGAGGCGCAGTCAAACGTGGTTAAAGTCGACTGAATACATGCTCACTAATATGAATCATTATCCTTCAAACTTTTCATCGTTGCCATAAGCAAACAATCTAATGTGATTTTACCGAGAGTTTATTGACATTGCACTGAGTTTGATTAGTGACATCTCTACATATTTGGTAGAGCAGAAATTTCTCTAATCCTGTAATCCTAAATTTAATTTAGCTAAACATTATTCAACTTAAATAGTGATTGCATTTTAAACTAAATAACCTTTATCTAAATTAAACTGGAATTACTGGATGCAAACAGATCACAGGTGAGACTGGATATTTGAAGAACGTTGCTCTATCGCACAGCAGATGGGTCCTGTCGAGAGGACAGGCGTATCTGCAAAAGGTGGGCGGCACGGTGGCACAGTGGTTAGCACCAGAGATCCGGGTTCAATTCCTGCCTCAGGCGACTGACTTGTGTGGAGTTTGCACGTTCTCTCCATGTCTGCGTGGGTTTCCTCCTGGTGCTCCGGTTTCCTCCCACAGTCCAAAGATGCGTGGGTCAGGTGAATTGGCCATGCTAAATTGCCCGTAGTGTTAGGTAAGGGGTAAATGGGTGGGTCGCGCTTCAGCGGGTCGGTGTGGACTTGTTGGGCCGAAGGGCCTGTTTCCACACTGTAAGTAATCTAATCTAATCTATGCCTCATCTCTCTCTCACTAGTGTGTCGGTTAGCTCAGTTGGCTTGATGGCTGCTTTGTAATTATAGTATGAGCAAGGATTCAATCCCGGCATCAGTTGAGGTTAACAGGAAGGGCTTTACTTCTCAACCGCTCTCCTCCCCCGAGGCATGGTCAGTCTCCCTCAAATGAGAGGTCAGCCCTCCACTTCATTAGGACTATGGCAACTTTATTCGGTGAGCCTTGGCTTACCCTCTTCCAGTTCAATCCACAAACTCTAGCACATCATCAAGGCTGGCATGTCACTGGGGGAGAGCTGCACTGCCATCAGTGCTGTATTTCAAGTGGAGACATTAAACTGAGGCTCTGAAAAGATCCCATGATGCTCTATTCACTAAGCAGAAAGGGCGAGTTCTGATATTTACCCCTCAATTAATATTACTTCTAATTCAAGTATCATCACATACCTTTGCTGTCCCTTTTGAGAAGTTATGGAAGGGATCACAGTCCATTGAGCCATTGACATGAATGCTTCCTCTGCAGCCAACAAGACCATAAGACATAGGAGTGGAAGTAAGGCCATTCGGCCCATCGAGTCCACTCCGCCATTCAATCATGGCTAATGGGCGTTTCAACTCCACTTGCCAGCATTCTCCCCGCAGCCCTTAATTCCTTGTGACATCAACAATTTATCAATCTCTGCCTGGTGGAGACTTGAACCTGGAGCTTTCACTCTGCCACACAATTTCCACTTCTTGGTATTGCTGAAACAAACAGATGATCTGGTCGGTGGCACATAGCTGTTTGTGGGAGTTTGCCATGCATAAACGGGCTGCTGCATTTCCTACCTTACAACAGTGCCTACTCTTCAAAACGACTTCACCGGCAGGAAAACGATTCGGGAATTGCTGAGGTTGCAAAGGGTGCTACGTGAATGTAAATGCAGACTTTTCCTTCAAACACCATACCTCCCACCGCCGGTGATCTCTAGGAACTCCCGCTGAGATGCTTTTCTTTGAAACTGGCATGGCCTGGGAGAGGAGGGAGCGAGGGCTGCAGATGCTGGAGATCAGAGTCGAGAGCGGGGTGCTAGAAAAACACGGCAGGTCAGGCAGATTCCGAGGAGCAGGAGAATCGACGTTTTGGGCATAAGCCTTTCATCAGGAATCGACGGCCTACTGATGAAGCACTTATTCCCGAAACCACACGGCCTGTAAGAGGAACATCAGTGCCAGGTCAATGAGATGCCAATTTTCCAAATATCCCTCCCAGTTTGGGGCCTTCCTCAAATTGGCCTCTCCCTCGCCAAAATTGGTGAGTCTCCCTTTGGAGGATTTATCTTCTCACTCCATGGCATAGCTCCTAGTAATTCCAATACAGCAGGAGGGGGTTAAACCTTCTGGGGGCTGTCTCAATGCTAGTTGTCTCAGTTGAGCTGTTGATCCTCATCTGCCTTTTGCTTTCTTTCCAAATTCACTTTCATCAACCTATTCCCAGGTGGTTCAGGTAATGCATTAATAAACATTCCACTGAAAAAAGGAATCCACTCCTCTTCCCCACTACATCTGTCGAAGTAACGTAGGGAATTAGTTGTGTCCATTCCTTTCTCCATAGGAGAGAAGCAGACGAGGAGGATTACCATTCCGCAAGTGAGGAGCAAGGTGAGGAGGTTGGTTCTTGTGAGTTATCACAGCCAGCATGGGGATTGAGCCAGTGTCAATCTGCCTCCTGTTCCAGCCAACCGATTCCCCCTGCAGCCATACTTGTCCCTCAGACTTGGTTCCCAGTACATAAGACCATAAGACATAGGAGTGGAAGTAAGGCCATTCGGCCCATTGAGTCCACTCTGCCATTCAATCATGGCTGATGGGCATTTCAACTCCACTTACCAGCATTCTCCCCGTAGCCCTTAATTCCTTGTGACATCAAGAATTTATCAATCTCTGCCTTGAAGACATTTAGCGTCCTGGCCTCCACTGCACTCTGCGGCAATGAATTCCACAGGCCCACTACTCTCTGGCTGAAGAAATGTCTCCGCATTTCTGTTCTGAATTGAACCCCCTCTAATTCTAAGGCTGTGTGCACGGTCCTAGTCTCCTCGTCTAACGGAAACAATTTCCTAGCGTACAATGAGTCAACCCAGTGCCTCGGACAATTGATATGGAGTAAACCTATTCCTGTCACAACTCCCTGCATGTTATAGAATCATTGAGTCATTGAGCATGGAAACAGACCCTTCGTTTCAACTCATCCACACAGACCAGATATCCCAAATTAATCTAGTCCCATTTGCCAGCATTTAGCCCATGTCCCTCTAAACCCTTCCTATCCATCTACCCATCCAGATGCCTTTTAAATGTTGCAATTGTACCAGCTTCCACCACTTCCTCTGGCAGCTCATACATGCACCATCCTCTGCATGAAAGAGTCCCTTTTAAACTTTACCCCCTCACCCTAAACCTATGCCCTGTAACTTTGGATTCCCCTACACTGAGAAAAAGACTTTGCCTATTCACCCTGTCCATGCCCCTCATGATTTTGTAATCCTCTATAAGATCACCCCTCAGCCTCCAACACTCCAAGGAAAACAGCCCCAGCCTCTCTATAGCTCAAACCCTCCAATCCTGGCAACATCCTTGTACATCTTTTCTGAACCCTATATCAGGGAGACCAGAATTGCACACGGTATTCCAAAAGTGGTCTAACCAATGTCCTGTAAAGCCACAACATGACCTCCCAACTCCTGTACTTGATGCTCTGACTAATGAAGGTAAATATAGCATACGCCTTATTCACCATCCTATCTACTGCGACTCCACCATCGGGGAACTATGAACTTGCATTGCAAGGTCTCTTTGTATTGCAACACTCCGCAGGACCTTACCATTAACTGTGTATGTCAGTGCCCTGATTTGGCTTTCCAAAATGCAGTACCTCACATTGATCTAAATTAAACTCCATCTGCCACTCCACAGCTCATACATCCTTTCTATATTTTTGCAATCTCCTTTTTTTAAAAATACAGAACACACTTCATTTCAATGGGATCTTCACGTTTCTGCCTCCGTCATTACCTCTGTGGGACAAAGCAAGTTCTCCCTTTGAGAAAGAGTGTTAAAACAAAGCTCAGGGGTGCAGAATGCCCTGGCCTCATCCCAACAAGGTCAGAGGCAAATATTAAACCCTTAAACCTCAACAATCTAACCACAACAAGCATAGAACCCCCCTATCAGTCCTCACCTTCCAGCCCACTAGTCTCTAGATACAATGCATTATCCTCTGCCATTTCCACATCAGAGATATATTTCCCTTCCCACCCCTATTGGCATTCCGTAGAGACTATTACCTCTGCAACTCCCCCGTTAGGTCCACACGTCCCACCTTCCCTTGCCACCGCAAGAGGTGTAAAACCTGCGTCCACACCTCTCCCCACACCTTATCCAAGGCCCCAGAGGAACCCTCCACATCTGGCAGAGATTTCCCTGCACATTCACTCACCTCGTGTCCTGTGTCCGTTGCTCTCAATGGGCTCTCCTCTATATCAGGGAGCCAGAACGCCAACTCGCGGGACATTTCAGGGAACATCTCTGGGAAACACGCACCAAACAACCCCATCGCCCCGTGGCCAATCACTTCAACTCCCCCCTCCCACTCCACCAAGGACATGCAAGTCCTGTGCCTCCTCCACGACTAAATCCAAGCAACCCACCTCTTGGAAGAAGAACACCTTATCCTCTCCCTTGGGACTCTTTAACCACACGGCATTACCATCGATTTCATCAGTTTCCTCATCTCCCCTCCCCCAGCCTCATCCCAGATCCAAACCTCCGACCCAGCACTGACCTCTTGAACTGTCCTACCTGTCCACCTTCCTTCCCATCTATCTGCTCCACCTCCCCTCCAACTTATCACAATTAGCCCCCACCTGCATCCAGCTATTGCCTTCCCTGTGACCTTCCCTCCAGTCCCACCCCCACCCTCCTATTTTTCTCTCAAAGCCCTTTGCCCACTTCCTCCCTACATTCCAGATGAAGGGCTTATGCTCGATTCTCCTGCTCCTCGGATGCTTTTCCAGCACCACTCTCTCGATTGTTGCATTCCCTCTAACAGCGAGGATATATCAACAGTATTTGATATGTCTGTGAAGTGCTGAGCTCATGCATAAATGTGAGTTCTACTTTCTTGTTAATCTGGGCCGCACCTACCTTCTTCCTGTTTATATTAACCACGTTCCAGTCCAGTGCCTTTTTCCTTGACCCCTAACAATTAGCTGGTTAATTGCCTTGAAAGGCTCACTCTTTTTATGAAAAGTTCAAGGCAATACTTTTCTCACTGCCTCAAGATTTTAGCAAACATTTCTGGGTCACAAAGATTATTTATGCAACTTGTTTTAAAAAAAAATACTCTAGTGGCAACGGAGGAAAGTAAGATACTTGTGGGACATTTATCACAGGCTTCATTACATATTAATCAGGCAGATGGCTGTGCAACAATTTCTGCAAATATTCACGATGTAGGACAATTCAATAATGCAAGCAGATGGCCTCTGATTATTCACCATCTCCTTGTTCAAGGGAAACTCATTTTTACTCATTTATATTCCTGCCAGTGAATGTTTCCACTTTCTCAGGAGATAAGCATTTTGGATATCTGGGAGATCAGACCCAAGGGAAGTTGTGTTAGCTTTTCCGGGTGGCTCCTGTTCCTTTTCCAATGGGACTCAGTAGCACTCCAACTCTTTGCTGGGGTGCTTTTCAGGATCAGAGGCTCTGTCTGTCTCTTAAGTGGGGAAAAGGGGCGGAGGTTTTGCTCTGTGTTGGAGGCTCCTACCTTGCTGGTCTGTTGGGTTGTCAATGCAAGTCAACTGGACATCCCTCACTGAGGAGAAAGTGAGGACTGCAGATGCTGGAGATCAGAGCTGAAAAATGTGTCGCTGGAAAAGCGCAGCAGTTCAGGCAGCATCAAAGGAGCAGGAGAATAAGGGCTGAAGAAGGGCTTATGCCCGAAACGTTGATTCTTCTGCTCCTTTGATGCTGCCTGACCTGCTGCGCTTTTCCAGCAACGTATTTTTCATCCACTAAGGGCATTGTGGGTCTACCTACAGCACATGGACTGCAGTGGATCAAGAAGGCAGCTCACCCCCATCTTCTCAAGGGCAACTAGGGATGGATAATAAATGCTGGCCCACATTCCATGTGAATAAAACAAAAGACTCAGGCAGACTGGCTTCCCAACGGCTGGTGTGGGTCACCCTAGCTTTAGTGGTGGGATAGGACGTGAGGGTGATTGTCACCCCAATCACCACATTGGCTCCCCTCACAACCAGCGCACAGTAGCAGCAGTGTGTACCATCTCCAAGATGCACTGCAGAAATTCACCAAATCTCCTCCAACAGCACCTTCTGAATCTACTCCCTAGGCAGCAGATGTATGGGAACACCATCCCATGTAAATTCCCCTCCAAGCCACTCACCATCCCGACTTGGAAATATACCAGCTGTTCCTTCTGTGTCGCTGGCTCAAAATCCTGGAACTCCCTCAGGAAAGACTTCCAAGGATGTTGCCAGGGTTGGAGGGTTTGAGCTATAGGGAGAGGCTGAATAGTCTGGGGCTGTTTTCCCTGGAACGTCGGAGGTTGAGGGGTGGACTGACACCGTGGAAGCAGAGTCACTGTTGTAATGTGGGAAGCCTTCCACTCGATTTATGCACAGCAAGATCCCACAAACAGCAACATGCTTACAACCAGATGGTCTGTTTTTAGTGAGGTTGGTTCTGCCCTCCTCTGGTCTGACAATCAGCCTAATTCTCCCAGCTCTGCCCCATGAGCATTTCTGATGTTAGTCATCGTACTGTTATTCGTGGCCGTGTTTTCCGACACCAGGCTTTCTGGAACTAAATTCCTCCACCTTAAGACCATAAGACACAGGAGTGGAAGTAAGGCCATTCGGCCCATCAAGTCCACTCCGCCATTCAATCATGGCTGATGGGCATTTCAACTCCACTTACCAGCGTTCTCCCCGTAGCCCTTAATTCCTCGAGACAACAAGAATCTATCAATCTCTGCCTTGAAGACGTTTAGCGTCCCGGCCTCCACTGCACTCTACGGCAATGAATTCCACAGGCCCACCACCCTCTGGCTGAAGAAATGTCTCCGCATTTCTGTTCTGAATTGACACCCTCTAATTCTAAGGCTGTGTCCACGGGTCCTAGTCTCCTCGCCTAATGGAAACAATTTCCTAGCGTCCACCCTTTCCAAGCCATGTATAATCTTGTACGTCTCTATTAAGTCTCCCCTTAATCTTCTAAACTCCAATGAATACAATCCCAGGATCCTCAGCCGTTCCTCATATGTTAGACCTACCATTCCAGGGATCATCCGTGTGAATCTCCGCTGGACACGTTCCAGTGCCAGTATGCCCTTCCTGAGGTGTGGGGACCTCTCCCTCTCTTTCCTCCTCTAAGGCCCATCTTAGAACTTACCCCTCTCACCTAGCTTCTGGTCACCTATCCGAACCCCCTCCCTAACAGCATTGTGGGTACCCCTTCATCCAATGGACATTAGTGATTCGAGAAGACAGCTCAGCACCACCTACACAAGGACAATTAGAAACAGGCAATAAACACTGGGCCAGCCAATGACATCCAGGCCCCATCAATGAATAAACAACATCTCCTGCGTGTAAATCTGAAAATGGTGGATTGCTTCCCCACTGACCACCTAGAAAGTGATACATATCGAGTTTCAGTGTTGCTTCCACAACTTGCTGGAATCTGAAACTGTCATGTTATCATTTCCACTGCATTTTCTAAAATGGCGCCGGTCTATCACACAGCCATCCACGAAAAATAAAATAATCTCATCTCCTACTTGCTGCAACACAAATAGAAGCGAAAGAGAAATAGATTAGAAAGTGCTGCCTGATGACAACTTTGTAAAGTGACCCACGAGCCACCTCATGGAGAAATATATGTGAAAAACATACAGGGCTAATGGGAAAGGTTTTTATGTCATAATGAACGATTTATTGCATAAAAGTTAAATGTTCATAGGATATTAGAGAGTGAGTTCAGATATCTCAAAAAGACCCAGCGCAGTCATGATTGGTTGAATCCATACAGGTCGGTAATTTCAACAAGCAAAATTCCCAAATTAAGCATCAGCACGCTCAGCAACCACTCCAATCCCGCTGGATGTTCACGATTCACAAAGTCCTCAGCAGTCACCTCCTTCAGGCCTGGTCCAGCCTTCTCTCAGACCACATGGGAAATGGTGGTCTATCATCATCATGGGCTCTTTGACAGGCTTTTCAGATCAATAGGTCTCTCAGATTCCATTTTGTGGATGGCCACTCAGAGGTAAGCACACCCACACACTCACCCACACGCACACCCACACACACACACACATACACACACTCACATATACACCCACAACCCACCCTTTCACACACACTCACATATACTCACTTGTGCACACACACAAACACGCCCACATACACATCCACACAGCCACATGCACACTCGCACACACACACACTCACAGTCACACGCATATCCACATATACACTCACACACTCACATACACACCCACACACACACCCACACACACACTCACATACACACACACACTCACATACACATATACATCCACACACATACCCACACATTCTCACTCGCACACATACACACACACACTCACATACATACCCACAGATACACTCACAAACAGAGCCACATACACACCCACACACCCACACATACACTCAAATACACACACACACTCACATACACATACACATCCACACACATACCCACACACACACTCACATACACACACACACTCACATACACATACACATCCACACACATACCCACACACACTCACACGCACACATACACACCCACACAGACACACACACAGACACACACACACACTCACATACATACCCACAGACACACTCACAAACAGACCCAGATACACACCCACCACACCCACACATACACTCGCACACGCACTCACACACTCACACCCACACCTACACTCACACACATACCCACATATACACACATACTCACGTACACACCCATACACACACGCTCACATACACATGTTCATATACACATGCACAGCCACACACACACTCATGCACTCATCCCACACGCACACAAACATACAAACACACATGTCCAGATAGATGCACATTTGTAGACACCCGTTGTGACGAACCCTGAATTGTAATTCTGCGCACAGACCTTTGTAAAACAGAGTGATAACAGGTCACATCATGAGCTCAAGAAACCAGAGGGAGGAAAGAGAATAGTGATGTGGATATTAAAGGGAGATTGGACAGCAGTGTTCAAAGCTATGGGAAGTGTGGACAGAATAAATGGAGAGAAACTGGTTCTCCTTGACAGAAGGATGAAGAATCAGGGGATGGCAGGCAATGACAATTAGGAAATCCCACCCGAGAGTGCAGGGGGAGACAAATTGGGTAATTATTCAAAGAGATTCGGTTTGTCAGCCCATGCTAAAAGGTGGGACAATGACAATATGCAAGTTATTCTTACAGAGGGCCAGCATGGATCCACAGGCCCAATGGCCTCCTTTTGTACTGTAATCATTCTTAGTGTGTTTTGAAAAGATTTATAGCTCAGATTGAAGTTCTGGATGTAGGTTTGCTCACTGAGCTGGAAGGTTCATTTCCAGACATTTCGTCACCATACTAGTAATATCTTCAGTGAGCCTCTGGGCAAAGCACTGCTGATGATTCCTGCTTTCTGTAATCATTCTGCTAAATTGCTATAACTTTTTACAGCACTGCTACAGCACAAAAGGAGGCCATTCAGCCCATTGTGCCTGCACCAATCCTATGATCTAATGCCAATCTGCCTTTTCCCTAAAGGCTTGCATATTATTTCTAACCAAACAGTCATCCAGTGCCCTCTCGAATGACTCAGGTGAACCTGCTTCCACCACACTGCCAGGAAGGGCATTCCATACCATTCCTTCAGTGTCACAGCAGCCGAGTCCTCGAACCTCAGTTCCCTAACCACACTCTAGAGGCATCTATGTCACTACGTCCTTGCCATCTGCTACCATTTAAGTCAATCCAGAATGTATCTGCCCCTTGGTCAGTTAATGTGCTGTGGTTTAATGTATGATAGCAACCACACTGTTGATACTTTAACCTTGCTTTTAGAAGATACGAAAGAATCGGAGAGACATTGTCAATCTAAATCAGAACCAAGTCAGCTCTGGTTGTGGTTGAGATTCTCAGATCTCCAGCATCTGCAGTCTTCGCTTTCTCCTGGCTGAGATTCTCAAGACATGCTGAGATTCAGACACAAGATCTCACAACCCCGCTGCAGGGGATTGTCATTTGTCCAGCGGTCCATACGCCAACAAAATATCAACAAAGAATCTCGTTAATTGGCATTGCAGGGGTGGAACACAGAATATGAACGACAAACACCTTCCTGTCAGTATTTGAATGTGTGTTCACGATCGACGGTGTGATTTAATTCCGGCAGCTTTGCTCTAATCTTCCGTGACTCTGAGCAGGCACGCAGCTGATCAACGTTAAAAAGGATGGCTTTGTTTCTGTGACCTTACAATTCCCTCAGGTTATTCTTGCTGCAGCTGTGCTGGGATTAACCTTGCTAGTTACCTCCAATTCCGACCGTGCCCACATTTGCGGGGTCGCTGACAGGATATTTAATTTGTGCAACGCAAGCACAAATCCACAGAGACTTGACAGAGCCAGCCACTCAGGTCGGCTGCTGCGAATTCGGTGACACGTAACTCCCTTCCTGAGCCCCCACCCAAAGCCTCTCCACCATCTGCAAGGCACAGGCCTAGAGTGTGATGGAACACCCCCTCCCCATTTGCCTGGATGAAAGCAGCTCCAGCAACACTCAAGAGCTCCCTACCATCCATTTGACTGACATCACCTTCAACAACCATTCCCTTTGCTCAGAATGGCAGCAGTAGATACAGAAAAGGGCTACCAGGATGTTGCCTAGTATGAGGGATTTTAGCTCTGAAGGAAGGTTGGGTAGACTGGGTTTGTTTTCACTGGAACGCAGGAAGTTGGGCGGGTGAACCGATAGAAGTCTATAAGATTGTGAATGGCATGGGCAGAGTGGGAAGTATCAGGTGTTTTCCCAGGGTGGCCTGGTCAATTACTCAGGGACACAGGTTAACGGTCCAGGATGGGGGGATGTTTCAAAGAGATGTGCGAGGCAGGTTTTTCACACAAAGGGTGGTGAGTGCCTGGAACACACTGCCAGAGGAGGTGGGGAAGCAGACACAACAGCAGCATACATGAGGCGTCTGGATGGATTCATGAATAGGAAGGGAATAGAGGGAAACGGATCCTGTAAGTGAAGACAGTTTCAGTATGGAAGGGCAAAATGTGTCAGCACAGGCTTGGAGGGCCGAAGGGCCTGTTCCAGCGTTGTCTTGTTCTTTATTCAATGTGCAACGTCTACAAGACACACGTCAGAAAGCTCCTCTAACAGCACCATTCAAACCCACAACCTCTACCAACAGGATTCTTGGAGCACCATCTCTTACACGTTCCCTTCCAAACCACTCACCATCCTGATTTGGAAAAATATCGTCATTCCTTCACTGTTATGGAGTCAATATCCTGGAATCCCCTCCCTGACAGCACTGTGAGTGGACGATACCATGTAGATTGCAGTAGCTC
This sequence comes from Hemiscyllium ocellatum, assembly GCF_020745735.1. Classification (NCBI taxonomy): domain Eukaryota; kingdom Metazoa; phylum Chordata; class Chondrichthyes; order Orectolobiformes; family Hemiscylliidae; genus Hemiscyllium; species Hemiscyllium ocellatum. Next base: position 5,575,457 of record NC_083445.1, on the reverse strand, counting down.
AAGAACGTTGCTCATCTCCATCTTCTGATGGGACATTTGACCTGAGCAATAAATACTGACTGTGCCAATGACACTCACATCCCTTAAAAAGGAGGGGAGACAACTCCATGCTTAAATGAGATGGAAGATCTGACATATGAAGACTGGTTGCTTCAGTTAGGACTATATTCACCTCAGCTTAGAGGAATGAGGAGGGAATTTCAGAGAAACTGATTAAATTTTAACAGGACAGAACAGTTTAAAGCAGGAAGGGTGCACCCAATAACAAAGGTTTTTGGAACCAGTGGTTATATTCTAAGGAAATGGGGTAAGCCATTTCAGACTGAAATGAGGAGAAGTGTCTTTGCCCAGAGAGTTGGGGGGGTTCTGTGGAATTCTCTGCCACAGGAAGTGGTTGACGCCAAAACATTGAATGTTTTCAAGAAGGAGTTAGATGTAGTTCTTAGGGCTAAAGGGATCAAGCGAGAAAGCAGGAACAGGGGACTGAGTTGGATGGTTAGCCATGATCTAATTGAATGGTGGAGCAGACTCGAAGGGCCGAGTGGCCCACTCCTACTCTTATTTTCAGTTGAAACGACTTGTAATTACTTACCATAGTGAATGACCTCTTCCTGTGCCACAGATACTGTGTAACCATCTACTGTAGCTCTGGAAAGCCTCTGATTGGCTGCCCCCCTCAGAGACCCCACCTACCACCATGCCAATTACTGGAAGGCTCCTCATTCAAAAACCCAATGAGTGATGGTTTCCTCATGGGAAAGGGGTGAGAGAGGATTAGTGAGCCAGAAACAGTCCCTATTCCTGTTTCCTACTCTAAAGAACCTCAACCCTGAGAATAAGGGGCTACATAGAGTCATAGAAATGCACAGCATGGAAACAGACCTTTCAGTCCCAACCTGTCCATGCCAACCAGATATCCCAACCCAATCTAGTCCCACCTGCCAGCACTTGGCCCATATCCCTCCAAACCCTTCCTATTCATGTACCCATCCAAATGCCTTTTAAATGTTGCAATTGTACAAGCCTCCACCACTTCCTCTGGCAGCTCATTCCATACACATACCGTTCTCTGCATGAAAAAGTTGCCCTTAGGTCTCTTTTATATCTTTCCCCTCTCACCCTAATCCTATGCCCTCTAGTTCTGGATTCCCCCCACCCCAAGGAAGAGACTTTGTCTATTTATCCTATCCATGCCCCTCGTGATTTTTTGGACCTCTATAAGTTCACCCCTCAGCCTCCAACGCTCCAGAGAAAACAGCCCCAGCCTATTCAGCCTCTCCCTGTAGCTCAAATCCTCCAACCCTGGCAACATCCTTGTAAATCTTTTCTGAACCCTTTCAAGTTTCACAGCATCCTTCCAATAGGATGAGCAAGTTTCAGCTGCCTATCCAACACCCGCATCACTATTCTCGGTTGTACATGGGCAGAGTATTATTTGTCCAATGTAACGAACAGACGTACTAACAGTCCTTAATGGGGGACTGAGCTAAACGTGCCAGGCTTTATGACTGCACTGAATTAGCTGATTTCAGCTAATGTGAAGGGAGAAATGTTACCATCACCAGTGAGCATGTGGAGCTCCAGTCAAGATAATCTCGGTTGTGATGCTCTCAAAGAAAATAAGGAAAAGATGTTCATTTTTATAGAACCTTGGGATGTTCCCCAAAGTGCTTTTACACCCTTTACTCTTACTATTGTAGTAATTTCTTATAATGTAGGAGATACAGCAGGCAATCTGTGCACAACAAGCCCCCCCCCCATGAAGCTCCCAGTACCATTGAGATGAGCTAATCTGCTTCACTGGTTTGATTGGTGGATAGATACCAGGCAGGAGCCCAGGGCAAATGTTTCAGCTTCTCTTCCAGATAGTGCCCTGAGAAAGCAAAAGCTGAGTCATGTGTACCAACAGATTCAAGAACAGCTTCTTCCCCACTGTTAGTTGACTCTTGAAAGAACCTCTGAAATTTTAAATTTGACGTTGACCTCGCGCTTCTTGCAGCCATGACGTTGTATTCCTCGCACTGTTCCATTACGCCTAATGCACTTTGTGTGCTATGGTCTGCCTGTCCTGCAAGACAGAACTTTTCACTGTGCCGAGGTACATGTGACAATAATGAACCAAGTCAAAATATTTTTCAAGAGGGCAGACAGGATTTCAGTGTCATGGCTCATCCATGCACCTGTGACAGTGCACCTCTCCCTCACTCAACACTACACCAGGTGTGTCAGTCTCAATCCTTGTGCATAGGTTTCTTGAGCGAGAGACTCAAAAGCACAAAAACTGAGCTGATACCCTATCAGTGGAGAGTCGGTGTGAACCGTGGACTGAGTAATCAGGCATAGTTTCCAGCTTCATACATGGATCCCTCTCTGGACCGTGTGGGATGCTGAATATATTCGTCCCTCTCTATGGGTGGCGAGAATGCTTGATCACATTCCCTTAGCAGGTGGAACTCTAGCACCAGAGAGAGTCAGAGCTGTCTAGATGGGGCTAGGGGATCAGGAGCATCTTGGAGGGGAAACCCATCTGTAAGAGACATAAAGTCTGTGTTTAAACTAAACTGCTGAAAGCTGGTGGGAGGGTGCGTGATGGGGATGTTCAGCATCAAAGTGATTGAGGTGAAAGCTGCTGTTCAAGGGCATGATTTGGAAAGAGCTGGGATTTCATTCGATGGTCATTTCCGATGATTGATAGGACTGAGTCCCTGTCTGTTTGCACAGAGCTGTCACAGGGCTGCAGACTGGTGATACAGCAGAATGCAAATCAGAAAATATTCAACTTGACCAATGCTTCTGGTGGTGAGATTATCTGTCCCTACAGGACTCTATGTTATTGACAGTTGGATTGATTAGCAAGATGTATAGATGTGTCCAGAAGTAGATTACAAGGTTATGGCACTAACTAATAGAAAACTTCCCAAACTGAAAACATCAAATCAAAGTGCTACCCAGAGCTTTAACAAATAATTATTTTCATTTGTCACTCCTTAAATTCATTGCCTTTTATCTTCTTAGCTGTTCACTGTTCAAGATGTCCTGGCAGTTTAATTTCTTCAAAGCTCTTCATTGGCTGTATGGCGTTTAGTGTCTGAATGCAAGCCCTCTCTTTCTTTGACAGAAAAGTTATAAAGTCATTGAGATTTTTCTTACAGCACAGCAGGAAGCCCTTTGGCTACTCCAGTTTGTATCAATCATCAAGCGCCTTTGTATTCTAATCCTATTTTCCAGCGCTTTGCCTGCAGTTTTATATGCGTTTCAAGTGCTAATCTAAATACATCTTAAATGTCTAGAGTGTTCCTGCCTCGACCAATCTTTCAAGATCATAAAACCATTAGATGTAGGAGGAGAAATAGGCCATTCAGCCCCTTGTGTCTTCTCTGCTATTCAATGAGATCATGGCAAGGTCTGATAATCCTCTACTCCACGTTCCTGTCTTTTTCCAATTACCCTCGATTCCCCTTCTGATGAAAAACCTGCTGATCTCAGATTGGAAAGTACTTAATGACCAAGTTTCAACAGCCCTCCGTGGTGAAGACTTTCCCAAATTCACTCCTCTCTGAGCAAGAAATTCTTCCCCATCTCCATCTTAAATGTATGACCCCTTACTCTGAAACAATGCCCTCTGGTTCTAGACTCTCCCACAATAGAGTCATAGAGATGCACAACACGGAAACAAACTTTTTGTCCAGCCCGTCCATGCTGACCAGATATCCCAACCTAATCTAGTCCCATTTGCCAGCATTTGGTCCATATCCCTCTATAGCCATCTTATTCATGTACCCATCCAGATGCCTTTTAAATGAGATAGGGAGGGGGCGTAGGGGCTGGAGGAGGTGACAGAGATAGTCAGGGAGCTTGTACATGTCTCCACCACTTTCTCTGGCAGCTCGTTCCATGTACGCACCACCCTTTGCATGAAAAAGTTGCACCTTAAATCCTTTTTAAATCTTTCACCTCTCACCCGAACCCTATGCCCTCTAGTTCTGGACTCCCCCCACTCCAGGGAAAAGACCTTGTCTATTCATCCTATCCATGACCCTCATGATTTTATAAACCTCTGTAAGGTCACCCCTCAACCTCCAATGCTCCAGGGAAAACAGCCCCAGACTATTTAGCCTCTCTCTTTAGGTCAGGCCCTCCAACCCTGGCAATATCCTTGTAAATATTTTCTGAATCCTTTCAAGTTTCATAACATCCTTCAGGGAAACCAGAATTGCACACAATATTCCAAAGGTGGCCTAACCAATGTCCTGTACAGCTGCAACATGACCTCCTAACTCCCATACTCAGTGCACTGACCAATACAGGCAAGCGTACTAAGTAAAAAATGAGGTCTGCAGATGCTGGAGATCACAGCTGCAAATGTGTTGCTGGTCAAAGCACAGCAGGTTAGGCAGCATCTCAGGAATAGAGAATTCAACGTTTCGAGCACAAGCCCCTCATCAGGAACTAAGTGCCTTCTTCACTATCCTACATGCAGCAACACTTTCAAGAAACTATGAACCTGCACTCCAAGGTCTCTTTGTTCAGTAACACTCCCCAGGACCTTACCATTAAGTGTATAAGTCCTGCCCTAATTTGTTTTCCCAAAATGCAGCACCTCACATTTATCTAAATTTTACTCCATCTGCCACTCCTTGGCCCACCGGCCCATCTGATCAAGGTCCCATTGTACTCTGAGATAACTCACTTCACTGTCCACTACACCTCCAATTTAGCTGTCATCTGCACACCTCCTATGTTCATGTCCAAATCATTTATATAAATGACGAAAAGCAGTGGACCCAGCACTGGTCATTGTGGCACTCCGCTGGAAGACTGAAAAGCAACCCTCCACCACCACCCACTTTCTCCTAACTTCAAGCCAGTTCTGTATCCAAATTGCTAAGGGGAAACAACTTATGGACATCGACTCCATCAAGCCCCCTTAGAATCTTGTAGGTCTCAAAAAAGTCACCCCGATTCTTCCAAATTCCTACAAGGACAGGCCCACTCTGCTACTCCCCTCATGAGACTGCCCTTCCATACCTGGGCTCAGCTGAGAGAACCTTCTCTGGACTGTCTTGGATGCCAGTGTATGTTCAGGCAATGAGTTTCAGATACCCACAAAATCTTTCCTCAAATCTCTCTAAACCACCTTCCATTTACCTTAAAATGAGGTATTTCATCCCTCTAATAAAGGGAAATGTTTCTCGCTATCTGTGCTATGAATGTCCCTCATGCTTTGCACCTCAATCACCTTCTCTGCTCAAAGGAAAATGGCGCCCTGTCTCTGCTTGGCTGAATCACTCCAGTCTAGGCAGTCTCCTCTGCACCCTTTCCATGGTGGGCGGCACGGTGGCACAGTGGTTAGCACTGCTGCCTGACAGCGCCTGAGACCCGGGTTCAATTCCCGCCTCAGGCGACTGTCTGTGTGGTGTTTGCACGTTCTCCCTGTGTCTGTGTGGGTTTCCTCCGGGTGCTCCGGTTTCCTCCCACAGTCCAAAGATGTGCGGGTCAGGTGAATTGGCCATGCTAAATTGCCCGTAGAGTTAGGTAAGGGGTAAATGTAGGGGTATGGGTGGGTTGCGCTTCGGCGGGTCGGTGTGGACTTGTTGGGCCGGAGGGACTGTTTCCACACTGTAAGTAATCTAATTTAATCAATGTAATCACATCGTTCCTACAGTGTGGCCCAACAAGACTGTGCAGAGTACTCCAGCCATGGCTTGGCTAACGCTATATACAGATCCATTGTAACCTCTTGTATTCAATGCCTGGACCAGTAAAGAATTGATATGAGCATGGTTAATTTCTCACAAGGTGAGGAGACACAGATCTGGGTTTGCAGACTCCTCACACCATGCTGGGAACTTCATTCGTACAGCACACTCCCAATCTTATCCGTCCGATTCGACAACTTGAGTTTAAAAGGTCTCTTTTTATTGAACTTTGGAAGGTCTCCATCTCCCCATAGAACCTTAAGTTTGCTCCAGCCAGCATCCTCACCCCTACCCCCCAATGCCAATCCCCACCCTCAACCACAATTTGTTCAGTTTTTCCGAGGAAGGGAGGGAGAGAGAAAAGCAGCTACATTGAGTCCCGAGTTGATCCAAATCCTCCAGGCCGTGAGACATTGCGTTGACCTGCAGGAAAGGTGACAGTGAAAGGGAACACAGGGAGAAGAGGTCCCTTCAGTCTGGTGGGACAGTGGTAATCTCACACCTTTCGAGATTCCGCAGGGCTGACAGAGAGCTGTCCCAGCTGCTCTCTCCAGTGTTGCGGTGCAGTGTGAACGCCGATTCCTGCAGAATGTCGATACATAATCAATGCAATATGCAAACACCGAAATGTCATGGTTTGTTAGGGTACAGAGAATCTAAATATCCGGGGCTGAAGGATGGACGGGGAGGCAAGCAATTCAACAAGGGTGGAAAGGAAAATCTGTGTGAGTGCCATTTATGGCATCCAACAGAATACGGTACAGCGAGACAGAAAATTCATTGATTGAGAGGCACTGTAATGAGAAATCTGCTGCAGCTAGATTTGCCCAGCTCAAGCCGGGAGGTTCACTGTAATTCTAAAGCAGAGGGTATAAATCTTAGAATTCTAACTCATGACCGGGAGTTGAGATCAAGGTAATTGGTGTTTTGCAGCTAGCTAAAGGGTTTCTAACATTTCAAAGCTCCAACATTCAGAAGCTTTAACCTTTTCTTTGCCAGTATAAAGCCTGAGAAAGCTGAACTGAGATTCACAGCCCACTGCTGCCTGAACTGGAGTCCACATCTCATTATATCACACACAGCTATGTGATTTATGAAGGAACAGCTGTCGCTTGGTTGTATTTCTTCATTCCAAAGGCGAGAAAAAGCAAACGTTCACCACGCCGCCGCGTGTGGGATCTTGCAGTGCAGCAGTCAGCCTTCTGTCCACGCGTCTTCCAGACGTGTAATCACTGGCACCTGGGGACATCCTGAAGAAGTGAGAGGTGCTACATAAATGCGTTGCTTCTGTCCTGGAACCATCACTGATAGCATTGTCCAGCTAAAGGAAGCCATTTGACGTATCTTTCCTGTGATGCCTCAATGACAGGGCAATGTTAATTCCCATTTTCAAGCATTTAGCCAGTTCCCATTGGAAAGTTACAGTTCAGTTTGCTCCCACCACCTATCCAGGCTGTCAACTTCAAATCATATCATCTCATTGAGTTTGAATATGTTCTCCTCACCTCCAATCTGTTTGGCCAAATTATTTTGACTCTGGAGATGTTGAAATTCCCAGAAACATGTTTTTCACTTATTTGCATCATCAAAATCCTTTGAGATTGCCAACAGCTCTGTTAAATCTACCCTTAGCCTGCTCTGTGTAAGGAAAACAATTCCAGCTTCTCTAGTCTCTCGACCAGTCTGATGTCCCACGTCGCTGAGTGTTCTTGCATGTGATTTTGGATATTGATTCAGTGGAAGGCTCCCAGTGTGATGTGTCCTTAACCGTAAAGCTCTGAGACCCACTCAGGCATTGCCATCGCCATTCATGAGACCATAGAATCCCTACTGTGTGTGAAAGCAGGCCATTCAGTCCGTCGAGTCCACAGCAACCCTCTGAACAGCAAACTACCTGGGTGCACCTCCTACTCTATCCCTGTAACCCTGCGTATCCCATGGCTAACCTACAGATCCCTGGACACTGTGGGTAACTTAGCATGGCCAATCCACCTAACCTGCGCATCTTTGGACTGTGCATACATGGGGCGAGCGTGCAAACTCCACACGGTTACCTGAGGCTGGAATCGAACGCAAGTCCCTGGCGTTGTGAGGCTAACCACTGTGCCACCCCTGACCATGATTGTGGCTTCATGGAGCTTTGGGGCTCCTTGACCATCCTAACGTAGACCCAAATGGGACTATGCACCTATGCTCTGGATGACCACTCCAACCAGGTGAGGAAACCTGTGGCAGCAACAAGATGTATAAACGCTGTGATTTTCCACCCAGCAACAGCTGAGGCTGTCTTAGCCAGATAGTCAAATTGAAATAAATTATTACAGAAAATATTTTTAATGAAGTATTATTTATCGTCAGTTTGAGTTTCTGGTTTTTCAGTTAGTAACTGGTGGGGTTTTTGTCTGTCTGAAGTTAATAATTAATTCATGAATATTTCTGTAGCTATGGTGATATCTTTTATAGTGACTTTGAGATCTGGTCTTTGAGTTCTGTGCATCACTAAATAACTTTTCAACATTGCAGACTGTCTTGCGACCCAGCTAAGAAAATAATTAGACCTCGTGATTTTTTAGAGCTGTTTGGAACTTTTTTAAATAAGATTCATAGAGTTGCAGCGTTACCTTGATCTCTAATACTTGAAGCTTCATTGGAAACTGTGCAATGAGTCCCACCACACATTTGACTCTATGAGAATTTGACTCAATATTATTCTTTAACAATGCAAGATAATTAAAATCTTTATTACTTTGCTTTCATTGATTCTTTGAATTATTTTCACTGAGAGAATTCTGACGGAGGAGGCTGTGCTTTGAGGGGTCTCTGAGCACAAAGGCGCAGAGAGTTCCTCAGAACAAAAACCTCCAGCAAAGTTACAACGTGGGAGACACTCTGGGAGAATTCTCAGCCAGCCGTGTCAGTATGTAGCTCAGATCCTTTTACCGTGTTGATTGGGTCCCGGGGAGAGAGGCTTGAATGCCCCACAGCGCTCGCTTGCTGGATTGTCAGATTGGGAAATCGAGATGGTGCCATTTGTAATTCCTTCAGTTTGAGGTGAGGCGTCTCCAAGTGATTTGGTCACTTAGTGCACTCATTGGACTCAGAAGTAAGCCATTCAGCCCTTCAACATGTCCACTGTACAGATGCCAATTAGGGGCATAGGAAAACTGAGAGTTACATCATATAAAAATGATGGAGTTATAGAACCCTAGAACACAGGAGGAAGCCTTGCGATCCATCTTGTTTGTTCCTGCTCACTGTAAGGGCTGTGAAATTACCCCCACCCTCACCCCTAACCCTGCAATTCTGATGTTAACTGTGGGATTTATATTTTTAATGAAGTATTATTTATCGTCAGTTTGAGTTTCTGGTTTTTCAGTTAGTAACTGGTGGGGTTTTCGTCTGTCTGAAGTTAATAATTAATTCATGAATATTTCTGTAGCTATGGTGATATCTTTTATAGTGGCTTTGAGATCTGGTCTTTGAGTTCTGTGCATCACTAAATAACTTTTCAACATTGCAGACTGTATTGCGAGAAAATAATTAGACCTCGTGATTTTTTTTAAGAGATTTTTGGAACTTCTTTTAATAAGATTAATAGAAAACTTAGAGTTATAACTTTCCTTCAGCTTAGAGAGAGAGACCTTTTGTACTGGGAGTGGGGAGCAGTTCTATGAAATCCTTGGAATGGGTTGGCTATTGAAAGCAGTGGGCCTGAGAAGGGGATGAAATATATTCATGATTTGGAGATGTCAGTGTTGGACTGGGGTCTACAAAGTTAAAATTCACACAACACCAGGTTATAGTCCAACAGGTTTAATTGGAAGCACTGGCTTTCGGAGCGGTGCTCAGACAACCACCTGATGAAGGAGCAGCATTGCAAAAGCTAGTGCTTCCAAATAAATCGGTTGGACTATAACCTGGGGTTGTATGATTTTTAACAAAGAAAATATATTGAACTAGATACACTCAGAGTGAAGAGTTAATGTTAGTTCCAGACCAGAGTGTTGGAATACAACCCTGAAGTGGTTACCTAAAGCTGAATGTGTTGAAGCTCAAATGTATGATAGCTCTGGAAAGAAGCCATGTCTAATTTCAATCTAAAACACCATATAACCTTGCCATGGTAGATGCTGCAAGACATGACAGAGTGTCGACACGGATACCACCATTACACGGATACCACCCACCAAGTACGCAGCAGGTACTCATGTGACTCGGTCAACATTGTCTATCTGATACGCTGCAGGCAAGGATGCCCTGAGGCATAGTACATTGGTGAGACTGAGCAGAGGCTACAGCAACAGATGAATGGATTCCGCACAACAATCAACAGACAGGAGTGTTTCCTCCCAGTCAGGGAACACTTCAGGGGTCTGGAACATTCGGCCTTGGACCTTCGGGTGACCGTCCTCCAAGGCGGACTTCAGGACAGGCAACAAGACAAAGTGGCCGAGCAGAGGCTGATAGTCAAGTTCGCTACCCATGGGGATGGCTTCAACTGGGACCTTGGGTTCATGTCACACTACAGGTGACCCTACTGCAATACACACACACAGACACACACACACACACTCCTACAGATACTCCTACAGACACACACTCCTACAGACCTATACACTCACGCAGACCCTCTGTCATACACAAGCTCTCTCTCACATGGTCACACATACACTCCCACACTCCCACCCACACCCTCTCACAGACTTATACCCCTTCACACTCACACTCATACACGTACACACACTCTCTCACACTCATACCCCCGCCCCCCACCCAAACACACCCACATGCACACACACACATACAAGTTTGTGGGGTGAATTTGTACTTGCAGAATTACATTTTATTTTGCTCAAAAACTGCATGAATCCATGTGAGATTCTGTAAATCTCTTTTTTAGATTAGAATCAGTCTGAACATTGGGGCACAGACAGCTGCACACAGGGCACCTCACACCTTCAATGCATTATCTGGGCCGACATGACACCTATTGTTAAAATTCACTTGAGAATATAACTTTAAACAAGTTCTAGGATTTACAAATGAAAGAACTGAAACCAACATGGTCATTCTAAAAGATGAGCGAGGTAACAAACAATCCAGGTCTTTTTCAATACATCATTTCAGTTACGTCACTCTGCAAACTTTTGCTGTAAATTCTGTGTCTTATGATCTTATACTCCACTACCACCTGATGAAGGAGCAGTGCTCTAAAGGCTAGTGCTTCCAAATAAGCCTGTTGGACTCTAACCTGTTGTTGTGTGATTTTTAACTTTGTAGACCCCAGTCCAACATCAACATCTCCAAATCAATCTAAAATTTGCAATCATAAGTGATTTGAACCTATGAAGAGGTGAGATTTAAGGATCCTGGTGTGAGTACTGTATGGACGGTGTTTTTGGTATTATACCAGGAGTGTGTTTTACCTACTATGCAAACGTTGCTTTGTTTATTTTCAATTTATAAAGAAGTGTATTGAGATTAATGAGATTATTACTTTAATCTGTGTTTACAAAAACCTTTAAATTGATATTATAAGTAGAGAGTGGGGATTGTTCCATTTTATCTTAATTTCTTTTGTTGTTAAATTTCTGTTTTATTGTTAAAGAGAAATCTGCAGCATTGCATGCTTATGGTTCAGTGAGAGATCGCTTTGTTAAAATCAAAATATGATCTATCAAGCCCGGTTTCAGTCTGGGATCTGACCTATCTGGTAATAACATCAGCTGGGATTTTATTTTTATTTTTTCAAATATATCTTGAATTCCCTTTTAAATAGGCAGTGTATTGCAGAACCAGTAAGGAGAATTCCCAACAACAAAAGCAGACTTCACTGTTGATGTCCGTAACCCTACAGGCAACATGACTATTCATGACCAGCAACAACTCTAGTATAGGCTTCCAAGTTGTGGTCGAGTCCTCATCTGAGCTTTTCGAAAATGTCCACTTTGGCATTTGCTTTCAGCTGCATATGTCAGTTGCTTCCCTGTTGGATTACTAGCCAACCACATCTGTCACTTATCGTTATACTCAACAAAACCATTACTTAAAGATCTTGTCACATTGCTGAAGACTACCAACCCCACTTTCTCTCTTTGCAAGTGTTTAATATCAGCTGGGAAACTCACTGAATTAATCATCCCAAAATCTGCCCTTGCTCTAAAGCAGCCTCTACAGAATCAGAAGCGTCACTTACAATTCCAACACCAAGACTTGAAGCTTAGCTACTCACACCGATGTTGTCCCATCATTCAGGATTGAGACATAAACGCACAAAAAGAACCACTTTCACTTATCCATTCAGAAAAGGAACAAAGTCCCTTACCCTATTTCGGATTATCTAATTGATTCTTCAATGATTCGAGGATTTTCAGTCAGCTACCCAAAAAAAAACTCCCAAGTGCTCTTAACACAAAAAATAATTCTTCCCCACATCGAAGTCAATGTCAAGCTTTGCTGGACTTCCTTGGGTTTATGTTCATTTCCGCACTCCAGGGATTTACACACAATCCCATATTGATTTGGCGTGTTGTTTCCCCATACCATCCTACATCTCTTTGACATTGTAACACCTCCACCCAATTCCAACCATCCACGCTTATCACTTTCTTTAAGTTGGTTCAGCCCCTTATTGTTCTTTAATGGGTTCCATGATGCCATGGCCCTGAGCAAAGACGTGGACTACTGTCTGTGTTTCCCACCTAGCTATCCAATGGGACTTTCATTGCCAACTCCTTTACCCCTTCAGCTCAATGTCTCTGTTCAGGCATCACAGCCACTAATGCACCATCCTCTTCTCTTTCAATTTCTTCAGCTCGCAATGGCCTCTTCATTAAACTATTTATCTGACCTCTCACCCCTCTTATTCTGATCCTTTCTGTTCCACCTAACCTAACTCCACAATTTAGCATAAATTCCCTTCTACGCCCTCCAGATCATGCTGATTCATTAATATGCATGTAGCCATATGTACTTACATGTGCTCACAATGTATGTTCCCACTATGAACCTACAATGTACCAACACATAGAATAATAGAATCCAAACAGTGCAGAAAGAGGCCATTCAGCCCATCGGGTTTGCATTAGTCTTCCAATGAGTGTCCCATCCAGACCCCGACCTGAGGCCATTCCCTGTAACCCTGCATTTATCCTGGCAAACCCACCTAGCTTGCAGATCCCTGAACACTATGGACCATTTCCTACAGCCAGTCTACCTAACCTGCACATCTTTGGACTGTGTGAAACTGGAGCACCCAGAGGAAACCACACTGACATGGAGAGAATGTGCAAACTTCACACAGGCAGTCACCCGAAGCTGGGATCGAACCCTGGGTTCCTGGCGCTGTGAGGCAGCAGTGCTAACCACTGTGCCATCCTATGTACCAAATGTGCCCACTGTATGTGACCACATCTACCCATCACATTACTACGTATCCTTCTTGTACCCACCCAATGTACTGCCATACATACCCTCATATGTACCCATACATGTACAACGTACAATGTACCCATATGTATTCACCATGTACCTACTGCCAACTCACCAAACCTTGCTGATTCATGGTGCTTTGTTATCTCCAATATGTCCATCATGGACAATGTTATTTTTAACCATATCTGGGTTTTACATCTTACATTTATGACTTAATTCACCTCCTTGCCACTATTCCCTTGCCCCTAGAGACAACAGCACAGACTTCCCTCCACTGCACCCTTTCCAACTCTCAACTCTTTTATGCCTGTTCGGTGACCTTCTCAGCATCTCTCATGGTTTTGATTAAAAGCCAGATTCCTCTCGATCTTCCGCCTTCTCTCTCTTAGTCCCTCTGAAAGACAGCCTGCTCTTGCAGCCTCAATGTAGATTCAAGAATAAGTACTCTCGGAAACAGAAATGGCTGGAGAAACTCAGCAGGTCTGGCAGCATCTGTGGAGAGAGAAACAGAGTTGACGATTTGGGTCCAGTGACCCTTCTGCAGAACTGTTTGTTTGGTACTGGCAGAATGTCCGCTGCCATATTCAGCATGGAAACAATGGGCCAAATGGCCTCCATCTGTGTTATTACGACTCTATGACTGGAGCATTTCAATGCAAACAGCCTGTCTTGACTACATCCCAAATTATCTCCTTATTCCTGGAGGTGAAGGGAATTCTCTACTCTACTGCAACCCAGCTGGTTTGAATCCCAATACTTTGTCATTGTGTTCACCCCTTCACCGTGCCGGGCAGCTTACCCCCAAGTCACAAGGTTCAGGATCGAAATCCCATGTCAGGAGCCAAGCAGCAGTGGCTAGCATTGCTGCCTCACAGTGCCTGGGATCTGGATTCAATTCAACCCTCAGGCAGTTGTCTGTGTGGAGTTTGCACGTTCTCCCTGTGGGTTTCCTCTGGTTTTCTCCCACAGTCCAAAGACGTGTAGACCAGCTGATCAGCCATAGGACATGCATGGTTATAGGGCTAGGGTTGCTCTCCGGAGGGTTGATGTGGACTCAATGGGATGAATGGCCTGCTCCCACTTTGTAGGAATTTTATGATTCAATGCTCACACTGTGAGGTTAATGACATACCATACCAATATGGTACAGAGGGAGTACTGCACTGTCAGCAGTGCCTGTATTACATGCAATATGTTTAAGCAGAGGGCCTATTTGTGTGGGTGTAATGAAAGAATCACCACTCTGAGTAACAGCGTGTCTGTCCTGACCAATTCCGGTATCTGGTAAGATCACTTGCTTGAGGGGAGCTTCCTGGGAGCAAATTGGCTCCTGTGTTTCCTACATTACAATGAGAACGATGCATGGGCACTTTGGTATATTCACGTGTGCACGCACAGTGAGTCTATGTGGCTACAGGTTTCCTCCCATGGCAACATGATCCACACAATTAGCTGCCCATCTATCTGAGGTTCCTATTGGTCATGATAGGCACTATGCGAATGCGACCCTTTCTCCTTCCCTGTGACTCCCACTGCTTAGCAATACTCCTCTTCATCTTGAAAGTCCACAAGATCTCTGACCCTTAGTCGGCTTCGCTGACTTCCCTTGCACTCTTGACAGATACAGTCTGTGAGTCACTTCTGGATGTGTTAAAAGTCCTGGACAAGCGGAAGATGTTGTTGTAGAGTGAGGGGAATGAAGGGCAGCTGATGATCATTAACTAAACATCAATGGCAGGAGACAACAGCCAAAGCTCCTCATCTTCGCTCAGCAGGTTTCCAAGGGAGGTCAGAATTTCTCATACTTTCTAAAATTGGCACTCGCAATCTCATCAACGGGGATTGGATTAAAAATACCTGATTGATAGCTTTGCCCAAGATGTGACATTGCTCGGTCAATGTGAATTCGAGGAGAGTGTGCAGCCACCTGGTCTATTTCCATGTCCATTAGTAAATAACTGGGATAATTTGTGAACAAAAGGGATCACATTTGGTGCAGCTGTCTGTCTGCGTGTTTTATTTAGATTCTGTAGAGAAATGCCAAGTGCTTTTGTTCTCTTTCCGGTAGGCTTGGACAGGATACATGACACGTAACAGGCCATTCAGCCCAACAAGTCCTTTACAGAGTTTATACTACACTCAGGCCTCCTCCTATTCTGTCTTCTTCACCTTTATCAGCAGAACCCTCTGAGATGGGCTCCCCTCAAACGTACCTGCACCACTCTCCTCAGGCCACTCCTTGTGGGGTTTGCATTCTCATCACTCCCTTGACGTAGCTGTTTCCACTGAATTCCTGATACCATTTCTTCATGACTGTTCTCCCATGACAGCTACTAGTTATTTTTCTTTCCCCGTCGCGCAGAAACATTACATCTTTATCGCCGTCAAAACCTTTAACCATTTTTAAAACAGCCTAACGGTATCATCGCTGGCCTGTTAATCCTGTCGAGCTGACAATGTGTTGCTGGAAAAGCGCAGCAGGTCAGGCAGCATCCGAGGAACAGGAGATTCGACGTTTCGGGCATAAGCCCTTCTTCAGGATCCAACACACCCCATCCACCTGGACGCCCCGTGCTGGCCTCTTACCCACCTTCAATCTCAACACGGACTCCTGTTAATCCTGTCGACCCAGGTAATGGTCTGGAGACCTGCGTTTGAACCCCAGGCAGAGGGTGGAACTTGAATTCAATAAAATGTTGGATTTAAGAGTCTAATGATGACCATGAACCCAATGTTAATTGACAGAAAAACACATCTGGTTCACGAATGTCCTTCAGGGAAGGAAACTGCCATCCTTACCTGGTCTGGCCTACACGTGACTCCAGACCCACAGCTAATGTGGTTAACCCTTAACTGCGCTCTGGGCAATTCAGAAAGGACAATAAGTTCTGGCAGAGCCAGTGATATCCTCATCCTGTGAATGAATTTTGAAAAAACTTCTCTGAGGTCACCCCCTCAGCCTTTTCTTTCATGAATCTATCTCGGATAGATTCTGGCATTGCCCTGTAGACCTTTATTGCATTCTCTGCATCCTTTGTTTTCTCATAATGAGACAACCAGTTCTGTACGCAGAACTGCAACAGTGCTGTCATCAAGGCAAAATACTGCAGATACTGGAAATCTGACACAAACACAGAGAATGCTGAAGAAACTCAGCAGGTCAGGCAGCTTTTGTGGCGAGAGAAACCGAGTTAATGTTTCATAGAACATGGAGCATAGAACATACAGCATAGTACAGAGCCTTCGGCCCTTGATGTTGTTCTGACCTTCTATCTGACTCTAAGATCAGACTAACCTACATAACCTACATTACACTGTCATCCATGTGCCTATCCAGTAGTTGCTTAAATGTCCCTAATGTATTTGACCCTTCTACCACTGCTAGCAGTGCATTCCACACCCGCCACTCTGTGTAAAGAACCTACCTCTGACATCTCTCCTAAACCTTCCTCCAATCACCTTAAGATTACACCTCCTTGTGACAAACATTTCTATCATGGGAAAACGTCTCTGTCTATCCACTCTATCTATGCCTCTCAACATCTCATACACCTCTATCAAGTCACCTCTCATCCTTCTTGGCTCCAATGAGAAAAGTCCTAACTCCCTCAACCTTTCTTCATAAGATATGCCCTCCAGTCCAGGCAGCATCCTGGGAAATCTCCTCTGCACTCTCTGTAAAGCTTCCACATCCTTCCTATAATGAGGCAACCAGAACTGAAGACAATATTCCAAGTGGGGGTTGAACCAGGGCTCTATAGAGCTGCAGCATAACCTTGTGGTTCTTAAACACTATCTCCCTGCTAATGAAAGCCAACACACCATACACCTTCTTAATAACCCTTTCAACTTGGGTGGCAACTTTGAGGGATCTATGGATGTGGACCCCAAGATCACACCGTGCCTCCACACTGTAAAGAATCCTGATTTTAACCCTGTACACTGCATTCAAATTTGACCTTCCAAAATGAGTCACTTCACACTTTTCCAGGTTGAACTCCATCTGCCACTTCTCAGCCCAGCTCTGCATTCTATCAATATTCTATTTCAACCTACAACAGCCCTCCACACTATCCACAATTCCACCAACCTTCATGTCATCAGCAAACTTACTAATCCACCCTTCCACTTCCTCATCCTAGTCATTGATAAAAATCATAAAGAGCAAAACCAATGTAGTGTACAAAATCCCATGCAAGGACTGCACAAAACAATACATAGGACAAACAGGAAGACAGCTAACGACCCGCATCCACGAACACCAACTAGCCACGAAATGACACGACCAGCTATCCTTACTAGCCACACATTCAGTTGACAAACGACACGAGTTCGACCGGGACAACACTACTATTATAGGATAAGCCAAACAGAGAACAGCCAGGGAATTCCTAGAGGCATGGCACTCATCCACAGATTCAATCAATAAGCACATCGACCTGGACCCAATATACCAGCCACTGCAGCGGAGCACTGGAACTGACAACAGGAAGCGGCAGATACAAATCACTATAAATGCTGGAGGAAACATCACAGAAGCACTTCACAGGAGGCTCCCAAGCACTGAGGATGTCACCTAGACAGGGGACGAAACATCTGCAACATAAATTCCCAGCTCGGTGGACAGAACCACAACAATCTTATTTGTCCTTCCAAAATGGACAACCTCACACTTGACAGGGTTGAACTCCATCTGCCACTTGTCAGCCCAGCTCTGCATCATATCTAAGTCCCTTTGCAGCTGACAACAGCCCTCCTCACTATCCACAACTCCATCAATCTTCCTATCGTCTGCAAACTTACTGACCCACCCTTCAATTCCCTCTTCCAAGTCATTAATAAACCAACGTGGATGGGCGGCACGGCGGCACAGTGGTTAGCACTGCTGCCTCACAGCACCAGAGACCTGGGTTCAATTCCCAACTCAGGCGACTGACTGTGTGGAGTTTACACATTCTCCCCGTGTCTGCGTGGGTTTCCTCCGGGTGCTCCGGTTTCCTCCCACAGTCCAAAGATGTGCAGGTCAGGTGAATTGGCCAAGCTAAATTGCCCATAGTGTAAGGTAAAAGGGGTCAAATGTAAGGGAATGGGTGGGTTGCGCTTCGGCGGGTCGGTGTGGACTTGTTGGGCCAAAGGGCCTGTTTCCACACTGTAAGTAATCTAATTACAAACAGCAGAGGACCCAGAACTGATCCCTGTGGAACTCCACTTGTAACTGGGCTCCAGGCTGAATATTTACCATCTACCACCACTCTCTGACTTTGACTGGGTTAGCCAGTTCTCTATCCAACTGGCCAAACTTCCCACTATCCCATGCCTCCTGACTTTCCGCATAAGCCTACCATGGGGAACCTTATCAAATGCCTTACTAAAATCCATGTACACTACATCCACTGCTCTACCCTCATCCACATGCTTGGTCACCTCCTCAAAGAATTCAGTAAGACTTGTAAGGCAAGACCTACCGCTCACAAATCCGTGCTGGCTGTCCCTAATCAAGCAGTGTCATTCCAGATACTCATAAATCCTATCCCTCAGTACCCTTTCCATTATTTTGCCTACCACAGAAGTAAGACTAACTGGCCTGTAATTCCCGGGGTTATCCCTATTCCCTTTTTTGAACAGGGGCACAACATTCACCACTCTCCAGTCCCCTGGTACCACCCCCGTTGACAGTGAAGACGAAAAGATCATTGCCAACGGTTCTGCAATTTCCTCTCTTGCTTCCCACATAATCCTAGGATATATCCCGTCAGGCCCGGGGGACTTGTCTATCCTCAGGTTTTTCGAAATGCCCAACACATTTTCCTTCCTAACAAGTATCTCCTCTAGCTTACCAGTCCATTTCATACTCTCCTCTTCAACAATACGCTCCCTCTCATTTGTAAATACTGAAGAAAAGTACTCATTCAAGACCTCTCCTATCTCTTCCGACTCAATACACTCATTTGACCAATATCCCTCTAAATCCTTTCTATTCATGTACCCATCCAGATGCCTTTTGTTTGTTGTAATTGTACCAGCCTCCACCACTTCCTCTGGCAGTTCATTCCAAATACGCACCACCCTCTGCATGAAAATGTTGCACCTCATATACTTTTTAAATCTTTCCCCTCTCAACTTAAACCTACACCATCTAGTTTACAACTCCCCCATCCTTGGGGGAAAAGACCTTGCCTATTCACCTTATCCATGTCCCTCATGATTTTATAAACCTCTATAAGATCACCCCTCAGCCTCCGACACTCCAGAGAAAACAGCCTCAGTCTGTTAAGCCTCTCCCTATAGCTCAAACCCTCCAACCCTGTCAACATCCTTGTAAATCTTTTCTGAACCTTTTCAAGTTTCACAACATCCTTCCTGTAGCAGGGAGACCAGAATTGAACACAGTATTCCAAAAGTGGTCTCACCAATGTCGTGTATGGCCGCAACATGACCTCCCAACTCCGACTCAATGCACTGACCATCCGGAGTAAAGTGCGCAGTTTTGGTTTCCAAATTTGAAAACAAATTGAATTGCTTTAGAAACAGTTTGGAGAAGACTTGCTTGACTGATTCCTTGGATGAAGGGATTATCTTCTGAAGAAAGTTCTTCAGACTGTGAAATACTCACTGGAGTTTAGCAGAATGAGAGGTGACCTCATTGAAACATGTGAGACCTTGAGGGATGTGGATAGGATTGGATTCTGGGATAATGTGTCCTCTTCTGTGGGGAGAGCAAAATTAGTTGACATGATTTAAGAATCAGAGGTGACAGAGATGAGCTACAATCCCCTGAGGCTGCTCCAAGACTCTGTGCATGCCAGTCTGTTGATCTATTGATGTTCAGCTTTTGGAGTTCATTGCTATACACAGACCTCCAAAGCCCACACAGAAGGGATAGAAATTAACAGAGGACTTGAGAAGAAATTATTTCTCTCAGGTAGTCATTAGAGCGTGGAGCTTTCTTCCCCAGAAGGCCATGGAGGTTGGGTCTTTAACATTTATTCAAGACTACGTTGGACAGATCTTTGACAGTCAAGGGGGTCAAGGGATATCGGAGGTCAACAGGAAAGAGGGACTGAGACCACAATCAGATCAACCATGACTTTATTGAATGGTGAAGCAGACACAAAAGATATTAGAGTGTCATCGAGTCATGCAGCATGGAGACAGAACCTTTGGTCCAATCAGTCCATGCTCACCCTAATCCCAAACTAAATTTAGCCCCACCTGCCTTCTCCTAGTCCATATCTGTCCAAACCTTTCCTATTCATGCACACATCTAAGTTTCATTTAAATGTTGTAACTGTTCCCATATCTACCTCTTACACTGGCAGTTCATTCCATATGCAAACCACTCTCTGTGTAAAAAAGATTGTCCCCATGACAATTTTAAAATCTTTCTCCTCTCACCTTAAGAATGTGCACCCGAGTTTTGAAATCCCCCATCCTAGGGAATAGATACCTGCCATTCACCTTATCTATGCCCCTCATGATCTTATAAACCTTTATGAGGTCTACCCTCAACCTCCTGCATTTCAGTGAAAAATCTTCTAACCTGTCCAACCTCTCCTTATAACTCAAACCCTCCATTCCCAGTAACAACCTGGTAAATCTCTTCCGAACCCTCTCTAGCTTAATAATATCCTTCCTATTACAGGCTGACCAGAACTGGACACAATACTCCAGAAGAGGCCTCCCTAATGTCCTGTACGTCGCCTCAACATGTCGTCCCGACTCTGATACTTAAAGGTCTGAGCAATGAAGGCAAGCATGCTAAACATTGTCTTAACCACTCTATTTAATGTCCACTCCTGCTAAGTCTGGTATTCCTACAACCTATCCCACAATTGTTGGTTTGCTTGGGAAGACACGTCGAGCCGTGAGTCATTGTGGGTCGCACAGTTGAGATTGCCTTCAGGAATCACAGCTTTCCACCAATTCACACATGTTGCAGTTTGCTAATCCTAACAGATTGTCGCATTCCGATTAATACAAGGTGCTGAAATATCCAAATCCAAATGCCTAGACTCAGAAAGAGAAGCCAAAAAACCAATCCAAGTATGGATAGATCTAACTTGCTAAGGAACCGAGGGAGGACACACCATGGTTTGAGGGCCCCATATGAGCGAGGGAGTGTACTTTTGGCTAACTTTCTCCTTGTTGATAGTTGACAGTGGGCTCTCTGGCCTCAAATAATGCTGATCTCATTAACATTGATCTCACCCAGTGCACACCCTGTGCATTGTAACGTTATGCCTCTGTCTAAGTCTTCTTACAACCTCTGATCAGTACATCCTTGCTTACTATGATCTGCCTGTACTGCTCATAAACAAAACTATTCATTGTACTCCGGTACACATGACAATAAATCAAACAATCGATCAATCAACAAAGCTGTGAAACATGGATCCTTTGCTAACTCTTCTTAACTCCCTCTGCTGGTACATGAATTTCACAAATGACCAAAAGAAGTGTTGCGCAGAGTTCTATTTTTAATTCCCCTGTAATTTTTCTCCTGTCACTGCTCAGACTGGTAACCCTGGCAGGAGCAGTGAGACTGACTGCATTTTCTGTCGCTTTAAGGATTTAATTTCCCTGATAGTAGATTCATTTCTAAGCATTTAATTTAAAGTCTATCTTCCATTGCCATTTCAAAATAAGGGTTCCCAATCCATTTGGAGTCATCTGGTCATAGAGAACTCAAGTCTTGTGATAAAAGACACACTTTATTGAAGTTTTTCATCTTACAAAGATCAGAACAAATTGCAAGATGTAACAAAAAACAGGTATTCTTGCAAACTGTCCTGATTCATGCATTTTGACAAAACGTATCACTTTTCAGCAATAAAATGAGCATGCTCAAACACCGTTGTTACACCATCAGGCAAAGAAAGGTTGGCATTATAGATCAAGGTACAGCAGATAATTTGTACACAGCAAACTCCCAGGTACCAAAACAGAAATTGCTGGAGAATCTCAGCAGGTCTGTGGAAGGAATGCAGAGCTAACGATTCAAGTCCAGTGACCCTCTTTCCAGAATTGTTTGTCGGTGATGATCATAAACAGCGGACCAGGACATTGGAGAGGATTTCCCTACTGTCCCTTTAAAATCCAGGCGAAAACTGTTACATCCACTCCGTGCAGGAACACAGTGAAACTGTTCCGTGTCACGTCATGTGATTCAACGTCTGCTCGATTGTAAAACTTAGAAGTCTTGCTTTTCTGAACTTTCTCAACTTAAAAAAGTACGGCGAACAGAAGACTTGACAGAAAGTGACATCTGATTTACTCAAGAATCCCATTGAATCTGTCGAAAGAAAAGATGAGAACATTTTGGGTACTTTCAAATTCTCAACTTTATTCTTAAACCATCCCATGGCCCACCCCTCCCTATTCCTTTGACCCTACCAGCTTCCAGGCTCTCAATACTCCCCTAGTCTCATACGCATCCTAAATTTACTTTGTTGCATCGTTGATGGGTGTACCTTCAGCAGCTTTAACCCCTCAGCTAAGGAATTCCATCACTTAGCCCCACCGTCTCTCTACCCCTCTCTCCTCAAGCTCTCGTTCTTTGAGCTGGAGTGACCCACTGTCAAACATTGCCTGGTAAGTCCTCGTCTGCCAGCCTCTTTGGAATATCCCACCAAATTGAGGGTGCTATACAAATGCAAGATGAGGCCCAAAACAGTCTCGGCCAGATATTTTCCCGTGTTTGGCTCAGGAAGGTTCGCAACAAGAAGTAAAGAGCTATTTCCTGAGGCTTTATATCATCTGTAAAGGTCTATTCCCTCAGGTAATATCTAATAATGAATAATTCAACTGAACTTGGAAGTCATTACATGGTTTGAAAAGGATTACCTAACATTAATAATCAATGTGACTCTCCTTTAGTCTCTTGGACTCAAGACTGAACTCAACTCAAAAGCATGACATTAAATTTGTCCTTTTCTACTGACTGGAAAGAGTCTTAGTGTAAGATTTGTGTACCACAACTATCCCCAGATCTTAACACCAATTTATCTGCAATTACTTGCTCAGAATCAGGGCTAATTTCTTAAGCTGGCAAAGCTTTTCAGTTCTGAAGAAGGTCATGCTGGGCTCAAAACATGAACTCTGTTCCTCTCTCGGCATTTGCTGCCGGATCTGCTGAGTTTCGGGTTTTATTGCAGACACCAAGCATCTGCAATATTACAGTTTATGACGTTAATAACAACATTATCCATTTTTGTTAAGTACAGAGCAAGGAGACATTCATTTAAAATCATAGATTCATAGAATCCCCACAGTGTGGAAGCAGGCCATTCAGCCCATTGAGTCTACACCAACCCTCCAAAGGGCATCCCACCCAGATCTGCCCCATCCCTGCATTTCCCATGGCTAGCCCACACATCCCTGGGCACTATAGGCAATGTAGCACGGTCAATCCATCTTGGGACTGTGGGAGGAAACCTGTACAGACACAGGGAGATTGTGCAAACTCCACACGGAGAGTCGCCTGAGGCTGGAATCATTAGATTAGATTAGATTTTTTTTTTCATTAGATTACCTACAGTGTGGAAACAGGGCCTTCGGCCCAACAAGTCCACACCGACCCGCCGAAGCGCAACCCACCCATACCTCTACATTTACCCCTTACCTCGCACTACGGGCAATTTAGCATAGCCAATTCACCTGACCCGCACATCTTTGTGACTGTGGGAGGAAACCCACGCAGACACGGGGAGAACGTGCAAACTCCACACAGTCAGTCGCCTGAGGCAGGAATCGAACCCAGATTGCTGGTGAGGCAGCAGGGCTAACCATTGAGCCTCCATGCTGCCCCAAGTGTGGTGGAGGCTGGATCTTTAAAAACGAGGTGAATAGATGGTTGGATGATGAAGCAGCCTTGATGGGCTGAATGGCCAACCCTTGCTCTTACATCCCATGTTCTCATTTTTGGGATGTGAAGGTCGATGGCTGGGCTGAGACTTGTGGCCCATCCCTAATTGCCCTCAAGAACATGGTGTTGGCCTGCCTTCTTGAACCACTGCAGTCTACTTGTTGCAAGGATCCGCACAGTGCTTATTTCTGTCACAGTTAAATACAAAGGAATGCCTTGCTCAGTCACTTCAGAATGCTGCAAAGTCAACCATGTGACAATCAAAGGTTGGCCAGACCAAGTAAGGATAGCAGAATTGAATTGAATGGAATTGAATTTATTGTCACGTGTACCGAGGCACAGTGAGAAGTTTTGTCTTGTGAGCAATACAGGCATATCTCAGAGTTAAGTCGCACAGATAAGTAAATAATAGGTAAACAGCGGTGAAAACAAAAACACAGGTACAGGCGAATGTTAAGAGTTTGTGAGTCCATTCAGTATCCTAACAACACTAGGGTAGGAACTGTTTTGAAACCGGCTGGTGCGTGTGTTGAGGCTTCTGTACTTTCTCCCCGATGGTAGAGGTTGTAGAAAAACATTGCCAGGGTGGGATGGATAAGGTGTGGTTTTATGATAATAACACAGTAGTCAAGCAATGAGACATCTACAGTAGGACATTGTTCATCCTAATGACCAATAGCCCATCAATTAGTTATGTACGCCATTCAGCCCATCAGTCCACTCCACCATTCAATGAGATCATAGCTGATCTCTTAACCCTCAACTCCACTTTGCTGTCTTTTATTTAACAGGAAGGGACAGAAATAGCGTTAGAGATGATGACCAAGGATAGAGGCACCATGTTGGCTTTTTCACAACCGTGTGAAAGACAAGGGTCATGTCCTTGTAACTTGATAATTGATTTTAAATAAGATATCAAGATGTTGGCAGAGAAAGGGTTGATCTTTCAGAAAGCCTTCCATGAAGTACCTGACTAGAGACCTTTGCACTGAATATGTTTTTTTACGAAATTAGCGGCAATCTGCTGGGAAATTGAGGAGAAAGTGAGGACTGCAGATGTTGGAGATCAGAGTTGAGAGTGTGGTGCTGGAAAAGCACAGCAGGTCAGGCAGCATCCGAGAAGGAGGAAAATCAACATTTCAGGAAAAAGCCTTTCCTTTCCTGATGAAGGGCTTATGCCCGAAATGTTGATTCTCCTGCTCCTCAGATGCTGCCTGACTTCCTGTGCTTTTCCAGCACTATGTCCTCAACTGCTAGGGGATTAAGACTTGGCTGAAAGCCTATTGTCCAGAAGTTGCCAATGAATGCATATCTACATGGAGTTTGCTCCTGTTTCTCCCCAAAGTCCAAAGATGTGCACGTTAGGTGGATTGGCCATGGGAAATACAAGGTAACAGGGAAATGGAAAGGGGGTGGATCTGGGTGGGATGCTCTTTGGAGTTTTGGTGTGGACAAGATGGGCTGAATGGCCTGCTTCCACATTCTAGGGATTCTATGAAATGGGACAGACTAGAGCATTGTCTTTCTCCAGAGTTCCTAGAACGCTAGGGGCCTAATGGGTTTCCTGCAATTTTCCAGACATTTAAAAACTTGACCGCCTTTTTCAGTTTTACAAGTTACATTTAATGGAAAACAATCATTCCACAAAACCACTATAAAACCATTATAGATAGGAGCAAACATAGGTCATTGAGCCCATCAAATCTGCTCCCCCACTCAATGGTTGACCTGATAATCTTCAACTACACTCTCCTGCCTTTTTCCTTCATTCCCTTAATAATTAAAAGGTCATTTTTGGAATACTTTAGTCAATTCTGGTCTCTCTGCTAAAGGAAAGATGCTGTTGAACTTGAAAAGGTTCAGAATATGATATGGAGGTGCCAGTGGTGGACTGAGGTGGACAATGTTAAAAATCCCATAACAATAAGTTCAGAAAAAATTTACAAGGATGTTGCCAGGGTTGGAGGGTTTGAGCGACAGGGAGAGGCTGAATAGGCCTGGGGCTGTTTTCCCTGGAGCGTTGGAGGCTGAGGGGTGACCTGTAGAGGTTTATAAGATCATGAGGGACATGGGTAGGTTGAATAGACAAAGTCTTTTCCCCAGAGTAAGGGAGTCCAAAACTAGAGAGCGTAGGATTAATGTGAGAGGGGTACGCAAGCTTTGTGAAGGTTTGTAGCTCAGGTTGAGGTTTACGGTGTAGGTTTGCTCGCTGAGCTGTAGGTTTGATATCCAGACGTTTCATTACCTGGCTAGGTAACATCATCAGTGGGGACCTCCAAGTGAAGCGAAGCTGTTGTCTCCTGCTTTCTATTTATATCTTTCTCCTGGATGGGGTTCCTGGGGTTTGTGGTGATGTCATTTCCTGAGAGGGGTAAGATTTAAAAAGGACCCAAGGAGCAACGTTTTCACACGGAGGGTGGTGCGTGTTTGGAATGAGCTGCCAGAGGAAGAGGTGGAGTCTGGTACAATTGCAACATTTAAAAGGTACCTGGATGGGTATATGAGTAGGAAGGGTTTGGAGGGATATGGGCCGGGTGCTGGCAAATGGGACTAGATTAATTTAGGATATCTGGTCGGCATGAACGAGTTGGACCTAAGGGTCTGATTCCGTGCTGTACATCTCTATGACTCTAAATGTGTCTGTCTCAGCCTTGAATATACTTAATAACCCAACCTCTATAGTCAAGAATTCCACAAATTCACCACCCTCGAAAATAAATTCCTCCACACCTCTCTCTTAACCATGCATTCGTCCACACAATTGCATTTTACTTCAGTTTCGGATATATATATATATCCGAAAGGAGGAAAGGTGACACTGTTGGGGTTCCACAGAATTTTGCAATACATTATGAGTTTCTTTCAACAAAGATCTGTTTAGATTAGATTACTTACAGTGTGGAAACAGGCCCTTCAGCCCAACAAGTCCACACCGACCCGCCGAAGCGCAACCCACCCATACCCCTACATATACCCCTTACCTAACACTACGGGCAATTTAGCATGGCCAATTCACCCTGACCCGCACATCTTTGGACTGTGGGAGGAAACCGGAGCACCCGGAGGAAACCCACGCAGACACGGGGAGAACGTGCAAACTCCACACAGTCAGTCGCCTGAGGCAGGAATCGAACCCGGGTCTCAGGCGCTGTGAGGCAGCAGTGCTAACCACTGTGCCACCGTGCTGCCCATGTTGTGAAGCACCGAGCTAAAGAAAGTAGTTTGAACCACATTTACGTGCTGTTTTCATACATGCCTGCTTCCTCAAAGCACAGCTATTAGGAGAGAGAGTCCAGGTATGTATCAGTGGAAGTATTTAGAAATTCTAGAGCAGGAGGAGATCAGAGTTTCTCTCCAGTGAAGGTAAACAATCCAATGGCACAGGCAAAGAAGCTCACATGGAATAAACTCACATGGAAGTGGTTGAGGCGGGTACATTAACAACATTTAAAAGGCATTTGGACAAATACATGGAGAGGAAAGGATTATAAGGATATGGGCCAAGTGCAGGGAAATGGGGTTCGCGTGGATGGACATTTTGGGTGGCATGGACCAGTCTGGGCCATAGGGCCTGTCTCTGTGCTGTGGGACTCCATGACTCTCTATGAAGCAATGAGATTTTGTCTCTGTGTCCTACCTAATATCTAGCCTCAAAAAACGTCATGAAAAATGAGTATCCTGTCAGTATTACATTGATATATCAGGGAGTTTGCTGCGTACAAATTAGCTCCTGCCTTCCTCCAATGATGACTATCCGTTAAATGTACCTCATCAACCATAAAATATTTTGAGATGTCCTGAGGCCATGGAAGGTGCTAAATCAACTCATTTTTGTTACTATAAAGAAATTTGTGTTCCTAGCTGTTGGTGGGACAGGTACCAGAATTGCAGAGTTGGTCATTAATTTGGGATCAACTGACTCTTAGAAAGTGGAACTGATTGTTAGCTTTAAGAGTTGCTTAAAGACACTACCAAATGCACTGGAATGAGACAATCTTGGAAAGGATGCGAAGCAAGGGCATTTCATATTAACTTGCGGATCATGGATGGAGAGGGTGTGATAGCCTGAATGGCTGGGTTTATTTGGGGTTGTTTATGTTGTGGTGGTTGAGGTGGAAACCCCGAACCATTTAGAAAGGATCTAGATTTGCCTCTGAAGTGCTGGACTCTGTTGGAAATTGGGATCAGAATGTGCGCCTGGTTTAGTCAGCCACACAGCCAAAATGGGCTGAATGGCCTCTTTCTGTGTCATGACCCTTCTATGGTTCAATGGTTTCCTGGGGGCTGGTTGGACGGATAAGATTCCAAAAGCATGGACAGGGAACTAAGCTGGATGGTCAGCCATGATCATATTAAATAACAGATCAGACTCGAAGGGCCATGTGGTTGAGACCAGCTCCTATTTTCTATGCTTTTAATACGACTATAAACAAGGAATAGTTTATTCCGTTGACAAATGATTATATTTATTTCTCCTTTGGAAAAATTCAACTGCAGTCTCAGGGAAATAGGGCAGGTCTGGTTCCCCTCAGCACCCGGTTCTCTGAGTCACAGAAGCTTGAATTATTGATCATGTCTTTAATTATTTAGCCTCCCATAAAACCAAACAACATTAATATCACTTGGAATTGTTTCAGCTCCTAAACACTGGCTCTGTGAAGCTAAATCACTGCACGCCTTGAACAGTTTTCTGTGTTAATGCCCACAAGTACAAAGTATTCTTTTTAATATAAATAACAGCTCAAAGGTGAGTTTGCTTAGAAGTTACATTGAGTGACTTGCAGGGCTGTACTTTACTTCTCTCAGACTTTTCAGAAAGAAAGGACAGTGGTCCCAATGCAGCAATGTTGGCAGTCCCAAAGTAATTACATCACTCAAAATACTCGATATTAGGGTAGAACATAGGGTAATACAGCGCAGAACAGGCCCTTCAGCCCTCAATGTTGTGCCGACCTGTGAACAAATCTAAGTCTATCCCCTTTTACTATCCCATTATCATCCATGTGCTTATCCAAGGATTGTTTAAATCTCCCTAATGTGGCTGAGTTGACTACATTAGCAGGTAGGGCATTCCACGCCCTTACCACTCTCTGAGTAAAGAACCTGCCTCTGACATCTGTCTTAAATCCATCACCCCTCAATTTGTAGTTATGCCCCCTCGTACACGCTGATGTCAACATCCTAGGAAAAAGGTTTCCCGGCCTATCACCCTCACCTTGACCTCCTTCCACCTATCCCACCTCCATCGCCCCTCCCCCAAGTCCCTCCTCCCTACCTTTTATCTTAGCCTGCTTGGCTACTCTCTCTCATTCCTGATGAAGGGCTTATGCTCGAAACGTCGAATTCCCGATTCCTGAGATGCTGCCTGGCCTGCTGTGCTTTGACCAGCAACACATTTTCAGCAAAAGGTTTTCACTGTCTAGCCTATCTAATCCTCTGATCATCTTGTATGTCTCTATCAAATTCCCTCTTAGCCTTCTTCTTTCCAATGAGAACAGACCCAAGTCTCTCAGCCTTTCCTCACGAGACCCTCCCTCCAGACCAGGCAACATCCTGGTAAATCTCCTCTGCACCTTTTCCAATGCTTCCACATCCTTCCCGAAATATGGCGACCAGAGCTGTACACATTATCCCAAGTGTGGCCACACTAACATTTTGTACAGTCGCAGCATGATATTGTGGCTCCGGAACTCAATCTCTCTACAAGTGAAATCTAACACACCATATGCCTTCTGAACAGCACTAACCACCTGGGTGGCAACTTTCACTGATCTATGTACATGGACTCCAAGATCCCTCTGCACATCCAGATGTTGCAAGACTGAGAGGAAAGCCCAGAACTCCTTACTCTAGAGAGGCAAGATTGAGGGGTGGGCTGATCAGGTTTTCTGAAATTATCAACAGGGTATGACCACACCTCAACCATCTCCAGCCACTGGCCCGAAGGGAGCCCAGATCTTGATGCCATAACCACAAGACTGTCACTGATAAATCCAATCAGGAATGTGACATCTTTACTCAGGGAGTGGGGAGAACATTCCAACAGGAAGTGATGAGTGTCAAATATTAATAGAAATTGAATCCAGGATGGCAAGAAGTGCAATAGAAAGTTGAGAGGGAGCTAAGCAGGGAGACAGGACCAACACACCCCCTGAAATGTCCCCTGAAATCCATACCTGGCAACAGTCAATGCTCTAGCTGATCATTGTGTGTGGACCTCTGGACCCATCTCATCTCATGGAGAGAACGTTGAAGAGGGAATGCATGGAAGGTAGATAGGCTGAATGGCCTGTTTCTGCACTGTTTTTCGGAACCACCTTTATAAAGCTGTTGCTATGATGCTGGAGACACCCCCTGCCTTTGAAGTTGGAAGGGAGAATCATTTCCTGGTCCACTTGGTACATGACAAGTCACGGAGATTACAATCCATTGCATTGCTTGTGTCACCCAGGCACAGGCTGTGCATTGTCCCGTCATGCCCCAGCAATAACAGATAATCATCTCAAATCTAATCCATTTTAAAGAAAGAATTTAAAGAGCTCACATCAGTGTCACCGTATGCCATTTTGCGAATGAGGTTCCTTGCCATAAAGTTTCTCAGGTTGGATTGGAGGGTTTGAGCTACAGGGAGAGGCTGAATTGTTTTCCCTGGAGCATCAGAGGCTGAGGGGTGACTTCATAGAGGTTTATAAAATCCTGAGGGGCATGGATAGGATAAGTAGGCAAAGTCTTTTCCCTGGGATCGGAAAGTCCAGATCTAGAGGTCATAGGTTTAGGGTGAGAGGGGAAAGATATAAAAGAGACCTAAGGGGCAACCTTTTTATGCAGAGGGTGGTACGTGTATGGAATGAGCTGCCAGAGGAAGTGGTGGATGCTGGTACAATTGCAATATTTAAGAGGCATCTGGATGGGTATATGAATAGGAAGGGTTTGGAGGGATATGGGCTATGTGCTGGCAGGTGGGACTAGATTGGGTTGGGATATCTGGTCGGCATGGAACGGGTTTGACTGAAGGGTCTGTTTCCATGCTGTATATCTCTATGACTCTATAACTCGGTAAAAACCCTCATTGAGTGATCAGTTTGAGATGTCAGTGTATTTAATAAGTACAAGTCCGAACAGTATTGTCAGTTTTATTATAAAGGCACTTAATTTGAATCTTTTTTGTGCACAACAAGAGGAGATATCAATAACAAAGAATATTTTTCAAATCAAATGCAGGTGTCAGATATTCCCAAGTCATGTAGGTAACTTTCTGCGTGCCCTGCACTGTGCTTCAAACTTAGTTTCATAAAAACATCTCCATCCATCATGCCAGATGTCTCTCAGAGGGATCCCCAGTTAGTGGCATTTCCTCTGCATTTGCTGCTTTGATTCCCACCCACAAGACTGTTTCTCAAGGCAATCCCAAATTCTTGTCACGCAGAACCCCCATTGGTTTCAGACTGAAAATCCTTTCATCTAATCAGCGTGCGTTGCATTTCAATGAACCCTGTGCCTACTGCTGAACAGTCTTGATAAAAGACAATAGGAGGTGTTGCTGTCAAGTTGTGTCCAAGCATAAAATATAGACAATCTGTTTCAGGCACATTTCTCAACTGGTCTCCGGCAAATAATTTTTTGGTGGATGAAGGGCTTTTGCCCGAAACGTCGGTTTTCCTGCTCCTCGGATGCTGCCTGACCTGCTGTGCTTTTCCAGCACCACTCTGATCCGGACTCTGGTTTCCAGCCTCTGCAGTCCTCACTTTTGCCTGGCGAATATTTGCTGAGCCAATCAGCTTGGTTAACCCGTCCTCGGCTTTCTTTGACGTGATGTCTCCATGCATCTCATTCGGTGACAACTGTCACCTCCCGCAGGCTTCGAAACAGAGAGGTTGAGCCTTCCCCCTCTCTCCTGTCTCCTTCTGAATGCAGCAAGTTGCTAGCGTTTCTTCTCCAGCCAAGGCGAGACGCCTTTGAGGGGTCATGCAGGAGTCCATCCGAGATGCTAAAGCCATCAAAAGGCCAGTGCGGAGAAATGGTGTTGAGGGACCAGATCAGTCATATCCTGGTTGACAAGCAGGAGGCTGGGAGAACACAGCAAGCCGGGCAGCAGCAGGAGGTGGAGAAGTCAATGTTTCAAGCTAACCCTCCTTCTGGATTGTAGCATTACACTCGAAACGTTGACTTCTTCACCTCCTGATGCTGCCCGGCTTGGTGTGTTCTTCCAGCCTCCACCTTGGATTCCAGCATCTGCAGCTTTTTTTGTCTATATCCTGGTTGTAGCAGTGTCAATGGGCCGAATGGCCTTGACCCATTTCAAAGACATTTGGCCAGGTGCATGAGAAGGAAAGGTTTAGAGGGATATGGGGCAAACACGGGTAAGTGGAACTAGTTTAGTTTGGGGGACTTGGTCGGCACAGTCGAGTTGGAGTGAAGGGTTTGTTTCCATTATGTATGACTCCATGCTAAAAGGCATGGGTGAAACAATGCTGTAAGTTAACTGATAGCACTCTGGAATCACACACGCTAAGCCACACTGACCACCCCTCTCTCCCCCTCCACCTCCCTCCCCAACTGAGTAACCATTGACACTCTGACTTACAGCTCAGTGCCAAAATCCGAGCGAATTAATTTACTTAACCCGAGGAGGTCAGTCTTGTCAATGAGGTTGGGGAGGGGACTATACAGATGGTTAATGCTGTGGTTTCTCTGTTGTTTGGGCCGGTCTCTCTAATGAGTGCTTTCCATAAGCCTACTGAAGAAGGTATGGTTACTGCGATGGCTCTATCCTCCACTCCCCTTTCCCTCCAAATACCCAATCCTCCCACACAGAGTTTTGCTTTTTCCATCGGCTGTCTTATCATCTCCAACCTTTTTATCTGATCTTTGATTCAATCCTTGATCCTATTCTCGATATGAAACATAACAAGGCATGTGGGAACATGGTGTTGAGATGCGATAGAATAGGTAGAGCCCTGATTTGGCATGTTGTGGTGCAGACCCGATGGGCCGAATGGCATAATTCTGTGAGGAACTGGAACCTCATTGTTACTGTTAGCTTTTGCCTGATCTTGTGGTTGAGCAAATGAGAGATGGAGCTAACTTTTGTTCCATCCACAACTCCAACTGGGTGCATTTGTTACTGACCATCATCCTCCAGTATCAGTCCCTGGAGCCCGTAGACACGTCAAGGTGGGTGCATCCTGCAGATGGTAAGCTCACCTCTCTACCTTCCCACTCAGTCTCTCTCCTCCTCCTCTCTCTGCCTTTGTCTCACCATTTTCTCTCTGCTCCACCTCCCTCCACGTCTCCCCATCTCTCTCTTTGAATGCCAAGTGCAGACTTCGCAAAACACTTACTTTCTGCCTGAAAATATGACCCTGAGCTTCCAGTTGCCTACCACTTCACCACCCCACCCTGCTCCCTGGCCAACATCTGTGTCTCAGGCTGGCTGCAGTGCTCCAGTGATCTTGTGGTTGAACAAATGAGAGATGGGGCTAACTTTTGTTCCATCCACAACTCCAACTCGCTGCACTTGTTACTGACCATCATCCTCCACTATCCGGAGGCCGTAGGAGCCCGTAGACACATCAAGGTGGGTGCATCCTGCAGATGGCACCTCATTGTCCACTTGGAGACCCTGTAGCCTTCACGAGTTAGAATCGAGTTCAATAGTTTGAGGGCATGAGCAACTTGCCCAATGCCCTTAACCCAACCCCCCACACACCAGGCCCCTGTCATGGTAACCATCCCATTGTCAGCCACTAATGGTGTCCATTAGTTATTCATTTCCCCAGGCTGACCTTTACACAGGTCCTCTGTCTGCCCAGTTGTTGTTCTCTGTTTGGACTCCATATCCACCTATCCTTTACTCCACCCTCCATCCCACACTCTGACTTCAACATATGCACCAACCTTTCCCTAGCTACGATCAGTTCCGGAAAAGGGTCACTGGACCAGAAATGTTCACTTTGCTTTTGCTCTCCACAGATGCAGCGAGACCTTACATTAGATTAGATTATTTACAGTGTGGAAACAGGCCTTTCGGCCCAACAAGTCCACACCGACCCGCCGAAGCGCAACCCACCCAGACCCCTACATTTACCCCTTACCTAACACTACGGGCAATTTAGCATGGCCAATTCACCTGGCCCCACACATCTTTGGGCTGTGGGAGGAAACCGGAGCATCCCCACGCAGACACGGAGAGAACGTGCAAACTCCACACAGTCAGTCGCCAGAGTCGGGAATTGAACTCGGGTCTCTGGCGCTGTGAGGCAGCAGTGCTAACCACTGTGCCACCCCCCTGCTGAGCTTTCCCAGCAATTTCTGCTTTTGTTACTGATTCCCAGCATCTGCAGTTCTTTTGGGGTTTTTTTCTCTTTCTTACCCCCTCCTTGTCAATTTCTCTCTCTCTCTCTCTCTCTCTCTCTTTCTCTCTACTCACCCCTTTCTCTCTGTCTCTCGCTCTCACTCTCCCCTCTTTTCCCCTCTCTCCACTGCTCTTTTTCTCCTCCTTCCCCCTTTGTCTTCTCTCTCTTTCTTAGCCCACCTAGTGCCTCTGTCTTTCCACACCCTCTCTGTCTCTGCTGCTCTTTCTTTTTTGTCCCCCTTCTCCCTCCCTTCCCAGCATCTCTCTCTGTCCCCTCTCTCTCTCTCTCTCTCTCTCTCTGCCCCCTGCCCAACCTTTTCCCTGCTCTCTCTCTCTCTCTCTCTTCACCATCTTTCTCTCTCCCCCTTCCACGTTCTCCCCGTGTCTGCGTGGGTTTCCTCCGGGTGCTCCAGTTTCCTCCCACAGTCACAAAGATGTGGAGTCAGGTGAGTTGGCCATGCTAAATTGCCCGTAGTGATAGGTAAGGGGTAAATGTAGGGGTATGGGTGGGTTGCCCTTTGGTGGGTCGGTGTGGACTTGATGGGCCGAAGGGCCTGTTTCCACACTGTAAGTAATCTAATCTAATCTAATCTATCTCTGCTTGGATCTCTGTTCCCCATCTCTCTCAGGAAACAAAGTTGGGGACATTGTGATATTAACGTAGAAAACTTGCCAAAGTGTATCTGCAGCTTTGAATCTCATCGGTACCATCTCCCGTTTTCCTTCAAAACAGCAGACTGAAGCCTCAAAACAAAACACAGAAATTGCTGGAGAAGCTCATCAGGTCTTGCAGCATCTACGGGAGGAAAACAGAGTTAACATTTCAAGTCTAGTGTCCCTGCTCCAGAACAAGACGTGAAATGTTAATTCTTTCTCTCTCTCTACAGATGCTACCAGACCTGCTGAGTTTTGCCTGCATTCTCTCTATTTGTTTCAGATTCCCAGCATCTGCTGTTCTTTGTTTTATAGATGAAATATCACGCCCATCATGAGCTAAATGATTCATATTGGTTGTGACAATGGCTTTAACAGTTATTTTAACTGGGTTTTTTGAAGAAAGGTTGTAAGGCAGAGGTGCTGAGTAGTCTGGGAGAAGGTAAAATTTCTGGAGGCTTTGCTTTTCTTAAATGAAGCCTGAATGGGTGTGAGCTGAAAATGTGTTGCTGGAAAAGCGCAGCAGGTCAGGCAGCATCCAAGGAACAGGAGAATCGACGTTTCAGGCATAAGCCCTTCTTCAGGCTTATGCCTGAATCGTCGAATTTCCTGTTCCTTGGATGCTGCCTGACCTGCTGCGCTTTTCCAGCAACACATTTTCAGCTCTGATCTCCAGCATCTGCAGTCCTCACTTTCTCCTGAATGGGTGTGGCCAGCTCTCGCAGATCAGGATTTCTGGGTTTTATTTGTTTTTCAGTAACACCCAAAGCTATTGGGGTCTCAGCAGAGTTGGGAGGCTCAGTGAATGTCTCCTGGCTACTAGTCTCTCTGAATTCTCACTTGATGTATTCTTTCCTCCTGAATTGGAGAACTGCATGTCAGAATTTGCCGTTTCACCAAAGGGTGTGTTTATGGGATAAGACTATAAGACATTGGAGCAGAAATTAGGCCATTCAGCCCATTGAGTCTGCTCCATCATTCAACCATGGCTGACAATCATGGATGTTACTAAATTGGAACAGTTAATTAGGAATAGTTACTGTATCTGTTGTTCTGTTAAATTTTCCAGTAAAGTTATTCTATATCCCTCTTTCTTTGGTTGTATTTTAACTATAATGTCTAAATAGATTGTGTTTTGTTTATCAACAAGTAATTTGAGCAGTTGCATTGCATCAGGAACAAACACTTCCCGTCTGTCTTTACAAATAAGAAAAAGTTAAGGTCTAATTACCTTCTTAAAATATCTCGAGGGAAGCTGGTTTGGTCCATAACAAAATTATGGGTGTCTTGAGCATCAGACTCTTTGTATTTTTACAAATTGAGGAGTGATGGATTTAGGACAAATATTAGGGGTATTTTCTTTACTCAGAGAGTAGTAGAACATGGAACAGCCTGCCTGCAATAGTAGTAGACTCGCCAACGTTAAGGGCATTTAAACGGGGATTCGACATACAGATGGATAATAATGGAACGATATAGGCTAGATGGGCATTAGATTAATCTCGCAGGTCAGCGCAACATCGAGGGCCCAAGGGCCTGTATTGCGCTGTAACGTTCTATGTTCTATGTACTAAATGTCTGAAAATGGTCCTGTCAAAATGTCTAACTCCAAGATTACAGCCATGTGGCCAAACTGTTCCTTTGTTTGTGCCAACATCTTAAACTTTTAAAAGCCTTTTCTGAAGGCCCCAAACCACACTCTTCCTTTTAGAAGCTCATTAAAGCTGTTTCTCCCACCAGGCCTGTGACCAATTGCTCCAATATCCCTCTGCAGCTCTCTGTCCAATATTATTTGTTACTTGCCTCCCATCAAGCGCCTTTGGGGAGGTGTTAGTGTGCTAATGTCTGTACAGACATGTATGTTGTTGTTTGAACATGTTATGTGGGAGGGACTGGATCTGTCTGATCAATCCAACACTTCGTGTTCCAGGTTCAGAACATCTCACAGTCTATAGAGGTCCTGGATCTGCGCACCTATCGTGATCTCCAGTATGTACGGAACACAGAATCAT
Organism: Hemiscyllium ocellatum; assembly: GCF_020745735.1. NCBI lineage: Eukaryota > Metazoa > Chordata > Chondrichthyes > Orectolobiformes > Hemiscylliidae > Hemiscyllium > Hemiscyllium ocellatum. The sequence continues at coordinate 5,538,440 of NC_083445.1, read as the reverse complement.
TGATGAAGGTTCTCAACGCCAGGTTGAAAGTCGCATCAGAAAGCCAAACAAACCTGTTAAACAGAAATTTCCAGGTATGGTGCTGCCCCCAGGGGCGAAATCTCTTTTCATCACCAGTTTCCATTCCCAACCTTTGCACAAATGAGTCTCCAGTTGGATAGAACTGTCTGACCAAGTAGCCATTTGAGGTTAGGCATTGAGGATATTTGACTGTGGAGACAATCCATCCCTCAGATGTACATCTCAATCAAAGAATGCGCAGTGCAACGTCTGTGCACTATTATCGAAGCCTGAACATATAGGCACTGCATGCTGGTTCCTCAAGAACATTTTTTCTGCACAGAGAGAGAGCAGAAAGATGCTGGGTCCTTGAGTTAAGTTGATCTCATAAAGCTGCCTACTGGAGCGGTTTGAAGGTTAAATACAATATTCTTTCTCAATGTGGATGTTGCCTTTTGTGCACAACGTAGGTATCCGATAGCAGGACTGGTTCCTGTATCTGGATGTGAGAATGTGTTTCTGTCTGTCTCAGTTTGATCGTGATTCTGCGGGTCTCAGAGTGATTGTGTCTCTGTGAGTCTCAGTGTGATCGCGTTTCTGTGGGTCTCAGTGCGATCATGTTTACGTGGGTCTCAGAGTGATCGTGTTTCTCTGGGTCTCAGTGTGGTCGTGTTTCCGTCGGTCACAGTGCGGTTGTGTTTCTGTGAGATCTCAGTGTAATCGTGTTCCTGTGAATCTCAGTGTGATCATGTTTCTGTGTGTCTCAGTGTGACCGTGTTTCTGTGGGTCTCAGTGTGGTCGTGTCTCTGTGGGACCCAGTGTGATCGTGTCTCCGTGTGTCTCAATGTGGTCGTGTTTCTATGAGTCCCAGAGTGGTCGTGTTTGAGTCGGTCTCAGTGTTATCGTGTTTCTGTGAATCTCAGTGTGATCATGTTTCTGTGGGTGTCAGTGTGATCGTGTTTCTGTGGGTCTCAGTGTGATCGTGTTTCTGTGGGTCTCAGTGTGATGGTGTTGTTGTGTGTCTCTGTGTGATCGTGTTTCTGTGGGTCACAGTGCAATCTTGTTTCTGTCGTTCTTAGTGTGCAAGTTTTTCTGTTGGTCTCATTGTGTTTATTTTTCTGTGGGTCACAATGTGGTCGTGTTTCTGCGTATTTCAGTGTGGTTGTGTTTCTGTGGGTCTCTGTAATATTGTGTTGCTGTGGGTCTCCGGGTGGTCGTGTTTCTGTGAGACTTAGTGTGGTCGTGTTTCTGTGAATCTCAATATGGTCGTGTTTCTTTGGGTCTCAGTGTGTTCGTGTTTCTGTGGGTCACAGTGTGGTCGCGTTTCTGTGGGTCTCAGTGTGGTCATGTTGCTGTGGGTTTCAGTGTGATCGTGTTTCTGTGGGTCACAGTGTGATCGTGTTTCTGTGGGTCACAGTGTGATCGTGTTTCTGTGGGTCTCAGTGTGATCGTGTTTCCGCGTGTCACAGTGTCGTCGTGTTTCTGTGGGTCTCAGTGTGATCGTGTTTCTGTGAGACTCAGTGTGGTCGTGTTTCCATGAATCTCAATGTGGTCGTGTTTCTGTTGGTCTCAGTGTGATCGTGTTTCTGTGGGTCTCTGTATGATCGTGTTTCTGTGGGTCTCAGTGTGATCGTGTTTCTGCGTGTCTCAGTGTGACCACATTTCTGTCGGTCTCAGTGTGATCGTGTGTCTGTGGGTCTCAGTGTGATCATGTTTTTGTGGGTCTCAGTGCGTTCGTGTTTCTGTGGGTCTCCGTGTGATTGTGTTTCAGTGGGTCTCAGTATGGTCATGTTTCTGTGGGTCACAGTGTGATCGTGTTTCAGTGGGTCTCAATGTGATCATGTTTCTTTGGGTCTCAGTGTGATCGCGTTTCTGTGGTTCTCAGTGTGATTGTGTTTCTGTTGGTCTAAGTGCGATCGTGTTTCTATCGGTCGCAGTGTGGTCATGTTTCTGTGTGTCTCTGTGTTGTAATGTTTCTGTGGGTCTCAGTGTGATCAAGTTTCTGTGGGTCTCTGTGTGGTCGTGATTCTGTGGGTCTCAGTGTGGTCGTGTTTCTGTGGGTCACAGTATGATAGTGTTTCTGTGGGTCTCAGTGTGATCTTGCTTCTGTGGGTCTCAGTGTGATCGTGTTTCTGTGGGTCACAGTGTGATCGCATTTCTGTTGGTCTCAGTGTGATCTTGTTTCTGTGGGTCTCAGTGTGATCGTGTTTCTGTGGGTCTCAGTGCGGTATTGTTTCTGTAGGTCTCAGTGTGATCGTGTTTCTGTGGGTCTCAGTGTGATTGTGATTCAGTGGGTTTTAGTGTGGTCGTGTTTCTGTGGGTCTCCGTGTGATTGTGTTTCAGTGGGTCTCAGTATGGTCATGTTTCTGGGGTCACAGTGTGATCGTGTTTCAGTGGGTCTCAATGTGATCATGTTTCTTTGGGTCTCAGTGTGATCGCGTTTCTGTGGTTCTCAGCGTGATCGTGTTTCTGTTGGTATAAGTGCGATCGTGTTTCTATCGGTCACAGTGTGGTCATGTTTCTGTGTGTCTCTGTGTTGTAATGTTTCTGTGGGTCTCAGTGTGATCAAGTTTCTGTGGGTCTCTGTGTGGTCGTGATTCTGTGGGTCTCAGTGTGATCGTGTTTCTGTGGGTCTCAGTGTGGTCGTGTTTCTGTGGGTCACAGTATGATAGTGTTTCTGTGGGTCTCAGTGTGATCTTGCTTCTGTGGGTCTCAGTGTGATCTTGCTTCTGTGGGTCCCAGTGTGATCGTGTTTCTGTGGGTCACAGTGTGATCGCATTTCTGTTGGTCTCAGTGTGATCTTGTTTCTGTGGGTCTCAGTGTGATCGTGTTTCTGTGGGTCTCAGTGCGGTATTGTTTCTGTAGGTCTCAGTGTGATCGTGTTTCTGTGGGTCTCAGTGTGATCGTGATTCTGTGGGTTTCAGTGTGGTCGTGTTTCTGTGGGTCTCAGTGTGAGCGTGTATCTGAGGGTCTCAGTGTAATCGTGTTTCTGTGGGTCTCAATGTGGACATGTTTCTGTGGGTCTCAGTGTGATCATGTTTATGTGGGCCCCAGTGCGTTCGTGTTTCTGTGGGTCTCAGTGTGATCATGATTCTGTGGGTCTCAGTGAGATCGTGTTTCTGTGGGTCTCCGTGTGGTCATATATCCGTTGGTCTCAGTGAGATCGTATTTCTGTGGTTCTAAGTGTGATCGTATTTCTTTGGATCTCAGTGCGTCGTGTATCTGTGTGTCTCAGTGTGATCATTTTTCTGTGTGTCTCAATGTGATCGTGTTTCTGTGGGTCTCAGTGCGGTATAACTTCTGTGGGTATCAGTGTGGTCGTGTTTCTGTGGGTCTCAGTGTGACCATGTATCTGTGGGTCTCAGTGCGGTCGTGTTTCTGTGAGTCTCAGTGTGGACATGTTTATGTGGGTCACTGTGCAATTGTGTTTCTGTGGGTCTCAGTGCGATAATGTTTCTGTTGATCATGGTGTGGTCATGTATCTGTGGGTCTCAGTGTGATCGTGTTTCTGTGGGTCTCAGTGTGGTCATTTATCTGTTGGTCTCAGTGTGATCATGTTTCTGTGGGTCTCTGTGCGATCATGTTTATGTGGGCCCCAGTGCGATCGTGTTTCTGTAGGTCTCGGTGCGATAATATTTCTGTCGATCACAGTGTGATCGTGTATCTGTGGGTCTCAGTGTGGTCGTGTTTCTGTGGGTCACAGTGTGATCGTGTTTCTGTGGCTCTCCGTGTTATCGTGTTTCTGTGGGTCTCAGTGTGACCGTGTTTCTGTGGGTCTCAGTGTGACCGTGTTTCTGTTGGTCACAGTGTGATCGTGTTTCTGTGGGTCTCAGTGTGATCGTGTTTCTGTGGGTCTCAGTGCGGTATTGCTTCTGTAGGTCTCAGTGTGGTCGTGTTTCTGTGGGTCTCAGTATGATCGTGTATCTGAGGATCTCAGTGTGGACATGTTTCTGTGTTTCTCTGTGCGATCATGTTTCTATCGATCGCAGTGTGGTCATGTTTCTGTGTGTCTCTGTGTTGTAATGTTTCTGTGTGTCTCAGCGTGATCGTGTTTCTGTGGGTCTCAGTGTGATCGTGTTTCTGTTAGTCTCAGTGTCATCGTGTTTCTGTGACTCTCAGTGTGATCTTGCTTCTGATGGTCTCAGTGTGATTGTGTTTCTGTGGGTCTCAGTATGGTCGTGTTTCTGTGGGTCTCAGTGTGATCATGTTTCTGTGGGTCTCAGTGTGGTCGTGTTTCTGTGGGTCTCAGTGTGATCATGTTTCTGTGTGTCTCAGTGTGGTCGTGATTCTGTGGGTCTCAGTGTGGTCGTGATTCTGTGGGTCTCAGTGTGATTGTGTTTCTGTGGGTCTCAGTATGGTCGTGTTTCTGTGGGTCTCAGTGTGGTCGAGTTTCTGTGGGTCTCAGTGTGATCGTGTTTCTGTGGGTCTCAGTGTGGTCGAGTTTCTGTGGGTCTCAGTATGGTCGTGTTTCTTTGGTCTCAGGGTGATCGTGTATCTGTGGGTCTCAGTGTGATCGTGTTTCTGTAGGTCTCGGTGCGATAATATTTCTGTCGATCACAGTGTGATCGTGTATCTGTGGGTCTCAGTGTGGTCGTGTTTCTGTGGGTCACAGTGTGATCGTGTTTCTGTGGCTCTCCGTGTTATCGTGTTTCTGTGGGTCTCAGTGTGACCGTGTTTCTGTGGGTCTCAGTGTGACCGTGTTTCTGTTGGTCACAGTGTGATCGTGTTTCTGTGGGTCTCAGTGTGATCGTGTTTCTGTGGGTCTCAGTGCGGTATTGCTTCTGTAGGTCTCAGTGTGGTCGTGTTTCTGTGGGTCTCAGTATGATCGTGTATCTGAGGATCTCAGTGTGGACATGTTTCTGTGTTTCTCTGTGCGATCATGTTTCTATCGATCGCAGTGTGGTCATGTTTCTGTGTGTCTCTGTGTTGTAATGTTTCTGTGTGTCTCAGCGTGATCGTGTTTCTGTGGGTCTAAGTGCGATCGTGTTTCTATCGATCGCAGTGTGGTCATGTTTCTGTGTGTCTCTGTGTTGTAATGTTTCTGTGGGTCTCAGTGTGATCGTGTTCCTGTTGGTCACAGTGTGATCGTGTTTCTGTGGGTCACAGTGTGATCGCATTTCTGTTGGTCTCAGTGTGATCTTGTTTCTGTGGGTCTCAGTATGATCGTGTATCTGAGGGTCTCAGTGTGATCGTGTTTCTGTGGGTCTCAATGTGGACATGTTTCTGTGGGTCTCTGTGCGATCATGTTTCTGTGGGCCCCAGTGCGATCGTGCTTCTGTGGGTCTCAGTGCGATAATGTTTCTGTCGATCACACTGAGATCGTGTAACTGTGGGTCTCAGTGTGATCGTGTTTCTGTGGGTCTCACTGTGGTCGTGTTTCGATGGTTGTCAGTGAGATCGTGTTTCTGTGGGTCTCCGTGTGGTCATATATCTGTTGGTCTCAGTGAGATTGTATTTCTGTGGTTCTAAGTGTGATCGTATTTCTTTGGGTCTCAGTGTGTCGTGCATCTGTGGGTCTCAGTGCGATCGTTTTTCTGTGTGTCTCAATGTGATTGTGTTTCTGTGGGTCTCAGTGCGGTATTGCTTCTGTGGGTATCAGTGTGGTCGTATTTCTGTGTGTCTCAGTGTGATCATGTTTCTGTGGGTCTCAGTGTGGTCGTGTATCTGTCGATCTCAGTGTGATCGTGTATCTGTGGGTCTCAGTTTGGTCGTGTTTCTGTTGGTCTCAGTGTAATCGTGTTTCTGTGGGTCTCAATGTGGACATGTTTCTGTGGGTCTCAGTGTGATCATGTTTATGTGGGCCCCAGTGCGTTCGTGTTTCTGTGGGTCTCAGTGTGATCGTGATTCTGTGGGTCTCAGTGTGATCGTGTATCTGTGGGTCTCAGTGAGATCGTGTTTCTGTGGGTCTCCGTGTGGTCATATATCCGTTGGTCTCAGTGAGATCGTATTTCTGTGGTTCTAAGTGTGATCGTATTTCTTTGGATCTCAGTGCGTCGTGTATCTGTGTGTCTCAGTGTGATCATTTTTCTGTGTGTCTCAATGTGATCGTGTTTCTGTGGGTCTCAGTGCGGTATAACTTCTGTGGGTATCAGTGTGGTCGTGTTTCTGTGGGTCTCTGTATGATCGTGTTTCTGTGGGTCTCAGTGTGATCGTGTTTCTGCGTGTCTCAGTGTGACCACATTTCTGTCGGTCTCAGTGTGATCGTGTGTCTGTGGGTCTCAGTGTGATCATGTTTTTGTGGGTCTCAGTGCGTTCGTGTTTCTGTGGGTCTCCGTGTGATTGTGTTTCAGTGGGTCTCAGTATGGTCATGTTTCTGTGGGTCACAGTGTGATCGTGTTTCAGTGGGTCTCAATGTGATCATGTTTCTTTGGGTCTCAGTGTGATCGCGTTTCTGTGGTTCTCAGTGTGATTGTGTTTCTGTTGGTCTAAGTGCGATCGTGTTTCTATCGGTCGCAGTGTGGTCATGTTTCTGTGTGTCTCTGTGTTGTAATGTTTCTGTGGGTCTCAGTGTGATCAAGTTTCTGTGGGTCTCTGTGTGGTCGTGATTCTGTGGGTCTCAGTGTGGTCGTGTTTCTGTGGGTCACAGTATGATAGTGTTTCTGTGGGTCTCAGTGTGATCTTGCTTCTGTGGGTCTCAGTGTGATCGTGTTTCTGTGGGTCACAGTGTGATCGCATTTCTGTTGGTCTCAGTGTGATCTTGTTTCTGTGGGTCTCAGTGTGATCGTGTTTCTGTGGGTCTCAGTGCGGTATTGTTTCTGTAGGTCTCAGTGTGATCGTGTTTCTGTGGGTCTCAGTGTGATTGTGATTCAGTGGGTTTTAGTGTGGTCGTGTTTCTGTGGGTCTCCGTGTGATTGTGTTTCAGTGGGTCTCAGTATGGTCATGTTTCTGGGGTCACAGTGTGATCGTGTTTCAGTGGGTCTCAATGTGATCATGTTTCTTTGGGTCTCAGTGTGATCGCGTTTCTGTGGTTCTCAGCGTGATCGTGTTTCTGTTGGTATAAGTGCGATCGTGTTTCTATCGGTCACAGTGTGGTCATGTTTCTGTGTGTCTCTGTGTTGTAATGTTTCTGTGGGTCTCAGTGTGATCAAGTTTCTGTGGGTCTCTGTGTGGTCGTGATTCTGTGGGTCTCAGTGTGATCGTGTTTCTGTGGGTCTCAGTGTGGTCGTGTTTCTGTGGGTCACAGTATGATAGTGTTTCTGTGGGTCTCAGTGTGATCTTGCTTCTGTGGGTCTCAGTGTGATCTTGCTTCTGTGGGTCCCAGTGTGATCGTGTTTCTGTGGGTCACAGTGTGATCGCATTTCTGTTGGTCTCAGTGTGATCTTGTTTCTGTGGGTCTCAGTGTGATCGTGTTTCTGTGGGTCTCAGTGCGGTATTGTTTCTGTAGGTCTCAGTGTGATCGTGTTTCTGTGGGTCTCAGTGTGATCGTGATTCTGTGGGTTTCAGTGTGGTCGTGTTTCTGTGGGTCTCAGTGTGAGCGTGTATCTGAGGGTCTCAGTGTAATCGTGTTTCTGTGGGTCTCAATGTGGACATGTTTCTGTGGGTCTCAGTGTGATCATGTTTATGTGGGCCCCAGTGCGTTCGTGTTTCTGTGGGTCTCAGTGTGATCATGATTCTGTGGGTCTCAGTGAGATCGTGTTTCTGTGGGTCTCCGTGTGGTCATATATCCGTTGGTCTCAGTGAGATCGTATTTCTGTGGTTCTAAGTGTGATCGTATTTCTTTGGATCTCAGTGCGTCGTGTATCTGTGTGTCTCAGTGTGATCATTTTTCTGTGTGTCTCAATGTGATCGTGTTTCTGTGGGTCTCAGTGCGGTATAACTTCTGTGGGTATCAGTGTGGTCGTGTTTCTGTGGGTCTCAGTGTGACCATGTATCTGTGGGTCTCAGTGCGGTCGTGTTTCTGTGAGTCTCAGTGTGGACATGTTTATGTGGGTCACTGTGCAATTGTGTTTCTGTGGGTCTCAGTGCGATAATGTTTCTGTTGATCATGGTGTGGTCATGTATCTGTGGGTCTCAGTGTGATCGTGTTTCTGTGGGTCTCAGTGTGGTCATTTATCTGTTGGTCTCAGTGTGATCATGTTTCTGTGGGTCTCTGTGCGATCATGTTTATGTGGGCCCCAGTGCGATCGTGTTTCTGTAGGTCTCGGTGCGATAATATTTCTGTCGATCACAGTGTGATCGTGTATCTGTGGGTCTCAGTGTGGTCGTGTTTCTGTGGGTCACAGTGTGATCGTGTTTCTGTGGCTCTCCGTGTTATCGTGTTTCTGTGGGTCTCAGTGTGACCGTGTTTCTGTGGGTCTCAGTGTGACCGTGTTTCTGTTGGTCACAGTGTGATCGTGTTTCTGTGGGTCTCAGTGTGATCGTGTTTCTGTGGGTCTCAGTGCGGTATTGCTTCTGTAGGTCTCAGTGTGGTCGTGTTTCTGTGGGTCTCAGTATGATCGTGTATCTGAGGATCTCAGTGTGGACATGTTTCTGTGTTTCTCTGTGCGATCATGTTTCTATCGATCGCAGTGTGGTCATGTTTCTGTGTGTCTCTGTGTTGTAATGTTTCTGTGTGTCTCAGCGTGATCGTGTTTCTGTGGGTCTCAGTGTGATCGTGTTTCTGTTAGTCTCAGTGTCATCGTGTTTCTGTGACTCTCAGTGTGATCTTGCTTCTGATGGTCTCAGTGTGATTGTGTTTCTGTGGGTCTCAGTATGGTCGTGTTTCTGTGGGTCTCAGTGTGATCATGTTTCTGTGGGTCTCAGTGTGGTCGTGTTTCTGTGGGTCTCAGTGTGATCATGTTTCTGTGTGTCTCAGTGTGGTCGTGATTCTGTGGGTCTCAGTGTGGTCGTGATTCTGTGGGTCTCAGTGTGATTGTGTTTCTGTGGGTCTCAGTATGGTCGTGTTTCTGTGGGTCTCAGTGTGGTCGAGTTTCTGTGGGTCTCAGTGTGATCGTGTTTCTGTGGGTCTCAGTGTGGTCGAGTTTCTGTGGGTCTCAGTATGGTCGTGTTTCTTTGGTCTCAGGGTGATCGTGTATCTGTGGGTCTCAGTGTGATCGTGTTTCTGTAGGTCTCGGTGCGATAATATTTCTGTCGATCACAGTGTGATCGTGTATCTGTGGGTCTCAGTGTGGTCGTGTTTCTGTGGGTCACAGTGTGATCGTGTTTCTGTGGCTCTCCGTGTTATCGTGTTTCTGTGGGTCTCAGTGTGACCGTGTTTCTGTGGGTCTCAGTGTGACCGTGTTTCTGTTGGTCACAGTGTGATCGTGTTTCTGTGGGTCTCAGTGTGATCGTGTTTCTGTGGGTCTCAGTGCGGTATTGCTTCTGTAGGTCTCAGTGTGGTCGTGTTTCTGTGGGTCTCAGTATGATCGTGTATCTGAGGATCTCAGTGTGGACATGTTTCTGTGTTTCTCTGTGCGATCATGTTTCTATCGATCGCAGTGTGGTCATGTTTCTGTGTGTCTCTGTGTTGTAATGTTTCTGTGTGTCTCAGCGTGATCGTGTTTCTGTGGGTCTAAGTGCGATCGTGTTTCTATCGATCGCAGTGTGGTCATGTTTCTGTGTGTCTCTGTGTTGTAATGTTTCTGTGGGTCTCAGTGTGATCGTGTTCCTGTTGGTCACAGTGTGATCGTGTTTCTGTGGGTCACAGTGTGATCGCATTTCTGTTGGTCTCAGTGTGATCTTGTTTCTGTGGGTCTCAGTATGATCGTGTATCTGAGGGTCTCAGTGTGATCGTGTTTCTGTGGGTCTCAATGTGGACATGTTTCTGTGGGTCTCTGTGCGATCATGTTTCTGTGGGCCCCAGTGCGATCGTGCTTCTGTGGGTCTCAGTGCGATAATGTTTCTGTCGATCACACTGAGATCGTGTAACTGTGGGTCTCAGTGTGATCGTGTTTCTGTGGGTCTCACTGTGGTCGTGTTTCGATGGTTGTCAGTGAGATCGTGTTTCTGTGGGTCTCCGTGTGGTCATATATCTGTTGGTCTCAGTGAGATTGTATTTCTGTGGTTCTAAGTGTGATCGTATTTCTTTGGGTCTCAGTGTGTCGTGCATCTGTGGGTCTCAGTGCGATCGTTTTTCTGTGTGTCTCAATGTGATTGTGTTTCTGTGGGTCTCAGTGCGGTATTGCTTCTGTGGGTATCAGTGTGGTCGTATTTCTGTGTGTCTCAGTGTGATCATGTTTCTGTGGGTCTCAGTGTGGTCGTGTATCTGTCGATCTCAGTGTGATCGTGTATCTGTGGGTCTCAGTTTGGTCGTGTTTCTGTTGGTCTCAGTGTAATCGTGTTTCTGTGGGTCTCAATGTGGACATGTTTCTGTGGGTCTCAGTGTGATCATGTTTATGTGGGCCCCAGTGCGTTCGTGTTTCTGTGGGTCTCAGTGTGATCGTGATTCTGTGGGTCTCAGTGTGATCGTGTATCTGTGGGTCTCAGTGAGATCGTGTTTCTGTGGGTCTCCGTGTGGTCATATATCCGTTGGTCTCAGTGAGATCGTATTTCTGTGGTTCTAAGTGTGATCGTATTTCTTTGGATCTCAGTGCGTCGTGTATCTGTGTGTCTCAGTGTGATCATTTTTCTGTGTGTCTCAATGTGATCGTGTTTCTGTGGGTCTCAGTGCGGTATAACTTCTGTGGGTATCAGTGTGGTCGTGTTTCTGTGGGTCTCAGTGTGACCATGTATCTGTGGGTCTCAGTGCGGTCGTGTTTCTGTGAGTCTCAGTGTGGACATGTTTATGTGGGTCACTGTGCAATTGTGTTTCTGTGGGTCTCAGTGCGATAATGTTTCTGTTGATCAAGGTGTGGTCATGTATCTGTGGGTCTCAGTGTGATCGTGTTTCTGTGGGTCTCAGTGTGGTCATTTATCTGTTGGTCTCAGTGTGATCATGTTTCTGTGGGTCTCTGTGCGATCATGTTTATGTGGGCCCCAGTGCGATCGTGTTTCTGTAGGTCTCGGTGCGATAATATTTCTGTCGATCACAGTGTGATCGTGTATCTGTGGGTCTCAGTGTGGTCGTGTTTCTGTGGGTCACAGTGTGATCGTGTTTCTGTGGCTCTCCGTGTTATCGTGTTTCTGTGGGTCTCAGTGTGACCGTGTTTCTGTGGGTCTCAGTGTGACCGTGTTTCTGTTGGTCACAGTGTGATCGTGTTTCTGTGGGTCTCAGTGTGATCGTGTTTCTGTGGGTCTCAGTGCGGTATTGCTTCTGTAGGTCTCAGTGTGGTCGTGTTTCTGTGGGTCTCAGTATGATCGTGTATCTGAGGATCTCAGTGTGGACATGTTTCTGTGTTTCTCTGTGCGATCATGTTTCTATCGATCGCAGTGTGGTCATGTTTCTGTGTGTCTCTGTGTTGTAATGTTTCTGTGTGTCTCAGCGTGATCGTGTTTCTGTGGGTCTAAGTGCGATCGTGTTTCTATCGATCGCAGTGTGGTCATGTTTCTGTGTGTCTCTGTGTTGTAATGTTTCTGTGGGTCTCAGTGTGATCGTGTTCCTGTTGGTCACAGTGTGATCGTGTTTCTGTGGGTCACAGTGTGATCGCATTTCTGTTGGTCTCAGTGTGATCTTGTTTCTGTGGGTCTCAGTATGATCGTGTATCTGAGGGTCTCAGTGTGATCGTGTTTCTGTGGGTCTCAATGTGGACATGTTTCTGTGGGTCTCTGTGCGATCATGTTTCTGTGGGCCCCAGTGCGATCGTGTTTCTGTGGGTCTCAGTGCGATAATGTTTCTGTCGATCACACTGAGATCGTGTAACTGTGGGTCTCAGTGTGATCGTGTTTCTGTGGGTCTCACTGTGGTCGTGTTTCTATGGTTGTCAGTGAGATCGTGTTTCTGTGGGTCTCCGTGTGGTCATATATCTGTTGGTCTCAGTGAGATTGTATTTCTGTGGTTCTAAGTGTGATCGTATTTCTTTGGGTCTCAGTGTGTCGTGCATCTGTGGGTCTCAGTGCGATCGTTTTTCTGTGTGTCTCAATGTGATTGTGTTTCTGTGGGTCTCAGTGCGGTATTGCTTCTGTGGGTATCAGTGTGGTCGTATTTCTGTGTGTCTCAGTGTGATCATGTTTCTGTGGGTCTCAGTGTGGTCGTGTATCTGTCGATCTCAGTGTGATCGTGTATCTGTGGGTCTCAGTTTGGTCGTGTTTCTGTTGGTCTCAGTGTGATCGTATATCTGTAGGTCTCAGTGTGGTCATGTTTCTGTGGGTCACAGTGTGATTGTGTTTCAGTGGCTCTCAGTGTGATCGTGTTTCTGTGGTTCACAGTGTGATTGTGTTTCTGTGGGTCTCCGTGTGATCGTGTTTCTGTGGGTCACAGTGTGATTGTGTTTTTGTGTGTCTCCGTGTGGTCATGTTTCTGTGGGTCTCAGTGCGATAATGTTTCTGTCGATCACACTGAGATCATGTATCTGTGGGTCTCAGTGTGATCGTGTTTTTGTGGTTGTCAATGAGATCGTGTTTCAGTGGCTCTCAGTGTGATCGTGTTTCTGTTGGTCACAGTGTGATCGCGTTTAGGTGGGTCTCAGTGTTATCGTGTTTCTGTGGGTCTCAGTGAGATCGTGTTTCTGTGGGTCTCCGTGTGGTCATATATCCGTTGGTCTCAGTGAGATCGTATTTCTGTGGTTCTAAGTGTGATCGTATTTCTTTGGATCTCAGTGCGTCGTGTATCTGTGTGTCTCAGTGTGATCATTTTTCTGTGTGTCTCAATGTGATCGTGTTTCTGTTGGTCTCAGTGCGGTATAACTTCTGTGGGTATCAGTGTGGTCGTGTTTCTGTGGGTCTCAGTGTGACCATGTATCTGTGGGTCTCAGTGCGGTCGTGTTTCTGTGAGTCTCAGTGTGGACATGTTTATGTGGGTCACTGTGCAATTGTGTTTCTGTGGGTCACAGTGCGATAATGTTTCTGTTGATCAAGGTGTGGTCATGTATCTGTGGGTCTCAGTGTGATCGTGTTTCTGTGGGTCTCAGTGTGGTCATTTATCTGTTGGTCTCAGTGTGATCATGTTTCTGTGGGTCTCTGTGCGATCATATTTATGTGGGCCCCAGTGCGATCGTGTTTCTGTAGGTCTCGGTGCGATAATATTTCTGTCGATCACAGTGTGATCGTGTATCTGTGGGTCTCAGTGTGGTCGTGTTTCTGTGGGTCACAGTGTGATCGTGTTTCTGTGGCTCTCCGTGTTATCGTGTTTCTGTGGGTCTCAGTGTGACCGTGTTTCTGTGGGTCTCAGTGTGACCGTGTTTCTGTTGGTCACAGTGTGATCGTGTTTCTGTGGGTCTCAGTGTGATCGTGTTTCTGTGGGTCTCAGTGCGGTATTGCTTCTGTAGGTCTCAGTGTGGTCGTGTTTCTGTGGGTCTCAGTATGATCGTGTATCTGAGGATCTCAGTGTGGACATGTTTCTGTGTTTCTCTGTGCGATCATGTTTCTATCGATCGCAGTGTGGTCATGTTTCTGTGTGTCTCTGTGTTGTAATGTTTCTGTGTGTCTCAGCGTGATCGTGTTTCTGTGGGTCTCAGTGTGATCGTGTTTCTGTTAGTCTCAGTGTCATCGTGTTTCTGTGACTCTCAGTGTGATCTTGCTTCTGATGGTCTCAGTGTGATTGTGTTTCTGTGGGTCTCAGTATGGTCGTGTTTCTGTGGGTCTCAGTGTGATCATGTTTCTGTGGGTCTCAGTGTGGTCGTGTTTCTGTGGGTCTCAGTGTGATCATGTTTCTGTGTGTCTCAGTGTGGTCGTGATTCTGTGGGTCTCAGTGTGGTCGTGATTCTGTGGGTCTCAGTGTGATTGTGTTTCTGTGGGTCTCAGTATGGTCGTGTTTCTGTGGGTCTCAGTGTGGTCGAGTTTCTGTGGGTCTCAGTGTGATCGTGTTTCTGTGGGTCTCAGTGTGGTCGAGTTTCTGTGGGTCTCAGTATGGTCGTGTTTCTTTGGTCTCAGGGTGATCGTGTATCTGTGGGTCTCAGTGTGGTCGTGTTTCTGTAGGTCTCGGTGCGATAATATTTCTGTCGATCACAGTGTGATCGTGTATCTGTGGGTCTCAGTGTGGTCGTGTTTCTGTGGGTCACAGTGTGATCGTGTTTCTGTGGCTCTCCGTGTTATCGTGTTTCTGTGGGTCTCAGTGTGACCGTGTTTCTGTGGGTCTCAGTGTGACCGTGTTTCTGTTGGTCACAGTGTGATCGTGTTTCTGTGGGTCTCAGTGTGATCGTGTTTCTGTGGGTCTCAGTGCGGTATTGCTTCTGTAGGTCTCAGTGTGGTCGTGTTTCTGTGGGTCTCAGTATGATCGTGTATCTGAGGATCTCAGTGTGGACATGTTTCTGTGTTTCTCTGTGCGATCATGTTTCTATCGATCGCAGTGTGGTCATGTTTCTGTGTGTCTCTGTGTTGTAATGTTTCTGTGTGTCTCAGCGTGATCGTGTTTCTGTGGGTCTAAGTGCGATCGTGTTTCTATCGATCGCAGTGTGGTCATGTTTCTGTGTGTCTCTGTGTTGTAATGTTTCTGTGGGTCTCAGTGTGATCGTGTTCCTGTTGGTCACAGTGTGATCGTGTTTCTGTGGGTCTCAGTGTGATCGCATTTCTGTTGGTCTCAGTGTGATCTTGTTTCTGTGGGTCTCAGTATGATCGTGTATCTGAGGGTCTCAGTGTGATCGTGTTTCTGTGGGTCTCAATGTGGACATGTTTCTGTGGGTCTCTGTGCGATCATGTTTCTGTGGGCCCCAGTGCGATCGTGTTTCTGTGGGTCTCAGTGCGATAATGTTTCTGTCGATCACACTGAGATCGTGTAACTGTGGGTCTCAGTGTGATCGTGTTTCTGTGGGTCTCACTGTGGTCGTGTTTCTATGGTTGTCAGTGAGATCGTGTTTCTGTGGGTCTCCGTGTGGTCATATATCTGTTGGTCTCAGTGAGATTGTATTTCTGTGGTTCTAAGTGTGATCGTATTTCTTTGGGTCTCAGTGTGTCGTGCATCTGTGGGTCTCAGTGCGATCGTTTTTCTGTGTGTCTCAATGTGATTGTGTTTCTGTGGGTCTCAGTGCGGTATTGCTTCTGTGGGTATCAGTGTGGTCGTATTTCTGTGTGTCTCAGTGTGATCATGTTTCTGTGGGTCTCAGTGTGGTCGTGTATCTGTCGATCTCAGTGTGATCGTGTATCTGTGGGTCTCAGTTTGGTCGTGTTTCTGTTGGTCTCAGTGTGATCGTATATCTGTAGGTCTCAGTGTGGTCATGTTTCTGTGGGTCACAGTGTGATTGTGTTTCAGTGGCTCTCAGTGTGATCGTGTTTCTGTGGTTCACAGTGTGATTGTGTTTCTGTGGGTCTCCGTGTGATCGTGTTTCTGTGGGTCACAGTGTGATTGTGTTTTTGTGTGTCTCCGTGTGGTCATGTTTCTGTGGGTCTCAGTGCGATAATGTTTCTGTCGATCACACTGAGATCATGTATCTGTGGGTCTCAGTGTGATCGTGTTTTTGTGGTTGTCAATGAGATCGTGTTTCAGTGGCTCTCAGTGTGATCGTGTTTCTGTTGGTCACAGTGTGATCGCGTTTAGGTGGGTCTCAGTGTTATCGTGTTTCTGTGGGTCTCAGTGTGGACATGTTTCTGTGAGTCTAAGTGCGATCATGTTTATGTGGGTCTCAGTGCGATAATGTTTCTGTCGATCACACTGAGATCATGTATCTGTGGGTCTCAGTGTGATCGTGTTTTTGTGGTTGTCAGTGAGATCGTGTTTCTGTGGGTTTCAGTGTGATCGTGTTTCTGTTGGTCTCAGTGTGATCGTGTTTGTGTTGGTCTCAGTGTGATCGTGTTTCTGTTGGTCACGTTGTGACCTTGCTTCTGTGGGTCACAGTGTGATCGCGTTTCTGTTGGTCTCAGTGTGATCTTGTTTCTGTGGGTCTCAGTGTGATCTTGTTTCTGTGGGTCTCGGTGTGGTCGTGTTTCTATGGTTGTCAGTGAGATCGTGTTCCTGTGGGTTTCAGTGTGATCGTGTTTCTGTGGGTATCAGTGTGGTCGTGTATCTGTGGGTCTCAGTGTGATCGTGTTTCTGTGTGTCTCAGTGTGATTGTGTTTCTGTGGGTCTCAGTGTGATCTTGTTTCTGTTGGTCTGAGTGTGGTCCTGTTTCTGTGGGTCACAGTGTGATCGTGTTTCTGTGGGTCTCAGTGTGATCATGTTTCTGTGGGTCTCAGTGTGATCGTGTTTCTGTTAGTCTCAGTGTCATCGTGTTTCTGTGACTCTCAGTGTGATCTTGCTTCTGATGGTCTCAGTGTGATTGTGTTTCTGTGGGTCTCAGTATGGTCGTGTTTCTGTGGGTCTCAGTGTGATCATGTTTCTGTGGGTCTCAGTGTGGTCGTGTTTCTGTGGGTCTCAGTGTGATCATGTTTCTGTGTGTCTCAGTGTGGTCGTGATTCTGTGGGTCTCAGTGTGATCATGTTTCTGTGGGTCTCAGTGTGATTGTGTTTCTGTGGGTCTCAGTATGGTCGTGTTTCTGTGGGTCTCAGTGTGGTCGAGTTTCTGTGGGTCTCAGTGTGATCGTGTTTCTGTGGGTCTCAGTGTGGTCGAGTTTCTGTGGGTCTCAGTATGGTCGTGTTTCTTTGGTCTCAGGGTGATCGTGTATCTGTGGGTCTCAGTGTGGTCGTGTTTGTGTGGGTCACAGTGTGATCGTGTTTCTGTGGGTCTCAGTGTGATCGTGTGTCTGTGGTTCACAGTGTGATCGTGTTTCTGTGTGTCTCTAGTGTGAATGCGTTTCTGTGGGTCACAGTGTGATTGTGTTTCTGTGGGTCTCAGTGTGATCATGTTTCTGTGGGTCTCAGTGTGGTCGTGTTTCTGTGGGTCTCAGCGTGATCGTGTTTCTGAGTGTCTCAGTGTGGTCGTGTGACTGTGGGTCTCAATGTGATAGTGTTTCTGTGGGTCTCAGTGTGGTCATATCTCTGCGGGTCTCAGTGTGGTTGTGTTTCTATGAGTCCCAGAGTGGTCGTGTTTCTGTGGGTCTCAATGAGATCATGTTTCTGTGGGTCTCAGTGTGGTCGTGTTTCTGTGGGTCTCAGTGTGATCGTGTTTCTGAGGGTATCAGTGTGATCGTGTTTCTGAGGGTCTCAGTGTGATTGAGTGTCTGTGTGTCTCAGAGTGTTCGTGTTTCTGCAGTTCTCGGTGTGGTCGTGTTTCTGTGGGCCTCAGTGTGATCTTGTGTATGTGGGTCTCAGTGTGATCGTGTGTACGTGGGTCTCAGTGTGGTCGTGTTTCTGTGGGTCTCAGTGTGGTCGTGTTTCTGTCGCACTCAGTGTGGTCGTGTTTCTGATGGTCTCAGTGTGATCATGTTTTTGTTGGTCTCAGTGTGATCGTGTTTCTGTGAGTCTCAGTGTTATCGTGTTTCTGATGGTCTCAATGTGATCGTGTTTCTGTTAGTCTCTGTGTGATCGTGTTTCTGTGGGTCTCAGTGTGATCGTGTTTCTGTGGGTCTCAGTGCGATCGTGTTTATGTGGGTCTCAGAGTGATCGTGTGATTGTGGGTCTCAGTGTGATCATGTTTCTGTGGGTCTCAGTGTGATCGTGTTTCTGTGGGTCTCAGTGTGATGTTGTTTCTGTGGGTCTCAGTGCGATCATGTTTATGTGGGTCTCAGAGTGATCGTGTTTCTCTGGGTCTCAATGTGGTCGTGTTTCTGTGAGATCTCAGTGTAATCGTGTTTCTGTGAGTCTCAGTGTGACCGTGTTTCTGTGAGTCTCAGTGTGACCATATTTCTGTAGGTCTCAGTGTGGTTGTATTTCTGTGGGCCTCAGTGTGGTCATATCTCTGCGGGTCTCAGTGTGGTTGTGTTTCTATGAGTCCCAGAATGGTCGTGTGTCTGTGGGTCTCAATGAGATCATGTTTCTGTGGGTCTCAGTGTGGTCGTGTTTATGTGGGTCTCAGCGTCATCGTGTTTCTGAGGGTATCAGTGTGATCGTGTTTCTGAGGGTCTCAGTGTGATTGAGTGTCTGTGTGTCTCAGAGTGTTCGTGTTTCTGCAGTTCTCGGTGTGGTCATGTTTCTCTAGGCCTCAGTGTGAACTTGTATATGTGGGTCTCAGTGTGATCGTGTGTACTTGGGTCTCAGTGTAGTCATGTTTCTGTGGGTCTCAGTGTGATCGTGTTTCTGTTAGTCTCAGTGTGATCGTGTTTCTGTGGGTCTCTGTGCGATCGTGTTTCTGTGGGTCTCAGTGCGATCGTGTTTATGTGGGTCTCAGTGTGATCATGTTTCTGTGTGTCTCAGTGTGGTCATGTTTCTGTGGGTTTCAGTGTGATGTTGTTTCTGTGGGTCTCAGAGTGATCGTGTTTCTCTGGGTCTCAATGTTGTCGTGTTTCTGTGAGATCTCAGTGTGATCGTGTTTCTGTGGGTCTCAGTGTGGTCGTGTTTCTGTGGGTCTCAGTGTGATCGTGTATCTGTGGGTCTCAGTGTGATTGAGTGTCTGTGGGTCTCGGTGCGATCGTGTTTCAGTGGGTCTCGGTGCGATAATGCTTCTGCCGATCACAGTGTGATTGTGGTTCTGTGGGTCTTAAAGTGATCGTGTTTCTGTGGGTCTTAGTGTGATCGTGTTTCTGTGGGTCTCAGTGTGGTCGTGTTTCAGTGGGTCTCGGTGCAATAATGCTTCTGCCGATCACAGTGTGATTGTGGTTCTGTGGGTCTTAAAGTGATCGTGTTTCTGTGGGTCTTAGTGTGATCGTGTTTCTGTGGGTCTCAGTGTGGTCGTGTTTCAGTGGGTCTCGGTGCGATAATGCTTCTGCCGATCACAGTGTGATTGTGGTTCTGTGGGTCTTAAAGTGATCATGTTTATGTGGGACTCAGTGTGGTCGTGTTTCTATGGGTCTCAGTTTGATTGTGTTTCTGTGGGTCTCAGTGTGATGGTGTTTCTGTGGGTCTCAGTGCGATCATGTTTCTGTGGGTCACAGTGTGGTCATATCTCTGCGGGTCTCAGTGTGGTTGTGTTTCTATGAGTCCCAGAGTGGTCATGTTTATGTGGGTCTCTGCGTGATCGTGTTTCTGAGGGTATCAGTGTGATCGTGTTTCTGAGGGTCTCAGTGTGATTGAGTGTCTGTGTGTCTCAGAGTGTTCGTGTTTCTGCAGTTCTCGGTGTGGTCGTGTTTCTGTCGCACTCAGTGTGGTCGTGCATCTGATGGTCTCAGTGTGATCGTGTTTCTGTGGGTCTCAGTGTGATCATGTTTTTGTTGGTCTCAGTGTGATCGTGTTTCTGTGAGTCTCAGTGTGATCGTGTTTCTGATGGTCTCAATGTGATCGTGTTTCTGTTAGTCTCAGTGTGGTCATGTTTCTTTGGTCTCAGTGTGATCGTGTTTCTGTTAGTCTCAGTGTGATCGTGTTTCTGTGGGTCTCTGTGCGATCGTGTTTCTGTGGGTCTCAGTGCGATCGTGTGTACGTGGGTCTCAGTGTGGTCGTGTTTCTGTGGGTCTCAGTGTGGTCGTGTTTCTGTCGCACTCAGTGTGGTCGTGTTTCTGTTGGTCTCAGTGTGATCATGTTTTTGTTGGTCTCAGTGTGATCGTGTTTCTGTGAGTCTCAGTGTTATCGTGTTTCTGATGGTCTCAATGTGATCGTGTTTCTGTTAGTCTCTGTGTGATCGTGTTTCTGTGGGTCTCAGTGTGATCGTGTTTCTGTGGGTCTCAGTGCGATCGTGTTTATGTGGGTCTCAGAGTGATCGTGTGATTGTGGGTCTCAGTGTGATCATGTTTCTGTGGGTCTCAGTGTGATCGTGTTTCTGTGGGTCTCAGTGTGATGTTGTTTCTGTGGGTCTCAGTGCGATCATGTTTATGTGGGTCTCAGAGTGATCGTGTTTCTCTGGGTCTCAATGTGGTCGTGTTTCTGTGAGATCTCAGTGTAATCGTGTTTCTGTGAGTCTCAGTGTGACCGTGTTTCTGTGGGTCTCAGTGTGACCATATTTCTGTAGGTCTCAGTGTGGTTGTATTTCTGTGGGCCTCAGTGTGGTCATATCTCTGCGGGTCTCAGTGTGGTTGTGTTTCTATGAGTCCCAGAATGGTCGTGTGTCTGTGGGTCTCAATGAGATCATGTTTCTGTGGGTCTCAGTGTGGTCGTGTTTATGTGGGTCTCAGCGTCATCGTGTTTCTGAGGGTATCAGTGTGATCGTGTTTCTGAGGGTCTCAGTGTGATTGAGTGTCTGTGTGTCTCAGAGTGTTCGTGTTTCTGCAGTTCTCGGTGTGGTCATGTTTCTCTAGGCCTCAGTGTGAACTTGTATATGTGGGTCTCAGTGTGATCGTGTGTACTTGGGTCTCAGTGTGGTCATGTTTCTGTGGGTCTCAGTGTGATCGTGTTTCTGTTAGTCTCAGTGTGATCGTGTTTCTGTGGGTCTCTGTGCGATCGTGTTTCTGTGGGTCTCAGTGCGATCGTGTTTCTGTGGGTCTCAGTGTGATCGTGTTTATGTGGGTCTCAGTGTGATCATGTTTCTGTGTGTCTCAGTGTGGTCATGTTTCTGTGGGTTTCAGTGTGATGTTGTTTCTGTGGGTCTCAGAGTGATCGTGTTTCTCTGGGTCTCAATGTTGTCGTGTTTCTGTGAGATCTCAGTGTAATCGTGTTTCTGTGAGTTTCAGTGTGACCGTGTTTCTGTGGGTCTCAGTGTGACCATATTTCTGTAGGTCTCAGTGTGGTTGTATTTCTGTGGGCCTCAGTGTGGTCATGTCTCTGTGGGTCTCATTGTGATCGTGTCTTTGTGTGTCTCAGTGTGATCGAGTGTCTGTGGGTCTCAGTGTGGTCGTGTTTCTGTGGGTCTCAGTGTGATCGTGTATCTGTGGGTCTCAGTGTGATTGAGTGTCTGTGGGTCTCGGTGCGATCGTGTTTCAGTGGGTCTCGGTGCAATAATGCTTCTGCCGATCACAGTGTGATTGTGGTTCTGTGGGTCTTAAAGTGATCGTGTTTCTGTGGGTCTTAGTGTGATCGTGTTTCTGTGGGTCTCAGTGTGGTCGTGTTTCAGTGGGTCTCGGTGCAATAATGCTTCTGCCGATCACAGTGTGATTGTGGTTCTGTGGGTCTTAAAGTGATCGTGTTTCTGTGGGTCTTAGTGTGATCGTGTTTCTGTGGGTCTCAGTGTGGTCGTGTTTCAGTGGGTCTCGGTGCGATAATGCTTCTGCCGATCACAGTGTGATTGTGGTTCTGTGGGTCTTAAAGTGATCGTGTTTATGTGGGACTCAGTGTGGTCGTGTTTCTATGGGTCTCAGTTTGATTGTGTTTCTGTGGGTCTCAGTGTGATGGTGTTTCTGTGGGTCTCAGTGCGATCATGTTTCTGTGGGTCACAGTGTGGTCATATCTCTACGGGTCTCAGTGTGGTTGTGTTTCTATGAGTCCCAGAGTGGTCATGTTTATGTGGGTCTCTGCGTGATCGTGTTTCTGAGGGTATCAGTGTGATCGTGTTTCTGAGGGTCTCAGTGTGATTGAGTGTCTGTGTGTCTCAGAGTGTTCGTGTTTCTGCAGTTCTCGGTGTGGTCGTGTTTCTGTCGCACTCAGTGTGGTCGTGCTTCTGATGGTCTCAGTGTGATCGTGTTTCTGTGGGTCTCAGTGTGATCATGTTTTTGTTGGTCTCAGTGTGATCGTGTTTCTGTGAGTCTCAGTGTGATCGTGTTTCTGATGGTCTCAATGTGATCGTGTTTCTGTTAGTCTCAGTGTGGTCATGTTTCTTTGGTCTCAGTGTGATCGTGTTTCTGTTAGTCTCAGTGTGATCGTGTTTCTGTGGGTCTCTGTGCGATCGTGTTTCTATGGGTCTCAGTGCGATCGTGTTTATGTGGGTCTCAGAGTGATCGTGTGATTGTGGGTCTCAGTGTGATCATGTTTCTGTGTGTCTCAGTGTGGTCATGGTTCTGTGGGTCTCAGTGTGATCGTGAGTACGTGGGTCTCAGTGTGATCGTGTTTCTGTGGGTCTCAGTGTGGTCGTGTTTCTGTCGCACTCAGTGTGGTCGTGTTTCTGATGGTCTCAGTGTGATCATGTTTTTGTTGGTCTCAGTGTGATCGTGTTTCTGTGAATCTCAGTGTTATCGTGTTTCTGATGGTCTCAATGTGATCGTGTTTCTGTTAGTCTCTGTGTGATCGTGTTTCTGTGGGTCTCAGTGTGATCGTGTTTCTGTGGGTCTCAGTGCGATCATGTTTATGTGGGTCTCAGAGTGATCGTGTTTCTCTGGGTCTCAATGTGGTCGTGTTTCTGTGAGATCTCAGTGTAATCGTGTTTCTGTGAGTCTCAGTGTGACCGTGTTTCTGTGGGTCTCAGTGTGACCATATTTCTGTAGGTCTCAGTGTGGTTGTATTTCTGTGGGCCTCAGTGTGGTCATATCTCTGCGGGTCTCAGTGTGGTTGTGTTTCTATGAGTCCCAGAATGGTCGTGTGTCTGTGGGTCTCAATGAGATCATGTTTCTGTGGGTCTCAGTGTGGTCGTGTTTATGTGGGTCTCAGCGTCATCGTGTTTCTGAGGGTATCAGTGTGATCGTGTTTCTGAGGGTCTCAGTGTGATTGAGTGTCTGTGTGTCTCAGAGTGTTCGTGTTTCTGCAGTTCTCGGTGTGGTCATGTTTCTCTAGGCCTCAGTGTGAACTTGTATATGTGGGTCTCAGTGTGATCGTGTGTACTTGGGTCTCAGTGTGGTCATGTTTCTGTGGGTCTCAGTGTGATCGTGTTTCTGTTAGTCTCAGTGTGATCGTGTTTCTGTGGGTCTCAGTTTGGTCGTGTTTCTGTGGGTCTCAGTGTGATCGTGTATCTGTGGGTCTCAGTGTGATTGAGTGTCTGTGGGTCTCGGTGCGATCGTGTTTCAGTGGGTCTCGGTGCGATAATGCTTCTGCCGATCACAGTGTGATTGTGGTTCTGTGGGTCTTAAAGTGATCGTGTTTCTGTGGGTCTTAGTGTGATCGTGTTTCTGTGGGTCTCAGTGTGGTCGTGTTTCAGTGGGTCTCGGTGCAATAATGCTTCTGCCGATCACAGTGTGATTGTGGTTCTGTGGGTCTTAAAGTGATCGTGTTTCTGTGGGTCTTAGTGTGATCGTGTTTCTGTGGGTCTCAGTGTGGTCGTGTTTCAGTGGGTCTCGGTGCGATAATGCTTCTGCCGATCACAGTGTGATTGTGGTTCTGTGGGTCTTAAAGTAATCGTGTTTATGTGGGACTCAGTGTGGTCGTGTTTCTATGGGTCTCAGTTTGATTGTGTTTCTGTGGGTCTCAGTGTGATGGTGTTTCTGTGGGTCTCAGTGCGATCATGTTTCTGTGGGTCACAGTGTGGTCATATCTCTGCGGGTCTCAGTGTGGTTGTGTTTCTATGAGTCCCAGAGTGGTCATGTTTATGTGGGTCTCTGCGTGATCGTGTTTCTGAGGGTATCAGTGTGATCGTGTTTCTGAGGGTCTCAGTGTGATTGAGTGTCTGTGTGTCTCAGAGTGTTCGTGTTTCTGCAGTTCTCGGTGTGGTCGTGTTTCTGTCGCACTCAGTGTGGTCGTGCTTCTGATGGTCTCAGTGTGATCGTGTTTCTGTGGGTCTCAGTGTGATCATGTTTTTGTTGGTCTCAGTGTGATCGTGTTTCTGTGAGTCTCAGTGTGATCGTGTTTCTGATGGTCTCAATGTGATCGTGTTTCTGTTAGTCTCAGTGTGGTCATGTTTCTTTGGTCTCAGTGTGATCGTGTTTCTGTTAGTCTCAGTGTGATCGTGTTTCTGTGGGTCTCTGTGCGATCGTGTTTCTGTGGGTCTCAGTGCGATCGTGTTTATGTGGGTCTCAGAGTGATCGTGTGATTGTGGGTCTCAGTGTGATCATGTTTCTGTGTGTCTCAGTGTGGTCATGGTTCTGTGGGTCTCAGTGTGATCGTGTGTACGTGGGTCTCAGTGTGGTCGTGTTTCTGTGGGTCTCAGTGTGGTCGTGTTTCTGTCGCACTCAGTGTGGTCGTGTTTCTGATGGTCTCAGTGTGATCATGTTTTTGTTGGTCTCAGTGTGATCGTGTTTCTGTGAGTCTCAGTGTTATCGTGTTTCTGATGGTCTCAATGTGATCGTGTTTCTGTTAGTCTCTGTGTGATCGTGTTTCTGTGGGTCTCAGTGTGATCGTGTTTCTATGGGTCTCAGTGCGATCATGTTTATGTGGGTCTCAGAGTGATCGTGTGATTGTGGGTCTCAGTGTGATCATGTTTCTGTGGGTCTCAGTGTGATCGTGTTTCTGTGGGTCTCAGTGTGATGTTGTTTCTGTGGGTCTCAGTGCGATCATGTTTATGTGGGTCTCAGAGTGATCGTGTTTCTCTGGGTCTCAATGTGGTCGTGTTTCTGTGAGATCTCAGTGTAATCGTGTTTCTGTGAGTCTCAGTGTGACCGTGTTTCTGTGGGTCTCAGTGTGACCATATTTCTGTAGGTCTCAGTGTGGTTGTATTTCTGTGGGCCTCAGTGTGGTCATATCTCTGCGGGTCTCAGTGTGGTTGTGTTTCTATGAGTCCCAGAATGGTCGTGTGTCTGTGGGTCTCAATGAGATCATGTTTCTGTGGGTCTCAGTGTGGTCGTGTTTATGTGGGTCTCAGCGTCATCGTGTTTCTGAGGGTATCAGTGTGATCGTGTTTCTGAGGGTCTCAGTGTGATTGAGTGTCTGTGTGTCTCAGAGTGTTCGTGTTTCTGCAGTTCTCGGTGTGGTCATGTTTCTCTAGGCCTCAGTGTGAACTTGTATATGTGGGTCTCAGTGTGATCGTGTGTACTTGGGTCTCAGTGTGGTCATGTTTCTGTGGGTCTCAGTGTGATCGTGTTTCTGTTAGTCTCAGTGTGATCGTGTTTCTGTGGGTCTCTGTGCGATCGTGTTTCTGTGGGTCTCAGTGCGATCGTGTTTCTGTGGGTCTCAGTGTGATCGTGTTTATGTGGGTCTCAGTGTGATCATGTTTCTGTGTGTCTCAGTGTGGTCATGTTTCTGTGGGTTTCAGTGTGATGTTGTTTCTGTGGGTCTCAGAGTGATCGTGTTTCTCTGGGTCTCAATGTTGTCGTGTTTCTGTGAGATCTCAGTGTAATCGTGTTTCTGTGAGTCTCAGTGTGACCGTGTTTCTGTGGGTCTCAGTGTGACCATATTTCTGTAGGTCTCAGTGTGGTTGTATTTCTGTGGGCCTCAGTGTGGTCATGTCTCTGTGGGTCTCATTGTGATCGTGTCTTTGTGTGTCTCAGTGTGATCGAGTGTCTGTGGGTCTCAGTGTGGTCGTGTTTCTGTGGGTCTCAGTGTGATCGTGTATCTGTGGGTCTCAGTGTGATTGAGTGTCTGTGGGTCTCGGTGCGATCGTGTTTCAGTGGGTCTCGGTGCAATAATGCTTCTGCCGATCACAGTGTGATTGTGGTTCTGTGGGTCTTAAAGTGATCGTGTTTCTGTGGGTCTTAGTGTGATCGTGTTTCTGTGGGTCTCAGTGTGGTCGTGTTTCAGTGGGTCTCGGTGCAATAATGCTTCTGCCGATCACAGTGTGATTGTGGTTCTGTGGGTCTTAAAGTGATCGTGTTTCTGTGGGTCTTAGTGTGATCGTGTTTCTGTGGGTCTCAGTGTGGTCGTGTTTCAGTGGGTCTCGGTGCGATAATGCTTCTGCCGATCACAGTGTGATTGTGGTTCTGTGGGTCTTAAAGTGATCGTGTTTATGTGGGACTCAGTGTGGTCGTGTTTCTATGGGTCTCAGTTTGATTGTGTTTCTGTGGGTCTCAGTGTGATGGTGTTTCTGTGGGTCTCAGTGCGATCATGTTTCTGTGGGTCACAGTGTGGTCATATCTCTGCGGGTCTCAGTGTGGTTGTGTTTCTATGAGTCCCAGAGTGGTCATGTTTATGTGGGTCTCTGCGTGATCGTGTTTCTGAGGGTATCAGTGTGATCGTGTTTCTGAGGGTCTCAGTGTGATTGAGTGTCTGTGTGTCTCAGAGTGTTCGTGTTTCTGCAGTTCTCGGTGTGGTCGTGTTTCTGTCGCACTCAGTGTGGTCGTGCTTCTGATGGTCTCAGTGTGATCGTGTTTCTGTGGGTCTCAGTGTGATCATGTTTTTGTTGGTCTCAGTGTGATCGTGTTTCTGTGAGTCTCAGTGTGATCGTGTTTCTGATGGTCTCAATGTGATCGTGTTTCTGTTAGTCTCAGTGTGGTCATGTTTCTTTGGTCTCAGTGTGATCGTGTTTCTGTTAGTCTCAGTGTGATCGTGTTTCTGTGGGTCTCTGTGCGATCGTGTTTCTGTGGGTCTCAGTGCGATCGTGTTTATGTGGGTCTCAGAGTGATCGTGTGATTGTGGGTCTCAGTGTGATCATGTTTCTGTGTGTCTCAGTGTGGTCATGGTTCTGTGGGTCTCAGTGTGATCGTGTGTACGTGGGTCTCAGTGTGGTCGTGTTTCTGTGGGTCTCAGTGTGGTCGTGTTTCTGTCGCACTCAGTGTGGTCGTGTTTCTGATGGTCTCAGTGTGATCATGTTTT
This sequence comes from Hemiscyllium ocellatum, assembly GCF_020745735.1. NCBI lineage: Eukaryota > Metazoa > Chordata > Chondrichthyes > Orectolobiformes > Hemiscylliidae > Hemiscyllium > Hemiscyllium ocellatum. The sequence continues at coordinate 5,512,112 of NC_083445.1, read as the reverse complement.
TGTTGGTCTCAGTGTGATCGTGTTTCTGTGAGTCTCAGTGTTATCGTGTTTCTGATGGTCTCAATGTGATCGTGTTTCTGTTAGTCTCTGTGTGATCGTGTTTCTGTGGGTCTCAGTGTGATCGTGTTTCTGTGGGTCTCAGTGCGATCATGTTTATGTGGGTCTCAGAGTGATCGTGTTTCTCTGGGTCTCAATGTGGTCGTGTTTCTGTGAGATCTCAGTGTAATCGTGTTTCTGTGAGTCTCAGTGTGACCGTGTTTCTGTGGGTCTCAGTGTGACCATATTTCTGTAGGTCTCAGTGTGGTTGTATTTCTGTGGGCCTCAGTGTGGTCATATCTCTGCGGGTCTCAGTGTGGTTGTGTTTCTATGAGTCCCAGAATGGTCGTGTGTCTGTGGGTCTCAATGAGATCATGTTTCTGTGGGTCTCAGTGTGGTCGTGTTTATGTGGGTCTCAGCGTCATCGTGTTTCTGAGGGTATCAGTGTGATCGTGTTTCTGAGGGTCTCAGTGTGATTGAGTGTCTGTGTGTCTCAGAGTGTTCGTGTTTCTGCAGTTCTCGGTGTGGTCATGTTTCTCTAGGCCTCAGTGTGAACTTGTATATGTGGGTCTCAGTGTGATCGTGTGTACTTGGGTCTCAGTGTGGTCATGTTTCTGTGGGTCTCAGTGTGATCGTGTTTCTGTTAGTCTCAGTGTGATCGTGTTTCTGTGGGTCTCTGTGCGATCGTGTTTCTGTGGGTCTCAGTGCGATCGTGTTTCTGTGGGTCTCAGTGCGATCGTGTTTATGTGGGTCTCAGTGTGATCATGTTTCTGTGTGTCTCAGTGTGGTCATGTTTCTGTGGGTTTCAGTGTGATGTTGTTTCTGTGGGTCTCAGAGTGATCGTGTTTCTCTGGGTCTCAATGTTGTCGTGTTTCTGTGAGATCTCAGTGTAATCGTGTTTCTGTGAGTCTCAGTGTGACCGTGTTTCTGTGGGTCTCAGTGTGACCATATTTCTGTAGGTCTCAGTGTGGTTGTATTTCTGTGGGCCTCAGTGTGGTCATGTCTCTGTGGGTCTCATTGTGATCGTGTCTTTGTGTGTCTCAGTGTGATTGAGTGTCTGTGGGTCTCAGTGTGGTCGTGTTTCTGTGGGTCTCAGTGTGATCGTGTATCTGTGGGTCTCAGTGTGATTGAGTGTCTGTGGGTCTCGGTGCGATCGTGTTTCAGTGGGTCTCGGTGCGATAATGCTTCTGCCGATCACAGTGTGATTGTGGTTCTGTGGGTCTTAAAGTGATCGTGTTTCTGTGGGTCTTAGTGTGATCGTGTTTCTGTGGGTCTCAGTGTGGTCGTGTTTCAGTGGGTCTCGGTGCGATAATGCTTCTGCCGATCACAGTGTGATTGTGGTTCTGTGGGTCTTAAAGTGATCGTGTTTATGTGGGACTCAGTGTGGTCGTGTTTCTATGGGTCTCAGTTTGATTGTGTTTCTGTGGGTCTCAGTGTGATGGTGTTTCTGTGGGTCTCAGTGCGATCATGTTTCTGTGGGTCACAGTGTGGTCATATCTCTGCGGGTCTCAGTGTGGTTGTGTTTCTATGAGTCCCAGAGTGGTCATGTTTATGTGGGTCTCTGCATGATCGTGTTTCTGAGGGTATCAGTGTGATCGTGTTTCTGAGGGTCTCAGTGTGATTGAGTGTCTGTGTGTCTCAGAGTGTTCGTGTTTCTGCAGTTCTCGGTGTGGTCGTGTTTCTGTCGCACTCAGTGTGGTCGTGCTTCTGATGGTCTCAGTGTGATCGTGTTTCTGTGGGTCTCAGTGTGATCATGTTTTTGTTGGTCTCAGTGTGATCGTGTTTCTGTGAGTCTCAGTGTGATCGTGTTTCTGATGGTCTCAATGTGATCGTGTTTCTGTTAGTCTCAGTGTGATCGTGTTTCTGTGGGTCTCTGTGCGATCGTGTTTCTGTGGGTCTCAGTGCGATCGTGTTTATGTGGGTCTCAGAGTGATCGTGTGATTGTGGGTCTCAGTGTGATCATGTTTCTGTGTGTCTCAGTGTGGTCATGGTTCTGTGGGTCTCAGTGTGATGTTGTTTCTGTGGGTCTCAGTGCGATCATGATTATGTGGGTCTCAGAGTGATCGTGTTTCTCTGGGTCTCAATGTGTTCGTGTTTCTGTGAGATCTCAGTGTAATCGTGTTTCTGTGAGTCTCAGTGTGACCGTGTTTCTGTGGGTCTCAGTGTGACCATATTTCTGTAGGTCTCAGTGTGGTTGTATTTCTGTGGGCCTCAGTGTGGTCATGTCTCTGTGGGTCTCAGTGTGATCGTGTCTTTGTGTGTCTCAGTGTGATTGAGTGTCTGTGGGTCTCAGTGTGGTCGTGTTTCTGTGGGTCTCAGTGTGATTGAGTGTCTGTGGGTCTCAGTGTGGTCGTGTTTCTGTGGGTCTCAGTGTGGTCGTGTTTCTGTGGGTCTCAGTGTGATCGTGTATCTGTGGGTCTCAGTGTGGTCGTGTTTCAGTGGGTCTCGGTGCGATAATGCCTCTGCCGATCACAGTGTGATTGTGGTTCTGTGGGTCTTAAAGTGATCGTGTTTCTGTGGGTCTTAGTGTGATCGTGTTTCTGTGGGTCTCAGTGTGGTCGTGTTACTGTGGGTCTCAGTGTGATCGTGTTTCTGTGTGTCTCAGTGTGATTGTGTTTCTTTGGGTCTCCGTGTGGTCGTGTTTCTGTTGTTCACTGTGTGTCCGTGGTTCTCTGGCTGTCAGTGTGGTCGTGTTTCTGTAGGTCTCAGTGTGGTCGTGTTTCTGTGGGTGTCGGTGCGATAATGTTTCTGTAGATCACAGTGTGGTATTGTTTCTGTGGGTCTCTGTGTGATCATGTTTCTGTGGGTCTCAGTGTGATCGTTTCTCTGTGGGTCTCAGTGTGATCGTGTTTCTGTGGGTCACAGTGTGATCGTGTTTCTGTGGGTCTCAGTTTGATCGTGTTTCTGTGGGTCTCAGTTTGATCGTGTTTCTGTGGGTCTCTGTGTGATTGTGTTTCTGTGGGTCTCAGTGTGATCGTGTTTCTGTGGGTCTCAGTGTGATCATGTTTCTGTGGGTCTCAGTGTGGTCGTGTTTCTGTTGGTCTCTGTGTGATCATGTTTCTGATGGTCTCAGTGTGGTCGTGTTTCTGTGGGTCTCAGTGTGATTGTGTCTCTGTTGGTCTCTGTGTGATCATGTTTGTGTGGGTCTCAGTGTGATCGTGTCTCTGTTGGTCTGAATGTGGTCGTGTTTCTGTGGGTCACAGTGTGATCGTGTTTCTGTTGGTCTCAGTGTGATCATGTTTCTGTGGGTCTCAGTGTGGTCGTGTTTCTGTTGGTCTCTGTGTGATCATGTTTCTGTGGGTCTCAGTGTGATCGTGTTTCTGTGGGTCTCAGTTTGATCGTGTATCTGTGGGTCTCAGTTTGATCGTGTTTCTGTGGGTCTCTGTGTGATTGTGTTTCTGTGGGTCTCAGTGTGATCGTGTTTCTGTCGGTCTCAGTGGGATCATGATTTTGTGGGTCTCAGTGTGATCGTGTTTCTGTGGGTCTCAGTGTGATCGTGTTTCTTTGGGTCTCAGTGTGGTCGTGATTCTGTGGGTCTCAGTGCGGTTCTGATTCTGTGGGTCTCAGTGTGATTGTGTTTCTGTGGGTCTCAGTATGGTCGTGTTTCTGTGGGTCTCAGTGTGATCATGTTTCTGTGGGTCTCAGTATGGTCGTGTTTCTGTGGGTCTCAGTGTGGTCGAGTTTCTGTGGGTCTCAGTGTGATCGTGTTTCTGTGGGTCTCAGTGTGGTCGAGTTTCTGTGGGTCTCAGTATGGTCGTGTTTCTTTGGTCTCAGGGTGAACATGTTTGTGTGGGTCACAGTGTGATCGTGTTTCAGTGGGTCTCAGTGTGATCGTGTGTCTGTGCTTCACAGTGTGATCGTGTTTCTGTGTGTCTCTAGTGTGAATGCGTTTCTGTGGGTCACAGTGTGATTGTGTTTCTGTGGGTCTCAGTGTGATCATGTTCCTGTGGGTCTCAGTGTGGTCGTGTTTCTGTGGGTCTCGGTGCGATAATGTTTCTGTCGATCACAGTGTGATCGTGTTTCTGTGGGTCTCAGTGTGATCATGTTTCTGTGAGTCTCAGTGTGATCGTGTTTCTGTGGTTCACAGTGTGATCGTAATTTTATTGGTCTCAGTGTGATCGTGTTTCTGTGGGTCTCAGTATGGTCATGTTTCTGTGGGTCTCAGTGTGTCGAGTTTCTGTGGGTCTCAGTATGGTCATGTTTCTGTGGGTCACAGTGTGATCATGTTTCAGTGGGTCTCAGTATGGTCATGTTTCTGTGGGTCTCAGTGTGATCGTGTTTCTGTGTGTCTCAGTGTGATTGTGTTTCTGTGGTTCTCAGCGTGCTCGTGTTTCTGTTGGTCTAAGTGCGATCGTGTTTCTATCGGTCGCAGTGTGGTCATGTTTCTGTGTGTCTCTGTGTTGTAATGTTTCTGTGGGTCTCAGTGTGATCGTGTATCTGTGGGTCTCAGTGTGGTCATGTTTCTGTGGGTCTCAGTATGATCGTGTATCTGTGGGTCTCAGTGTGGTCGTGTTTCAATGGGTCTCGGTGCGATAATGCTTCTGCCGATCACAGTGTGATTGTGGTTCTGTGGGTCTTAAAGTGATCGTGTTTCTGTGGGTCTCAGTGTGGTCGTGTTTCTGTGGGTCTCAGTGTGATCGTGTTTCTGTGTGTCTCAGTGTGATTGTGTTTCTGTGGGTCTCCGTGTGGCCGTGTTTCTGTTGTTCACTGTGTGTCCGTGGTTCTCTGGGTGTCAGTGTGGTCGTGTTTCTGTAGGTCTCAGTGTGGTCGTGTTTCTGTGGGTCTCGGTGCGATAATGTTTCTGTAGATCACAGTGTGGTATTGTTTCTGTGGGTCTCTGTGTGATCATGTTTCTGTGGGTCTCAGTGTGATCGTGTCTCTGTGGGTCTCAGTGTGGTCGTGTTTCTGTGGGTCACAGTGTGATCGTGTTTCTGTGGGTCTCAGTTTGATCGTGTTTCTGTGGGTCTCAGTTTGATCGTGTTTCTGTGGGTCTCTGTGTGATTGTGTTTCTGTGGGTCTCAGTGTGATCGTGTTTCTGTGGGTCTCAGTGTGATCATGTTTGTGTGGGTGTCAGTGTGGTCGTGTTTCTGTTGGTCTCTGTGTGATCATGTTTCTGTGGGTCTCAGTGTGATCGTGTCTCTGTTGGTCACTGTGTGATCATGTTTCTGTGGGTCTCAGTGTGATCGTGTTTCTGTGGGTCTCAGTGTGATCATGTTTCTGATGGTCTCAGTGTGGTCGTGTTTCTGTTGGTCTCAGTGTGATTGTGTCTCTGTTGGTCTCTGTGTGATCATGTTTCTGTGGGTCTCAGTGTGATCGTGTCTCTGTTGGTCTGAATGTGGTCGTGTTTCTGTGGGTCACAGTGTGATCATCATTTTGTGGGTCTCAGTGTGATCGTGTTTCTGTGGGTCTCAGTGTGATCGTGTTTCTGTTGGTCTCAGTGTGGTCGTGATTCTGTGGGTCTCAGTGCGGTTGTGATTCTGTGGGTCTCAGTGTGATTGTGTTTCTGTGGGTCTCAGTATGGTCGTGTTTCTGTGGGTCTCAGTGTGATCATGTTTCTGTGGGTCTCAGTGTGGTCGTGTTTCTGTGGGTCTCAGTGTGATCATGTTTCTGTGTGTCTCAGTGTGGTCGTGATTCTGTGGGTCTCAGTGTGGTCGTGATTCTGTGGGTCTCAGTGTGATTGTGTTTCTGTGGGTCTCAGTATGGTCGTGTTTCTGTGGGTCTCAGTGTGGTCGTGATTCTGTGGGTCTCAGTGTGATTGTGTTTCTGTGGGTCTCAGTATGGTCGTGTTTCTGTGGGTCTCAGTGTGGTCGAGTTTCTGTGGGTCTCAGTATGGTCGTGTTTCTTTGGTCTCAGGGTGAACATGTTTGTGTGGGTCACAGTGTGATCGTGTTTCAGTGGGTCTCAGTGTGATCGTGTGTCTGTGGTTCACAGTGTGATCGTGTTTCTGTGTGTCTCTAGTGTGAATGCGTTTCTGTGGGTCACAGTGTGATTGTGTTTCTGTGGGTCTCAGTGTGATCATGTTTCTGTGGGTCTCAGTGTGGTCGTGTTTCTGTGGGTCTCGGTGCGATAATGTTTCTGTCGATCACAGTGTGATCGTGTTTCTGTGGGTCTCAGTGCGATAATGTTTCTGTCGATCACAGTGTGATCGTGTTTCTGTGGTTCACAGTGTGATCGTGATTTTATTGGTCTCAGTGTGATCGTGTTTCTGTGGTTCTCAGAATGGTCATGTTTCTGTGGGTCTCAGTGTGTCGAGTTTCTGTGGGTCTCAGTATGGTCATGTTTCTGTGGGTCTCCGTGTGATCGTGTTTCTGTGGGTCTCAGTATGGTCATGTTTCTGTGGGTCACAGTGTGATCGTGTTTCAGTGGGTCTCAATGTGATCATGTTTCTTTGGGTCTCAGTTTGATCGCGTTTCTGTGGTTCTCAGTGTGATCGTGTTTCTGTGTGTCTCAGTGTGATTGTGTTTCTGTGGGTCTCGGTGCGATAATGTTTCTGTAGATCACAGTGTGGTATTGTTTCTGTGGGTCTCTGTGTGATCATGTTTCTGTGGGTCTCAGTGTGATCGTGTCTCTGTGGGTCTCAGTGTGGTCGTGTTTCTGTGGGTCACAGTGTGATCGTGTTTCTGTGGGTCTCAGTTTGATCGTGTTTCTGTGGGTCTCAGTTTGATCGTGTTTCTGTGGGTCTCTGTGTGATTGTGTTTCTGTGGGTCTCAGTGTGATCGTGTTTCTGTGGGTCTCAGTGTGATCATGTTTGTGTGGGTCTCAGTGTGGTCGTGTTTCTGTTGGTCTCTGTGTGATCATGTTTCTGTGGGTCTCAGTGTGATCGTGTCTCTGTTGGTCACTGTGTGATCATGTTTCTGTGGGTCTCAGTGTGATCGTGTTTCTGTGGGTCTCAGTGTGATCATGTTTCTGATGGTCTCAGTGTGGTCGTGTTTCTGTTGGTCTCAGTGTGATTGTGTCTCTGTTGGTCTCTGTGTGATCATGTTTCTGTGGGTCTCAGTGTGATCGTGTCTCTGTTGGTCTGAATGTGGTCGTGTTTCTGTGGGTCACAGTGTGATCATCATTTTGTGGGTCTCAGTGTGATCGTGTTTCTGTGGGTCTCAGTGTGATCGTGTTTCTGTTGGTCTCAGTGTGGTCGTGATTCTGTGGGTCTCAGTGCGGTTGTGATTCTGTGGGTCTCAGTGTGATTGTGTTTCTGTGGGTCTCAGTATGGTCGTGTTTCTGTGGGTCTCAGTGTGATCATGTTTCTGTGGGTCTCAGTGTGGTCGTGATTCTGTGGGTCTCAGTGTGATCATGTTTCTGTGTGTCTCAGTGTGGTCGTGATTCTGTGGGTCTCAGTGTGGTCGTGATTCTGTGGGTCTCAGTGTGATTGTGTTTCTGTGGGTCTCAGTATGGTCGTGTTTCTGTGGGTCTCAGTGTGGTCGAGTTTCTGTGGGTCTCAGTGTGGTCGAGCTTCTGTGGGTCTCAGTATGGTCGGGTTTCTTTGGTCTCAGGGTGAACATGTTTGTGTGGGTCACAGTGTGATCGTGTTTCAGTGGGTCTCAGTGTGATCGTGTGTCTGTGCTTCACAGTGTGATCGTGTTTCTGTGTGTCTCTAGTGTGAATGCGTTTCTGTGGGTCACAGTGTGATTGTGTTTCTGTGGGTCTCAGTGTGATCATGTTTCTGTGGGTCTCAGTGTGGTCGTGTTTCTGTGGGTCTCGGTGCGATAATGTTTCTGTCGATCACAGTGTGATCGTGTTTCTGTGGGTCTCAGTGTGATCATGTTTCTGTGAGTCTCAGTGTGATCGTTTTTCTGTGGGTCTCTGTGTGATCGTGTTTCTGTGGTTCACAGTGTGATCGTGATTTTATTGGTCTCAGTGTGTCGAGTTTCTGTGGGTCTCCGTGTGATCGTGTTTCTGTGGGTCTCAGTATGGTCATGTTTCTGTGGGTCACAGTGTGATCGTGTTTCAGTGGGTCTCAATGTGATCATGTTTCTTTGGGTCTCAGTGTGATCGCGTTTCTGTGGTTCTCAGTGTGATCGTGTTTCTGTGTGTCTCAGTGTGATTGTGTTTCTGTGGTTCTCAGCGTGCTCGTGTTTCTGTTGGTCTAAGTGCGATCGTGTTTCTATCGGTCGCAGTGTGGTCATGTTTCTGTGTGTCTCTGTGTTGTAATGTTTCTGTGGGTCTCAGTGTGATCAAGGTTCTGTGGGTCTCAGTGTGGTCGTGATTCTGTGGGTCTCAGTGTGATCGTGTTTCTGTGGGTCTCAGTGTGGTCGTGTTTCTGTGGGTCACAGTGTGATAGTGTTTCTGTGGGTCTCAGTGTGATCTTGCTTCTGTGGGTCTCAGTGTGATCGTGTTTCTGTTGTTCTCAGTGTGATCGTGTGTCTGTGGGTCACAGTGTGATCGCATTTCTGTTGGTCTCAGTGTGATCTTGTTTCTGTGGGTCTCAGTGTGATCGTGTTTCTGTGGGTCTCAGTGCGGTATTGTTTCTGTAGGTCTCAGTGTGGTCGTGTTTCTGTGGGTCTCAGTGTGAGCGTGTATCTGAGGGTCTCAGTGTAATCGTGTTTCTGTGGGTCTCAATGTGGACATGTTTCTGTGGGTCTCAGTGTGATCATGTTTATGTGGTCCCCAGTGCGATCGTGTTTCTGTGGGTTTCAGTGTGGTCGTGTTTCTGTGGGTCTCAGTGTGATCGTGTATCTGAGGGTCTCAGTGTAATCGTGATTCTGTGGGTCTCAATGTGGACATGTTTCTGTGGTTCTCAGTGTGATCATGTTTATGTGGGCCCCAGTGCATTCGTGTTTCTGTGGGTCTCAGTGTGATCGTGATTCTGTGGGTCTCAGTGTGATCGTGTATCTGTGGGTCTCAGTGAGATCGTGCTTCTGTGGGTCTCCGTGTGGTCATATATCCGTTGGTCTCAGTGAGATCGTATTTCTGTGGTTCTAAGTGTAATCGTATTTCTTTGGGTCTCAGTGCGTCGTGTATCTGTGGGTCTCAGTGTGATCATTTTTCTGTGGGTCTCAATGTGATCGTGTTTCTGTGGGTATCAGTGCGGTATAACTTCTGTGGGTATCAGTGTGGTCGTGTTTCTGTGGGTCTCAGTGTGACCATGTATCTGTGGGTCTCAGTGCGTTCGTGTTTCTGTGGGTCTCAGTGTGGACATGTGTATGTGGGTCACTGTGCAATTGTGTTTCTGTGGGACTCAGTGCGATAATGTTTCTGTTGATCACAGTGTGGTCATGTATCTGTGGGTCTCAGTGTGATCGTGTTTCTGTGGGTCTCAGTGTGGTCATTTATCTGTTGGTCTCAGTGTGATCATGTTTCTGTGGGTCTCTGTGCGATCATGTTTATGTGGGCCCCAGTGCGATCGTGTTTCTGTAGGTCTCGGTGCGATAATATTTCTGTCGATCACAGTGTGATCGTGTATCTGTGGGTCTCAGTGTGGTCGTGTTTCTGTGGGTCACAGTGTGATCGTGTTTCTGTGGCTTTCCGTGTTATCGTGTTTCTGTGGGTCTCAGTGTGACCGTGTTTCTGTTGGTAACAGTGTGATCGCGTTTCTGTGGGTCTCAGTGTGATCGTGTTTCTGTGGGTCTCAGTGTGACCGTGTTTCTGTTGGTCACAGTGTGATCGCGTTTCTGTGGGTCTCAGTGTGATCGTGTTTCTGTGGGTCTCAGTGCGGTATTGCTTCTGTAGGTCTCAGTGTGGTCGTGTTTCTGTGGGTCTCAGTATGATCGTGTATCTGAGGATCTCAGTGTGGACATATTTCTGTGTTTCTCTGTGCGATCATGTTTCTATCGATCGCAGTGTGGTCATGTTTCTGTGTGTCTCTGTGTTGTAATGTTTCTGTGGGTCTCAGTGTGATCGTGTTTCTGTGGGTCTCAGCGTGATCGTGTTTCTGTGGGTCTAAGTGCGATCGTGTTTCTATCGATCGCAGTGTGGTCATGTTTCTGTGTGTCTCTGTGTTGTAATGTTTCTGTGGGTCTCAGTGTGATCGTGTTCCTGTTGGTCACAGTGTGATCGTGTTTCTGTGGGTCACAGTGTGATCGCATTTCTGTTGGTCTCAGTGTGATCTTGTTTCTGTGGGTCTCAGTATGATCGTGTATCTGAGGGTCTCAGTGTGATCGTGTTTCTGTGGGTCTCAATGTGGACATGTTTCTGTGGGTCTCTGTGTGATCATGTTTCTGTGGGTCTCAGTGTGATCGTGTCTCTGTTGGTCTGAATGTGGTCGTGTTTCTGTGGGTCTCAGTGTGATCATGATTTTGTGGGTCTCAGTGTGATCGTGTTTCTGTGGGTCTCAGTGTGATCGTGTTTCTGTTGGTCTCAGTGTGGTCGTGATTCTGTGGGTCTCAGTGCGGTTGTGATTCTGTGGGTCTCAGTGTGATTGTGTTTCTGTGGGTCTCAGTATGGTCGTGTTTCCGTGGGTCTCAGTGTGATCATGTTTCTGTGGGTCTCAGTGTGGTCGTGATTCTGTGGGTCTCAGTGTGATCATGTTTCTGTGTGTCTCAGTGTGGTCGTGATTCTGTGGGTCTCAGTGTGGTCGTGATTCTGTGGGTCTCAGTGTGATTGTGTTTCTGCAGGTCTCAGTATGGTCGTGTTTCTGTGGGTCTCAGTGTGGTCGAGTTTCTGTGGGTCTCAGTGTGGTCGAGTTTCTGTGGGTCTCAGTATGGTCGTGTTTCTTTGGTCTCAGGGTGAACATGTTTGGGTGGGTCACAGTGTGATCGTGTTTCAGTGGGTCTCAGTGTGATCGTGTGTCTGTGGTTCACAGTGTGATCGTGTTTCTGTGTGTCTCTAGTGTGAATGCGTTTCTGTGGGTCACAGTGTGATTGTGTTTCTGTGGGTCTCAGTGTGATCATGTTTCTGTTGGTCTCAGTGTGGTCGTGTTTCTGTGGGTCTCGGTGCGATAATGTTTCTGTCGATCACAGTGTGATCGTGTTTCTGTTGGTCTCAGTGTGATCATGTTTCTGTGAGTCTCAGTGTGATCGTTTTTCTGTGGGTCTCTGTGTGATCGTGTTTCTGTGGTTCACAGTGTGATCGTGATTTTATTGGTCTCAGTGTGATCGTGTTTCTGTGGGTCTCAGTATGGTCATGTTTCTGTGGGTCTCAGTGTGTCGAGTTTCTGTGGGTCTCAGTATGGTCATGTTTCTGTGGGTCTCCGTGTGATCGTGTTTCTGTGGGTCTCAGTATGGTCATGTTTCTGTGGGTCACAGTGTGATCGTGTTTCAGTGGGTCTCAATGTGATCATGTTTCTTTGGGTCTCAGTGTGATCGCGTTTCTGTGGTTCTCAGTGTGATCGTGTTTCTGTGTGTCTCAGTGTGATTGTGTTTCTGTGGTTCTCAGCGTGATCGTGTTTCTGTTGGTCTAAGTGCGATCGTGTTTCTATCGGTCGCAGTGTGGTCATGTTTCTGTGTGTCTCTGTGTTGTAATGTTTGTGGGTCTCAGTGTGATCAAGGTTCTGTGGGTCTCTGTGTGGTCGTGATTCTGTGGGTCTCAGTGTGATCGTGTTTCTGTGGGTCTCAGTGTGGTCGTGTTTCTGTGGGTCACAGTGTGATAGTGTTTCTGTGGGTCTCAGTGTGATCTTGCTTCTGTGGGTCTCAGTGTGATCTTGCTTCTGTGGGTCTCAGTGTGATCGTGTTTCTGTTGTTCTCAGTGTGATCGTGTTTCTGTGGGTCACAGTGTGATCGCATTTCTGTTGGTCTCAGTGTGATCTTGTTTCTGTGGGTCTCAGTGTGATCGTGTTTCTGTGGGTCTCAGTGCGGTATTGTTTCTGTAGGTCTCAGTATGATCGTGTTTCTGTGGGTCTCAGTGTGATCGTGATTCTGTGGGTTTTAGTGTGGTCGTGTTTCTGTGGGTCTCAGAGTGAGCGTGTATCTGAGGGTCTCAGTGTAATCGTGTTTCTGTGGGTCTCAGTGTGGACATGTTTCTGTGGGTCTCAGTGTGATCATGTTTATGTGGTCCCCAGTGCGATCGTGTTTCTGTGGGTTTCAGTGTGGTCGTGTTTCTGTGGGTCTCAGTGTGATCGTGTATCTGAGGGTCTCAGTGTAATCGTGTTTCTGTGGGTCTCAATGTGGACATGTTTCTGTGGGTCTCAGTGTGATCATGTTTATGTGGGCCCCAGTGCATTCGTGTTTCTGTGGGTCTCAGTGTGGTCGTGATTCTGTGGGTCTCAGTGAGATCGTGCTTCTGTGGGTCTCCGTGTGGTCATATATCCGTTGGTCTCAGTGAGATCGTATTTCTGTGGTTCTAAGTGTAATCGTATTTCTTTGGGTCTCAGTGCGTCGTGTATCTGTGGGTCTCAGTGTGATCATTTTTCTGTGGGTCTCAATGTGATCGTGTTTCTGTGGGTCTCAGTGTGGTATAACTTCTGTGGATATCAGTGTGGTCGTGTTTCTGTGGGTCTCAGTGTGACCATGTATCTGTGGGTCTCAGTGCGGTCGTCTTTCTGTGGGTCTCAGTGTGGACATGTTTATGTGGGTCACTGTGCAATTGTGTTTCTGTGGGACTCAGTGCGATAATGTTTCTGTTGATCACAGTGTGGTCATGTATCTGTGGGTCTCAGTGTGATCGTGTTTCTGTGGGTCTCAGTGTGGTCATTTATCTGTTGGTCTCAGTGTGATCATGTTTATGTGGGCCCCAGTGCGATCGTGTTTCTGTAGGTCTCGGTGCGATAATATTTCTGTCGATCACAGTGTGATCGTGTATCTGTGGGTCTCAGTGTGGTCGTGTTTCTGTGGGTCACAGTGTGATCGTGTTTCTGTGGCTCTCCGTGTTATCGTGTTTCTGTGGGTCTCAGTGTGACCGTGTTTCTGTTGGTAACAGTGTGATCGCGTTTCTGTGGGTCTCAGTGTGATCGTGTTTCTGTGGGTCTCAGTGTGACCGTGTTTCTGTTGGTCACAGTGTGATCGCGTTTCTGTGGGTCTCAGTGTGATCGTGTTTCTGTTGGTCTCAGTGCGGTATTGCTTCTGTAGGTCTCAGTGTGGTCGTGTTTCTGTGGGTCTCAGTATGATCGTGTATCTGAGGATCTCAGTGTGGACATGTTTCTGTGTTTCTCTGTGCGATCATGTTTCTATCGATCGCAGTGTGGTCATGTTTCTGTGTGTGTCTGTGTTGTAATGGTTCTGTGTGTCTCAGTGTGATCGTGTTTCTGTGGGTCTCAGCGTGATCGTGTTTCTGTGGGTCTAAGTGCGATCGTGTTTCTATCGATCGCAGTGTGGTCATGTTTCTGTGTGTCTCTGTGTTGTAATGTTTCTGTGGGTCTCAGTGTGATCGTGTTCCTGTTGGTCACAGTGTGATCGTGTTTCTGTGGGTCACAGTGTGATCACATTTCTGTTGGTCTCAGTGTGATCTTGTTTCTGTGGGTCTCAGTATGATCGTGTATCTGAGGGTCTCAGTGTGATCGTGTTTCTGTGGGTCTCAATGTGGACATGTTTCTGTGGGTCTCTGTGCGATCATGTTTCTGTGGGCCCCAGTGCGATCGTGTTTCTGTGGGTCTCAGTGCGATAATGTTTCTGTCGATCACACTGAGATCGTGTAACTGTGGGTCTCAGTGTGATCGTGTTTCTGTGGGTCTCACTGTGGTCGTGTTTCTATGGTTGTCAGTGAGATCGTGTTTCTGTGGGTCTCCGTGTGGTCATATATCTGTTGGTCTCAGTGAGATTGTATTTCTGTGGTTCTAAGTGTGATCGTATTTCTTTGGGTCTCAGTGTGTCGTGCATCTGTGGGTCTCAGTGTGATCGTTTTTCCGTGTGTCTCAATGTGATCGTGTTTCTGTGGGTCTCAGTGCGGTATTGCTTCTGTGGGTATCAGTATGGTCGTATTTCTGTGTGTCTCAGTGTGATCGTGTTTCTGTGGGTCTCAGTGTGGTCATGTTTCTGTGGGTCTCAGTGTGATCGTGTTTCTGTGGGTCTCAGTGTGATGTTGTTTCTGTGGGTCTCAGTGCGATCATGTTTATGTGGGTCTCAGAGTGATCGTGTTTCTCTGGGTCTCAATGTGGTCGTGTTTCTGTGAGATCTCAGTGTAATCGTGTTTCTGTGAGTCTCAGTGTGACCGTGTTTCTGTGGGTCTCAGTGTGACCATATTTCTGTAGGTCTCAGTGTGGTTGTATTTCTGTGGGCCTCAGTGTGGTCATGTCTCTGTGGGTCTCAGTGTGATCGTGTCTTTGTGTGTCTCAGTGTGATTGAGTGTCTGTGGGTCTCAGTGTGGTCGTGTTTCTGTGGGTCTCAGTGTGATTGAGTGTCTGTGGGTCTCAGTGTGGTCGTGTTTCTGTGGGTCTCAGTGTGATCGTGTATCTGTGGGTCTCAGTGTGGTCGTGTTTCAGTGGGTCTCGGTGCGATAATGCTTCTGCCGATCACAGTGTGATTGTGGTTCTGTGGGTCTTAAAGTGATCGTGTTTCTGTGGGTCTTAGTGTGATCGTGTTTCTGTGGGTCTCAGTGTGATCGTGTTTCTGTGGGTCACAGTGTGATCGTGTTTCTGTTGGTCTCAGTGTGATTGTGTTTCTGTGGGTCACAGTGTGATTTTGTTTCTGTGGGTCTCCGTGTGGTCATGTTTCATGTGGGTCTCTGTGTGATCGTGTTTCTGTTGGTCACAGTGTGATCGCGTTTAGGTGGGTCTCAGTGTTATCGTGTTTCTGTGGGTCTCAGTGCGATAATGTTTCTGTCGATCACACTGAGATCATGTATCTGTGGGTCTCAGTGTGATCGTGTTTTTGTGGTTGTCAGTGAGATCGTGTTTCTGTGGGTTTCAGTGTGATCGTGTTTCTGTTGGTCTCAGTGTGATCGTGTTTGTGTTGGTCTCAGTGTGATCGTGTTTCTGTGGGTCTCATTGTGGTCCTGTTTCAGTGGCTCTCAGTGTGATCGTGTTTCTTTGGGTCTCTGTGTGGTCGTGTTTCTGTGGGTCTCATTGTGGTCCTGTTTCTGTGGGTCTCAGTGTGATCGTGTTTCTTTGGGTCTCTGTGTGGTCGTGTTTCTGTGGGTCTCTGTGTGGTCGTGTTTCTGTGGCTCTCAGTGTGATCGTGTTTCTATGGGTCTCAGTGTGATCGAGTTTCTGTTAGTCTTAGTTTGATTGTGTTTCTGTGGGTCTCAGTGTGATGGTGTTTCTGTGGGTCTCAGTTCGATCATGTTTCTGTGGGTCTCAGTGTGGTCATATCTCTGTGGGTCTCAGTGTGATCATATCTCTGTGGGTCTCAGTGTGGTCGTGTTTCTGTGGGTCTCAGTGTGGTCGTGTTTATGTGGGTCTCAGCGTGATCGTGTTTCTGAGGGTCTCAGTGTGATTGAGTGTCTGTGTGTCTCAGAGTGTTTGTGTTTCTGCAGTTCTCGGTGTGGTCGTGTTTCTGTGGGCCTCAGTGTGATCTTGTGTATGTGGGTCTCAGTGTGATCGTGTTTCTGTGGGTCTCAGTGCGGTATTGCTTCTTTAGGTCTCAGTGTGATCGTGTTTCTGTGGGTCTCAGTGTGATCGTGTTTCTGTGGGTCTCAGTGCGATAATGTTTCTGTCGATCACACTGAGATCATGTATCTGTGGGTCTCAGTGTGTTCGTGTTTTTGTGGTTTTCAGTGAGATCGTGTTTCTGTGGGTTTCAGTGTGATCGTGTTTCTGTTGGTCTCAGTGTGATCGTGTTTGTGTTGGTCTCAGTGTGATCGTGTTTCTGTTGGTCACGTTGTGATTGTGCTTCTGTGGGTCACGGTGTGATCGTGTTTCTGTTGGTCTCAGTGTGATCTTGTTTCTGTGGGTCTCAGTGTGATCTTGTTTCTGTGGGTCTCAGTATGATCGTGTATCTGAGGGTCTCAGTGTGATCGTGTTTCTGTGGGTCTCAATGTGGACATGTTTCTGTGGGTCTCTGTGCGATCATGTTTATGTGGGCCCCAGTGCGATCGTGTTTCTGTAGGTCTCGGTGCGATAATATTTCTGTCGATCACAGTGCGATAATGTTTCTGTTGATCACAGTGTGGTCATGTATCTGTGGGTCTCAGTGTGATCGTGTTTCTGTGGGTCTCAGTGCGGTATTGCTTCTGTAGGTCTCAGTTTGGTCGTGTTTCTGTGGGTCTCAGTATGATCGTGTATCTGAGGAATTCAGTGTGGACATGTTTCTGTGTTTCTCTGTGCGATCATGTTTCTATCGATCGCAGTGTGGTCATGTTTCTGTGTGTCTCTGTGTTGTAATGTTTCTGTGGGTCTCAGTGTGATCGTGTTCCTGTTGGTCACAGTGTGATCGTGTTTCTGTGGGTCACAGTGTGATCGCATTTCTGTTGGTCTCAGTGTGATCTTGTTTCTGTGGGTCTCAGTATGATCGTGTATCTGAGGGTCTCAGTGTGATCGTGTTTCTGTGGGTCTCAATGTGGTCATGTTTCTGTGGGTCTCTGTGCGATCATGTTTCTGTGGGCCCCAGTGCGATCGTGTTTCTGTGGGTCTCAGTGCGATAATGTTTCTGTCGATCACACTGAAATCGTGTTTCTGTGGGTCTCACTGTGGTCGTGTTTCTATGGTTGTCAGTGTGATCGTGTTTCTGTGGGTCTCCGTGTGATCGTGTTTCTGTTGGTCACAGTGTGATCGTGTTTCTGTGGGTCACAGTGTGATCGCATTTCTGTTGATCTCAGTGTGATCTTGTTTCTGTGGGTCTCAGTGTGATCGTGTATCTGAGGGTCTCAGTGTGATCGTGTTTTTGTGGGTCTCAATGTGGACATGTTTCTGTGGGTCTCTGTGCGATCATGTTTATGTGGGCCCCAGTGCGATCGTGTTTCTGTGGGTCTCAGTGCGATAATGTTTCTGTCGATCACACTGTGATCGTGTTTCTGTGTGTCTCACTGTGGTCGTGTGTCTGTGTTGTCAGTGTGATCGTGTTTCTGTTGGTCACAGTGTGATCGTGTTTCTGTTGGTCACAGTGTGATCGTGTTTCTGTGGGTCACAGTGTGATCTTGTTTCTGTGGGCCCCCGTGCGATCGTGTTTCTGTGGGTCTCCGTGTGATTGTGTTTCTGTGGGTCTCAGTGTGATCGTATATCTGTGGGTCACAGTGTGATCGCGTTTCTGTTGGTCTCAGTGTGATCTTGTTTCTGTGGGTCTCAGTGTGACCGTGTTTCTGTGGGTCTCAGTGTGATCGTATATCTGTGGGTCTCACTGTGATCGCGTTTCTGTTGGTCACAGTGTGATCGTGTTTCTGTGGGTCACAGTGTGATCTCATTTCTGTGGGTCACAGATTGGTCGCGTTTCTGTGGGTCTCAGTGTGAGCGTGTATCTGAGGGTCTCAGTGTAATCGTGTTTCTGTGGGTCTCAGTGTGATCATGTTTATGTGGGTCTCAGTGTGATTGTGATTCTGTGGGTCTCAGTGTGATCGTGTATCTGAGGGTCTCAGTGTAATCGTGTTTCTGTGGGTCTCAATGTGGACATGTTTCTGTGGGTCTCAGTGTGATCATGTTTATGTGGGCCCCAGTGCGTTCGTGTTTCTGTGGGTCTCAGTGTGATCGTGTATCTGTGGGTCTCAGTGTGATCGTGCATCTGTGGGTCTCAGTGAGATCGTGTTTCTGTGGGTCTCAATGTGGACATGTTTCTGTGGGTCTCAGTGTGATCATGTTTATGTGGGCCCCAGTGCGTTCATGTTTCTGTGGGTCTCAGTGTGATTGTGTTTCTGTTGGTCTCAGTGTGATCTTGTTTCTGTGGGTCTCAGTATGATCGTGTATCTGAGGGTCTCAGTGTGATCGTGTTTCTGTGGGTCTCAATGTGGTCATGTTTCTGTGGGTCTCTGTGCGATCATGTTTCTGTGGGCCCCAGTGCGATCGTGTTTCTGTGGGTCTCAGTGCGATAATGTTTCTGTCGATCACACTGAAATCGTGTTTCTGTGGGTCTCACTGTGGTCGTGTTTCTATGGTTGTCAGTGTGATCGTGTTTCTGTGGGTCTCCGTGTGATCGTGTTTCTGTTGGTCACAGTGTGATCGTGTTTCTGTGGGTCACAGTGTGATCGCATTTCTGTTGATCTCAGTGTGATCTTGTTTCTGTGGGTCTCAGTGTGATCGTGTATCTGAGGGTCTCAGTGTGATCGTGTTTTTGTGGGTCTCAATGTGGACATGTTTCTGTGGGTCTCTGTGCGATCATGTTTATGTGGGCCCCAGTGCGATCGTGTTTCTGTGGGTCTCAGTGCGATAATGTTTCTGTCGATCACACTGTGATCGTGTTTCTGTGTGTCTCACTGTGGTCGTGTGTCTGTGTTGTCAGTGTGATCGTGTTTCTGTTGGTCACAGTGTGATCGTGTTTCTGTTGGTCACAGTGTGATCGTGTTTCTGTGGGTCACAGTGTGATCTTGTTTCTGTGGGCCCCCGTGCGATCGTGTTTCTGTGGGTCTCCGTGTGATTGTGTTTCTGTGGGTCTCAGTGTGATCGTATATCTGTGGGTCACAGTGTGATCGCGTTTCTGTTGGTCTCAGTGTGATCTTGTTTCTGTGGGTCTCAGTGTGACCGTGTTTCTGTGGGTCTCAGTGTGATCGTATATCTGTGGGTCTCACTGTGATCGCGTTTCTGTTGGTCACAGTGTGATCGTGTTTCTGTGGGTCACAGTGTGATCTCATTTCTGTGGGTCACAGATTGGTCGCGTTTCTGTGGGTCTCAGTGTGAGCGTGTATCTGAGGGTCTCAGTGTAATCGTGTTTCTGTGGGTCTCAGTGTGATCATGTTTATGTGGGTCTCAGTGTGATTGTGATTCTGTGGGTCTCAGTGTGATCGTGTATCTGAGGGTCTCAGTGTAATCGTGTTTCTGTGGGTCTCAATGTGGACATGTTTCTGTGGGTCTCAGTGTGATCATGTTTATGTGGGCCCCAGTGCGTTCGTGTTTCTGTGGGTCTCAGTGTGATCGTGTATCTGTGGGTCTCAGTGTGATCGTGCATCTGTGGGTCTCAGTGAGATCGTGTTTCTGTGGGTCTCAATGTGGACATGTTTCTGTGGGTCTCAGTGTGATCATGTTTATGTGGGCCCCAGTGCGTTCATGTTTCTGTGGGTCTCAGTGTGATTGTGTTTCTGTTGGTCTCAGTGTGATCTTGTTTCTGTGGGTCTCAGTGTGATCATGTTTCTGTGGGTCTCAGTGCGATATTGCTTCTGTAGGTCTCAGTGTGGTCGTGTTTCTGTGGGTCTCAGTGTGATCGTGTATCTGAGGGTCTCAGTGTGGACATGTTTCTGTGGGTCTCTGTGCGATCATGTTTATGTGGGCCCCAGTGCGATCGTGTTTCTGTGGGTCTCAGTGCGATAATGTTTCTGTCGATCACACTGAGATCGTGTAAGTGTGGGTCTCAGTGTGATCGTGTTTCTGTGGGTCTCACTGTGGTCGTGTTTCTATGGTTGTCAGTGAGATCGTGTTTCTGTGGGTCTCCGTGTGGTCATATATCTGTTGGTCTCAGTGAGATTGTATTTCTGTGGTTCTAAGTGTGATCGTGCATCTGTTGGTCTCAGTGTGATCGTTTTTCTGTGTGTCTCAATGTGATCGTGTTTCTGTGGGTCTCAGTGCGGTATTGCTTCTGTGGCTATCAGTGTGGTCGTATTTCTGTGTGTCTCAGTGTGATCGTGTTTCTGTGGGTCTCAGTGTGGTCTGTATCTGTCGATCTCAGTGTGATCGTGTATCTGTGGGTCTCCGTGTGATCGTGTTTCTGTGGGTCACAGTGTGATTGTGTTTCTGAGTGTCTCCATGTGGTCATGTTTCTGTGGGTCTCTGTGTGATCGTGTTTCTGTTGGTCACAGTGTGATCGCGTTTAGGTGGGTCTCAGTGTTATCGTGTTTCTGTGGGTCTCAGTGTGGTCGTGTTTCTGTGGGTCTCAGTGTGGACATGTTTCTGTGAGTCTGAGTGTGATCATGTTTATGTGGGTCTCAGTGCGATAATGTTTCTGTCGATCACACTGAGATCATGTATCTGTGGGTCTCAGTGTGATCGTGTTTTTGTGGTTGTCAGTGAGATCGTGTTTCTGTGGGTTTCAGTGTGATCGTGTTTCTGTTGGTCTCAGTGTGATCGTGTTTCTGTTGGTCACGTTGTGACCGTGCTTCTGTGGGTCACAGTGTGATCGCGTTTCTGTTGGTCTCAGTGTGATCTTGTTTCTGTGGGTCTCAGTGTGATCTTGTTTCTGTGGGTCTCAGTGTGGTCGTGTTTCTATGGTTGTCAGTGAGATCGTGTTTCTGTGGGTCTCCGTGTGGTCATATATCTGTTGGTCTCAGTGAGATTGTATTTCTGTGGTTCTAAGTGTGATCGTATTTCTGTGGGTCTCAGTGTGATCGTGTTTCCATGGGTCTCAGTGTGGTCGTGTTTCTGTGGGTCTCATTGTGGTCCTGTTTCTGTGGCTCTCAGTGTGATCGTGTTTCTGTGGGTGTCAGTGTGATCGTGTTTCTGTGGGTCTCTGTGTGATCGTGTTTCTTTGGGTCTCATTGTGGTCCTGTTTCTGTGGGTCTCAGTGTGATCGTGTTTCTGTGGGTCTCAGTGTGGTCGTGTTTCTGTGGGTCACAGTGTGATCGTGTTTCTGTGGGTCACAGTGTGATCGTGTTTCTGTGGGTCTCAGTGTGATCGTGTTTCCCTGGGTCTTAGTGTGATAGTGTTTCTGTGGGTCTCAGTGTGATCTTGTTTCTGTGGGTCTGAGTGTGGTCCTGTTTCTGTGCGTCACAGTGTGATCGTGTTTCTGTGGGTCACAGTGTGATCGTGTTTCTGTGGGTCTCAGTGTGATCGTGTTTCTGTGGGTCTCAGTGTGGTCCTGTTTCTGTGCGTCACAGTGTGATTGTGTTTCTGTGGGTCACAGTGTGATCGTGTTTCTGTGCGTCACAGTGTGATTGTGTTTCTGTGGGTCACAGTGTGATCGTGTTTCTGTGGGTCTCAGTGTGATCGTGTTTCTGTGGGTCTCAGTGCGATCGTGTTTCTGTGGGTCTCAGTGTGGTCCTGTTTCTGTGGGTCACAGTGTGATCGTGTTTCTGTGGGTCACAGTGTGATCGTGTTTCTGTGGGTCTCAGTGTGATCGTGTTTCCCTGGGTCTTAGTGTGATAGTGTTTCTGTGGGTCTCAGTGTGATCTTGTTTCTGTGGGTCTGAGTGTGGTCCTGTTTCTGTGCGTCACAGTGTGATCGTGTTTCTGTGGGTCACAGTGTGATCGTGTTTCTGTGGGTCTCAGTGTGATCGTGTTTCTGTGGGTCTCAGTGTGGTCCTGTTTCTGTGCGTCACAGTGTGATTGTGTTTCTGTGGGTCACAGTTTGATCGTGTTTCTGTGGGTCTCAGTGTGATCGTGTTTCCGTGGGTCTTAGTGTGATAGTGTTTCTGTGGGTCTCAGTGTGATCTTGTTTCTGTGGGTCTGAGTGTGGTCCTGTTTCTGTTGGTCACAGTGTGATCGTGTTTCTGTGGGTCACAGTGTGATCGTGTTTCTGTGGGTCTCAGTGTGACCGTGTTTCTGTGGATCTCACTGTGGTCGTGTTTCTATGGTTGTCAGTGAGATCGTTTTTCTGTGAGTTTCACTGTGATCGTGTTTCTGTGGTTGTCAGTGAGATCGTGTTTCTGTGGGTCTCCGTGTGGTCATATATCTGTTGGTCTCAGTGAGATTGTATTTCTGTGGTTCTAAGTGTGATCGTATTTCTTTGGGTCTCAGTGTGATCGTGAATCTGTGGGTCTCAGTGTGATCGTTTTACTGTGTGTCTCAATGTGATCGTGTTTCTGTGGGTCTCAGTGTGGTATTGCTTCTGTGGGTATCAGTGTGGTCGTGTTTCTGTGGGTCTCAGTGTGACCATGCATCTGTGGGTCTCAGTGCGGTCGTGTTTCTGGGGGTCTCTGTGCGATAATGTTTCTGTCGATCACACTGTGATCGTGCATCGGTGGGTCTCAGTGTGGTCGTGTTTCTGTGGGTCTCAGTGTGATCGTGTTTCTGTGGGTCTCAGTGTGGTCATGTTTCTGTGGTTGTCAGTGAGATCGTGTTACTGTGGGTCACAGTGTGATCGTGTTTCTGTGGGTCTGAGTGTGATCGTGTTTATGTGGAACTCAGTGTGTTCGTGTTTCTGTGGGTCTCTGTGTGGTCGTGTTTGTGTGGGTCTCATTGTGGTCATGTTTCTATGGGTCTCAGTGCGGTCGTGTTTCTGTGGGTCTCAGTGTGATCGTGTTTCTGTTGGTCTCAGTGTGATCGTGTTTCTGTGGCTCTCCGTATCGACGTGTTTCTGTGGTTGTCAGTGTGATCGTGTTTCTGTGGATCACAGTGTGATCATGTTTCTGTGGGTCTGAGTGTGATCGTTTTTATGTGGGACTCAGTGTGGTCATGTTTTTGTGGTTCACAGTGTGATCGTGTTTCTGTGGGTCTTAGTGTGATCATGTTTCTGTGGGTCACTGTGTGATCGTGTTTCTGTGGGTCACAGTGTGATCGTGTTTCGGTGGGTCTCAGTCTGATCATGTTTCTGTGGGTCACAGTGTGATCGTGTTTCTGTGGGTCTCAGTGTGGTCGTGTATCTGTGGCTCTCAGAGTCGTCATTTATCTGTTGGTCTCAGTGAGATCGTATTTCTGTGGATCTCAGTGTGATCCTATTTCTTTGGGTCTCAGTGTGTCATGTTTCTGTGGGTCTCAGTGTGATCGTGTTTCTCTGGGTCTCAGTGTGACCGTGTTTCTGTGGGTCTCAGTGCGGTATTGCTTCTGTGGGTCTCGGTGTAGTCGTGTCTCTGTCAGTCTCAGTGTGGTCGTGTTTCTGTGGGTCTCAATGTGATCGCGTTTCTGTGGGTCTCAGTGTGATCGAACGTGTTTCTGTGGGACTCTGTGTGATCTTGTTTCTGTGGGTCTGAGTGTGATCATGTTTCTGTGGGTCACAGTGTGATCATATTTCTGTGGGTCTCAGTGTGATCATGTTTCTGTGGGTCACAGTGTGATCGTGTTTCTGTGGGACTCAGTGTGGTCGTGTTTCTGTGGGTCTCCGTGTGGTCATATATCTGTTGGTCTCAGTGAGATTGTATTTCTGTGGTTCTAAGTGTGATCGTATTTCTTTGGGTCTTTGTGTGATCGTGTTTCTGTGGGTCTCAGTGCGGTATTGCTTCTGTGGGTCTCAGTGCGGTCGTGTTTCTGTGGGTCTCAGTGTGATCGTGTTTCTGTTGGTCTCAGTGTGATCGTGTTTCTGTGGCTCTCCGTATCGACGTGTTTCTGTGGTTGTCAGTGTGATCGTGTTTCTGTGGATCACAGTGTGATCATGTTTCTGTTGGTCTGAGTGTGATCGTTTTTATGTGGGACTCAGTGTGGTCATGTTTATGTGGTTCACAGTGTGATCGTGTTTCTGTGGGTCTTAGTGTGATCATGTTTCTGTGGGTCACAGTGTGATCGTGTTTCTGTGGGTCTTAGTGTGATCGTGTTTCTGTGGGTCTCAGTGTGGTCGTGTATCTGTGGCTCTCAGAGTCGTCATTTATCTGTTGGTCTCAGTGAGATCGTGTTTCTGTGGGTCTCAGTGTGACCGTGTTTCTGTGGGTCTCAGTGCGGTATTGCTTCTGTGGGTCTCGGTGTGGTCGTGTCTCTGTCGGTCTCAGTGTGGTCGTGTTTCTGTGGGTCTCAATGTGATCGCGTTTCTGTGGGTCTCAGTGTGATCGATCGTGTTTCTGTGGGTCTCTGTGTGATCGTGTTTCTTTGGGTCTCAGAGTGATCGCGTTTCTTTTGGTCTCATTGTGATCTTGTTTCTGTGGGTCTGACTGTGTTCATGTTTCTGTGGGTCACAGTGTGATCATATTTCTGTGGGTCTCAGTGTGATCATGTTTCTGTGGGTCACAGTGTGATCGTGTTTCTGTGGGACTCAGTGTGGTCGTGTTTCTGTGGGTCTCCGTGTGGTCATATGTCTGTTGGTCTCAGTGAGATTGTATTTCTGTGGTTCTAAGTGTGATCGTATTTCTTTGGGTCTTTGTGTGATCGTGAATCTGTGGGTCTCAGTGTGATCGTTTTTCTGAGTGTCTCAATGTGATCGTGTTTCTGTGGGTCTCAGTGCGGTATTGCTTCTGTGCGTATCAGTGTGGCCGTGTTTCTGTGGGTCTCAGTGTGACCATGTATCTGTGGGTCTCCGTGCGGTCGTGTTTCTGTGGGTCTCTGTGCGATAATGTTTCTGTCGATCACACTGTGATCGTGTATCGGTGGGTCTCAGTGTGGTCGTGTTTCTGTGGGTCTCAGTGTGATCGTGTTTCTGTGGGTCTGAGTGTGATCGTGTTTCTGTGGGTCTCTGTGCGATCATGTTTATGTGTGTCTCAGTGCGATAATGTTTCTGTCGATCACACTGTGATCGTTTATCTGTGGGTCTCAGTGTGGTCGTGTATCTGTGTTTCTCTGTGCGATCATGTTTATGTGGGCCCCAGTGCGATCGTGTTTCTGTGGGTCTCAGTGTGATAATGTTTCTGTCGATCACACTGAGTTCATGTATCTGTGGGTCTCACTGTGGTCGCGTATCTGTGTTTCTCTGTGCGATCATGTTTATGTGGGCCCCAGTGCGATCGTGTTTCTGTGGGTCTCTGTGCGATAATGTTTCTGTCGATCACACTGAGTTCGTGTATCTGTGGGTCTCACTGTGGTCGTGTTTTTATGGTTGTCAGTGAGATCGTGTTTCTGTGAGTTTCAGTGTGATCATGTTTCTGTGGGTCTCACTGTGGTCGTGTTTCTGTGGTTGTCAGTGAGATCGTGTTTCTGTGGGTCTCTGTGTGGTCATATATCTGTTGGTCTCAGTGAGATCGTATTTCTGTGGTTCTAAGTGTGATCGTATTTCTTTGGGTCTCAGTGTGTTGTGTACCTGTGGGTCTCAGTGTGATCGTTTATCTGTGTGTCTCAATGTGATCGTGTTTCTGTGGGTCTCAGTGCGGTATTGCTTCTGTGGGTCTCAGTGTGACCATGTATCTGTGGATCTCAGTGTGGTCATGATTCTGTCGGTATTGGTGAGGTCGTATTTCTGTGGGTCTCAGTGTGATCGTGTTTCTGTGGGTTTCAGTGTGGTTGTGTTTCTGTGGGTCTCAGTGTGATCAAGTTTCTGTGGGTCTCCGTGTGGTTGCGTTTCTGTGGATCACAGTGCGATCGTGATTCTATCTGTCGCAGTGTGGTCATGTTTCTGTGAGTCTCAGTGTGATCGTATTTCTGTGGGTCTCAGTGCGATAATGTTTCTGTCGATCACACTGTGATCGTGTATCTGTGGGTCTCAGTGCGGTCGTGTTTCTGTGGGTCTCAGTGTGGTCGTGTTTCTGTGGGTCTCAGTGTGACCATGTATCTGTGGGTCTCAGTGTGATCGTGTTTCTGTGGGTTTCAGTGCGATCATGTTTCTGTGGGTCTCAGTGTGGCCGTGTTTCTGTGGGTCTCCGTGTGGTTGCGTTTCTGTGGATCACAGTGCGATCGTGTTTCTGTGGGTCTCAGTGCGATAATGTTTCTGTGTGTCTCAGTCTGGTCATGTTTCTGTGGGTCTCAGTGTGGTCTTGTTTCTGTGGGTCTCAGTGTGGTCTTGTTTCTGTGAGTCTCAGTGTGAGCGTATTTCTGTGGGTCTCAGTGTGGTCGTGTTTCTGTGGGTCTCAGTGCGGTCGTGTTTCTGTGGGTCTCAGTGCGATAATGTTTCTGTGTGTCTCTGTGTGGTCATGTTTCTGTGGGTCTCAGTGTGGTCGTATTTCTGTGGGTCTCAGTGCGGTCGTGTTTCTGTGGGTCCCGGTGCAATTAATGTTTCTGTGGATCTCTGTGTGGTCGTGTTTCTGTGGGTCACAGTGTGATCGTGATTCTATCGGTCGCAGTGTGGTCATGTTTCTGTGGGTCTCAGTGTGGTCTTGTTTCTGTGTCGATGTGTGACCGTATTTCTGTGGGTCTCAGTGTGATCGTGTTTCTGTTGGTCTCAGTGTGATCGTATTTCTGTGGGTCTCAGTGTGATCATGTTTCTGTGGGTCTCAGTGTGATCGTGTCTCTGTTGGTCTGAATGTGGTCGTGTTTCTGTGGGTCTCAGTGTGATCATGATTTTGTGGGTCTCAGTGTGATCGTGTTTCTGTGGGTCTCAGTGTGATCGTGTATCTGTGGGTCACAGTGTGATCGTGTTTCTGTTGGTCTCAGTGTGGTCGTGTTTCTGTGGGTCTCAGTGCGGTCGTGTTTCTGTGGGTCTCAGTGCGATAATGTTTCTGTGTGTCTCTGTGTGGTCATGTTTCTGTGGGTCTCAGTGTGGTCGTATTTCTGTGGGTCTCAGTGCGGTCGTGTTTCTGTGGGTCTCAGTGCGATAATGTTTCTGTGTGTCTCAGTGTGGTCATGTTTCTGTGGGTCTCAGTGTGATCGCATTTCTGTGGGTCTCAGTGTGATCGTGTTTCTGTGGGTCTCAGTGTGATCGCGTTTCTATCGGTCGCAATGTGGTTGTGTTTCTGTGGGTCCCGGTGCAATTAATGTTTCTGTGGATCTCTGTGTGGTCGTGTTTCTGTGGGTCACAGTGTGATCATGATTCTATCGGTCGCAGTGTGGTCATGTTTCTGTGGGTCTCAGTGTGGTCTTGTTTCTGTGTGTCGATGTGTGACCGTATTTCTGTGGGTCTCAGTGTGATCGTGTTTCTGTTGGTCTCAGTGTGATCGTATTTCTGTGGGTCTCAGTGTGGTCTTGTTTCTGTGCCTCGATGTGTGACCGTGTTTCTGTGGGTCTCAGTGCGGTTGTGTTTCTGTGGGTCTCAGTGTGATCATGTTTCTGTGGATCTCAGTGTGGTCCTGTTTCTGTGAGTCACAGTGTGATCGTGTTTCTGTGGGTCTCAGTGCGGTATTGCTTCTGTAGGTCTCAGTGTGGTCCTGTTTCTGTGGGTCTCTGTGCGATCATGTTTCTTTCGATCACATTGTGATCGTTTATCTGTGGGTCTCAGTGTGGTCGTGTTTCTATGGTTGTCAGTGAGATCGTGTTTCTGTGGGTCTCCGTGTGGTCATATATCTGTTGGTCTCAGTGAGATTGTATTTCTTTGGGTCTCAGTGTGATCGTGTTTCTGTGGGTCTCAGTGTGGTCGTGTTTCTGTGGGTCTCAGTGTGGTCGTATTTCTGTGGTTGCCAGTGAGATCGTGTTACTGTGGGTCACAGTGTGATCGTGTTTCTGTGGGTCTGAGTGTGAGCGTGTTTCTGTGGGTCTGAGTGTGATCGTGTTTATGTGGGACTCAGTGTGGTCGTGTTTCTGTGGGTCTCAGTGTGGTCGTGTTTCTGTGGGCCCCACTGCGATCGTGTTTCTGCGGGTCTCAGTGCGATAATGTTTCTGTCGATCACACTGTGGTCGTGTATCTGTGGGTCTCAGTGTGGTTGTGTTTCTGTCGGTCTCAGCGTGGTCATGTTTCTATGGGTCTCAGTGTGGTCATATTTCTGTGGGTCTCAGTGTGATCGTGTTTCTGTGGGTCTCAGTGTGATCGTGTTTCTGTGGCTCTCGGTGTGGTCGTGTTTCTGTGGGTCTCAGGGTGGTCCTATTTCTGTGGGTCTCTGTGTGATCGTGTTTCTGTGGGTCTCAGTGTGATCGTGTTTCTGTGAGTCTCAGTGCGGTCGTGTTTCTGTGGGTCTCTGTGTGATCGTGTTTCTGTGGGTCTCAGTGTAATCGTGTTTCTGTGGCTCTCCGTGTGGACGTGTTTCTGGGGGTCTCAGTGCGGTCGTGTCTCTGTTGGTCTCAGTGTGGTCGTGTCTCTGTTGGTCTCAGTGTGGTCGTGTTTCTGTGGGTCTCAGTGTGATCGTGTTTCTGTTGGTCTCAATGTGGTCGTGTTTCTGTGGGTCTCAGGGTGGTCGTATTTCTGTGGGTCTCAGTGTGGTCGTGTTTCTGAGGCTTTCAGTGTGATCTTGTTTCTGTGGGTCTCTTTGTGTTCGTGTTTCTGTGGGTCTCATTGTGGTCATGTTTCTATGGGTCTCAGTGTGGTCGTATTTCTGTGTGTCTCAGTGTGATCGTGTTTCTGTGGGTCTCAGTGTGGTCGTGTTTCTGTGGGTCTCAGTGTGATCGTGTTTCTGTGGGTCTCAGTGTGATCGTGTTTCTGTGGCTCTCGGTGTGGTCGTGTTTCTGTGGGTCTCAGGGTGGTCCTATTTCTGTGGGTCTCTGTGTGATCGTGTTTCTGTGGGTCTCAGTGTGATCGTGTTTCTGTGAGTCTCAGTGTGATCGTGTTTCTGTGGCTCTTGGTGTGGTCGTGTTTCTGTGGGTCTCAGTGTGGTCATGTTTCTGTGGGTCTCAGTGTGGTCGTGTCTCTGTTGGTCTCAGGGTGGTCGTATTTCTGTGGGTCTCAGTGTGGTCATGTTTCTGTGGCTTTCAGTGTGATCGTGTTTCTGTGAGTCTCAGTGTGATCGTGTTTCTGTGGCTCTTGGTGTGGTCGTGTTTCTGTGGGTCTCAGTGTGATCGTGTTTCTGTTGGTCTCAATGTGGTCGTGTTTCTGTGGGTCTCAGTGTGGTCGTGTTTCTGTGGGTCACAGTGTTGTCATGTTTCTGTTGGTCTCAGTGCGGTCGTGTTTCTGTGGGTCTCAGTGTGATCGTGTTTCTGTCGGTCTCAGTGTTGTCATGTTTCTGTTGGTCTCAGTGCGGTCGTGTTTCTGAGGGTCTCAGTGTGGTCGTGTTTCTGTGGGTCTCTGTGTGGTCGTGTTTCTGTGGGTCTCAGTGTGATCGCGTTTTGTTGGTCTCAGTGTGATCATGTTTCTGTGGGTCACAGTGTGATCGCATTTTTGTTGTTCTCAGTGTGTTTGTGTTTCTGTGGGTCTCCGTGTGATCGTGTTTCTGTGGGTCACAGTGTGATCGTGTTTCTGTGGGTCTATGTGTGACCGTGTTTCTGTGGGTCTCAGTGTGATCGTGTTTCTGTGAGTCTCGGTGTGGTCATGTTTCTGTCGGTCTCAGTGTGGTCGTGTTTCTGTGGGTCTCAGTGTGATCGTGTTTCTGTGAGTCTCGGTGTGGTCATGTTTCTGTGGGTCTCAGTGTGATCGTGTTTCTGTGGGTCTCAGTGTGATCTTGTTTCTGTGGGTCTCAGTGTGGTCGTGTTTCTGTTGGTCACAGTGTTGTCATGTTTCTGTTGGTCTCAGTGCGGTCGTGTTTCTGTGGTTCTCAGTGTGATCGTGTTTCTGTGGATCTCAGTGTGGACATGTTTATGTGGGGCCCATTGCGATTGTGGTTCTGTGGGTCTCGGTGCGATAATGTTTCTGTTGTTCACACTGTGGTCGTGTATCTGTGGGACTGAGTGCGGTCACGTTTCTCTGTGTCTCAGTGTGGTCATATTTCTGTGGGTCTCAGTGTGGTCGTGTTTCTGTGAGTCTCAGTGAGATCGTATTTCTGTCGGTCTCCGTGTGATCTTGTTTCTGTGGGTCTCAGTGCGGTCGTGTTTCTGTGGTTCTCAGTGTGATCATGTTTCTGTGGTTCTCAGTGCGGTCGTGTTTCTGTGGGTCTCTGTGTGGTCGTGTTTCTGTGGGTCTCAGTGTGGTCGTGTTTCTGTGGTTCTCAGTGAGATCGTGTTTCTGTGGGTCTCAGTGCAGTCGTGTTTCTGTGGGTCTCAGTGTGGTCGTGTTTCTGTGGTTCTCAGTGTGATCATGTTTCTGTGCGTCTCAGTGTGATCGTATTTCTGTGGTTCACAGTGTGATCGTGTTTCTGTGGTTCTCAGTGTGATCGTGTTTCTGTGGGTCTCAGTGTGATCACGTTTCTGTTGGTCCTAGTGAGATCATGTTTCTGTGGGTCTCCGTGTGGTTGTGTTTCTGTGGGTCACAGTGCGATCGTGTTTCTGTGGGTCTCAGTGTGGTCGTGTTTCTATGGGTCTCAGTGTGATCGTGTTTCTGTGGGTCTCAGTGTGGTCGTGTTTCTGTTGGTCTCAGTGTGATCGTGTTTCAGTGGGTCTCAGTGTGATCGTGTTTCTGTGGGTCTCAGTGTGGTCGTGTATC
The DNA here is from genome assembly GCF_020745735.1 of Hemiscyllium ocellatum. NCBI lineage: Eukaryota > Metazoa > Chordata > Chondrichthyes > Orectolobiformes > Hemiscylliidae > Hemiscyllium > Hemiscyllium ocellatum. The sequence continues at coordinate 5,482,318 of NC_083445.1, read as the reverse complement.
TGTTGGTCTCAGTGTGGTCGTGTATCTGTGGGTCTGAGTGTGATCGTGTTTCTGCGGGACTCAGTGTGGTCGTGTATCTGAGCGTCTCATTGTGATCGTGTTTCTGTGGGTCTCAGTGTGGACATGTTTCTGTCGGTCTGAGTGTGATCGTGTATCTGTGGGACTCAGTGTGGTCGTGTTTCTGTGGGTCTTAATGTTATCGCGTTTCTGTGGGTCTGAGTGTGATCGTGTTTCTGTGGGTCTGAGTGTGATCGTGTTTCTGTGGGACTCATTGTGGTCGTGTTTCTGTGGGTCACAGTGTGATCGTGTTTCTGTGGGTCTGAGTGTGATCGTGTTTCTGTGGGTCTCAGTATGATCGCGTTTCTGTGGGTCTCAGTGTGATCGTGTATCTGTGGGTCTCAGTGTGATCTTGTTTCTGTGGGTCTGAGTGTGATCGTGTTTCTGCGGGACACAGTGTGGTGGTGTTTCTGTGGATCACAGTGTGATCGTGTTTCTGTGGGTCACAGTGTAATCGTGTTTCTGTTGGTCCTAGTATGATCGCGTTTCTGTGGGTCTCAGTGTAATTGTGTTTCTGTTGGTCACAATGTGATTTGTTTCTGTGTGTCTCAGTTTGATCGTGTTTCTGTGTGTCTGAGTGTGATCGTGTTTCTGTGAGACTCAGTGTGGTCATGTTTCTGTGGGTCACAGTGTGATCGTGTTTCTGTGAGTCTCAGTGTGATCGTGTTTCTGTGGGTCTCAGTGTGATCGTTTATCTGTGGGTCTCAGTGTGGTCATATTTCTGTGGGTCTCTATGTGATCGTGTTTCTGTGGGTCACAGTGTGGACATGTTTCTGTGGGTCTCTGTGCGATCACGTTTCTGGTGGTCCCAGTGCGATCATGTTTCTGTGGGTCTCCGTGTGGTTGTGTTTCTGTGGGCCACTGTACGATCGTGTTTCTGTCGGTCTCAGTGTGATCGTATTTCTGTTGGTCACAGTGTGATCGTGTTTCTGTGGGTCTCTATGTGATCGTGTTTCTGTGGGCCACAGTGTGGTCATGTTTCTGTGGGTCTCAGTTTGATCGTGTTTCTGTGGGTCACTGTGTGGTCGTGTTTCTGTGGGTCTCCTTGTGGTCGCGTTTCTGTGGGTCTCTGAGGGTTTCGTGTTTCTGTTGGTCTCATTGTGGTCTTGGTTCTGAGGGTCACAGTGCGATCGTGTTTCTGTGGGTCTCAGTGTGATCACGTTTCTGTTGGTCCCAGTGCAATCATGTTTCTGTGGGTCTCAGTGTGATCGCGTTTTTGTTGGTCTCAGTGTGGTCGTGTTTCTGTGGGTCTCTGTGTGATTGTGTTTCTTTGGGTCTCAGTGCGGTCGTGTTTCTGTGGGTCACAGTGTTGTCGTGTTTCTGTAGGTCTCAGTGTGATCGTGTTTCTGTGGTTCTCAGTGTGATTGTGTATCTGTGACTCTCAGTGTGATCATGTTTCTGTGGGTCACAGTGTGATCGCATTTTTGTTGTTCTCAGTGTGTTTGTGTTTCTGTGGGTCTCAGTGTGATCGTGTTTCTGTGGGTCTCAGTGTGGTCGTGTTTCTGTGGGTCTCAGTGAGATCTTATTTCTGTCGGTCTCAGTTTGATCTTGTTTCTGTGGGTCTCCGTGTGATCGTGTTTCTGTGGGTCACAGTGTGATCGTGTTTCTGTGGGTCTATGTGTGACCGTGTTTCTGTGGGTCTCAGTGTGGTCGTGTTTCTGTGGGTCTCAGTGAGATCGTGTTTCTGTGGTTCTTAGTGTGATCGTGTTTCTGTGGGTCTCAGTGCGGTCATGTTTCTGTACGTCTCAGTGTGATCGTGTTTCTGTGGGTCACAGTGTTGTCATGTTTCTGTTGGTCTCAGTGCGGTCGTGTTTCTGTGGGTCTCTGTGGGTTTCGTGTTTCTGTTGGTCTCATTGTGGTCTTGTTTCTGAGGGTCACAGTGCGATCATGTTTCTGTGAGTCTCAGTGTGATCGTGTTTCTGTGGTTCTCAGTGTGATCACGTTTCTGTTGGTCTCAGTGAGATCGTCTTTCTGTCGGTCTCAGTGTGATCTTGTTTCTGTGGGTCTCAGTGTTTTCGTGTTTGTGTGGGTCACAGTGTTGTCATGTTTCTGTTGGTCTCAGTGCGGTCGTGTTTCTGTGGGTCTCAGTGTGATCGTGTTTCTGTGGGTCTCAGTGTTTTCATGTTTCTGTGGGTCACAGTGTTGTCATGTTTCTGTTGGTCTCAGTGCGGTCGTGTTTCTGTGGTTCTCCTTGTGATCGTGTTTCTGTGGGTCTCAGTGTGATCGTGTTTCTGTTGGTCTCAGTGTGATCGTGTTTCAGTGGGTCTCAGTGTGATCGTGTTTCTGTGGGTCTCAGTGTGGTCGTGTATCTGTCGGTCTCAGTGTGGTCGTGTATCTGTGGGTCTGAGTGTGATCGTGTTTCTGCGGGACTCAGTGTGGTCGTGTATCTGAGCGTCTCATTGTGATCGTGTTTCTGTGGGTCTCAGTGTGGACATGTTTCTGTCGGTCTGAGTGTGATCGTGTATCTGTGGGACTCAGTGTGGTCGTGTTTCTGTGGGTCTTAGTGTTATCGCGTTTCTGTGGGTCTGAGTGTGATCGTGTTTCTGTGGGTCTGAGTGTGATCGTGTTTCTGTGGGACTCATTGTGGTCGTGTTTCTGTGGGTCACAGTGTGATCGTGTTTCTGTGGGTCTGAGTGTGATCGTGTTTCTGTGGGTCTCAGTATGATCGCGATTCTGTGGGTCTCAGTGTGATCGTGTATCTGTGGGTCTCAGTGTGATCGTGTTTCTGCGGGACACAGTGTGGTGGTGTTTCTGTGGATCACAGTGTGATCGTGTTTCTGTGGGTCACAGTGTAATCGTGTTTCTGTTGGTCCTAGTATGATCGCGTTTCTGTGGGTCTCAGTGTAATTGTGTTTCTGTTGGTCACAATGTGATTTGTTTCTGTGTGTCTCAGTTTGATCGTGTTTCTGTGAGACTCAGTGTGGTCATGTTTCTGTGGGTCACAGTGTGATCGTGTTTCTGTGAGTCTCAGTGTGATCGTGTTTCTGTGGGTCTCAGTGTGATCGTTTATCTGTGGGTCTCAGTGTGGTCATATTTCTGTGGGTCTCTATGTGATCGTGTTTCTGTGGGTCACAGTGTGGACATGTTTCTGTGGGTCTCTGTGCGATCACGTTTCTGGTGGTCCCAGTGCGATCATGTTTCTGTGGGTCTCCGTGTGGTTGTGTTTCTGTGGGCCACAGTACGATCGTGTTTCTGTCGGTCTCAGTGTGATCGTATTTCTGTTGGTCACAGTGTGATCGTGTTTCTGTGGGTCTCTATGTGATCGTGTTTCTGTGGGCCACAGTGTGGTCATGTTTCTGTGGGTCTCAGTTTGATCGTGTTTCTGTGGGTCACTGTGTGGTCGTGTTTCTGTGGGTCTCCTTGTGGTCGCGTTTCTGTGGGTCTCTGTGGGTTTCGTGTTTCTGTTGGTCTCATTGTGGTCTTGGTTCTGAGGGTCACAGTGCGATCGTGTTTCTGTGAGTCTCAGTGTGATCGTGTTTCTGTGGGTTTCAGTGTGATCACGTTTCTGTTGGTCCCAGTGCAATCATGTTTCTGTGGGTCTCAGTGTGATCGCGTTTTTGTTGGTCTCAGTGTGGTCGTGTTTCTGTGGGTCTCTGTGTGATTGTGTTTCTTTGGGTCTCAGTGCGGTCGTGTTTCTGTGGGTCACAGTGTTGTCGTGTTTCTGTAGGTCTCAGTGTGATCGTGTTTCTGTGGTTCTCAGTGTGATTGTGTATCTGTGACTCTCAGTGTGATCATGTTTCTGTGGGTCACAGTGTGATCGCATTTTTGTTGTTCTCAGTGTGTTTGTGTTTCTGTGGGTCTCAGTGTGATCGTGTTTCTGTGGGTCTCAGTGTGGTCGTGTTTCTGTGGGTCTCAGTGAGATCTTATTTCTGTCGGTCTCAGTTTGATCTCGTTTCTGTGGGTCTCCGTGTGATCGTGTTTCTGTGGGTCACAGTGTGATCGTGTTTCTGTGGGTCTATGTGTGACCGTGTTTCTGTGGGTCTCAGTGTGGTCGTGTTTCTGTGGGTCTCAGTGAGATCGTGTTTCTGTGGTTCTTAGTGTGATCGTGTTTCTGTGGGTCTCAGTGCGGTCATGTTTCTGTACGTCTCAGTGTGATCGTGTTTCTGTGGGTCACAGTGTTGTCATGTTTCTGTTGGTCTCAGTGCGGTCGTGTTTCTGTGGGTCTCTGTGGGTTTCGTGTTTCTGTTGGTCTCATTGTGGTCTTGTTTCTGAGGGTCACAGTGCGATCACGTTTCTGTTGGTCTCAGTGAGATCGTCTTTCTGTCGGTCTCAGTGTGATCTTGTATCTGTGGGTCTCAGTGTTTTCGTGTTTGTGTGGGTCACAGTGTTGTCATGTTTCTGTTGGTCTCAGTGCGGTCGTGTTTCTGTGGGTCTCAGTGTGATCGTGTTTCTGTGGGTCTCAGTGTTTTCATGTTTCTGTGGGTCACAGTGTTGTCATGTTTCTGTTGGTCTCAGTGCGGTCGTGTTTCTGTGGTTCTCCTTGTGATCGTGTTTCTGTGGGTCTCAGTGCGGTCATGTTTCTGTACATCTCAGTGCGATCGTATGTCTATGGGTCTCCTTGTGGTCATGTTTCTGTCGGTCTCAGTGTGGTCTTGTTTCTGAGGGTCACAGTGCGATCGTGTTTCTGTGAGTCTCAGTGTGATCGTGTTTCTGTGGTTCTCAGTGTGATCACGTTTCTGTTGGTCCCAGTGCGATCATGTTTCTGTGGGTCTCCGTGTGGTTGTGTTTCTGTGGGTCACAGTGCGATCGTGTTTCTGTGGATCTAGGTGTGATCGTGTTTCTGTGGGTCTCAGTGTGGACATGTTTATGTGGGGCCCAGTGCGATTGTGTTTCTGTGGGTCTCGGTGCGATAATGTTTCTGTTGTTCACACTGTGGTCGTGTATCTGTGGGACTGAGTGCGGTCACGTTTCTCTGTGTCTCAGTGTGGTCATATTTCTGTGGGTCTCAGTGTGATCGTGTTTCTGTGGGTCGCAGTGTGGTCATGTTTCTGACAGTCTCAGTGTGGTCGTGTTTCTGTGGTTCTCAGTGTGATCATGTTTCTGTGGGTCTGAGTGTGGTCGTGTTTCTGTGGGTCTGAGTGTGGTCGTGTTTCTGTGGGTCTCAGTGAGATCGTATTTCTGTCGGTCTCAGTGTGATCTTGTTTCTGTGGGTCTCAGTGCGGTCGTGTTTCTGTGGTTCTCAGTGTGATCATGTTTCTGTGGGTCTCTGTGTGGTCGTGTTTCTGTGGGTCTCTGTGTGGTCGTGTTTCTGTGGGTCTCTGTGTGGTCGTGTTTCTGTGGGTCTATGTGTGATGGTGTTTCTGTGGGTCTCAGTGAGATCTTATTTCTGTCGGACTCAGTTTGATCTTGTTTCTGTGGGTCTCAGTGTGGTCGTGTTTCTGTGGGTCACAGTGTTGTCATGTTTCTGTTGGTCTCAGTGCGGTCGTGTTTCTGTGGGTCACAGTGCGATCGTGTTTCTGTGGGTCTCAGTGTGATCGCATTTTTGTTGTTCTCAGTGTGTTTGTGTTTCTGTGGGTCTCAGTGTGATCGTGTCTCTGTGGGTCACAGTGTGATCGTGTTTCTGTGGGTCTATGTGTGATCGTGTTTCTGTGGGTCTCAGTGTGATCGTGTTTCTGTGGGTCTCAGTGTGGTCGTGTTTCTGTGGGTCTCAGTGAGATCTTATTTCTGTCGGTCTCAGTTTGATCTTGTTTCTGTGGGTCTCAGTGTGGTCGTGTTTCTGTGGGTCACAGTTTTGTCATGTTTCTGTTGGTCTCAGTGTGATCGTGTTTCTGTGGGTCTCAGTGTGATCATGTTTCTGTGGTTCTCAGTGCGGTCGTGTTTCTGTGGGTCTCAGTGTGGTCGTGTTTCTGTGGGTCTCAGTGTGATCGTGTTTCAGTGGGTCTCAGTGTGATCGTGTTTCTGTGGGTCTCAGTGTGGTCGTGTTTCTGTGGGTCTCAGTGTGGACGTGTTTCTGTTGGTCTCAGTGTGGTCGTGTTTCTGTGGGTCTCAGTATGGTCGTGATTCTGTGGGTCTCAATGTGATAATGTTTCTGTCGATCACACTGTGTTCGTGTATCTGTGGGTCTCAGTGTGATCATGTTTCTGCAGGTCTCAGTATGATCGCGTTTCTTTGGGTCTCAGTGTAATTGTGTTTCTGTTGGTCACAGTGTGATTTATTTCTGTGTGTCTCAGTGTGATCGTGTATCTGTGAGACTCAGTGTGGTCATGTTTCTGTGGGTCACAGTGTGTTCGTGTTTCTATGGGTCTCAGTGTGATCGTGTTTCTGTGGGTCTCAGTGTGATCGTGTATCTGTGGGTCTCAGTGTGGTCGTGTTTGTGTGGGTCTCAGTGTGATCATGTTTCTGTGGGTATCAGTGTGATCGCGTTTTTGTTGGTCTCAGTGTGGTCGTGTTTCTGTGGGTCTCTGTGTGATCACGTTTCTGTTGGTCCCAGTGCAATCATGTTTCTGTGGGTCTCAGTGTGATCGCGTTTTTGTTGGTCTCAGTGTGGTCGTGTTTCTGTGGGTCACAGTGTTGTCGTGTTTCTGTAGGTCTCAGTGTGATCGTGTTTCTGTGGGTCTCAGTGTGATCGTGTTTCTGTGGGTCTCAGTGTTTTCATGTTTCTGTGGGTCACAGTGTTGTCATGTTTCTGTTGGTCTCAGTGCGGTCGTGTTTCTGTGGTTCTCCTTGTGATCGTGTTTCTGTGGGTCTCAGTGCGGTCATGTTTCTGTACATCTCAGTGCGATCGTATGTCTATGGGTCTCCTTGTGGTCATGTTTCTGTCGGTCTCAGTGTGGTCTTGTTTCTGAGGGTCACAGTGCGATCGTGTTTCTGTGAGTCTCAGTGTGATCGTGTTTCTGTGGTTCTCAGTGTGATCACGTTTCTGTTTGTCCCAGTGCGATCATGTTTCTGTGGGTCTCCGTGTGGTTGTGTTTCTGTGGGTCACAGTGCGATCGTGTTTCTGTGGATCTAGGTGTGATCGTGTTTCTGTGGGTCTCAGTGTGGACATGTTTATGTGGGGCCCAGTGCGATTGTGTTTCTGTGGGTCTCGGTGCGATAATGTTTCTGTTGTTCACACTGTGGTCGTGTATCTGTGGGACTGAGTGCGGTCACGTTTCTCTGTGTCTCAGTGTGGTCATATTTCTGTGGGTCTCAGTGTGATCGTGTTTCTGTGGGTCGCAGTGTGGTCATGTTTCTGACAGTCTCAGTGTGGTCGTGTTTCTGTGGTTCTCAGTGTGATCATGTTTCTGTGGGTCTGAGTGTGGTCGTGTTTCTGTGGGTCTGAGTGTGGTCGTGTTTCTGTGGGTCTCAGTGAGATCGTATTTCTGTCGGTCTCAGTGTGATCTTGTTTCTGTGGGTCTCAGTGCGGTCGTGTTTCTGTGGTTCTCAGTGTGATCATGTTTCTGTGGGTCTCTGTGTGGTCGTGTTTCTGTGGGTCTCTGTGTGGTCGTGTTTCTGTGGGTCTCTGTGTGGTCGTGTTTCTGTGGGTCTATGTGTGATGGTGTTTCTGTGGGTCTCAGTGAGATCTTATTTCTGTCGGACTCAGTTTGATCTTGTTTCTGTGGGTCTCAGTGTGGTCGTGTTTCTGTGGGTCACAGTGTTGTCATGTTTCTGTTGGTCTCAGTGCGGTCGTGTTTCTGTGGGTCACAGTGCGATCGTGTTTCTGTGGGTCTCAGTGTGATCGCATTTTTGTTGTTCTCAGTGTGTTTGTGTTTCTGTGGGTCTCAGTGTGATCGTGTCTCTGTGGGTCACAGTGTGATCGTGTTTCTGTGGGTCTATGTGTGATCGTGTTTCTGTGGGTCTCAGTGTGATCGTGTTTCTGTGGGTCTCAGTGTGGTCGTGTTTCTGTGGGTCTCAGTGAGATCTTATTTCTGTCGGTCTCAGTTTGATCTTGTTTCTGTGGGTCTCAGTGTGGTCGTGTTTCTGTGGGTCACAGTTTTGTCATGTTTCTGTTGGTCTCAGTGTGATCGTGTTTCTGTGGGTCTCAGTGTGATCATGTTTCTGTGGTTCTCAGTGCGGTCGTGTTTCTGTGGGTCTCAGTGTGGTCGTGTTTCTGTGGGTCTCAGTGTGATCGTGTTTCAGTGGGTCTCAGTGTGATCGTGTTTCTGTGGGTCTCAGTGTGGTCGTGTTTCTGTGGGTCTCAGTGTGGACGTGTTTCTGTTGGTCTCAGTGTGGTCGTGTTTCTGTGGGTCTCAGTATGGTCGTGATTCTGTGGGTCTCAATGTGATAATGTTTCTGTCGATCACACTGTGTTCGTGTATCTGTGGGTCTCAGTGTGATCATGTTTCTGCAGGTCTCAGTATGATCGCGTTTCTTTGGGTCTCAGTGTAATTGTGTTTCTGTTGGTCACAGTGTGATTTATTTCTGTGTGTCTCAGTGTGATCGTGTATCTGTGAGACTCAGTGTGGTCATGTTTCTGTGGGTCACAGTGTGTTCGTGTTTCTATGGGTCTCAGTGTGATCGTGTTTCTGTGGGTCTCAGTGTGATCGTGTATCTGTGGGTCTCAGTGTGGTCGTGTTTGTGTGGGTCTCAGTGTGATCATGTTTCTGTGGGTATCAGTGTGATCGCGTTTTTGTTGGTCTCAGTGTGGTCGTGTTTCTGTGGGTCTCTGTGTGATCACGTTTCTGTTGGTCCCAGTGCAATCATGTTTCTGTGGGTCTCAGTGTGATCGCGTTTTTGTTGGTCTCAGTGTGGTCGTGTTTCTGTGGGTCTCTGTGTGATTGTGTTTCTTTGGGTCTCAGTGCGGTCGTGTTTCTGTGGGTCACAGTGTTGTCGTGTTTCTGTAGGTCTCAGTGTGATCGTGTTTCTGTGGTTCTCAGTGTGATTGTGTATCTGTGACTCTCAGTGTGATCATGTTTCTGTGGGTCACAGTGTGATCGCATTTTTGTTGTTCTCAGTGTGTTTGTGTTTCTGTGGGTCTCAGTGTGTTCGTGTTTCTGTGGGTCTCAGTGTGGTCGTGTTTCTGTGGGTCTCAGTGAGATCTTATTTCTGTCGGTCTCAGTTTGATCTTGTTTCTGTGGGTCTCCGTGTGATCGTGTTTCTGTGGGTCACAGTGTGATCGTGTTTCTGTGGGTCTATGTGTGACCGTGTTTCTGTGGGTCTCAGTGTGGTCGTGTTTCTGTGGGTCTCAGTGAGATCGTGTTTCTGTGGTTCTTAGTGTGATCGTGTTTCTGTGGGTCTCAGTGCGGTCATGTTTCTGTACGTCTCAGTGTGATCGTGTTTCTGTGGGTCACAGTGTTGTCATGTTTCTGTTGGTCTCAGTGCGGTCGTGTTTCTGTGGGTCTCTGTGGGTTTCGTGTTTCTGTTGGTCTCATTGTGGTCTTGTTTCTGAGGGTCACAGTGCGATCACGTTTCTGTTGGTCTCAGTGAGATCGTCTTTCTGTCGGTCTCAGTGTGATCTTGTATCTGTGGGTCTCAGTGTTTTCGTGTTTGTGTGGGTCACAGTGTTGTCATGTTTCTGTTGGTCTCAGTGCGGTCGTGTTTCTGTGGGTCTCAGTGTGATCATGTTTCTGTGGGTCTCAGTGTTTTCATGTTTCTGTGGGTCACAGTGTTGTCATGTTTCTGTTGGTCTCAGTGCGGTCGTGTTTCTGTGGTTCTCCTTGTGATCGTGTTTCTGTGGGTCTCAGTGCGGTCATGTTTCTGTACATCTCAGTGCGATCGTATGTCTATGGGTCTCCTTGTGGTCATGTTTCTGTCGGTCTCAGTGTGGTCTTGTTTCTGAGGGTCACAGTGCGATCGTGTTTCTGTGAGTCTCAGTGTGATCGTGTTTCTGTGGTTCTCAGTGTGGACATGTTTATGTGGGGCCCAGTGCGATTGTGTTTCTGTGGGTCTCGGTGCGATAATGTTTCTGTTGTTCACACTGTGGTCGTGTATCTGTGGGACTGAGTGCGGTCACGTTTCTCTGTGTCTCAGTGTGGTCATATTTCTGTGGGTCTCAGTGTGATCGTGTTTCTGTGGGTCGCAGTGTGGTCATGTTTCTGACAGTCTCAGTGTGGTCGTGTTTCTGTGGTTCTCAGTGTGATCATGTTTCTGTGGGTCTGAGTGTGGTCGTGTTTCTGTGGGTCTGAGTGTGGTCGTGTTTCTGTGGGTCTCAGTGAGATCGTATTTCTGTCGGTCTCAGTGTGATCTTGTTTCTGTGGGTCTCAGTGCGGTCGTGTTTCTGTGGTTCTCAGTGTGATCATGTTTCTGTGGGTCTCTGTGTGGTCGTGTTTCTGTGGGTCTCTGTGTGGTCGTGTTTCTGTGGGTCTATGTGTGATGGTGTTTCTGTGGGTCTCAGTGTGATCGTGTTTCTGTGAGTCTCGGTGTGGTCATGTTTCTGTCGGTCTCAGTGTGGTCGTGTTTCTGTGGGTCTCAGTGAGATCTTATTTCTGTCGGACTCAGTTTGATCTTGTTTCTGTGGGTCTCAGTGTGGTCGTGTTTCTGTGGGTCACAGTGTTGTCATGTTTCTGTTGGTCTCAGTGCGGTCGTGTTTCTGTGGGTCACAGTGCGATCGTGTTTCTGTGGGTCTCAGTGTGATCGCATTTTTGTTGTTCTCAGTGTGTTTGTGTTTCTGTGGGTCTCAGTGTGATCGTGTCTCTGTGGGTCACAGTGTGATCGTGTTTCTGTGGGTCTATGTGTGATCGTGTTTCTGTGGGTCTCAGTGTGATCGTGTTTCTGTGGGTCTCAGTGTGGTCGTGTTTCTGTGGGTCTCAGTGAGATCTTATTTCTGTCGGTCTCAGTTTGATCTTGTTTCTGTGGGTCTCAGTGTGGTCGTGTTTCTGTGGGTCACAGTTTTGTCATGTTTCTGTTGGTCTCAGTGTGATCGTGTTTCTGTGGGTCTCAGTGTGATCATGTTTCTGTGGTTCTCAGTGCGGTCGTGTTTCTGTGGGTCTCAGTGTGGTCGTGTTTCTGTGGGTCTCAGTGTGATCGTGTTTCAGTGGGTCTCAGTGTGATCGTGTTTCTGTGGGTCTCAGTGTGGTCGTGTTTCTGTGGGTCTCAGTGTGGACGTGTTTTTGTTGGTCTCAGTGTGGTCGTGTTTCTGTGGGTCTCAGTATGGTCGTGATTCTGTGGGTCTCAATGTGATAATGTTTCTGTCGATCACACTGTGTTCGTGTATCTGTGGGTCTCAGTGTGATCATGTTTCTGCAGGTCTCAGTATGATCGCGTTTCTTTGGGTCTCAGTGTAATTGTGTTTCTGTTGGTCACAGTGTGATTTATTTCTATGTGTCTCAGTGTGATCGTGTATCTGTGAGACTCAGTGTGGTCATGTTTCTGTGGGTCACAGTGTGTTCGTGTTTCTATGGGTCTCAGTGTGATCGTGTTTCTGTGGGTCTCAGTGTGATCGTGTATCTGTGGGTCTCAGTGTGGTCGTGTTTGTGTGTGTCTCAGTGTGATCATGTTTCTGTGGGTATCAGTGTGATTGTGTATCTGTGAGTCTCAGTGTGATCATGTTTCTGTGGGTCACAGTGTGATCGTGTTTCTGTGGGTCTATGTTTGATCGTGTTTCTGTGGGTCTCAGTGTGATTGTTTTTCTGTGGGTCACAGTGTGAACGCGTTTCTGTCGGTCTCAGTGCGGTCGTGTTTCTGTGTGTCTCAGTTTGATCGTGTTTGTGTGGGTCTCTGTGGGTTTCGTGTTTCTGTTGGTCTCATTGTGGTCTTGTTTCTGAGGGTCACAGTGCGAACGTGTTTCTGTGAGTCTCAGTGTGATCACGTTTCTGTTGGTCCCAGTGCGATCGTGTTTCTGTGGGTCTCAGTGTGATCGTGTTTCTGTGGGTCTCGGTGCAATAATGTTTCTGTTGTTCACACTGTGGTCGTGTATCTGTGGGACTGAGTGCGGTCACGTTTCTCTGTGTCTCAGTGTGGTCATATTTCTGTGGGTCTCAGTGTGGTCGTGTTTCTGTGGGTCGCAGTGTGGTCATGTTTCTGACAGTCTCAGTGTGATCATGTTACTGTTGGTCTCCGTGTGATCGTGTTTCTGTGGGTCTGAGTGTGGTCGTGTTTCTGTGGGTCTCAGTGAGATCGTATTTCTGTCGGTCTCAGTGTGATCTTGTTTCTGTGGGTCTCAGTGTGATCGTGTTTCTGTGGGTCTCAGTGTGATCGTGTTTCTGTGGGTCTCAGTGCGGTCGTGTTTCTGTGGGTCTCAGTGTGATCGTGTTTCTGTGGGTCTCAGTGCGGTCGTGTTTCTGTGGTTCTCAGTGTGATCGTGTTTCTGTGGGTCTCAGTGTGATCGTGTTTCTGTGGTTCAAAGTGTGATCGTGTTTCTGTGGTTCTCAGTGTGATCGTGTTTCTGTGGGCCTCAGTGTGGTCGTGTTTCTGTGGGTCTCTGTGTGATCACGTTTCTGTCGGTCTCAGTGTGTTCGCGTTTCTGTTGGTCTCTGTGGGTTTCGTGTTTCTGTTGGTCTCATTGTGGTCTTGGTTCTGAGGGTCACAGTGCGATCGTGTTTCTGTGAGTCTCAGTGTGATCGTGTTTCTGTGGGTCTCAGTGTGATCACGTTTCTGTTGGTCCCAGTGCAATCATGTTTCTGTGGGTCTCCGTGTGGTTGTGTTTCTGTGGGCCACAGTACGATCGTGTTTCTGTGGGTCTCAGTGTGATCATGTTTCTGTGGGTCACAGTGTGATCGCATTTTTGTTGTTCTCAGTGTGTTTGTGTTTCTGTGGGTCTCAGTGTGATCGTGTTTCTGTGGGTCTATGTGTGATCGTGTTTCTGTGGGTCTCAGTGTGATCGTGTTTCTGTGGGTCTCAGTGTGATCGTGTTTCTGTGTGTATATGTGTGATCGTGTTTCAGTGGGTCTCAGTGTGATCGTGTTTCTGTGAGTCTCAGTGAGATCTTATTTCTGTCGGACTCAGTTTGATCTTGTTTCTGTGGGCCTCAGTGTGGTCGTGTTTCTGTGGTTCTCAGTGTGATCATGTTTCTGTGGGTCTCAGTGTGATCGTGTTTCTGTGGTTCACTGTGTGATCGTGTTTCTGTGTGTCTCAGTGTGATCACGTTTCTGTTGGTCCTAGTGCGATTGTGTTTCTGTGGGTCTCCGTGTGATCGTGTTTCTGTGGGTCTCAGTGTGGTCATGTTTCTGTTGGTCTCAGTGTGATCGTGTTTCAGTGGGTCTCAGTGTGATCGTGTTTCTGTGGGTCTCAGTGTGGTCGTGTTTCTGTTGGTCTCAGTGTGATCGTGTTTCAGTGGGTCTCAGTGTGATCGTGTTTCTGTGGGTCTCAGTGTGGTCGTGTTTCTGTGGGTCTCAGTATGGTCGTGATTCTGTGGGTCTCAATGTGATAATGTTTCTGTGGATCACACTGTGTTCGTGTATCTGTGGGTCTGAGTATGATCGCGTTTCTGTGCGTCTCAGTGTAATTGTGTTTCTGTTGGTCACAGTGTGATTTATTTCTGTGTGTCTCAGTGTGATCGTGTTTCTGTGAGACTCAGTGTGGTCATGTTTCTGTGGGTCACAGTGTGATCGTGTTTCAGTGGGTCTCAGTGTGATCGTGTTTCTGTGGGTCTCAGTGTGATCGTGTTTCTGTGGCTCTGAGTGTGATCGTGTATCTGTGGGTCTCAGTGTGGTCGTGTTTCTGTGGGTCTATGTGTGATCATGTTTCTGTGGGTATCAGTGTGATTGTGTATCTGTGAGTCTCAGTGTGATCATGTTTCTGTGGGTCACAGTGTGATCGCATTTTTGTTGGTCTCAGTGTGATCGTGTTTCTGTGGGTCTCAGTGTGATCGTGTTTCTGTGCGTCTATGTGTGATCGTGTTTCTGTGGGTCTCAGTGTGATCGTGTTTCTGTGGGTCTGAGTGTGATCGTGTTTAGGTGGGTCTTAGTGTGATCGTGCTTCTGTGGGTCTCAGTGTGATCGTGTTTCTGTGGGTCTCAGTGTGATCGTGTTTCTGTGGGTCTCAGTGTGGACATGTTTCTGTAGGTCTCTGTGCGATCATGTTTCTGTCGATGACAGTGTGATCGTGTATCTGTGGGTCTCAGTGTGATCGTGTATCTGTGGGTTTCAGTGTGGTCGTGTTTCTGTGGGTCTCAGTGTGATCGTGTTTCTGTGGGTCTCAGTGTGGTCGTGTTTCTGTGGGTCTCAGTGCGGTCTTGCTTCTGTGGGTCTCAGTGTGGTCATGTTTATGTGGGTCCCAGTGTGATCTTGTATCTGTGGGTCTCAGTGTGATCGTGTTTCTGTGGGTCTCAGTGTGATCGTTTTTCTGTGGGTCTCAGTGTGGACATGTTTATGTGGGTCCCAGTGCGATCGTGTTTCTGTGGGTCTGGGTACGATAATGTTTCTGTCGTTCACACTGTGGTCGTGTATCTGTGGGACTCAGTGCAGTCATGATTCTGTGAGTCTCTATGTGGTCGTGTTTCTGTTGGTCTCATTGTGGTCTTGTTTCTGTGGGTCACAGTGTGATCGTGTTTCTATGGGTCTCAGTGTGATCACGTTTCTGTGGGTCCCAGTGCGATCGTGTTTCTGTGGGTCTCAGTGTGATCGTGTTTCTGTGGGTCTCTGTGTGGTCGTGTTTCTGTGGGTCTCAGTGTGGTTGTGTTTCTGAGGGCCACAGTGCGATCGTGTTTCTGTGCGTCGAAGTGCGATCGCGTTTCTGTTGGAGTCAGTGTTATCGTTTTGCTGTGGGTCTCAGTGTGATCGTATTTCTGTGGGTCTCAGTGTGATCATGTTTCTGTGTGTCTCAGTGTGATCGTGTTTCTGTGGGTCTCAGTGTGATCGTGTTTATGTTGGTCACAGTGTGATTGCATTTCTGTCTGTCTCAGTGTTATTGTGTTCCTGTGGGTCTCATTGGGGACATTTTTCTATGGGTCACCATGTGGTCATGTTTCTGTAGGTCTCTGTGCGATCGTATTTCTGTGGGTCTCAGTGTGATCTCGTTTCTGTGGTTCTCAGTGTGATCGTGTTTCTATGTGTCACAGTGTGATCGTGTCTCTGTGGGTCTCTGTGTGATCGTGTCTCTGTGTGTCACAGTGTGATCGTGTTTTCGTGTGTCTCAGTGTGGTCGTGTTCCTGTGGGTCTCAGTGTGGTCATGTTTATGTGGGTCTCAGTGTGATCGTGTTTCTGTGGGTCACAGTGTAGACAAGTTTCTGTGGGTCTCAGTGTGGACATGTTTATGTGGGGCCCAGTGCGATTGTGTTTCTGTGGGTCTCGGTGCAATAATGTTTCTGTCGTTCACACTGTGGTCGTGTATCTGTGGGACTCAGTGCGGTCGTTTTTCTGTGGGTCTCAGTGTAGTCGTGTTTCTGTAGGTCGCAGTGTGGTCATGTTTCTGACAGTCTCAGTGTGATCGTGTTTCTGTGTGTCTGAGTGTGGTCGTGTTTCTGTGGGTCACTGTGTGATTGTGTTTCTGCGAGTCTAAGTGCGATTTTATTTCTATCGGTCGCAGTTTGGTCACGTTTCTCCGGATCTCAGTGTGGTCGTGTTTCTGTGGGTCTCAGTGTGATCGTGTTTCTGTCGGTCTCAGTGTGGTTGTGTTTCTGTGGGTCTCTGTGTGGTCGTGTTTTTTTAGATTAGACTTACAGTGTGGAAACAGGCCCTTCGGCCCAACAAGTCCACACCGACCCGCCGAAGCGAAACCCACCCATACCCCTACATTTACCCCTTACCTAACACTACGGGCAATTTAGCATGGCCAATTCACCTGACCCGCACATCTTTGGACTGTGGGAGGAAACCGGAGCACCCGGAGGAAACCCACGCAGACACGGGGAGAATGTGCAAACTCCGCACAGTCAGTCGCCTGAGTCGGGAATTGAACTCGGGTCTCTGGCGCTGTGAGGCAGCAGTGCTAACCACTGTGCCACCGTGCCGCCGTGTTTCTGTGGGTCTCAGTGTGATCGTGTTTCTGTCGGTCTCATTGTGGTTGTGTTTCTGTGGGTCTCTGTGTTGTCGTTTTTCTGTGGGTCTCAAGGTGGTCACGTTTCTGTCGATCTCAATGTGGTCATGTCTCTGAGAGTGTCGGTATGGTCGTGTCTCTGTGGGTCACAGTGTGATCGTGGTTCCGTGTGTCTCAGTGTGATCGTGTTTCTGTGGGTCTGAGTGTGATCGTGGTTCTGTGGGTCTCGGTGCAATAATGTTTCTGTCGTTCACACTGTGGTTGTGTATCTGTGGGACTCAGTGTGGTCGTGTATCTGTGGGACTCAGTGCGATCGTGTTTCTGTGGATCTCAGTGTGGTCATGTTTCTGTAAGTCGCAATGTGATCGTGTTCCTGTTGCTGTCCGTGTGATTGTGTTTCTGTGGGTCTCAGTGTGATCGTATTTCTGTGTGTCTCAGTGTGATCGTGTTTCTGTGTGTCTCAGTGTGATCGTGTTTCTGTGGGTCACAGTGTGATCGTGTTTCTGTGTGTCTCAGTGTGATCGTGTTTCTGTGGGTCACAGTGTGATCGTGTTTCTGTCTGTCTCTGTATTATTGTGTTTCCTTGGGTCTCAGTGTGATCGTGTTTCTGTGGTTCTCAGTGTGATCGTGGTTCTGTCCGTCTCTGTGTTATCGTGTTTCTTTGGGTCTCAGTGTGATTGTGTGTCCGTGTGTCTCAGTGTGGTCGTGTTTCTGTGGGCCTCAGTGTGGTCGTGTATCTGTGGTTCTCAGTGTGATCGTGTTTCTGTGGGTCTCTGTGTGATCGTGTTTCTGTTGTTCTCAGTGTGATCATGTTTCTGTGGGTCACAGTGTGATCATGTTTCTGTGTGTCTTAGTGTGATCGTGTTTCTGTGTGTCTCAGTGTGATCATGTTTCTGTGGGTCTCAGTGTGATTACGTTTCTGTGGGTCTCAGTGTGATTACGTTTCTGTGGGTCTCAGTGTGGTCGTGTTTCTGTGGTTCTCAGTGTGATCATGTTTCTGTGGGTCACAGTGTGATCGTGTTTCTGTGTGTCTTAGTGTGATCGTGTTTCTGTGTGTCTCAGTGTGATCGTGTTTCTGTGGGTCACAGCGTGATCGTGTTTCTGTCTGTCTCTGTATTATTGTGTTTCCTTGGGTCTCAGTGTGATCGTGTTTCTGTGGGTCACAGCGTGATCGTGGTTCTGTCCGTCTCTGTGTTATCGTGTTTCTTTGGGTCTCAGTGTGATTGTGTTTCTGTGTGTCTCCGTGTGGTCGTGTTTCTGCGCATCGAAGTGTGATCGCGTTTCTGTTGGTCTCAGTGTAATCGTGTTTCTGTGAGTCTCAGTGTGGTCATGTTTCTGTCGGTCTCAGTGTGGTCGTGTTTCTGTGGGTCTAAGTGTGATCGTGTTTATGTTGGTCTCAGTGTGATCGTGTTTCTGTGGGTCTCAGGGAGATCGTGTTTCTGCGTGTCACAGTGTGATTGCGTTTCTGTGGATCTCAGTGTTGTCGTGTTTCTGTTGGTCTCATTGGGGACATTTTTCTGTGGGTCACCATGTGGTCATGTTTCTGTTGGTCTCTGTGCGATCGTATTTCTGTGGGTCTCTGTGCGATCGTATTTCTGTGGGTCTCTGTGCGATCGTGTTTCTGTGGGTCTCAGTGTGATCGTGTTTCTGTGGGTCTCCGTGTGATCGTGTCTCAGTGTGTCACAGTGTGATCGTGTTTCTGTGGGTCTCAGTGTGAATGTGTCTCTGTCGGTCTAAGTGTTAACGTGTTCCTGTGGGTCTCTGCGTGGTCGCGTTTCTGTGGGTCTCAGTGTGATCGTGTTTCTGTGGGTCTCAATGCGGGCGTGTCTCTGTGGGTCTCAGTGTTAACGTGTTTCTGTGGGTCTCAGTGTGGTTGTGTCTGTGGGTCTGAGTGTGATCGTGGTTCTGTGGGTCTCGGTGCAATAATGTTTCTGTCGTTCACACTGTGGTCGTGTATCTGTGGGACTCAGTGTGGTCGTGTATCTGTGGGACTCAGTGCGATTGTGTTTCTGTGGATCTCAGTGTGGTCATGTTTCTGTAAGTCGCAATGTGATCGTGTTCCTGTTGCTGTCCGTGTGGTCGTGTTTCTGTGGGTCACAGGGTGATTGCGTTTCTGTGGGTCACAGTGTGATCGCGTTTCTGTGTGTCTCAGTGTGATCGTGTTTCTGTGGGTCACAGTGTGGTCGTGTTTCTGTGGGTCTTAGTGTGGTCGTGTTTCTGTGGGTCACAGGGTGATTGTGTTTCTGTGGGTCACAGTGTGATCGTGTTTCTGTGGTTCTCAGTGTGATCGTGTTTCTGTGGGTCTCAGTGTGGTCGTGTTTCTGTGGGTCTCAGTGCAGTCGTGTTTCTTTGGGTCTCAGTGTGATCGCGTTTCTGTGTGTCTCAGTGTGATCGTGTTTCTGTTGGTCTCAGTGTGATCGTGTTTCTGTGGGTCACAGTGTGATCATGTTTCTGTGGGTCTCCGTGTGGTCATGTTTCTGTCAGTCTCAATGTGATCGTGTTTCTGTGGGTCTCAGTGTGATCGTGTTACTGTGGTTCTCAGTGTGATCGTGATTCTGTGGGTCTCAGTGTGATCGTGTTTCTGTTAGTCTCAATGTGATCGTGTTTCTGTCAATCACAGTGTGATCATGTTTCTGTGAGTCTCAGTATGGCCGTGTTTCTGTGGGTCTCTTTGTGATCGTGTTTCTGTGGGTCCTAGTGTGATTGCGTTACTGTTTTTCTCAGCGTGGTCGTATTTCTTTGGGTCTCAGTGTGTCATGTTTCTGTGGGTCTCAGTGTGGTCGTGTTTCTATAGGTCTCATTTTGGTCATGTTTCTGTCGGCCTCAGTGTGGCCTTGTTACTCTTGGTCTCTGTGTGGTCATGTTTCTGTGGTTCTCAGTGTGATCGTGTTTCTGTGGGTCAGAGTGTGATTGTGTTTCTGTGAGTCACAGTGTGATCGTGTTTCTGTGGGTCTTAGTATGGTCGTCTTTCTGTGGGTCACAGTGTGGTCGTGTTTCTGTGGGTCACACTGTGATCGTGTTTCTGTGTATCTCTGTGTGATCGTGTTTCTGTGGGTCACAGTGTGATCGTGTTTCTGTGTGTCACAGTGTGATCGTACTTCTGTGGGTCTCAGTGTGGTCGAATTTCTGTGGGTCAGAGTGTGATTGTGTTTCTGTGAGTCACAGTGTGATCGTGTTTCTGTGGGTCTTAGTATGGTCGTCTTTCTGTGGGTCACAGTGTGATCGTGTTTCTGTGGGTCACACTGTGATCATGTTTCTGTGAGTCTCTGTGTGATTGTGTTTCTGTGGGTCTCAGTGTGGTCGAATTTCTGTGGTTCACAGTGTGATCGTGTTTCTGTGGGTCTTAGTGTGGTCGTGTTTCTGTGGGTCACAGGGTGATTGCGTTTCTGTGGGTCACAGTGTGATCGCGTTTCTGTGTGTCTAAGTGTGATCGTGTTTCTGTGGGTCACAGTGTGATTGTGTTTCTGTGGGTCACAGTGTGATCGTGTTTCTGTGGGTCTTAGTGTGGTCGAGTTTCTGTGGGTCACAGGGTGATTGTGTTTCTGTGGGTCACAGTGTGATCGCGTATCTGTGTGTCTCAGTGTGATCGTGTTTCTGTTGGTCTCAGTGTGATCGTGTTTCTGTGGGTCACAGTGTGATCATGCTTCTGTGTGTCTCCGTGTGGTTGTGTTTCTGTCGGTCTCAGTGTGGTCATGTTTCTGTCGGTCTCAGTGTGATCGTGTTTCTGTGGGTCTCAGTGTGATCGTTTTTCTGTCCGTCTCTGTGTTATCGTGTTTCTTTGGGTCTCAGTGTGGTCGTGTTTCTGTGGGTCTCAGTGTGATCGTGCTTCTGTGGGTCTCAGTGTGATTACGTTTCTGTGGGTCTCGGTGTGGTCATGTTTCTGGTGGTCTTAGTGTGATCGCGTTTCTGTTGGTCTCAGTGTGGTCGTGTTTCTATGGGTCTACGTGTGGTCGTGTTTCTGTGCGTCGAAGTGTGACCGTATTTCTGTTGGACTCAGTGTGATCATGTTTCTGTGGCTCTCGGTGTGGTCGTGTCTCTGTCAGTCTCAGTGCGATCATGCTTCTGTGGGTCTCAGTGTTGTCGTGTTTCTCTTGGTCTTAGTGTGATCGCGTTTCTGTTGGTTTCAGTATGATCGTGTTTCTGTGGGTCACAGTGTGATCGTGTTTCTGTGGGTCACGCTGTGATCGTGTTTCTGTGGGTCTCTGTGTGATCGTGTTTCTGTGTGTCACAGTGTGATCGTGTTTCTGTGGGTCTCTGTGTGATCGTGTTTCTGTTGGTCTCCGTGTGGTCATGTTTCTGTCAGTCTCAATGTGATCGTGTTTCTGTGGGTCTCAGTGTGATCGTGTTACTGTGGTTCTCAGTGTGATCGTGATTCTGTGGGTCTCAGTGTGATCGTGTTTCTGTTAGTCTCAATGTGATCGTGTTTCTGTCAATCACAGTGTGATCATGTTTCTGTGAGTCTCAGTATGGCCGTGTTTCTGTGGGTCTCTTTGTGATCGTGTTTCTGTGGGTCCTAGTGTGATCGCGTTACTGTTTTTCTCAGCGTGGTCGTATTTCTTTGGGTCTCAGTGTGTCATGTTTCTGTGGGTCTCAGTGTGGTCGTGTTTCTATAGGTCTCATTTTGGTCATGTTTCTGTCGGCCTCAGTGTGGCCTTGTTTCTCTTGGTCTCTGCGTGGTCATGTTTCTGTGGTTCTCAGTGTGATCGTGTTTCTGTGGGTCAGAGTGTGATTGTGTTTCTGTGAGTCACAGTGTGATCGTGTTTCTGTGGGTCTTAGTATGGTCGTCTTTCTGTGGGTCACAGTGTGATCGTGTTTCTGTGGGTCACACTGTGATCGTGTTTCTGTGTATCTCTGTGTGATCGTGTTTCTGTGGGTCACAGTGTGATCGTGTTTCTGTGTGTCACAGTGTGATCGTGCTTCTGTGGGTCTCAGTGTGGTCGAATTTCTGTGGGTCAGAGTGTGATTGTGTTTCTGTGAGTCACAGTGTGATCGTGTTTCTGTGGGTCTTAGTATGGTCGTCTTTCTGTGGGTCACAGTGTGATCGTGTTTCTGTGGGTCACACTGTGATCATGTTTCTGTGAGTCTCTGTGTGATTGTGTTTCTGTGGGTCTCAGTGTGGTCGAATTTCTGTGGGTCACAGTGTGATCGTGTTTCTGTGGGTCACAGGGTGATTGCGTTTCTGTGGGTCACAGTGTGATCGCGTTTCTGTGTGTCTAAGTGTGATCGTGTTTCTGTGGGTCACAGTGTGATTGTGTTTCTGTGGGTCACAGTGTGATCGTGTTTCTGTGGGTCTTAGTGTGGTCGAGTTTCTGTGGGTCACAGGGTGATTGTGTTTCTGTGGGTCACAGTGTGATCGCGTATCTGTGTGTCTCAGTGTGATCGTGTTTCTGTTGGTCTCAGTGTGATCGTGTTTCTGTGGGTCACAGTGTGATCATGCTTCTGTGTGTCTCCGTGTGGTTGTGTTTCTGTCGGTCTCAGTGTGGTCATGTTTCTGTCGGTCTCAGTGTGATCGTGTTTCTGTGGGTCTCAGTGTGATCGTTTTTCTGTCCGTCTCTGTGTTATCGTGTTTCTTTGGGTCTCAGTGTGGTCGTGTTTCTGTGGGTCTCAGTGTGATCGTGCTTCTGTGGGTCTCAGTGTGATTACGTTTCTGTGGGTCTCGGTGTGGTCATGTTTCTGGTGGTCTTAGTGTGATCGCGTTTCTGTTGGTCTCAGTGTGGTCGTGTTTCTATGGGTCTAAGTGTGGTCGTGTTTCTGTGCGTCGAAGTGTGACCGTATTTCTGTTGGACTCAGTGTGATCATGTTTCTGTGGCTCTCGGTGTGGTCGTGTCTCTGTCAGTCTCAGTGCGATCATGCTTCTGTGGGTCTCAGTGTTGTCGTGTTTCTCTTGGTCTTAGTGTGATCGCGTTTCTGTTGGTTTCAGTATGATCGTGTTTCTGTGGGTCACAGTGTGATCGTGTTTCTGTGGGTCACGCTGTGATCGTGTTTCTGTGGGTCTCTGTGTGATCGTGTTTCTGTGTGTCACAGTGTGATCGTGCTTCTGTGGGTCTCAGTGTGGTCGTGTGTCTGTGGGTCACAGGGTGATTGTGTTTCTTTGGGTCACAGTGTGATCGCGTTTCTGTGTGTCTCAGTGTGATCGTGTTTCTGTTGGTCTCAGTGTGATCGTGTTTCTGTTGGACACAGTGTGAGCATGCTTCTGTGGTCTCCATGTGGTTATGTTTCTGTCGGTCTCAGTGTGGTCATGTTTCTGTCGGTCTCAGTGTGATCGTGTTTCTGTGGGTCTCAGTGTGATCGTGTTTCTGTGGTTCTCAGTGTGATCGTGTTTCTGTGGGTCTCAGTGTGGCCGTGTTTCTGTTAGTCTCAATGTGATTGTGTTTCTGTCGATCACAGTGTGATCATGTTTCTGTGAGTCTCAGTGTGGTCGTGTTTCTGTGTGTCTCAGTGTGATCGTGTTTCTGTGGGTCTCAGTGTGGCCGTGTTTCTGTTAGTCTCAATGTGATCGTGTTTCTGTCGATCACAGTGTGATCATGTTTCTGTGGGTCTCAGTGTGGTCGTGTTTCTGTGGGTCTCTGTGTGATCGTGTTTCTGTGGGTCTCAGTGTGGTCATGTTTCTGTGGTGCTCAGTGTGGTCGTGTTCCTGTGGGTCTCAGTGCGATCGTGTTTTTGTGGGTCTTAGTGTGGTCGTGTTTCTGTGGGTCACAGTGTGATCGTGTTTCTGTGGGTCACGCTGTGATCGTGTTTCTGTGGGTCTCTGTGTGATCGTGTTTCTGTGTGTCACAGTGTGATCGTGCTTCTGTGGATCTCAGTGTGGTCGAATTTCTGTGGGTCACACTGTGATTGTGTTTCTGTGGGTCACAGTGTGATCGTGTTTCTGTGGGTCTTAGTGTGTTCGTGTTTCTGTGGGTCACAGGGTGATTGTGTTTCTTTGGGTCACAGTGTGATCGCTTTTCTGTGTGTCTCAGTGTGATCGTGTTTCTGTTGGACACAGTGTGAGCATGCTTCTGTGGGTCTCCATGTGGTTATGTTTCTGTCGGTCTCAGTGTGGTCATGTTTCTGTCGGTCTCAGTGTGATCGTGTTTCTGTGGGTCTCAGTGTGATCGTGTTTCTGTGGTTCTCAGTGTGATCGTGTTTCTGTGGGTCTCAGTGTGGTCATGTTTCTGTTAGTCTCAATGTGATCGTGTTTCTGTCGATCACAGTGTGATCATGTTTCTGTGAGTCTCAGTGTGGTCGTGTTTCTGTGTGTCTCATTGTGATCGTGTTTCTGTGGTTCTCAGTGTGATCGTATTTCTGTGGGTCTCAGTGTGGTCATGTTTCTGTTAGTCTCAATGTGGTCGTGTTTCTGTGGGTCTCTGTGTGATCGTGTTTCTGTGGGTCTCAGTGTGGTCGTGTTTCTGTGGTTCTCAGTGTGGTCGAATTTCTGTGGGTCACACTGTGATTGTGTTTCTGTGGGTCACAGTGTGATCGTGTTTCTGTGGGTCTCAGTTTGGTCGTGCTTCTGTGGTTGTCAGTGTGATCGTATTTCTATTGGTCTCAGTGTGATCGTGTTTCTGTGCGTCGAAGTGTGATCACGTTTCTGTGTGTCTCAGTGTGATCGTGTTTCTGTTGGTCTCAGTGTGATCGTGTTTCTGTGGGTCACAGTGTGATCATGCTTCTGTGGGTCTCCGTGTGGTTATGTTTCTGTCGGTCTCAGTGTGGTCATGTTTCTGTCAGTCTCAATGTGATCGTGTTTCTTTGGGTCTCAGTGTGATCGTGTTACTGTGGTTCTCAGTGAGATCGTGTTTCTGTGGGTCTCAGTGTGGTCGTGTTTCTGTGGGTCTCTGTGTGACCGTGTTTCTGTGGGTCTCAGTGTGGTCGTATTTCTGTGGTTCTCAGTGTGATCGCGTTTCTGTGTGTCTCAGTGTGATCGTTTTGCTGTGGGTCTCAGTGTGATCGTGTTTCTGTCCATCTCTGTGTTATCGTGTTTCTTTGGGTCTCAGTGTAGTCGTGTTTCTGTGGGTCTCAGTGTGATCGTGCTTCTGTGGGTCTCAGTGTGATTACGTTTCTGTGGGTCTCGGTGTGGTCATGATTCTGGTGGTCTTCGTGTGATTGCGTTTCTGTTGGTCTCAGTGTGGTCGTGTTTCTATGGGTCTAAGTGTGGTCGTGTTTCTGTGCGTCGAAGTGTGACCGTATTTCTGTTGGACTCAGTGCGATCATGCTTCTGTGGGTCTCAGTGTTGTCGTGTTTCTCTTGGTCTTAGTGTGATCACGTTTCTGTTGGTTTCAGTATGATCGTGTTTCTGAGGGTCTCAGTGCGATCGTGTTTCTGTGGGTCTTAGTGTGGTCGTGTTTCTGTGGGTCACAGTGTGATCGTGTTTCTGTGGGTCACGCTGTGATCGTGTTTCTGTGGGTCTCTGTGTGATCGTGATTCTGTGTGTCACAGTGTGATCGTGCTTCTGTGGGTCTCAGTGTGGTCGAATTTCTGTGGGTCACACTGTGATTGTGTTTCTGTGGGTCACAGTGTGATCGTGTTTCTGTGGGTCTTAGTGTGGTCGTGTTTCTGTGGGTCACAGTGTGATCATGTTTCTGTTGGTCTCTGTGTGGTTATGTTTCTGTCGGTCTCAGTGTGGTCATGTTTCTGTCAGTCTCAATGTGATCATGTTACTGTGGTTCTCAGTGTGGTCGTGTTTCTGTGGGTCTCTGTGTGACCGTGTTTCTGTGGGTCTCAGTGTGGTCATATTTCTGTGGTTCTCAGTGTGATCGTGTTTCTGTGGGTCACAGTGTGATCGCGTTTCTGTGTGTCTCAGTGTGATCGTTTTTCTGTGGGTCTCAGTGTGGTCATGTTTCTGTCCGTCTCTGTGTTATCGTGTTTCTTTGGGTCTCAGTGTGGTCGTGTTTCTGTGGGTCTCAGTGTGATCGTGCTTCTGTGGGTCTCAGTGTGATTACGTTTCTGTGGGTCTCGGTGTGGTCATGTTTCTGGTGGTCTTAGTGTGATCGCGTTTCTGTTGGTCTCAGTGTGGTCGTGTTTCTATGGGTCTAAGTGTGGTCGTGTTTCTGTGCGTCGAAGTGTGACCGTATTTCTGTTGGACTCAGTGTGATCATGTTTCTGTGGCTCTCGGTGTGGTCGTGTCTCTGTCAGTCTCAGTGCGATCATCCTTCTGTGGGTCTCAGTGTTGTCGTGTTTCTCTTGGTCTTAGTGTGATCGCGTTTCTGTTGGTTTCAGTATGATCGTGTTTCTGAGGGTCTCAGTGTGGTCGTGTTTCTGTGGTGCTCAGTGTGATCGTGTTCCTGTGGGTCTCAGTGCGATCGTGTTTCTGTGGGTCTTTGTGTGGTCGTGTTTCTGTGGGTCACAGTGTGATCGTGTTTCTGTGGGTCACGCTGTGATCGTGTTTCTGTGGGTCTCTGTGCGATCGTGTTTCTGTGTGTCACAGTGTGATCATGCTTCTGTGGGTCTCAGTGTGGTCGAATTTCTGTGGGTCACACTGTGATTGTGTTTCTGTGGGTCACAGTGTGATCGTGGTTCTGTGGGTCTTAGTGTGGTCGTGTTTCTGTGGGTCACAGGGTGATTGTGTTTCTTTGGGTCACAGTGTGATCGCATTTCTGTGTGTCTCAGTGTGATCGTGTTTCTGTTGGTCTCAGTGTGATCGTGTTTCTGTGGGTCTCAGTGTGATCGTGTTTCTGTTGTTCTCAGTGTGATTGTATTTCTGTGGGTCTCAGTGTGGTCATGTTTCTGTTAGTCTCAATGGGGTCGTGTTTCTGTGGGTCTCTGTGTGATCGTGTTTCTGTGGGTCTCAGTGTGGTCGTGTTTCTGTGGTTCTCAGTGTGGTCGAATTTCTGTGGGTCACACTGTGATTGTGTTTCTGTGGGTCACAGTGTGATCGTGTTTCTGTGGGTCTCGGTGTGGTCGTGTCTCTGTCGGTCACAGTGCGATCGCGTTTCTGTTGGTCTCTGTGTGGTCGTGTTTCTGTGGTTCTCAGTGTGGTCGTGTTTCTGTGGGTCTCTGTGTAATTGTGTTTCTGTGAGTCACAGTGTGATCGTGTTTCTGTGGGTCTTAGTGTGGTCGTGTTTCTGTGTGTCACAGTGTGATCGTGCTTCTCAGGGTCTCAGTGTGGTCGAGTTTCTGTGGGTCTCAGAGTGGTCCTGTCTCTGTCAGTCTCAGTGTGATCATGTTTCTGTGGGTCTCGGTGTGGTCGTGTCTCTGTCGGTCTCAGTGCGATCGTGTTTCTGTTGGTCTCTGTGTGGTCGTGTTTCTTTGGGTCCAAGTGTGATTGTGTTTCTGTTGGTCGCAGTGTGGTCGTGTTTCTGTGGTTCTCAGTGTAGTCGTGTTTCTCTTGGTCTCATTTTGGTCGTGTTTTTGTGGGACACAGTGTGGTCGTTTTTCTGTGCACCTCAGTGTGACCGTTCTTCTGAGGGTCTCAGTATGGTCATGTTTCTGTCGGCCTCAGTGTGGCCTTGTTTCTCTTGGTCTCTGTGTGGTCGTGTTTCTGTGGTTCTCAGTGTGATCGTGTTTCTGTGGGTCACACTGTGATCGTGTTTCTGTTGGTCTCTGTGTGATCGTGCTTCTGTGGGTCTCAGTGTGGTCGAGTTTCTGTGGGTCACAGTGTGATTGTGTTTCTGTGGGTCACAGTGTGATCGCGTTTCTGTGTGTCTCAGTGTGATCGTGTTTCTGTTGGTCTCAGTGTGATCGTGTTTCTGTGGGTCACAGTGTGATCATGCCTCTGTGGGTCTCCGTGTGGTTATGTTTCTGTCGGTCTCAGTGTGGTCGTGTTTCTGTTGGTCACAGGGTGATTGTGTTTCTGTGGGTCACAGTGTGATCGTGTTTCTTTGTGTCTCAGTGTGATCGTGTTTGTGTTGGTCTCAGTGTGATCGTGTTTCTGTGGGTCACAGTGTGATCATGCTTCTGTGGGTCTCCGTGTGGTTATGTTTCTGTCGGTCTCAGTGTGGTCATGTTTCTGTCGGTCTCAGTGTGATCGTGTTTCTGTGGGTCTCAGTGTGATCGTGTTTCTGTGGTTCTCAGTGTGATCGTGTTTCTGTGTTTCTCAGTGTGGTCGTGTTTCTGTTAGTCTCAATGTGATCGTGTTTCTGTCGATCACAGTGTGATCATGTTTCTGTGAGTCTCAGTGTGGTCGTGTTTCTGTGGGTCTCTGTGTGACCGTGTTTCTGTGGGTCTCAGTGTGGTCGTATTTCTGTGGTTCTCAGTGTGATCGTGTTTCTGTGGGTCACAGTGTGATCGCGTTTCTGTGTGTCTCAGTGTGATCGTGTTTCTGTGGTTCTCATTGTGATCGTTTTTCTGTGGGTCTCAGTGTGATCGTGTTTCTGTCCATCTCTGTGTTATCGTGTTTCTGTGGGTCTCAGTGTGATCGTGCTTCTGTGGGTCTCAGTGTGATTACGTTTCTGTGGGTCTCGGTGTGGTCATGTTTCTGGTGGTCTTAGTGTGATCGCGTTTCTGTTGGTCTCAGTGTGGTCGTGTTTCTATAGGTCTAAGTGTGGTCATGTTTCTGTGCGTCGAAGTGTGACCGTATTTCTGTTGGACTCAGTGTGATCATGTTTCTGTGGCTCTCGGTGTGGTCGTGTCTCTGTCAGTCTCAGTGAGATCATGCTTCTGTGGGTCTCAGTGTTGTCGTGTTTCTCTTGGTCTTAGTGTGATCGCGTTTCTGTTGGTTTCAGTATGATCGTGTTTCTGAGGGTCTCAGTGTGGTCATGTTTCTGTGGTGCTCAGTGTGATCGTGTTCCTGTGGGTCTCAGTGCGATCGTGTTCCTGTGGGTAGCAGTGTGATCGTGTTTCTGTGGGTCACAGTGTGATCGTGTTTCTGAGGGTCTCAGTGTGGTCATGTTTCTGTGGGTCTCAGTGTGGTCGTGTTTCTGTGGGTCACAGTGTGATCGTGTTTCTGAGGGTCTCAGTGTGGTCATGTTTCTGTGGGTCTCAGTGTCGTCGTGTTTCTGTGAGCCCCCGTGCGATCGTGCTTCTGAGGGTCTCAGTGTGATCGTGTTTCTATGGGTCTCAGTGTGGTCGTGTTTCTGTTGGACTCAGTGTGATCATGTTTCTGTGGCTCTCGGTGTGGTCGTGTCTCTGTCAGTCTCAGTGTGATCATGCTTCTGTGGGTCTCAGTGTTGTCGTGTTTCTCTTGGTCTTAGAGTGATCGCGTTTCTGTTGGTTTCAGTATGATCGTGTTTCTGAGGGTCTCACTGTGGTCATGTTTCTGTGGTGCTCAGTGTGATCGTGTTCCTGTGGGTCTCAGTGCGATCGTGTTTCTGTTGGTCTTAGTGTGATCGCGTTTCTGTGGGTCACAGGGTGATTGTGTTTCTTTGGGTCTCAGTGTGATCGCGTTTCTGTGTGTCTCAGTGTGATCATGTTTCTGTGTGTCTCAGTGTGATCGTGTTTCTGTGGGTCTCAGTGTGGTCGTGTTTCTGTTAGTCTCAATGTGATCGTGTTTCTGTCGATCACAGTGTGATCATGTTTCTGTTGGTCTCAGTGTGGTCGTGTTTCTGTGGGTCTCTGTGTGATCGTGTTTCTGTGGGTCTCAGTGTGGTCATGTTTCTGTGGGTCTCAGTGTGATCGTGTTCCTGTAGGTCACAGTGTGATCGTGTTTCTGTGGGTCTTAGTGTGGTCGTGTTTCTGTGGGTCACAGTGTGATCGTGTTTCTGTGGGTCACGCTGTGATCGTGTTTCTGTGGGTCTCTGTGTGATCGTGTTTCTGTGTGTCACAGTGTGATCGTGCTTCTGTGGGTCTCAGTGTGGTCGAATTTCTGTGGGTCACACTGTGATTGTGTTTCTGTGGGTCACAGTGTGATCGTGTTTCTGTGGGTCTTAGTGTGGACGTGTTTCTGTGGGTCACAGGGTGATTGTGTTTCTTTGGGTCACAGTATGATCGCGTTTCTGTGTGTCTCAGTGTGATCGTGTTTCTGTTGGTCTCAGTGTGATCGTGTTTCTGTTGGACACAGTGTGAGCATGCTTCTGTGGGTCTCCATGTGGTTATGTTTCTGTCGGTCTCAGTGTGGTCATGTTTCTGTCGGTCTCAGTGTGATCGTGTTTCTGTGGGTCTCAGTGTGATCGTGTTTCTGTGGTTCTCAGTGTGATCGTGTTTCTGTGGGTCTCAGTGTGGTCATGTTTCTGTTTGTCTCAATGTGGTCGTGTTTCTGTGGTTCTCAGTGTGGTCGAATTTCTGTGGGTCACACTGTGATTGTGTTTCTGTGGGTCACACTGTGATTGTGTTTCTGTGTGTCACAGTGTGATCGTGTTCCTGTGGGTCTCGGTGTGGTCGTGTCTCTGTCGGTCTCAGTGCGATCGTGTTTCTGTGGGTCTCAGTGTGTTCGTGTTTCTGTTTGTCACAGTGTGATCGTGTTTCTGTGTGTCTCAGGGTGAAAATGTTTGTGTGGGTCGCAGTGTGATCGTGTTTCTGTGGGTCACAGTGTGATCGTGTTTCTGTGTGTCTCAGGGTGAAAATGTTTGTGTGGGTCGCAGTGTGATCGTGTTTCTGAGGGTCTCAGTGTGGTCGTGTTTCTGTGGGTCTCAGTGTGGTCGTGTTTCTGTGGGTCACAGTGTGATCGTGTTTCTGTGGGTCACAGTGTGATCGTGTTTCTGAGGGTCTCAGTGTGGTCGTGTTTCTGTGGGTCTCAGTGTCGTCGTGTTTCTGTAGGCCCCCGTGCGATCGTGCTTCTGAGGGTCTCAGTGTGATCGTGTTTCTGAGGGTCTCAGTGTGGTCGTGTTTCTGTTGGACTCAGTGTGATCATGTTTCTGTGTGTCTCGGTGTGGTCGTGTCTCTGTCAGTCTCAGTGCGATCATGCTTCTGTGGGTCTCAGTGTTGTCGTGTTCCTCTTGGTCTTAGTGTGATCGCGTTTCTGTTGGTTTCAGTATGATCGTGTTTCTGAGGGTCTCAGTGTGATCATGTTTCTGTGGGTCTTAGTGTGGTCGTGTTTCTGTGGGTCACAGTGTGATCGTGTTTCTGTGGGTCACGCTGAGATCGTGTTTCTGTGGGTCTCTGTGTGATCGTGTTTCTGTGTGTCACAGTGTGATCGTGCTTCTGCGTGTCTCAGTGTGGTCGAATTTCTGTGGGTCACACTGTGATTGTGTTTCTGTGGGTCACAGTGTGATCGTGTTTCTGTGGGTCTCGGTGTGGTCGTGTCTCTGTCGGTCTCAGTGCGATCGTGTTTCTGTTGGTCTCTGTGTGGTCGTGTTTCTGTGTGTCTCAGTGTGGTCGTGTTTCTGTGGGTCACAGTGTGATCGTGTTTCTGTGGGTATTAGTGTGGTCGTGTTTCTGTGGGTCACAGGGTGATTGTGTTTCTTTGGGTCACAGTGTGATCGCGTTTCTGTGTGTCTCAGTGTGATCGTGTTTCTGTTGGTCTCAGTGTGATCGTGTTTCTGTTGGACACAGTGTGAGCATGCTTCTGTGGTCTCCATGTGGTTATGTTTCTGTGAGTCTCAGTGTGGTCGTGTTTCTGTGGTTCTCAGTGTGATCGTATTTCTGTGGGTCTCAGTGTGGTCATGTTTCTGTTAGTCTCAATGTGGTCGTGTTTCTGTGGGTCTCTGTGTGATCGTGTTTCTGTGGGTCTCAGTGTGGTCGTTTTTCTGTTGGTCTCTGTGTGATCGTGTTTCTGTGGGTCTCAGTGTGGTCGTTTTTCTGTTGGTCTCAGTGTGATCGTGTTTCTGTCCGTCTGTGTTATCGTGTTTCTTTGCGTCTCAGTGTGATCGCGTTTCTGTGCTTCTCAGCGTGATCGTGTTTCTATGGGTCTCAGTGTGGTCGTGTTTCTGTTGGACTCAGTGTGATCATGTTTCTGTGGGTCTCGGTGTGGTCCTGTCTCTGTCAGTCTCAGTGTGATCATGTTTCTGTGGGTCTCAGTGTGGTCGTGTTTCTGTTAGTCTCAATGTGATCGTGTTTCTGTCGATCACAGTGTGATCATGTTTCTGTGGGTCTCAGTGTGGTCGTGTTTCTGTGGGTCTCTGTGTGACCGTGTTTCTGTGGGTCTCAGTGTGGCCGTGTTTCTGTTAGTCTCAATGTGATCGTGTTTCTGTCGATCACAGTGTGATCATGTTTCTGTGGGTCTCAGTGTGGTCGTGTTTCTGTGGGTCTCTGTGTGATCGTGTTTCTGTGGGTCTCAGTGTGGTCATGTTTCTGTGGGTCTCAGTGTGATCGTGTTCCTGTAGGTCACAGGGTGATCGTGTTTCAGTGGGTCTTAGTGTGGTCGTGTTTCTGTGGGTCACAGTGTGATCGTGTTTCTGTGGGTCACGCTGTGATCGTGTTTCTGTGGGTCTCTGTGTGATCGTGTTTCTGTGTGTCACAGTGTGATCGTGCTTCTGTGTGTCTCAGTGTGGTCGAATTTCTGTGGGTCACACTGTGATTGTGTTTCTGTGGGTCACAGTGTGATCGTGTTTCTGTGGGTCTTAGTGTGGACGTGTTTCTGTGGGTCACAGGGTGATTGTGTTTCTTTGGGTCACAGTATGATCGCGTTTCTGTGTGTCTCAGTGTGATCGTGTTTCTGTTGGTCTCAGTGTGATCGTGTTTCTGTTGGACACAGTGTGAGCATGCTTCTGTGGGTCTCCATGTGGTTATGTTTCTGTCGGTCTCAGTGTGGTCATGTTTCTGTCGGTCTCAGTGTGATCGTGTTTCTGTGGGTCTCAGTGTGATCGTGTTTCTGTGGTTCTCAGTGTGATCGTGTTTCTGTGGGTCTCAGTGTGGTCATGTTTCTGTTAGTCTCAATGTGATCGTGTTTCTGTCAATCACAGTGTGATCATGTTTCTGTGAGTCTCAGTGTGGTCGTGTTTCTGTGTGTCTCATTGTGATCGTGTTTCTGTGGTTCTCAGTGTGATCGTATTTCTGTGGGTCTCAGTGTGGTCATGTTTCTGTTGGTCTCAATGTGGTCGTGTTTCTGTGGTTCTCAGTGTGGTCGAATTTCTGTGGGTCACACTGTGATTGTGTTTCTGTGGGTCACACTGTGATTGTGTTTCTGTGTGTCACAGTGTGATCGTGTTCCTGTGGGTCTCGGTGTGGTCGTGTCTCTGTCGGTCTCAGTGCGATCGTGTTTCTGTGGGTCTCAGTGTGTTCGTGTTTCTGTTTGTCACAGTGTGATCGTGTTTCTGTGTGTCTCAGGGTGAAAATGTTTCTGTGGGTCGCAGTGTGATCGTGTTTCTGTGGGTCACAGTGTGATCGTGTTTCTGTGTGTCTCAGGGTGAAAATGTTTGTGTGGGTCGCAGTGTGATCGTGTTTCTGAGGGTCTCAGTGTGGTCGTGTTTCTGTGGGTCTCAGTGTGGTCGTGTTTCTGTGGGTCACAGTGTGATCGTGTTTCTGTGGGTCACAGTGTGATCGTGTTTCTGAGGGTCTCAGTGTGGTCGTGTTTCTGTGGGTCTCAGTGTCGTCGTGTTTCTGTAGGCCCCCGTGCGATCGTGCTTCTGAGGGTCTCAGTGTGATCGTGTTTCTGAGGGTCTCAGTGTGGTCGTGTTTCTGTTGGACTCAGTGTGATCATGTTTCTGTGTGTCTCGGTGTGGTCGTGTCTCTGTCAGTCTCAGTGCGATCATGCTTCTGTGGGTCTCAGTGTTGTCGTGTTCCTCTTGGTCTTAGTGTGATCGCGTTTCTGTTGGTTTCAGTATGATCGTGTTTCTGAGGGTCTCAGTGTGATCATGTTTCTGTGGGTCTTAGTGTGGTCGTGTTTCTGTGGGTCACAGTGTGATCGTGTTTCTGTGGGTCACGCTGAGATCGTGTTTCTGTGGGTCTCTGTGTGATCGTGTTTCTGTGTGTCACAGTGTGATCGTGCTTCTGCGTGTCTCAGTGTGGTCGAATTTCTGTGGGTCACACTGTGATTGTGTTTCTGTGGGTCACAGTGTGATCGTGTTTCTGTGGGTCTCGGTGTGGTCGTGTCTCTGTCGGTCTCAGTGCGATCGCGTTTCTGTTGGTCTCTGTGTGGTCGTGTTTCTGTGTGTCTCAGTGTGGTCGTGTTTCTGTGGGTCACAGTGTGATCGTGTTTCTGTGGGTATTAGTGTGGTCGTGTTTCTGTGGGTCACAGGGTGATTGTGTTTCTTTGGGTCACAGTGTGATCGCGTTTCTGTTGGTCTCAGTGTGATCGTGTTTCTGTTGGACACAGTGTGAGCATGCTTCTGTGGTCTCCATGTGGTTATGTTTCTGTGGGTCACAGGGTGATTGTGTTTCTTTGGGTCACAGTGTGATCGTGTTTCTGTTGGTCTCAGTGTGATCGTGTTTCTGTTGGACACAGTGTGAGCATGCTTCTGTGGTCTCCATGTGGTTATGTTTCTGTGAGTCTCAGTGTGGTCGTGTTTCTGTGGTTCTCAGTGTGATCGTATTTCTGTGGGTCTCAGTGTGGTCATGTTTCTGTTAGTCTCAATGTGGTCGTGTTTCTGTGGGTCTCTGTGTGATCGTGTTTCTGTGGGTCTCAGTGTGGTCGTTTTTCTGTTGGTCTCAGTGTGATCGTGTTTCTGTCCGTCTGTGTTATCGTGTTTCTTTGCGTCTCAGTGTGATCGCGTTTCTGTGCTTCTCAGCGTGATCGTGTTTCTATGGGTCTCAGTGTGGTCGTGTTTCTGTTGGACTCAGTGTGATCATGTTTCTGTGGGTCTCGGTGTGGTCCTGTCTCTGTCAGTCTCAGTGTGATCATGTTTCTGTTGGTCTCTGTGTGGTCGTGTTTCTTTGGGTCTAAGTGTGATTGTGTTTCTGTTGGTCGCAGTGTGGTCGTGTTTCTGTGGTTCTCAGTGTAGTCGTGTTTCTCTTGGTCTCATTTTGGTCGTGTTTTTGTGGGACACAGTGTGGTCGTTTTTCTGTGCACCTCAGTGTGACCGTTCTTCTGAGGGTCTCAGTATGGTCATGTTTCTGTCGGCCTCAGTGTGGCCTTGTTTCTCTTGGTCTCTGTGTGGTCGTGTTTCTGTGGTTCTCAGTGTGATCGTGTTTCTGTGGGTCACACTGTGATCGTGTTTCTGTTGGTCTCTGTGTGATCGTACTTCTGTGGGTCTCAGTGTGGTCGAGTTTCTGTGTGTCACAGTGTGATTGTGTTTCTGTGGGTCACAGTGTGATCGCGTTTCTGTGTGTCTCAGTGTGATCGTGTTTCTGTTGGTCTCAGTGTGATCGTGTTTCTGTGGGTCACAGTGTGATCATGCTTCTGTGGGTCTCCGTGTGGTTATGTTTCTGTCGGTCTCAGTGTGGTCATGTTTCTGTCGGTCTCAGTGTGGTCATGTTTCTGTCGGTCTCAGTGTGATCGTGTTTCTGTGGGTCTCAGTGTGATCGTGTTTCTGTGGTTCTCAGTGTGATCGTGTTTCTGTGTTTCTCAGTGTGGTCGTGTTTCTGTTAGTCTCAATGTGATCGTGTTTCTGTCGATCACAGTGTGATCATGTTTCTGTGGGTCTCAGTGTGGTCGTGTTTCTGTGGGTCTCTGTGTGACCGTGTTTCTGTGGGTCTCAGTGTGGTCGTATTTCTGTGTTTCTCAGTGTGATCGTGTTTCTGTGTGTCTCAGTGTGATCGTGTTTCTGTGGTTCTCATTGTGATCGTTTTTCTGTGGGTCTCAGTGTGATCGTGTTTCTGTCCATCTCTGTGTTATCGTGTTTCTTTGGGTCTCAGTGCGGTCGTGTTTCTGTGGGTCTCAGTGTGATTACGTTTCTGTGGGTCTCGGTGTGGTCATGTTTCTGGTGGTCTTAGTGTGATCGTGTTTCTGTTGGTCTCAGTGTGGTCGTGTTTCTGTGCGTCGAAGTGTGACCGTATTTCTGTTGGACTCAGTGTGATCATGTTTCTGTGGCTCTCGGTGTGGTCGTGTCTCTGTCAGTCTCAGTGCGATCATGCTTCTGTGGGTGTCAGTGTTGTCGTGTTTCCCTTGGTCTTAGTGTGATCGCGTTTCTGTTGGTTTCAGTGTGATCGTGTTTCTGTTGGTCTCAGTGTGATCGTGTTTCTGTGGGTCACAGTGTGATCATGCTTCTGTGGGTCTCCGTGTGGTTATGTTTCTGTCGGTCTCAGTGTGATCGTGTTTCTGTGGGTCACAGTGTGATCATGCTTCTGTGAGTCTCCGTGCGGTCATGTTTCTGTCGGTCTCAGTGTGATCGTGTTTCTGAGGGTCTCAGTGTGGTCGTGTTTCTGTGGGTCTCAGTGTGATCGTGCTTCTGAGGGTCTCAGTGTGGTCGTGTTTCTGTGGGTCTCAGTGTGATCGTGTTTCTGTGGGTCACAGTGTGGTCGTGTTTCTGTGGGCCCCCGTGCGATCGTGCTTCTGAGGGTCTCAGTGTGATCGTGCTTCTGAGGGTCTCAGTGTGATCATATTTGTGTGGGTCACAGTGTGATCGTGCTTCTGAGGGTCTCAGTGTGGTCGTGTTTCTGTGGGTCACAGTGTGATCGTGTTTCTGTGGGTCACAGTGTGACCATGCTTCTGTGGGTCTCAGTGTGACCATATTTCTGTGTGTCTCGGTTTGGTCGTGTCTCTGTCAGTCTCAGTGCGGTCATGCTTCTGTGGGTCTCAGTATGGTCGTGTTTCTCTTGATCTTAGTGTGGTCGCGTTTCTATTGGTTTCAGTATGATCGTGTTTCTGAGGCTCTCAGTGTGGTCGTTTTGCTGTGGTGCTCAGGGTGATCGTGTTTCTGTGGGTCTAAGTGTGATCGTGTTTCTGTGGGTCTCAGTGTGGTCGTGTTTCTGTGGATCTCAGTGTGGTCGTGTTTCGGTGGGTCTCAGTGTGATCGTGTTTCTGTGGGTCTCATTGTGGTCATGTTTCTGTGGGTCTCAGTGTGATCGTTTTTGTGTGGGTCTCAGTGTGATCGTTTTTCTGTGGGTCTCAGTGTGATCGTGTTTCTGTTGTTCTCAGTGTGGTCGCGTTTCTGTGGGTCTCAGTGTGCACATGTTATTGTGGGTCTCAGTGTGATCGTGTTTCTGTGGGTCTCCCTGTGGACATGTTTCTGTGGGTTTCAGTGTGATCACGTTTCTGTGGGTCTCAGTATGGTCGTGTATCTGTGGGTCTGAGTGTGGTCGTGTTTCTGTGGGTCTCTGTGAGATCGTGTTTCTGTGGGTCTCTTTGAGATCGTGTTTCTGTGTGTCACAGTGTGATTGTGTTTCTGTGGGTCTCAGTGTTATCGTGTTTCTGTGGGTCTCTGTGTTGTCGTGTTTCTGTTGGTCTCATTGGGGAAATGTTTCTGTGGGTCTCCACGTGGTCATGTTTCTGTTGGTCTCTGTGTGATCGTATTTCTGTGGGTCTCAGTGTGATCTCGTTTCTGTGGTTCTCAGTGTGATCGTGTATCTGTGGGTCTCAGTGTTAATGTGTTTCTGTGGTTCTCAGTGTGGTCGTGTTTCTCTGGGTCTCAGTGTTATCGCGTTCCTGTGGGTCTCAGTGTGATCGTGTTTCTGTGGGTCTCAGTGTGATCGTGTTTCTGTGGGTCTCAGTGTGGTCGTGTCTCTGTGTGTCTCAGTGTGGTCGTTTTTCTGTGGGTCTCAGTGTGATAGTGTTTCTGTGTGTCACAGTGTGATCGTGTTTCTGTGGGTCTCAGGGTGAACATGTTTGTGTGGGTCGCAGTGTGATCGTGTTTCTGTTGGTCACAGTGTAATCATGTTTCCATCTGTCTCAGTGTGATTGTGTTTCTGTGATTCTCAATGTTATCATGTTCCTTTGGTGTCAGTGTGATCGTGTTTCTGTTGGTCGCAGTGTGGTCGTATTTCTTTGGGTCTCGGTGTGTCATGTTTCTGTGGGTTTCATTTTGGTCGTGTTTTTGTGGGACACAGTGTGGTCGTTTTTCTGTGCACCACAGTGTGACCGTACTTCTGAGGGTCTCAGTATGGTCATGTTTCTGTCTGCCTCAGTGTGGCCTTGTTTCTCTTGGTCTCTGTGTGGTCGTGTTTCTGTGGTTCTCAGTGTGATCGTGTTTCTGTGTGTCACAGTGTGATTGTGTTTCTGTGGGTCTCAGTGTGATCGTGTTTCTGTGTGTCACAGTATGATTGTGTTTCTGTGGGTCACAGTGTGATTGTGTTTCTGTGGGTCTCAGTGTGATTGTGTTTCTGTGGGTCACAGTGTGATTGTGTTTCTGTGGGTCACACTGTGATCGTGTTTCTGTGGGTCACACTGTGATCGTGTTTCTGTGGGTCACAGTGTGATTGTGTTTCTGTGGGTCTCAGTGTGATCGTGTTTCTGTGTGTCACAGTGTGGTCGTGTTTCTGTGGGTCACAGTGTGATTGTGTTTCTGTGGGTCACAGTGTGATTGTGTTTCTGTGGGTCACAGTGCGATCGTGTTTCTGTGGGTCACAGTGCGATCGTGTTTCTGTGTGTCACAGTGTGATCGTGCTTCTGTGGGTCTCAGTGTGATCGTGTTTCTGTGGTTCTCAGTGTGATCGTGTTTCTGTGGGTCTCAGTGTGATCGTGTTTCTGTGGGTCACAGTGTGATCGTGTTTCTGTGGGTCTCAGTGTGATTATGTTTCTGTGGGTCTCAGTGTGATTGTCTTTCTTTGGGTCTTAGTGTGGGCGTGTTTCTTTGGTTGTCAGTCTGATCGTGTTTCTGTGGGTCTCCGTGTGGTGGTGTCTCTGTCTGTCTCAGTGTGGTCGTGTTTCTGTTGTTGTCAGTGTGATCGTGTTTCCGTGAGTCTCCGTGTGGTTGTGTTTCTGTGGGTCTCAGTGTGATCGTGTTTCGGTGGGTCTCTGTGTGGTCGTGTTTCTGTGGGTCTCAGTGTGGTCGTGTTTCTGTGGGTCTCAGTGTGATTGTGTTTCTGTGGGTCTCAGTGTGGTCGTGTTTCTGTGGGTCTCAGTGTGATTGTGTTTCTGTGGGTCTCAGTGTGATTGTGTTTCTGTGGGTCTCTGTGTGATTGTGTTTCTGTGGGTCTCTGTGTTGTCGTGTTTCTGTGGGTCTCAGTGTGATCATGTTTCTGTGGGTCTCAGTGTGATCGTGTTTCTGTGGGTCTAACTGCGATCATGTTTCTATCGCTCGCAGTGTGGTTATGTTTCTGTGGGTCTCCGTGTGGTCATGATTCTGTGGATCTCAGTGTGATCGTGTTTCTGTGGATCACAGTGCGATCGTGTTTCTGTGTGTCTCAGTGTGATCGTGTTTCTGTGGGTCTCAATGTGATCGTGTTTCTGTGGGTCACAGTGTGATCGTGTTTCTGTGGGTTACAGTGTGATCGTGTTTCTGTGGGTCACAGTGTGATCGTGTTTCTGAGGGTCTCAGTGTGGTCATGTTTCTGTTGTTCTCAGTGTCGTCGTGTTTCTGTGGGCCCCCGTGCGATCGTGCTTCTGAGGGTCTCAGTGTGATCGTGTTTCTGAGGGTCTCAGTGTGATCGTGTTTCTATGGGTCTCAGTGTGGTCGTGTTTCTGTTGGACTCAGTGTGATCATGCTTCTGTGTGTCTCGGTGTGGTCGTGTCTCTGTCAGTCTCAGTGCGATCATGCTTCTGTGGGTCTCAGTGTTGTCGTGTTTCTCTTGGTCTTAGTGTGATCGCGTTTCTGTTGGTTTCAGTATGATCGTGTTTCTGAGGGTCTCAGTGTGGTCATGTTTCTGTGGTGCTCAGTGTGATCGTGTTCCTGTGGGTCTCAGTGCGATCGTGTTTCTGTGGGTCACAGTGTGATCGTGTTTCTGTGGGTCTTAGTGTGGTCGTGTTTCTGTGGGTCACAGTGTGATCGTGATTCTGTGGGTCACGCTGTGATCGTGTTTCTGTGGGTCTCTGTGTGATCGTGTTTCTGTGTGTCACAGTGTGATCGTGCTTCTGTGGGTCTCAGTGTGGTCGAATTTCTGTGGGTCACACTGTGATTGTGTTTCTGTGGGTCACAGTGTGATCGTGTTTCTGTGGGTCTTAGTGTGGTCGTGTTTCTGTGGGTCACAGGGTGATTGTGTTTCTTTGGGTCACAGTGTGATCGCGTTTCTGTGTGTCTCAGTGTGATCGTGTTTCTGTTGGTCTCAGTGTGATCGTGTTTCTGTTGGACAAAGTTTGAGCATGCTTCTGTGGGTCTCCATGTGGTTATGTTTCTGTCGGTCTCAGTGTGGTCATGTTTCTGTCGGTCTCAGTGTGATCGTGTTTCTGTGGGTCTCAGTGTGATCGTGTTTCTGTGGTTCTCAGTGTGATCGTGTTTCTGTGGGTCTCAGTGTGGTCATGTTTCTGTTAGTCTCAATGTGATCGTGTTTCTGTCGATCACAGTGTGATCGTGTTTCTGTGTGTCTCAGGGTGAACATGTTTGTGTGGGTCTCAGTGTGGTCGTGTTTCTGTGGGGCTCAGTGTGGTCGTGTTTCTGTGGGTCACAGTGTGATCGTGTTTCTGTGGGGCTCAGTGTGGTCGTGTTTCTGTGGGTCACAGTGTGATCGTGTTTCTGTGGGTCACTGTGTGATCGTGTTTCTGTTGGTCACAGTGTGATCGTGTTTCTGAGGGTCTCAGTGTGGTCGTGTTTCTGTGGGTTTCAGTGTCGTCGTGTTTCTGTGGGCCCCCGTGCGATCGTGCTTCTGAGGGTCTCAGTGTGATCGTGTTTCAGAGGGTCTCAGTGTGATCGTGTTTCTATGGGTCTCAGTGTGGTCGTGTTTCTGTTGGACTCAGTGTGATCATGTTTCTGTGTGTCTCGGTGTGGTCGTGTCTCTGTCAGTCTCAGTGCGATCATGCTTCTGTGGGTCTCAGTGTTGTCGTGTTCCTCTTGGTCTTAGTGTGATCGCGTTTCTGTTGGTTTCAGTATGATCGTGTTTCTGAGGGTCTCAGTGTGGTCATGTTTCTGTGGTGCTCAGTGTGATCGTGTTCCTGTAGGTCACAGTGTGATCGTGTTTCTGTGGGTCTTAGTGTGGTCGTGTTTCTGTGGGTCACAGTGTGATCGTGTTTCTGTGGGTCACGCTGTGATCGTGTTTCTGTGGGTCTCTGTGTGATCGTGTTTCTGTGTGTCACAGTGTGATCGTGCTTCTGTGGGTCTCAGTGTGGTCGAATTTCTGTGGGTCACACTGTGATTGTGGTTCTGTGGGTCACAGTGTGATCGTGTTTCTGTGGGTCTTAGTGTGGTCGTGTTTCTGTGGGTCACAGGGTGATTGTGTTTCTTTGGGTCACAGTATGATCGCGTTTCTGTGTGTCTCAGTGTGATCGTGTTTCTGTTGGTCTCAGTGTGATCGTGTTTCTGTTGGACACAGTGTGAGCATGCTTCTGTGGGTCTCCATGTGGTTATGTTTCTGTCGGTCTCAGTGTGGTCATGTTTCTGTCGGTCTCAGTGTGATCGTGTTTCTGTGGGTCTCAGTGTGATCGTGTTTCTGTGGTTCTCAGTGTGATCGTGTTTCTGTGGGTCACAGTGTGATCGTGTTTCTGTGGGTCACGCTGTGATCGTGTTTCTGTGTGTCTCAGGGTGAAAATGTTTGTGTGGGTCGCAGTGTGATCGTGTTTCTGTGGGTCACAGTGTGATCGTGTATCTGTGGGTCACAGTGTGACCATGCTTCTGTGGGTCTCAGTGTGACCATGCTTCTGTGGGTCACAGTGTGACCATATTTCTGTTGGACTCAGTGTGATCATGTTTCTGTGTGTCTCGGTGTGGTCGTGTCTCTGTCAGTCTCAGTGCGATCATGCTTCTGTGGGTCTCAGTGTGGTCGTGTTTCTCTTGATCTTAGTGTGGTCGCGTTTCTATTGGTTTCAGTATGATCGTGTTTCTGAGGCTCTTAGTGTGGTCGTTTTGCTGTGGTGCTCAGGGTGAACGTGTTTCTGTGGGTCTAAGTGTGATCGTGTTTCTGTGCGTCTCAGTGTGGTCGTGTTTCTGTGGATCTCAGTGTGGTCGTGTTTCGGTGGGTCTCAGTGTGATCGTGTTTCTGTGGGTCTCATTGTGGTCATGTTTCTGTGGGTCTCAGTGTGATCGTTTTTGTGTGGGTCTCAGTGTGATCGTTTTTCTGTGGGTCTCAGTGTGGTCGCGTTTCTGTGGGTCTCAGTGTGCTCATGTTACTGTGGGTCTCAGTGTGATCGTGTTTCTGTGGGTCTCCCTGTGGACATGTTTCTGTGGGTTTCAGTGTGATCACGTTTCTGTGGGTCTCAGTATGGTCGTGTATCTGTGGGTCTGAGTGTGGTCATGTTTCTGTGGGTCTCTGTGAGATCGTGTTTCTGTGTGTCACAGTGTGATTGTGTTTCTGTGGGTCTCAGTGTTATCGTGTTTCTGTGGGTCTCTGTGTTGTCGTGTTTCTGTTGGTCTCATTGGGGAAATGTTTCTGTGGGTCTCCACGTGGTCATGTTTCTGTTGGTCTCTGTGTGATCGTATTTCTGTGGGTCTCAGTGTGATCTCGTTTCTGTGGTTCTCAGTGTGATCGTGTATCTGTGGGTCTCAGTGTTAATGTGTTTCTGTGGTTCTCAGTGTGGTCGTGTTTCTGTGGGTCTCAGTGTTATCGCGTTCCTGTGGGTCTCAGTGTGATCGTGTTTCTGTGGGTCTCAGTGTGATCGTGTTTCTGTGGGTCTCAGTGTGGTCGTGTCTCTGTGTGTCTCAGTGTGGTCGTTTTTCTGTGGGTCTCAGTGTGATAGTGTTTCTGTGTGTCACAGTGTGATCGTGTTTCTGTGGGTCTCAGGGTGAACATGTTTGTGTGGGTCGCAGTGTGATCGTGTTTCTGTTGGTCACAGTGTAATCGTGTTTCCATCTGTCTCAGTGTGATTGTGTTTCTGTGGTTCTCAGTGTTATCATGTTCCTTTGGTGTCAGTGTGATCGTGTTTCTGTTGGTCGCAGTGTGGTCGTATTTCTTTGGGTCTCGGTGTGTCATGTTTCTGTGGGTTTCATTTTGGTCGTGTTTTTGTGGGACACAGTGTGGTCGTTTTTCTGTGCACCACAGTGTGACCGTACTTCTGAGGGTCTCAGTATGGTCATGTTTCTGTCTGCCTCAGTGTGGCCTTGTTTCTCTTGGTCTCTGTGTGGTCGTGTTTCTGTGGTTCTCAGTGTGATCGTGTTTCTGTGTGTCACAGTATGATTGTGTTTCTGTGGGTCACAGTGTGATTGTGTTTCTGTGGGTCTCAGTGTGATCGTGTTTCTGTGGGTCACAGTGTGATTGTGTTTCTGTGGGTCACACTGTGATCGTGTTTCTGTGGGTCACACTGTGATCGTGTTTCTGTGGGTCACAGTGTGATTGTGTTTCTGTGGGTCTCAGTGTGATCGTGTTTCTGTGTGTCACAGTGTGGTCGTGTTTCTGTGGGTCACAGCGTGATTGTGTTTCTGTGGGTCACAGTGTGATTGTGTTTCTATGGGTCACAATGTGATTGTGTTTCTGTGGGTCACAGTGTGATCGTGTTTCTGTGGGTCACAGTGCGATCGTGTTTCTGTGTGTCACAGTGTGATTGTGTTTCTGTGGGTCTCAGTGTGATCGTGTTTCTGTGGGTCACAGTGCTATCGTGTTTCTGTGTGTCACTGTGTGATCGTGTTTCTGTGGGTCTCAGTGTGATCGTGTTTCTGTGGGTCACAGTGTGATCGTGTTTCTGTGGGTCTCAGTGTGATCATGTTTCTGTGGGTCTCAGTGTGATCGTGTTTCTGTGGGTCTCTGTGTGGTGGTGTTTCTGTGGGTCTCAGTGTGATCGTGTTTCTGTGGGTCACAGTGTGATCGTATTTCTGTGGGTCTAACTGCGATCATGTTTCTGTGGGTCTCCTTGTGGTCATGTTTCTGACAGTCTCAGTGTAGTCGTGTTTCTGTGGGTCTCAGGGTAGTCATGTTTCTGTCAGTCTCAGTGTGGTCGTGTTTCTGTGGGTCTCAGTAGGATCGTTTTTCTGTGGGTCACAATGTGATCGTGTTTCTGTGTGTCTCAGTGTGATCCTGTTTCTGTGGGTCACTTTGCGATCGTGTTTCTCTGGGTCTAACTGCGATCATGTTCCTATCGCTCGCAGTGTGGTTATGGTTCTGTGGGTCTCCGTGTGGTCATGATTCTGTGGGTCTCAGTGTGATAGTGTTTCTGTGGGTCTCCGTGTGGTGGTGTTTCTGTGGGTCTCCGTGTGGTCGTGTTTCTGTGGGTCTCAGTGTGATCGTGTTTCTGTGGGTCTGAGGGTGGTCGTGTTTCTGTGGGTCTCGGTGTGGTCGTGTTTCTGTGGGCCTCAGTGTGGTCGTGTTTCTTTTGGTCTCAGTGTGATCGTGTTTCTCTGTGTCTCGGTGTGGACGTGTCTCTGTCAGTCTCAGTGAGGTCGTGTTTCTGTGTGTCTCAGTGTGATCGTGTTTCTGTGGGTCTCAATGTGATCGTGTTTCTGTGGGTCTCTGTGTGGTCGTGTTTCTGTGGGTCTCCTTGTGGTCATGTTTCTGTCAGTCTCAGTGTAGTCGTGTTTCTGTGGGTCTCTGTGTGGTCGTGTTTCTGTGGGTCTCCTTGTGGTCATGTTTCTGTCAGTCTCAGTGTCGTCGTGTTTCTGTGGGTCTCCTTGGGGTCATGTTTCTGTCGGTCTCACAGTGGTCGTGTTTCTGTGGTTCTCAGTGTGATCGCTTTTCTGTGGTTCTCAGTGTGATCGTGTTTCTTGTGTCACAGTGTGATCGTGTTTCTGTGGTTCTCAGTGTGGTCGTGTTTCTGTGGGTCTCAGTGTGGTCGTGTTTCTGTGGGCCTCAGTGTGGTCGTGTTTTTGTGGGTCTCAGTGTGGTCATGTTTCTGTGGGTCTCATTGTGGTCGTGTTTCTGTGGTTCACAGTGTGATAATGTTTCTGTGGGTCTCCGTGTGGACGTGTTTCTGTGGGTTTCAGTGTGATCACGTTTCTGTGGGTCTCAGTGTGATTGTCTTTCTTTGGGTCTCAGTGTGGGCGTGTTTCTTTGGTTGTCAGTCTGATCGTGTTTCTGTGGGTCTCAATGTGATCGTGTTTCTGTGGGTCTCCGTGTGGTGGTGTCTCTGTCTGTCTCAGTGTGGTCGTGTTTCTGTTGTTGTCAGTGTGATCGTGTTTCTGTGAGTCTCCGTGTGGTTGTGTTTCTGTGGGTCTCAGTGTGATCCTATTTCTGTGGGTCTCAGTGTGGTCCTATTTCTGTGGGTCTCAGTGTGATCGTGTTTCTGTGGGTCTCAGTGTGATCATGTTTCTGTGGGTCTCAGTGTGATCGTGTTTCTGTGGGTCTAACTGCGATCATGTTTCTATCGCTCGCAGTGTGGTTATGTTTCTGTGGGTCTCCGTGTGGTCATGATTCTGTGTGTCTCAGTGTGGTCATGATTCTGTGGATCTCAGTGTGATCGTGTTTCTGTGGATCACAGTGCGATCGTGTTTCTGTGTGTCTCAGTGTGATCGTGTTTCTGTGGGTCTCAATGTGATCGTGTTTCTGTGGGTCTCAATGTGGTCGTGTTTCTGTGGGTCTCTGTGTGGTCGTGTTTCTGTGGGTCTCCTTGTGGTCATGTTTCTGTCGGTCTCAGTGTAGTCGTGTTTCTGTGGGTCGTGTTTCTGTGGGCCTCAGTGTGATCGTGTTTCTCTGGGTCTCTGTGTTATCGTGTTTCTGTGGGTCACAGTGTGATCGTGTTTCTGTGGGTCTCAGTGTGATCATGTTTCTGTGGGTCTCAGTGTGATCGTTTGTCTGTGGGTCTCAGTGTGATCGTGTTTGTGTGGGTCTCAGTGTGGCCGTGTTTCTGTGGGTCTCAGTGTGGTCGTGTTTCTGTGGGTCTCAGTGTGATCGTGTTTCTGTGGGTCTCAGTTTGGTCGTGTTTCTGTGTGTCTCAGTGCGGTTGTGTTTCTGTGGGTCTAAGTGTGATCGTGTTCATGTGGGTCAAAGTGTGATCGCGTTTCTGTCTGTCTCAGTGTTATCGTGTTCCTGTGGGTCTCTGTGTGATCGTGTTTCTGTGCGTCTCTGTATGGTCGTGATTCTGTGAATCTCATTGTGGTCATGTTTCTGTCGGTCTCACAGTGGTCGTGTTTCTGTGGTTCTCAGTGTGATCGCTTTTCTGTGGTTCTCAGTGTGATCGTGTTTCTTGTGTCTCAGTGTGATCGTGTTTCTTGTGTCTCAGTGTGATCGTGTTTCTGTGGTTCTCAGTGTGTTCGTGTTTCTGTGGGTCTCTGTGTGGTCGTGTTTCTGTGGTTCTCAGTGTGGTCGTATTTCTGTGGGCCTCAGTGTGGTCGTGTTTTTGTTGGTCTCAGTGTGGTCATGTTTCTGTGGGTCTCATTGTGGTCGTGTTTCTGTGGGTCTCCTTGTGGTCGTGTTTCTGTGGGTCACAGTGTGATAATGTTTCTGTGGGTCACAGTGTGATCGTGTTTCTGTTGGTCTCCGTGTGGACGTGTTTCT
Organism: Hemiscyllium ocellatum; assembly: GCF_020745735.1. NCBI lineage: Eukaryota > Metazoa > Chordata > Chondrichthyes > Orectolobiformes > Hemiscylliidae > Hemiscyllium > Hemiscyllium ocellatum. Next base: position 5,437,440 of record NC_083445.1, on the reverse strand, counting down.
GTGGGTTTCAGTGTGTTCACGTTTCTGTGGGTCTCAGTGTCATCGTGTTTCTTTGGGTCTCAGTGTGGGCGTGTTTCTTTGTTTGTCAGTCTGATCGTGTTTCTGTTGGTCTCAATGTGATCGTGTTTCTGTGGATCTCCGTGTGGTGGTGTCTCTGTCTGTCTCAGTGAGGTCGTGTTTCTGTGAGTCTCCGTGTGGTCGTGTTTCTGTGGGTCTCAGTGTGATCGTGTTTCGGTGGGTCACTGTGTGGTCGTGTTTCTGTGGGTCTCAGTGTGATCGTGTTTCTGTGGGTCTCTGTGTGGTCGTTGTTTCTGTGTGTCTCCTTGTGATCCTGTTTCTGTGGGTCTCCTTGTGGTCATGTTTCTGTCAGTCTCAGTGTGGTCGTGTTTCTCTGGGTCTCGGTGTGGTCATGTCTCTGTCAAGCTCAGTGAGGTCGTGTTTCTGCCGGTCTCAGTGTGATCTTGTTTCTGTGGGTCTCCTTGTGGTCGTGTTTTTGTGGGTCTCAGTGTGATCGTGTTTCTGTGGTTCTGAGGGTGGTCGTGTTTCTGTGGGTCTCGGTGTGGTCCTATTTCTGTGGACATCAGTGTGGTCGTGTTTCTGTTGGTCTCAGTGTGATCGTGTTTCTCTGGGTCTTGGTGTGGACGTGTCTCTGTCAGTCTCAGTGAGGTCGTGTTTCTGTGGGTCTCAGTGTGATTGTGTTTCTGTGGGTCTCTGTGTTATCGAGTTTCTGTGGGTCTCAGTGTGATCATGTTTCTGTGGGTCTCAGTGTGATCGTGTTTCTGTGGGTCACAGTGTGATCGTGTTTCTGTGGGTCTAACTGCGATCATGTTTCTATCGCTCGCAGTGTAGTTATGTTTCTGTGGGTCTCCGTGTGGTCATGATTCTGTGGGTCTCAGTGTGCTCGTGTTTCGGTGGGTCTCTGTGTGGTGGTGTTTCTGTGGTTCTCAGTGTGATCGTGTTTCTGTGGGTCTCCTTGTGGTCATGTTTCTGTCGGTCTCAGTGTGATCGTGTTTCTGTGTGTCTCAGTGTGGTCATGATTCTGTTAGTCTCAGTGTGATCGTATTTCTGTGGGTCACAGTGTGATCGCGTTTCTGTCCGTCTCTGTGTTATCGTGTTTCTGTGGGTCTCAGTGTGACTGTGTTTCTGTGGGTTTCAGTGTGATCACGTTTCTGTGTGTCTCAGTGTCGTCCAGTATCTGTGGGTCTCAGTGCGATCGTGTTTCTGTTGGTCTGTGTGTGATCGTGTTTCTGTGTGTCTCAGTGTGATCGTGTTTCTGTGGGTCTCAATGTGATCGTGTTTCTGTGGGTCTCAATGTGGTCGTGTTTCTGTGGGTCTCAGTGTGATCGTGTTTCTGTGGGTCACAGTGTGATCGTGTTTCTGTGGGTCTAACTGCGATCATGTTTCTATCGCTCGCAGTGTAGTTATGTTTCTGTGGGTCTCCGTGTGGTCATGATTCTGTGGGTCTCAGTGTGATCGTGTTTCTGTGGTTCTCTGTGTGGTGGTGTTTCTGTGGTTCTCAGTGTGATCACGTTTCTGTGTGTCTCAGTGTCGTCCAGTATCTGTGGGTCTCAGTGTGATCGTGTTTCTGTTGGTCTGTGTGTGATCGTGTTTCTGTGTGTCTCAGTGTGATCGTGTTTCTGTGGGTCTCAATGTGATCGTGTTTCTGTGGGTCTCAATGTGGTCGTGTTTCTGTGGGTCTCTGTGTGGTCGTGTTTCTGTGGGTCTCCTTGTGGTCATGTTTCTGTCAGTCTCAGTGTAGTCGTGTTTCTGTGGGTCTGAGGGTGGTCGTGTTTCTGTGGGTCGTGTTTCTGTGGGCCTCAGTGTGGTCGTGGTTCTGTTGGTCTCAGTGTGATCGTGTTTCTCTGGGTCTCTGTGTGGACGTGTCTCTGTCAGTCTCAGTGAGGTCGTGTTTCTGTGTGTCAGTGTGATCGTGTTTCTGTGGGTCTCTGTGTTATCGTGTTTCTGTGGGTCACAGTGTGATCGTGTTTCTGTGGGTCTCAGTGTGATCATGTTTCTGTGCGTCTCGGTGTGATCGTTTGTCTGTGGGTCTCAGTGTGATCGTGTTTCTGTGGGTCTCAGTGTGGCCGTGTTTCTGTGGGTCTCAGTGTGGTCGTGTTTCTGTGGGTCTCAGTGTGATCGTGTTTCTGTGGGTCTCAGTGCGGTTGTGTTTCTGTGGGTCTAAGTGTGATCGTGTTTCTGTGTGTCTCAGTGTGGTCGGGTTTCTGTCGGTCTCAGTGTGATCGTGTTCATGTGGGTCAAAGTGTGATCGCGTTTCTGTCTGTCTGAGTGTTATCGTGTTCCTGTGGGTCTCTGTGTGATCGTGTTTCTGTGCGTCTCTGTATGGTCGTGATTCTGTGAGTCTCATTGTGGTCATGTTTCTGTCGGTCTCACAGTGGTCATGTTTCTGTGGTTCTCAGTGTGATTGCTTTTCTGTGGTTCTCAGTGTGATCGTGTTTCTTGTGTCTCAGTGTGATCGTGTTTCTGTGGTTCTCAGTGTGTTCGTGTTTCTGTGGGTCTCTGTGTGGTCGTGTTTCTGTGGGTCTCAGTGTGGTCGTGTTTCTGTGGGCCTCAGTGTGGTCGTGTTTTTGTTGCTCTCAGTGTGGTCATGTTTCTGTGGGTCTCATTGTGGTCGTGTTTCTGTGGGTCTCATTGTGGTCGTGTTTCTGTGGGTCACAGTGTGATAATGTTTCTGTGGGTCACAGTGTGATCGTGTTTCTGTGGGTCTTCGTGTGGACGTGTTTCTGTGGGTTTCAGTGTGTTCACGTTTCTGTGGGTCTCAGTGTCATCGTCTTTCTTTGGGTCTCAGTGTGGGCGTGTTTCTTTGTTTGTCAGTCTGATCGTGTTTCTGTGGGTCTCAATGTGATCGTGTTTCTGTGGGTCTCCGTGTGGTGGTGTCTCTGTCTGTCTCAGTGAGGTCGTGTTTCTGTGAGTCTCCGTGTGGTCGTGTTTCTGTGGGTCTCAGTGTGATCGTGTTTCGGTGGGTCTCTGTGTGGTCGTGTTTCTGTGGGTCTCAGTGTGATCGTGTTTCGGTGGGTCTCAGTGTGGTTGTGTTTCTGTGGGTCTCAGTGTGGGCGTGTTTCTTTGTTTGTCAGTTTGATCGTGTTTCTGTGGGTCTCAGTGCGGTCGTGTTTCTGTTGTTGTCAGTGTGATCGTGTTTCTGTGAGTCTCCGTGTGGTCGTGTTTCTGTGGGTCTCAGTGTGATCGTGTTTCGGTGGGTCTCTGTGTCGTCGTGTTTCTGTGGGTCTCAGTGTGATCGTTTTTCGGTGGGTCTCAGTGTGATCGTGTTTCTGTGGGTCTCAGTGTGGTCATGTTTCTGTGGGTCTCAGTGTGGTCATGATTCTGTGGGTCTCAGTGTGATCGTGTTTCTGTGGATCACAGTGCGATCGTGTTTCTGTGGGTCTCCTTGTGGTCATGCTTCTGTCAGTCTCAGTGTAGTCGTGTTTCTGTGGGTCTCAGGGTAGTCATGTTTCTGTGGGTCTCAGTGTGATCGTGTTTCTGTGGGTCTCCGTTTGGTGGTGATTCTGTGCGTATCTGTGTGGTTGTGTTTCTGTGTGCCTCAGTGTGGTCATGATTCCGTGGATCTCAGTGTGATCGTGTTTCTGTGGATCACAGAGCGATCGTGTTTCTGTGGGTCTCCTTGTGGTCATGTTTCTGACAGTCTCAGTGTAGTTGTGTTTCTGTGTGTCTCAGGGTAGTCATGTTTCTGTCGGTCTCAGTGTGATCATGTTTCTGTGGGTCTCTGTGTGGTGGTGTTTCTGTGGGTCTCAGTGTGGTCGTGTTTCTATGGGTCTCAGTGTGATCGTGTTTCTGTGGGTCTCCGTTTGGTGGTGTTTCTGTGGGTCTCTGTGTGGTCATGTTTCTGTTGGTCTCAGTGTGATCACGTTTCTGTGGTTGTCAGTGTGATCGTGTTTCTGTGGGTCTCAGTGTGATCTTGTTTCTGTGGGTCTCCGTGTGGTCGTGTTTCTGTGGGCCTGAGTGTGGTCGTGTTTCTGTGGGTCTCAGTGTGATCGTGTTTCTCTGGGTCTCGGTGTGGACGAGTCTCTGTCAGTCTCAGTAAGGTCGTGTTTCTGTGTGTCTCAGTATGATCATGTTTCTGTGGGTCTCAGTGTGGCCGTGTTTCTGTGGGTCTCAGTGTGGCCGTGTTTCTGTGGATCTCAGTGCGGTTGTGTTTCTGTGGGTCTCAGTGTGATCGTGTTTCTGTGGGTCTCAGTGTGGTCGTGTTTCTGTGGGTCTCAGTGCATTTGTGTTTCTTTGGGTCTAAGTGTGATCGTGTTTCTGTGGGTCTCAGTGCGGTCATGATTCTGTGTGTCTCAGTGTGGTCGGGTTTCTGTCGGTCTCAGTGTGATCATGTTCATGTGGGTCAAAGTGTGATCGTGTTTCTGTCTGTCTCAGTGTTATCGTGTTCCTGTGGGTCTCAGTGTGGTCGTGTTTCTGTGGTTCTCAGTGTGGTCGTGTTTCTATGGGTCTCAGTGTGATCGTGTTTCTGTGGGTCTCCGTTTGGTGGTGTTTCTGTGGGTCTCTGTGTGGTCATGTTTCTGTTGGTCTCAGTGTGATCACGTTTCTGTGGTTGTCAGTGTGATCGTGTTTCTGTGGGTCTCAGTGTGATCTTGTTTCTGTGGGTCTCCGTGTGGTCGTGTTTCTGTGGGCCTGAGTGTGGTCGTGTTTCTGTGGGTCTCAGTGTGATCGTGTTTCTCTGGGTCTCGGTGTGGACGAGTCTCTGTCAGTCTCAGTAAGGTCGTGTTTCTGTGTGTCTCAGTATGATCATGTTTCTGTGGGTCTCAGTGTGGCCGTGTTTCTGTGGGTCTCAGTGTGGCCGTGTTTCTGTGGATCTCAGTGCGGTTGTGTTTCTGTGGGTCTCAGTGTGATCGTGTTTCTGTGGGTCTCAGTGTGGTCGTGTTTCTGTGGGTCTCAGTGCGGTTGTGTTTCTGTGGGTCTAAGTGTGATCGTGTTTCTGTGGGTCTCAGTGCGGTCATGATTCTGTGTGTCTCAGTGTGGTCGGGTTTCTGTCGGTCTCAGTGTGATCGTGTTCATGTGGGTCAAAGTGTGATCGTGTTTCTGTCTGTCTCAGTGTTATCGTGTTCCTGTGGGTCTCAGTGTGGTCGTGTTTCTGTGGTTCTCAGTGTGATCGCTTTTCTTGTCTCTCAGTGTGATCGTGTTTCTGTGGTTCTCAGTGTGTTCGTGTTTCTGTGGGTCTCTGTGTGGTCGTGTTTCTGTGGGTCTCAGTGTGGTCGTGTTTCTGTGGGCCTCAGTGTGGTCGTGTTTTTGTTGGTCTCAGTGTGGTCATGTTTCTGTGGGTCTCATTGTGGTCGTGTTTCTGTGGGTCACGGTGTGATAATGTTTCTGTGGGTCACAGTGTGATCACGTTTCTGTGGGTCTCAGTGTCATCGTCTTTCTTTGGGTCTCAGTGTGGGCGTGTTTCTTTGGTTGTCAGTGTGATCGTGTTTCTGCGGGTCTCGGTGTGGTCGTGTTTCTGTGGGTCTCAGTGTGATCGTGTTTCTGTGGGTCTCAATGTGATCGTGTTTCTGTGGGTCTCGGTGTGGTGGTGTCTCTGTCTGTCTCAGTGTGGTCGTGTTTCTGTTGTTGTCAGTGTGATCGTGTTTCGGTGGGTCTCTGTGTGGTCGTGTTTCTGTGTGTCTCCTTGTGATCCTGTTTCTGTGGGTCACAGTATGATCCTGTTTCTCTGGGTAGAACTGCGATCATGTTTCTATCGCTCGCAGTGTGGTTATGGTTCTGTGGGTCTCAGTGTGATCGTGTTTCTGTGAGTCTCCGTGTGGTGGTGTTTCTGTGGGTCTCCTTGTGGTCATGTTTCTGTCAGTCTCAGTGTGATCGTGTTTCTGTGGGTCACAGTGTGATCGCGTTTCTGTCCGTCTCTGTGTGATCGTGTTTCTGTTGGTCTCCATGTGGACATGTTTCTGTTGGTCTCAGTGTGATCGCATTTCTGTTGGTCTCAGTGAGGTCGTGTCTCTGTGGGTCTCAGTGTGATCTTGTTTCGGTGGGTCTCTGTGTGATCGTGTTTCTGTGGGTCACAGTGTGATCGTGTTTCTGTGGGTCACTGTGTGGACATGTTTCTGTGGGTCACAGTGTGATCGTGTTTCTGTGGGTCACAGTGTGATCGCGTTTCTGTGGGTCTCAATGTGGTCGTGTTTCTGTGTGTCACAGTGTGGTCGTGTTTCTGTGGGTCTCCTTGTGGTCATGTTTCTGTGGGTCTCACTGTGATCGTATTTCTGTGGGTCTCAGTGTGGTCGTGTGTCTGTGGGTCTCAGTGTGATCGTGTTTCTGTGGGTCTCTGTGTGGTCGTGTTTCTGTGGGTCTCAGTGTGATCGTATTTCTGTTGGTCTCTGTGTGGTCATGATTCTGTGTGTCTCAGTGTGGTCGGGTTTCTGTCGGTCTCAGTGTGATCGTGTTCATGTGGGTCAAAGTGTGATCGTGTTTCTGTCTGTCTCAGTGTTATCGTGTTCCTGTGGGTCTCAGTGTGGTCGTGTTTCTGTGGGTCTCAGTGCGGTTGTGTTTCTGTGGGCCTCAGTGTGGTCGTGTTTTTGTTGGTCTCAGTGTGGTCATGTTTCTGTGGGTCTCATTGTGGTCGTGTTTCTGTGGGTCACGGTGTGATAATGTTTCTGTGGGTCACAGTGTGATCACGTTTCTGTGGGTCTCAGTGTCATCGTCTTTCTTTGGGTCTCAGTGTGGGCGTGTTTCTTTGGTTGTCAGTGTGATCGTGTTTCTGCGGGTCTCGGTGTGGTCGTGTTTCTGTGGGTCTCAGTGTGATCGTGTTTCTGTGGGTCTCAATGTGATCGTGTTTCTGTGGGTCTCGGTGTGGTGGTGTCTCTGTCTGTCTCAGTGTGGTCGTGTTTCTGTTGTTGTCAGTGTGATCGTGTTTCGGTGGGTCTCTGTGTGGTCGTGTTTCTGTGTGTCTCCTTGTGATCCTGTTTCTGTGGGTCACAGTATGATCCTGTTTCTCTGGGTATAACTGCGATCATGTTTCTATCGCTCGCAGTGTGGTTATGTTTCTGTGGGTCTCAGTGTGATCGTGTTTCTGTGAGTCTCCGTGTGGTGGTGTTTCTGTGGGTCTCCTTGTGGTCATGTTTCTGTTGGTCTCAGTGTGATCGTGTTTCTGTGGGTCACAGTGTGATCGCGTTTCTGTCCGTCTCTGTGTGATAGTGTTTCTGTGTGTCTCCTTGTGATCCTGTTTCTGTGGGTCACAGTGTGATCGTGTTTCTCTGGGTCTAACTGCGATCATGTTTCTATCGCTCGCAGTGTGGTTATGGTTCTGTGGGTCTCCGTGTGGTCATGATTCTGTTGGTCTCAGGGTGGTCATGTTTCTGTCAGTCTCAGTGTGATCGTGTTTCTGTGGGTCTCCGTGTGGTTGTGTTTCTGTGGGTCTCCTTGTGGTCATGTTTGTGTCGGTCTCAGTGTGGTCGTGTTTCTGTTGGTCTCTGTGTGGTCATGTTTCTGTTGGTCTCAGTGTGATCGTGTTTCTGTGGGTCACAGTGTGATCACGTTTCTGTCCGTATCTGTGTTATCGTGTTTCTGTGGGTCTCCATGTGGACGTGTTTCTGTGGGGCTCAGTGTGATCGTGTTTCGGTGGGTCTCTGTGTGGTCATGTTTCTGGGGGTCTCAGGATGGTCATGATTCTGTGGGTCTCAGTGTGATCGTGTTTCTGTTGGTCTCAGTGCGGTCATGATTCTGTGTGTCTCAGTGTGGTTGTGTTTCTGTGGGTCTCAGTGTGGTTGGGTTTCTGTCGGTCTCAGTGTGATCGTGTTTATGTGGGTCACAGTGTGATCGCGTTTCTGTCTGTCTCAGTGTTATTGTGTTCCTGTGGGTCTGAGTGATCGTATTTCTGTGGGTCTCTGTATGGTCGTGTTTCTGTGAGTCTCATTGTGGTCATGTTTCTGTCGATCTCAGTGTTATCGTGTTTATGTGGGTCAAAGTGTGATTGCGTTTCTGTCTGTCGCAGTGTTATCGTGTTCCTGTGGGTCTCTGTGTGATCGTGTTTCTGTGGGTCTCTGTATGGTCGTGTTTCTGTCGGTCTCATTGTGGTCATGTTTCTGTCAGTGTCAGTGTTGTCGTGTTTCTGTTGGTCTTCTTGGGGTCATGTTTCTGTCGGACTCACAGTGATCGCGTTTCTGTTGTTCTCAGTGTGATCGTGTTTCTTGTGTTACAGTGTGATTGTGTTTCTGTGGTTCTCTGTGTGGTCGTGTTTCTGTGGTTCTCAGTGTGTTCGTATTTCTGTGGGTCTCTGTGTGGTCGTGTTTCTGTGGTTCTCAGTGTGGTCGTGTTTCTGTGGGTCTCAGTGTGGTCGTGTTTCTGTGGGTCTCAGTGCGGTCATGTTTCGGTGGGTCTCAGTGTGATCGTGTTTCTGTGGGTCTCAGTGTGGTCGTGTTTCTGTGGGTCTCAGTGTGGTCGTGTTTTTGTGGGTCTCAGTGTGGTCATGTTTCTGTCTGTCTCAGCGTGATCGTGTTTCTGTGGGTCTCAATGTGGTCGTGTTTCTTTGGGTCTCAGTGTGATCGTGTTTCTGTGTGTCTCGTTGTGGTCATGATTCTGTGGGTCTCAGTGTGATTGTGTTTCTGTGGGTCTCTGTGTGGTCGTGTTTCTGTGGGTCTCCTTGTGGTCATGTTTCTGTGGGTCTCAGTGTGATCGTATTTCTGTGGGTCTCAGTGTGATCGTGTTTCTGTGTGTCACAGTGTGATCGTGTTTCTGTGGGTCTAACTGCGATCATGTTTCTATCGCTCGCAGTGTGGTTATGATTCTGTGGGTCTCAGTGTGATCGTGTTTCGGTGTCTCTCTGTGTGGTCGTGTTTCTGTGGGTCTCCTTGTAGTCATGTTTCTGTCAGTCTAAGTGTGGTCGTATTTCTGTGGGTCCCAGGGTGGTCATGTTTCTGACGGTCTCAGTGTGATCGTGTTTCTGTGGATCAAAGTGCGATCGTGTTTCTGTGGGTCACAGTGTGATCGTGTTTCTGTGGGTTTCAGTGTGATCGTGTTTCTCTGGGTCTCAGTGCGGTCGTGTTTCTGTGGATCTGAGGGTGGTCGTGTTTCTGTGGGTCTCGGTGTGGTCGTGTTTCTGTGGGTCTCAGTGTGATCGTGTTTCTGTGGGTCACCTTGTGGTCATGTTTCTGTCGGTCTCAGTGTGATCGTGTTTCTGTGGGTCTCTGTGTGGTCATGTTTCTGTGGGTCTCAGTGTGATCGTGTTTCTGTGGGTCACAGTGTGATTGCGTTTCTGTCCGTCTCTGTGTTATCGTGTTTCTTTGGGTCTCAGTGTGATCGTGTTTCAGTGGGTCTCAGTATGATCGTGTTTTTTGTGGGGCTCAGTGTGGTCGTGTTTCTATGGGTCACAGTGTGATCGTGTTTCTGTGGGTCTCAGTGTGATCGTGTTTCTGTTGGTCACAGTGTAATCATGTTTCTGTGGGTCACAGTGTGATCGCATTTCTGTCCGTCAGAGTGTTATCGTGTTTCTTTGGGTCTCAGTGTGATCGTGTTTCTGTGGGTCATCCATGTGATCACGTTTCTGTCGGTCTCAGCGTGGTCGTGTTTATGTGGGTCTCAGTGCGGTCGTGTTTCTGTGGGTCTCAGTGTGGTCGTGTTTCTGTGGGTCTCAATGTGGTCGTGTTTCTTTGGGTCTCAGTGTGATCGTGTTTCTGTGGGTCACAGTGTGATCGCGTTTCTGTCCGTCTCTGTGTTATTGTGTTTCTGTGGGTCTCAGTGTGATCGTGTTTCTGTGGGTTTCAGTGTGATCACGTTTCTGTGGGTTTCAGTGTGATCACGTTTCTGTGTGTCTCAGTGTCGTCCAGTATCTGTGGGTCTCAGTGCGATTGTGTTTCTGTTGGTCTCTGTGTGGTTACGATTCTGTCGGTATTGGTGTGGTCGTATTTCTGTGGGTCTCAGTGTGGTTGTGTTTCTGTCGGTCTCATTGTGGTCATGTTTCTGTCAGTGTCAGTGTTGTCGTGTTTCTGTTGGTCTCCTTGGGGTCATGTTTCTGTCGGTCTCAAGGTGGTCGTGTTTCTGTGGTTCTCAGTGTGGTCGTGTTTCTGTGGGTCTCAGTGTGGTCATGTTTCTGTCGGTCTCAAGGTGGTCGTGTTTCTGTGGTTCTCAGTGTGGTCGTGTTTCTGTGGGTCTCAGTGTGGTCGTGTTTCTGTGGGTCTCAATGTGGTCATGTTTCTTTGGGTCTCAGTGTGATCGTGTTTCTGTGGGTCTCCTTGTGGTCATGTTTCTGTCAGTGTCAGTGTGGTCGTGTTTCTGTGTGTCTCGCTGTGGTCATGTTTCTGTTGGTCTCAGTGTGATCGTATTTCTGTGGGTCTCAGTGTGATCGCGTTTCTGTCCGTCTCTGTATTATCGTGTTTCTGTGGGTCTCAGTGTGACCGTGTTTCTGTGGGTTTCAGTGTGTTCACGTTTCTGTGTGTCTCAGTGTCGTCCAGTATCTGTGGGTCTCAGTGCGATCGTGTTTCTGTTGGTCTCTGTGTGGTCATGTTTTTGTCGGTCTCACTGTGGTCGTGTTTCTGTGGGTCTCAGTGTGACCGTGTTTCTGTGGTTCACCGTGTGGACATGTTGCTGTGAGTCTCAGTGAGTTGTGTTCCTATTGGTCTCAGTGTGGTCGTGTTTCTGTGGGTCTCAGTGTGATCGTGATTCTGTGGGTCTCAATGTGGTCATGTTTCTGTGGGTCTCAGCGTGGTCGTGTTTCTGTGGTTTTCAGTGTGATTGTGTTTCTGTGGGTCTCAGTGTGACCGTGTTTTTGTGGGTCTCAGTGTGATCGTGTTTCTGTGGGTCTAACTGCGATCATGTTTCCGTCTGTCTCAGTATGGTCGTTTTTCTGTGGGTCTCTGAGTGGTCATGTTTCTGTCGGTCTCAGTTTGATCATGTTACTGTGAGTCAGAATGTGATCGTGTTTCTGTGGGTCTCCGTGTGGTCGTGTCTCTGTCGGTCTCAGTGTGGTCGTGTTTCTGTTGTTGTCAGTGTGATCGTGTTTCTGTGGGTCTCCGTGTGGTCGTGTTTCTGTGGGTCTCAGTGTGATCGTGTTTCGGTGGGTCTCTGTGTGGTCGTGTTTCTGTGGGTCTCCCTGTGGTCATGTTTCTGTCAGTCTCAGTGTGGTCGTGTTTCTGTGGGTCTCAGTGTGATTGTGTTTCTGTGGGTCACAGTGTGATCGTGTTTCTCTGGATCTAACTGCGATCATGTTTCTATCGCTCGCAGTGTGGTTATGTTTCTGTGGGTCTCCGTGTTGTCATGATTCTGTGGGTCTCAGTGTGATCGTGTTGCGGTGTGTTTCTGTGTGGTCGTGTTTCTGTGGGTCTCCTTGTGGTCATGTTTCTGTCAGTCTCAGGGTAGTCATGTTTCTGTCGGTCTCAGTATGATCGTGTTTCTGTGGGTCTCCGTGTGGTAATGTTTCTGTGGATTTCAGTGTGATCGTGTTTCTGTGGGTGTGAGGGTGGCCGTGTTTCTGTGGGTCTCGGTGTGGTCGTGTTTCTGTGGGTCTCTGTGTGGTCGTGTTTCTGTCGGTCTCATTGTGGTCGTGTTTCTGTTGGTCTCCTTGGGGTCATGTTTCTGTCAGTCTCAAGGTGGTCGTGTTTCTGTGGTTCTCAGTGTGATCGCGTTTCTGTGGTTCTCAGTGTGATCGTGTTTCTTGTGTCATAGTGTGATTGTATTTCTGTGGGTCTCAGTGTGGTCATGTTTCTGTGGGTCGAAATGTGATTTTATTTCTATTGGTCTCATTGTGGTCATGTTTCTGTGGGTTTCAGTGTGATCGTGTTTCTGTGGGTCTCAATGTGGTCGTGTTTCTGTGGGTCTCTGAGTGGTCATGTTTCTGTCGGTCTCAGTTTGATCGTGTTACTGTGAGTCTGAATGTGATCGTGTTTCTGTGGGTCTCCATGTGGTGGTGTTTCTGTGGTTCTCAGTGTGGTCGTGTCTCTGTCGGTCTCAGTGTGGTCGTGTTTCTGTGGGTCTCTGTGTGGTCGTGTTTCTGTGGGTCTTCCTGTGGTCATGTTTCTGTCAGTCTCTGTGTGATCGTGTTTCTGTGGGTCTCAGTGTGATAGTGTTTCTGTGGGTCTCAGTGTGATCCTGTTTCTGTGGGTCACAGTGTGATCGTGTTTCTCTGGGTCTAACTGCGATCATGTTTCTATCGCTCGCAGTGTGGTTATGTTTCTGTGGGTCTCCGTGTGATCGTGTTGCGCTGTGTCTCTGTGTGGTCGTGTTTCTGTGGGTCTCCTTGTGGTCATGTTTCTGTCAGTCTCAGGGTAGTCATGTTTCTGTCGGTCTCAGTATGATCGTGTTTCTGTGGGTCTCCGTGTGGTAATGTTTCTGTGGATTTCAGTGTGATCGTGTTTCTGTGGGTGTGAGGGTGGTCGTGTTTCTGTGGGTCTCAATGTGGTCATGTTTCTGTGGTTCTCTGTGTGACCGTGTTTCTGTGGGTCTCAGTGTGATCGTGTTTCTGTGTGTCACAGTGTGATCGTGTTTCCGTGGGTCTAACTGCGATCATGTTTCTATCGCTCGCAGTGTGGTTATGATTCTGTGGGTCTCAGTGTGACCGTGTTTCAGTGCGTCTCTGTGTGGTCGTGTTTCTGTGGGTCTCAGTGTGGTCGTGTTTCTGTGGGTCTCCTTGTAGTCATGTTTCTGTCAGTCTAAGTGTGGACGTATTTCTGTGGGTCCCAGGGTGGTCATGTTTCTGTCGCTCTCAGTGTGATCGTGTTTCTGTGTGTCTCAGTGTGATCGTGTTTCTGTGGATCAAAGTGCGATCGTGTTTCTGTGGGTCACAGTATGATCGTGTTTCTGTCGGTCTCAGTGTGGTCGTGTTTCTGTGGGTCTCGGTGTGGTCGTGTTTCTGTGGGTCTCAGTGCGGTCATGTTTCTGTGGGTCTCAGTGTGATCGTGTTTCTGTGGGTCTCAATGTGGTCATGTTTCTTTGGGTCTCAGTGTGATCGTGTTTCTGTGGGTCTCCTTGTGGTCATGTTTCTGTCAGTGTCAGTGTGGTCGTGTTTCTGTGTGTCTCGCTGTGGTCATGTTTCTGTTGGTCTCAGTGTGATCGTATTTCTGTGGGTCTCAGTGTGATCGCATTTCTGTCCGTCTCTGTGTTATCGTGTTTCTGTGGGTCTCAGTGTGACCGTGTTTCTGTGGGTTTCAGTGTGTTCACGTTTCTGTGTGTCTCAGTGTCGTCCAGTATCTGTGGGTCTCAGTGCGATCGTGTTTCTGTTGGTCTCTGTGTGGTCATGTTTTTGTCGGTCTCACTGTGGTCGTGTTTCTGTGGGTCTCAGTGTGACCGTGTTTCTGTGGTTCACCGTGTGGACATGTTGCTGTGGGTCTCAGTGAGTTGTGTTCCTATTGGTCTCAGTGTGGTCGTGTTTCTGTGGGTTTCAGTGTGATCGTGTTTCTGTGGGTCTCAGCGTGGTCGTGTTTCTGTGGTTTTCAGTGTGATTGTGTTTCTGTGGGTCTCAATGTGGTCATGTTTCTGTGGTTCTCTGTGTGGTCGTGTTTCTGTGGGTCTCAGTGTGATCGTGTTTCTGTGGGTCTAACTGCGATCATGTTTCTGTCTGTCTCAGTATGGTCGTTTTTCTGTGGGTCTCTGAGTGGTCATGTTTCTGTCGGTCTCAGTTTGATCGTGTTACTGTGAGTCTGAATGTGATCGTGTTTCTGTGGGTCTCCGTGTGGTCGTGTTTCTGTGGGTCTCAGTGTGATCGTGTTTCGGTGGGTCTCTATGTGGTCGTGTTTCTGTGGGTCTCCCTGTGGTCATGTTTCTGTCAGTCTCAGTGTGGTCATGTTTCTGTGGGTCTCAGTGTGATCGTGTTTCTGTGGGTCACAGCGTGATCGTGTTTCTCTGGGTCTAACTGCGATCATGTTTCTATCGCTCGCAGTGTGGTTATGTTTCTGTGGGTCTCCGTGTGGTCATGATTCTGTGGGTCTCAGTGTGATCGTGTTGCGGTGTGTTTCTGTGTGGTCGTGTTTCTGTGGGTCTCCTTGTGGTCATGTTTCTGTCAGTCTCAGGGTAGTCATGTTTCTGTCGGTCTCAGTATGATCGTGTTTCTGTGGGTCTCCGTGTGGTAATGTTTCTGTGGATTTCAGTGTGATCGTGTTTCTGTGGGTGTGAGGGTGGTCGTGTTTCTGTGGGTCTCGGTGTGGTCGTGTTTCTGTGGGTCTCTGTGTGGTCGTGTTTCGGTCGGTCTCATTGTGGTCGTGTTTCTGTTGGTCTCCTTGGGGTCATGTTTCTGTCAGTCTCAAGGTGGTCGTGTTTCTGTGGTTCTCAGTGTGATCGCGTTTCTGTGGTTCTCAGTGTGATCGTGTTTCTTGTGTCATAGTGTGATTGTATTTCTGTGGGTCTCAGTGTGGTCATGTTTCTGTGGGTCGAAATATGATTGTATTTCTATTGGCCTCAGTGTGGTCGTGTTTCTGTGGGTTTCAGTGTGATCGTGTTTCTGTGGGTCTCAATGTGGTCGTGTTTCTGTGGGTCTCTGAGTGGTCATGTTTCTGTCGGTCTCAGTTTGATCGTGTTACTGTGAGTCTGAATGTGATCGTGTTTCTGTGGGTCTCCATGTGGTGGTGTTTCTGTGGGTCTCGGTGTGGTCGTGTTTCTGTGAGTCTCAGTGCGGTCATGTTTCTGTGGGTCTCAGTGTGGTCGTGTTTCTGTGGGTCTCAGTGTGGTCGTGTTTCTGTGGGTCTCAATGTGGTCATGTTTCTTTGGGTCTCAGTGTGATCGTGTTTCTGTGGGTCTCCTTGTGGTCATGCTTCTGTCAGTGTCAGTGTGGTCGTGTTTCTGTGTGTCTCGCTGTGGTCATGTTTCTGTTGGTCTCAGTGTGATCGTATTTCTGTGGGTCTCAGTGTGATCGCGTTTCTGTCCGTCTCTGTGTTATCGTGTTTCTGTGGGTCTCAGTGTGGTCGTGTTTCTGTGGGTCTCAGTGTGGTCGTGTTTCTGTGGGTCTCCTTGTAGTCATGTTTCTGTCAGTCTAAGTGTGGACGTATTTCTGTGGGTCCCAGGGTGGTCATGTTTCTGTCGCTCTCAGTGTGATCGTGTTTCTGTGTGTCTCAGTGTGATCGTGTTTCTGTGTATCAAAGTGCGATCGTGTTTCTGTGGGTCACAGTATGATCGTGTTTCTGTCGGTCTCAGTGTGGTCGTGTTTCTGTGGGTCTCGGTGTGGTCGTGTTTCTGTGGGTCTCAGTGCGGTCATGTTTCTGTGGGTCTCAGTGTGATCGTGTTTCTGTGGGTCTCAATGTGGTCATGTTTCTTTGGGTCTCAGTGTGATCGTGTTTCTGTGGGTCTCCTTGTGGTCATGTTTCTGTCAGTGTCAGTGTGGTCGTGTTTCTGTGTGTCTCGCTGTGGTCATGTTTCTGTTGGTCTCAGTGTGATTGTATTTCTGTGGGTCTCAGTGTGATCGCGTTTCTGTCCGTCTCTGTGTTATCGTGTTTCTGTGGGTCTCAATGTGGTCGTGTTTCTGTGGGTCTCTGAGTGGTCATGTTTCTGTCGGTCTCAGTTTGATCGTGTTACTGTGAGTCTGAATGTGATCGTGTTTCTGTGGGTCTCCATGTGGTGGTGTTTCTGTGGTTCTCAGTGTGGTCGTGTCTCTGTCGGTCTCAGTGTGGTCGTGTTTCTGTGGGTCTCTGTGTGGTCGTGTTTCTGTGGGTCTTCCTGTGGTCATGTTTCTGTCAGTCTCTGTGTGATCGTGTTTCTGTGGGTCTCAGTGTGATAGTGTTTCTGTGGGTCTCAGTGTGATCCTGTTTCTGTGGGTCACAGTGTGATCGTGTTTCTCTGGGTCTAACTGCGATCATGTTTCTATCGCTCGCAGTGTGGTTATGTTTCTGTGGGTCTCCGTGTGATCGTGTTGCGCTGTGTCTCTGTGTGCTCGTGTTTCTGTGGGTCTCCTTGTGGTCATGTTTCTGTCAGTCTCAGGGTAGTCATGTTTCTGTCGGTCTCAGTATGATCGTGTTTCTGTGGGTCTCCATGTGGTAATGTTTCTGTGGATTTCAGTGTGATCGTGTTTCTGTGGGTGTGAGGGTGGTCGTGTTTCTGTGGTTCTTGGTGTGGTCGTGTTTCCGTCGGTCTCTGTGTTATCATGTTTCTGTGGGTCACAGTATGACCGTGTTTCAGTGCGTCTCTGTGTGGTCGTGTTTCTGTGGGTCTCAGTGTGGTCGTGTTTCTGTGGGTCTCCTTGTAGTCATGTTTCTGTCAGTCTAAGTGTGGACGTATTTCTGTGGGTCCCAGGGTGGTCATGTTTCTGTCGCTCTCAGTGTGATCGTGTTTCTGTGTGTCTCAGTGTGATCGTGTTTCTGTGGATCAAAGTGCGATCGTGTTTCTGTGGGTCACAGTATGATCGTGTTTCTGTCGGTCTCAGTGTGGTCGTGTTTCTGTGGGTCTCGGTGTGGTCGTGTTTCTGTGGGTCTCAGTGCGGTCATGTTTCTGTGGGTCTCAGGGTGATCGTGTTTCTGTGGGTCTCAATGTGGTCATGTTTCTTTGGGTCTCAGTGTGATCGTGTTTCTGTGGGTCTCCTTGTGGTCATGTTTCTGTCAGTGTCAGTGTGGTCGTGTTTCTGTGTGTCTCGCTGTGGTCATGTTTCTGTTGGTCTCAGTGTGATTGTATTTCTGTGGGTCTCAGTGTGATCGCGTTTCTGTCCGTCTCTGTGTTATCGTGTTTCTGTGGGTCTCAGTGTGACCGTGTTTCTGTGGGTTTCAGTGTGTTCACGTTTCTGTGTGTCTCAGTATCGTCCAGTATCTGTGGGTCTCAGTGCGATCGTGTTTCTGTTGGTCTCTGTGTGGTCATGTTTTTGTCGGTCTCACTGTGGTCGTGTTTCTGTGGGTCTCAGTGTGACCGTGTTTCTGTGGTTCACCGTGTGGACATGTTGCTGTGGGTCTCAGTGAGTTGTGTTCCTATTGGTCTCAGTGTGGTCGTGTTTCTGTGGGTTTCAGTGTGATCGTGATTCTGTGGGTCTCAATGTGGTCATGTTTCTGTGGGTCTCAGCGTGGTCGTGTTTCTGTGGTTTTCAGTGTGATTGTGTTTCTGTGGGTCTCAATGTGGTCATGTTTCTGTGGTTCTCTGTGTGACCGTGTTTCTGTGGGTCTCAGTGTGATCGTGTTTCTGTGTGTCACAGTGTGATCGTGTTTCCGTGGGTCTAACTGCGATCATGTTTCTATCGCTCGCAGTGTGGTTATGATTCTGTGGGTCTCAGTGTGACCGTGTTTCAGTGCGTCTCTGTGTGGTCGTGTTTCTGTGGGTCTCAGTGTGGTCGTGTTTCTGTGGGTCTCCTTGTAGTCATGTTTCTGTCAGTCTAAGTGTGGACGTATTTCTGTGGGTCCCAGGGTGGTCATGTTTCTGTCGCTCTCAGTGTGATCGTGTTTCTGTGTGTCTCAGTGTGATCGTGTTTCTGTGGATCAAAGTGCGATCGTGTTTCTGTGGGTCACAGTATGATCGTGTTTCTGTCGGTCTCAGTGTGGTCGTGTTTCTGTGGGTCTCGGTGTGGTCGTGTTTCTGTGGGTCTCAGTGCGGTCATGTTTCTGTGGGTCTCAGTGTGATCGTGTTTCTGTGGGTCTCAATGTGGTCATGTTTCTTTGGGTCTCAGTGTGATCGTGTTTCTGTGGGTCTCCTTGTGGTCATGTTTCTGTCAGTGTCAGTGTGGTCGTGTTTCTGTGTGTCTCGCTGTGGTCATGTTTCTGTTGGTCTCAGTGTGATCGTATTTCTGTGGGTCTCAGTGTGATCGCATTTCTGTCCGTCTCTGTGTTATCGTGTTTCTGTGGGTCTCAGTGTGACCGTGTTTCTGTGGGTTTCAGTGTGTTCACGTTTCTGTGTGTCTCAGTGTCGTCCAGTATCTGTGGGTCTCAGTGCGATCGTGTTTCTGTTGGTCTCTGTGTGGTCATGTTTTTGTCGGTCTCACTGTGGTCGTGTTTCTGTGGGTCTCAGTGTGACCGTGTTTCTGTGGTTCACCGTGTGGACATGTTGCTGTGGGTCTCAGTGAGTTGTGTTCCTATTGGTCTCAGTGTGGTCGTGTTTCTGTGGGTTTCAGTGTGATCGTGTTTCTGTGGGTCTCAGCGTGGTCGTGTTTCTGTGGTTTTCAGTGTGATTGTGTTTCTGTGGGTCTCAATGTGGTCATGTTTCTGTGGTTCTCTGTGTGGTCGTGTTTCTGTGGGTCTCAGTGTGATCGTGTTTCTGTGGGTCTAACTGCGATCATGTTTCTGTCTGTCTCAGTATGGTCGTTTTTCTGTGGGTCTCTGAGTGGTCATGTTTCTGTCGGTCTCAGTTTGATCGTGTTACTGTGAGTCTGAATGTGATCGTGTTTCTGTGGGTCTCCGTGTGGTCGTGTTTCTGTGGGTCTCAGTGTGATCGTGTTTCGGTGGGTCTCTATGTGGTCGTGTTTCTGTGGGTCTCCCTGTGGTCATGTTTCTGTCAGTCTCAGTGTGGTCATGTTTCTGTGGGTCTCAGTGTGATCGTGTTTCTGTGGGTCACAGCGTGATCGTGTTTCTCTGGGTCTAACTGCGATCATGTTTCTATCGCTCGCAGTGTGGTTATGTTTCTGTGGGTCTCCGTGTGGTCATGATTCTGTGGGTCTCAGTGTGATCGTGTTGCGGTGTGTTTCTGTGTGGTCGTGTTTCTGTGGGTCTCCTTGTGGTCATGTTTCTGTCAGTCTCAGGGTAGTCATGTTTCTGTCGGTCTCAGTATGATCGTGTTTCTGTGGGTCTCCGTGTGGTAATGTTTCTGTGGATTTCAGTGTGATCGTGTTTCTGTGGGTATGAGGGTGGTCGTGTTTCTGTGGGTCTCGGTGTGGTCGTGTTTCTGTGGGTCTCTGTGTGGTCGTGTTTCGGTCGGTCTCATTGTGGTCGTGTTTCTGTTGGTCTCCTTAGGGTCATGTTTCTGTCAGTCTCAAGGTGGTCGTGTTTCTGTGGTTCTCAGTGTGATCGCGTTTCTGTGGTTCTCAGTGTGATCGTGTTTCTTGTGTCATAGTGTGATTGTATTTCTGTGGGTCTCAGTGTGGTCATGTTTCTGTGGGTCGAAATATGATTGTATTTCTATTGGCCTCAGTGTGGTCGTGTTTCTGTGGGTTTCAGTGTGATCGTGTTTCTGTGGGTCTCAATGTGGTCGTGTTTCTGTGGGTCTCTGAGTGGTCATGTTTCTGTCGGTCTCAGTTTGATCGTGTTACTGTGAGTCTGAATGTGATCGTGTTTCTGTGGGTCTCCATGTGGTGGTGTTTCTGTGGGTCTCGGTGTGGTCGTGTTTCTGTGAGTCTCAGTGCGGTCATGTTTCTGTGGGTCTCAGTGTGGTCGTGTTTCTGTGGGTCTCAGTGTGGTCGTGTTTCTGTGGGTCTCAATGTGGTCATGTTTCTTTGGGTCTCAGTGTGATCGTGTTTCTGTGGGTCTCCTTGTGGTCATGCTTCTGTCAGTGTCAGTGTGGTCGTGTTTCTGTGTGTCTCGCTGTGGTCATGTTTCTGTTGGTCTCAGTGTGATCGTATTTCTGTGGGTCTCAGTGTGATCGCGTTTCTGTCCGTCTCTGTGTTATCGTGTTTCTGTGGGTCTCAATGTGGTCGTGTTTCTGTGGGTCTCTGAGTGGTCATGTTTCTGTCGGTCTCAGTTTGATCGTGTTACTGTGAGTCTGAATGTGATCGTGTTTCTGTGGGTCTCCATGTGGTGGTGTTTCTGTGGTTCTCAGTGTGGTCGTGT
Source organism: Hemiscyllium ocellatum (assembly GCF_020745735.1). NCBI lineage: Eukaryota > Metazoa > Chordata > Chondrichthyes > Orectolobiformes > Hemiscylliidae > Hemiscyllium > Hemiscyllium ocellatum. The sequence continues at coordinate 5,417,836 of NC_083445.1, read as the reverse complement.
CTCTGTCGGTCTCAGTGTGGTCGTGTTTCTGTGGGTCTCTGTGTGGTCGTGTTTCTGTGGGTCTTCCTGTGGTCATGTTTCTGTCAGTCTCTGTGTGATCGTGTTTCTGTGGGTCTCAGTGTGATAGTGTTTCTGTGGGTCTCAGTGTGATCGTGTTTCTGTGGGTCACAGTGTGATCGTGTTTCTCTGGGTCTAACTGCGATCATGTTTCTATCGCTCGCAGTGTGGTTATGTTTCTGTGGGTCTCCGTGTGATCGTGTTGCGCTGTGTCTCTGTGTGCTCGTGTTTCTGTGGGTCTCCTTGTGGTCATGTTTCTGTCAGTCTCAGGGTAGTCATGTTTCTGTCGGTCTCAGTATGATCGTGTTTCTGTGGGTCTCCATGTGGTAATGTTTCTGTGGATTTCAGTGTGATCGTGTTTCTGTGGGTGTGAGGGTGGTCGTGTTTCTGTGGTTCTTGGTGTGGTCGTGTTTCCGTCGGTCTCTGTGTTATCATGTTTCTGTGGGTCACAGTATGACCGTGTTTCAGTGCGTCTCTGTGTGGTCGTGTTTCTGTGGGTCTCAGTGTGGTCGTGTTTCTGTGGGTCTCCTTGTAGTCATGTTTCTGTCAGTCTAAGTGTGGACGTATTTCTGTGGGTCCCAGGGTGGTCATGTTTCTGTCGCTCTCAGTGTGATCGTGTTTCTGTGTGTCTCAGTGTGATCGTGTTTCTGTGGATCAAAGTGCGATCGTGTTTCTGTGGGTCACAGTATGATCGTGTTTCTGTCGGTCTCAGTGTGGTCGTGTTTCTGTGGGTCTCGGTGTGGTCGTGTTTCTGTGGGTCTCAGTGCGGTCATGTTTCTGTGGGTCTCAGTGTGATCGTGTTTCTGTGGGTCTCAATGTGGTCATGTTTCTTTGGGTCTCAGTGTGATCGTGTTTCTGTGGGTCTCCTTGTGGTCATGTTTCTGTCAGTGTCAGTGTGGTCGTGTTTCTGTGTGTCTCGCTGTGGTCATGTTTCTGTTGGTCTCAGTGTGATTGTATTTCTGTGGGTCTCAGTGTGATCGCGTTTCTGTCCGTCTCTGTGTTATCGTGTTTCTGTGGGTCTCAGTGTGACCGTGTTTCTGTGGGTTTCAGTGTGTTCACGTTTCTGTGTGTCTCAGTATCGTCCAGTATCTGTGGGTCTCAGTGCGATCGTGTTTCTGTTGGTCTCTGTGTGGTCATGTTTTTGTCGGTCTCACTGTGGTCGTGTTTCTGTGGGTCTCAGTGTGACCGTGTTTCTGTGGTTCACCGTGTGGACATGTTGCTGTGGGTCTCAGTGAGTTGTGTTCCTATTGGTCTCAGTGTGGTCGTGTTTCTGTGGGTTTCAGTGTGATCGTGATTCTGTGGGTCTCAATGTGGTCATGTTTCTGTGGGTCTCAGCGTGGTCATGTTTCTGTGGTTTTCAGTGTGATTGTGTTTCTGTGGGTCTCAATGTGGTCATGTTTCTGTGGTTCTCTGTGTGACCGTGTTTCTGTGGGTCTCAGTGTGATCGTGTTTCTGTGTGTCACAGTGTGATCGTGTTTCCGTGGGTCTAACTGCGATCATGTTTCTATCGCTCGCAGTGTGGTTATGATTCTGTGGGTCTCAGTGTGACCGTGTTTCAGTGCGTCTCTGTGTGGTCGTGTTTCTGTGGGTCTCAGTGTGGTCGTGTTTCTGTGGGTCTCCTTGTAGTCATGTTTCTGTCAGTCTAAGTGTGGACGTATTTCTGTGGGTCCCAGGGTGGTCATGTTTCTGTCGCTCTCAGTGTGATCGTGTTTCTGTGTGTCTCAGTGTGATCGTGTTTCTGTGGATCAAAGTGCGATCGTGTTTCTGTGGGTCACAGTATGATCGTGTTTCTGTCGGTCTCAGTGTGGTCGTGTTTCTGTGGGTCTCGGTGTGGTCGTGTTTCTGTGGGTCTCAGTGCGGTCATGTTTCTGTGGGTCTCAGTGTGATCGTGTTTCTGTGGGTCTCAATGTGGTCATGTTTCTGTGGGTCTCAGTGTGATCGTGTTTCTGTGGGTCTCCTTGTGGTCATGTTTCTGTCAGTGTCAGTGTGGTCGTGTTTCTGTGTGTCTCGCTGTGGTCATGTTTCTGTTGGTCTCAGTGTGATCGTATTTCTGTGGGTCTCAGTGTGATCGCATTTCTGTCCGTCTCTGTGTTATCGTGTTTCTGTGGGTCTCAGTGTGACCGTGTTTCTGTGGGTTTCAGTGTGTTCACGTTTCTGTGTGTCTCAGTGTCGTCCAGTATCTGTGGGTCTCAGTGCGATCGTGTTTCTGTTGGTCTCTGTGTGGTCATGTTTTTGTCGGTCTCACTGTGGTCGTGTTTCTGTGGGTCTCAGTGTGACCGTGTTTCTGTGGTTCACCGTGTGGACATGTTGCTGTGGGTCTCAGTGAGTTGTGTTCCTATTGGTCTCAGTGTGGTCGTGTTTCTGTGGGTTTCAGTGTGATCGTGTTTCTGTGGGTCTCAGCGTGGTCGTGTTTCTGTGGTTTTCAGTGTGATTGTGTTTCTGTGGGTCTCAATGTGGTCATGTTTCTGTGGTTCTCTGTGTGGTCGTGTTTCTGTGGGTCTCAGTGTGATCGTGTTTCTGTGGGTCTAACTGCGATCATGTTTCTGTCTGTCTCAGTATGGTCGTTTTTCTGTGGGTCTCTGAGTGGTCATGTTTCTGTCGGTCTCAGTTTGATCGTGTTACTGTGAGTCTGAATGTGATCGTGTTTCTGTGGGTCTCCGTGTGGTCGTGTTTCTGTGGGTCTCAGTGTGATCGTGTTTCGGTGGGTCTCTATGTGGTCGTGTTTCTGTGGGTCTCCCTGTGGTCATGTTTCTGTCAGTCTCAGTGTGGTCATGTTTCTGTGGGTCTCAGTGTGATCGTGTTTCTGTGGGTCACAGCGTGATCGTGTTTCTCTGGGTCTAACTGCGATCATGTTTCTATCGCTCGCAGTGTGGTTATGTTTCTGTGGGTCTCCGTGTGGTCATGATTCTGTGGGTCTCAGTGTGATCGTGTTGCGGTGTGTTTCTGTGTGGTCGTGTTTCTGTGGGTCTCCTTGTGGTCATGTTTCTGTCAGTCTCAGGGTAGTCATGTTTCTGTCGGTCTCAGTATGATCGTGTTTCTGTGGGTCTCCGTGTGGTAATGTTTCTGTGGATTTCAGTGTGATCGTGTTTCTGTGGGTGTGAGGGTGGTCGTGTTTCTGTGGGTCTCGGTGTGGTCGTGTTTCTGTGGGTCTCTGTGTGGTCGTGTTTCTGTCGGTCTCATTGTGGTCGTGTTTCTGTTGGTCTCCTTGGGGTCATGTTTCTGTCAGTCTCAAGGTGGTCGTGTTTCTGTGGTTCTCAGTGTGATCGCGTTTCTGTGGTTCTCAGTGTGATCGTGTTTCTTGTGTCATAGTGTGATTGTATTTCTGTGGGTCTCAGTGTGGTCATGTTTCTGTGGGTCGAAATATGATTGTATTTCTATTGGCCTCAGTGTGGTCGTGTTTCTGTGGGTTTCAGTGTGATCGTGTTTCTGTGGGTCTCAATGTGGTCGTGTTTCTGTGGGTCTCTGAGTGGTCATGTTTCTGTCGGTCTCAGTTTGATCGTGTTACTGTGAGTCTGAATGTGATCGTGTTTCTGTGGGTCTCCATGTGGTGGTGTTTCTGTGGGTCTCGGTGTGGTCGTGTTTCTGTGAGTCTCAGTGCGGTCATGTTTCTGTGGGTCTCAGTGTGGTCGTGTTTCTGTGGGTCTCAGTGTGGTCGTGTTTCTGTGGGTCTCAATGTGGTCATGTTTCTTTGGGTCTCAGTGTGATCGTGTTTCTGTGGGTCTCCTTGTGGTCATGCTTCTGTCAGTGTCAGTGTGGTCGTGTTTCTGTGTGTCTCGCTGTGGTCATGTTTCTGTTGGTCTCAGTGTGATCGTATTTCTGTGGGTCTCAGTGTGATCGCGTTTCTGTCCGTCTCTGTGTTATCGTGTTTCTGTGGGTCTCAGTGTGGTCGTGTTTCTGTGGGTCTCAGTGTGGTCGTGTTTCTGTGGGTCTCCTTGTAGTCATGTTTCTGTCAGTCTAAGTGTGGACGTATTTCTGTGGGTCCCAGGGTGGTCATGTTTCTGTCGCTCTCAGTGTGATCGTGTTTCTGTGTGTCTCAGTGTGATCGTGTTTCTGTGTATCAAAGTGCGATCGTGTTTCTGTGGGTCACAGTATGATCATGTTTCTGTCGGTCTCAGTGTGGTCGTGTTTCTGTGGGTCTCGGTGTGGTCGTGTTTCTGTGGGTCTCAGTGCGGTCATGTTTCTGTGGGTCTCAGTGTGATCGTGTTTCTGTAGGTCTCAATGTGGTCATGTTTCTTTGGGTCTCAGTGTGATCGTGTTTCTGTGGGTCTCCTTGTGGTCATGTTTCTGTCAGTGTCAGTGTGGTCGTGTTTCTGTGTGTCTCGCTGTGGTCATGTTTCTGTTGGTCTCAGTGTGATTGTATTTCTGTGGGTCTCAGTGTGATCGCGTTTCTGTCCGTCTCTGTGTTATCGTGTTTCTGTGGGTCTCAGTGTGACCGTGTTTCTGTGGGTTTCAGTGTGTTCACGTTTCTGTGTGTCTCAGTGTCGTCCAGTATCTGTGGGTCTCAGTGCGATCGTGTTTCTGTTGGTCTCTGTGTGGTCATGTTTTTGTCGGTCTCACTGTGGTCGTGTTTCTGTGGGTCTCAGTGAGTTGTGTTCCTATTGGTCTCAGTGTGGTCGTGTTTCTGTGGGTTTCAGTGTGATCGTGATTCTGTGGGTCTCAATGTGGTCATGTTTCTGTGGGTCTCAGCGTGGTCGTGTTTCTGTGGTTTTCAGTGTGATTGTGTTTCTGTGGGTCTCAATGTGGTCATGTTTCTGTGGTTCTCTGTGTGGTTGTGTTTCTGTGGGTCTCAGTGTGACCGTGTTTTTGTGGGTCTCAGTGTGATCGTGTTTCTGTGGGTCTAACTGCGATCATGTTTCTGTCGGTCTCAGTATGGTCGTTTTACTGTGAGTCTGAATGTGATCGTGTTTCTGTGGGTCTCCATGTGGTGGTGTTTCTGTGGTTCTCAGTGTGGTCGTGTCTCTGTGGGTGTGAGGGTGGTCGTGTTTCTGTGGGTCTCGGTGTGGTCGTGTTTCTGTGGGTCTCTGTGTGGTCGTGTTTCGGTCGGTCTCATTGTGGTCGTGTTTCTGTTGGTCTCCTTGGGGTCATGTTTCTGTCAGTCTCAAGGTGGGCGTGTTTCTGTGGTTCTCAGTGTGATCGCGTTTCTGTGGTTCTCAGTGTGATCGTGTTTCTTGTGTCATAGTGTGATTGTATTTCTGTGGGTCTCAGTGTGGTCATGTTTCTGTGGGTCGAAATATGATTGTATTTCTATTGGTCTCAGTGTGGTCGTGTTTCTGTGGGTTTCAGTGTGATCGTGTTACTGTGAGTCTGAATGTGATCGTGTTTCTGTGGGTCTCCATGTGGTGGTGTTTCTGTGGGTCTCGGTGTGGTCGTGTTTCTGTGGGTCTCAGTGCGGTCATGTTTCTGTGGGTCTCAGTGTGGTCGTGTTTCTGTGGGTCTCAGTGTGGTCGTGTTTCTGTGGGTCTCAATGTGGTCATGTTTCTGTCAGTGTCAGTGTGGTCGTGTTTCTGTGTGTCTCGCTGTGGTCATGTTTCTGTTGGTCTTAGTGTGATCGTATTTCTGTGGGTCTCAGTGTGATCGCGTTTCTGTCCGTCTCTGTGTTATCGTGTTTCTGTGGGTCTCAGTGTGGTCGTGTTTCTGTGGGTCTCCTTGTAGTCATGTTTCTGTCAGTCTAAGTGTGGACGTATTTCTGTGGGTCCCAGGGTGGTCATGTTTCTGTCGCTCTCAGTGTGATCGTGTTTCTGTGTGTCTCAGTGTGATCATGTTTCTGTGGATCAAAGTGCGATCGTGTTTCTGTGGGTCACAGTATGATCGTGTTTCTGTCGGTCTCAGTGTGGTCGTGTTTCTGTGGGTCTCGGTGTGGTCGTGTTTCTGTGGGTCTCAGTGCGGTCATGTTTCTGTGGGTCTCAGTGTGATCGTGTTTCTGTGGGTCTCAATGTGGTCATGTCTCTTTGGGTCTCAGTGTGATCGTGTTTCTGTGGGTCTCCTTGTGGTCATGTTTCTGTCAGTGTCAGTGTGGTCGTGTTTCTGTGTGTCTCGCTGTGGTCATGTTTCTGTTGGTCTCAGTGTGATCGTATTTCTGTGGGTCTCAGTGTGATCGCGTTTCTGTCCGTCTCTGTGTTATCGTGTTTCTGTGGGTTTCAGTTTGTTCACGTTTCTGTGTGTCTCAGTGTCGTCCAGTATCTGTGGGTCTCAGTGCGATCGTGTTTCTGTTGGTCTCTGTGTGGTCATGTTTTTGTCGGTCTCACTGTGGTCGTGTTTCTGTGGGTCTCAGTGTGACCGTGTTTCTGTGGTTCACCGTGTGGACATGTTGCTGTGGGTCTCAGTGAGTTGTGTTCCTATTGGTCTCAGTGTGGTCGTGTTTCTGTGGGTTTCAGTGTGATCGTGATTCTGTGGGTCTCAATGTGGTCATGTTTCTGTGGGTCTCAGCGTGGTCGTGTTTCTGTGGTTTTCAGTGTGATTGTGTTTCTGTGGGTCTCAATGTGGTCATGTTTCTGTGGTTCTCTGTGTGGTCGTGTTTCTGTGGGTCTCAGTGTGACCGTGTTTTTGTGGGTCTCAGTGTGATCGTGTTTCTGTGGGTCTAACTGCGATCATGTTTCTGTCTGTCTCAGTATGGTCGTTTTTCTGTGGGTCTCTGAGTGGTCATGTTTCTGTCGGTCTCAGTTTGATCGTGCTACTGTGAGTCTGAATGTGATCGTGTTTCTGTGGGTCTCCGTGTGGTCGTGTCTCTGTCGGTCTCAGTGTGGTCGTGTTTCTGTTGTTGTCAGTGTGATCGTGTTTCTGTGGGTCTCCGTGTGGTTGTGTTTCTGTGGGTCTCAGTGTGATCGTGTTTTGGTGGGTCTCTGTGTGGTCGTGTTTCGGTGGGTCTCCCTGTGGTCATGTTTCTGTCAGTCTCAGTGTGGTCGTGTTTCTGTGGGTCTCAGTGTGATCGTGTTTCTGTGGGTCACAGTGTGATCGTGTTTCTCTGGGTCTAACTGCGATCATGTTTCTATCGCTCGCAGTGTGGTTATGTTTCTGTGGGTCTCCGTGTGGTCATGATTCTGTGGGTCTCAGTGTGATCGTGTTGCGGTGTGTTTCTGTGTGGTCGTGTTTCTGTGGGTCTGCTTGTGGTCATGTTTCTGTCAGTCTCAGGGTAGTCATGTTTCTGTCGGTCTCAGTATGATCGTGTTTCTGTGGGTCTCCGTGTGGTAATGTTTCTGTGGATTTCAGTGTGATCGTGTTTCTGTGGGTGTGAGGGTGGTCGTGTTTCTGTGGGTCTCGGTGTGGTCGTGTTTCTGTGGGTCTCTGTGTGGTCGTGTTTCTGTGGGTCTCCCTGTGGTCATGTTTCTGTCAGTCTCAGTGTGATCGTGTTTCTGTGGGTCTCAGTGTGATAGTGTTTCTGTGGGTCTCAGTGTGATCCTGTTTCTGTGGGTCACAGTGTGATCGTGTTTCTCTGGGTCTAACTGCGATCATGTTTCTATCGCTCGCAGTGTGGTTATGTTTCTGTGGGTCTCCGTGTGATCGTGTTGCGCTGTGTCTCTGTGTGGTCGTGTTTCTGTGGGTCTCCTTGTGGTCATGTTTCTGTCAGTCTCAGTATGATCGTGTTTCTGTGGGTCTCCGTGTGGTAATGTTTCTGTGGGTCTCAGTGTGATCGTGTTTCCGTCGGTCTCTGTGTTATCATGTTTCTGTGGGTCACAGTGTGACCGTGTTTCTGTGGGTCTCAGTGTGATCGTGTTTCTGTGTGTCACAGTGTGATCGTGTTTCCGTGGGTCTAACTGCGATCATGTTTCTATCGCTCGCAGTGTGGTTATGATTCTGTGGGTCTCGGTGTGGTCGTGTTTCTGTGGGTCTCAGTGTAGTCGTGTTTCTGTGGGTCTCAGTGTAGTCATGTTTCTGTCAGTCTAAGTGTGGACGTATTTCTGTGGGTCCCAGGGTGGTCATGTTTCTGTCGCTTTCAGTGTGATCGTGTTTCTGTCGGTCTCAGTGTGATCGTGTTTCTGTGGGTCTCGGTGTGGTCGTGTTTCTGTGGGTCTCAGTGTGATCATGTTTCTGTGGGTCTCTTTGTGGTCACGTTTCTGTCGGTCTCAGTGTGGTCGTGTTTCTATGGGTCTCAGTGTGATCGTGTTTCTGTGTGTCACAGTGTGATCGTGTTTCCGTGGGTCTAACTGCGATCATGTTTCTATCGCTCGCAGTGTGGTTATGATTCTGTGGGTCTCGGTGTGGTCGTGTTTCTGTGGGTCTCAGTGTAGTCGTGTTTCTGTGGGTCTCAGTGTAGTCATGTTTCTGTCAGTCTAAGTGTGGACGTATTTCTGTGGGTCCCAGGGTGGTCATGTTTCTGTCGCTTTCAGTGTGATCGTGTTTCTGTCGGTCTCAGTGTGATCGTGTTTCTGTGGGTCTCGGTGTGGTCGTGTTTCTGTGGGTCTCAGTGTGATCATGTTTCTGTGGGTCTCTTTGTGGTCACGTTTCTGTCGGTCTCAGTGTGGTCGTGTTTCTATGGGTCTCAGTGTGATCGTGTTTCTGTGGGTCACGGTGTGATCGCGTTTCTGTCCGTCTCTGTGTTATCGTGTTTCTTTGGGTCTCAGTGTGATCGTGTTTCTGTGGGTCTCAGTGTGGTCGTGTTTCTATGTGTCACAGTGTGATCGTGTTTCTGTGGGTCTCAGTGTGATCGTGTTTTTTGTGGGTCTCAGTGTGGTCGTGTTTCTGTGAGTCTCAGTGTGGTCGTGTTTCTTTGGTGTCCGTGTGAACACGTTTCTGTGGGTCTCAGTGTGTTCATGTTTCTGTGAGTCTCAGTGTTGTCATGTTTCTGTGTGTCGAAATGTGATTGTATTTCTGTCGATCTCAGCGTGGTTGTGTATGTGGGTCTCAGTGCGGTCATGTTTCTGTGGGTCTCAGTGTGGTCGTGTTTCTGTGGGTCTCAATGTGGTCGTGTTTCTGTGGGTCTCAGTGTGTTCGTGTTTCTGTGGGTCTCAATGTGGTCGTGTTTCTTTGGGTCTCAGTGTGGTCGTGTTTCTGTGGGTCTCAGTGTGTTCGTGTTTCTGTGGGTCTCTGTGTGGTCGTGTTTCTGTCGGTCTCATTGTGGTCGTGTTTCTGTTGGTCTCCTTGGGGTCATGTTTCTGTCAGTCTCAAGGTGGGCGTGTTTCTGTGGTTCTCAGTGTGATCGCGTTTCTGTGGTTCTCAGTGTGATCGTGTTTCTTGTGTCATAGTGTGATTGTATTTCTGTGGGTCTCAGTGTGGTCATGTTTCTGTGGGTCGAAATATGATTGTATTTCTATTGGTCTCAGTGTGGTCGTGTTTCTGTGGGTTTCAGTGTGATCGTGTTTCTGTGGGTCTCAATGTGGTCGTGTTTCTGTGGGTCTCTGAGTGGTCATGTTTCTGTCGGTCTCAGTTTGATCGTGTTACTGTGAGTCTGAATGTGATCGTGTTTCTGTGGGTCTCCATGTGGTGGTGTTTCTGTGGGTCTCGGTGTGGTCGTGTTTCTGTGGGTCTCAGTGCGGTCATGTTTCTGTGGGTCTCAGTGTGGTCGTGTTTCTGTGGGTCTCAGTGTGGTCGTGTTTCTGTGGGTCTCAATGTGGTCATGTTTCTGTCAGTGTCAGTGTGGTCGTGTTTCTGTGTGTCTCGCTGTGGTCATGTTTCTGTTGGTCTTAGTGTGATCGTATTTCTGTGGGTCTCAGTGTGATCGCGTTTCTGTCCGTCTCTGTGTTATCGTGTTTCTGTGGGTCTCAGTGTGGTCGTGTTTCTGTGGGTCTCCTTGTAGTCATGTTTCTGTCAGTCTAAGTGTGGACGTATTTCTGTGGGTCCCAGGGTGGTCATGTTTCTGTCGCTCTCAGTGTGATCGTGTTTCTGTGTGTCTCAGTGTGATCATGTTTCTGTGGATCAAAGTGCGATCGTGTTTCTGTGGGTCACAGTATGATCGTGTTTCTGTCGGTCTCAGTGTGGTCGTGTTTCTGTGGGTCTCGGTGCGGTCATGTTTCTGTGGGTCTCAGTGTGATCGTGTTTCTGTGGGTCTCAATGTGGTCATGTTTCTTTGGGTCTCAGTGTGATCGTGTTTCTGTGGGTCTCCTTGTGGTCATGTTTCTGTCAGTGTCAGTGTGGTCGTGTTTCTGTGTGTCTCGCTGTGGTCATGTTTCTGTTGGTCTCAGTGTGATCGTATTTCTGTGGGTCTCAGTGTGATCGCGTTTCTGTCCGTCTCTGTGTTATCGTGTTTCTGTGGGTTTCAGTTTGTTCATGTTTCTGTGTGTCTCAGTGTCGTCCAGTATCTGTGGGTCTCAGTGCGATCGTGTTTCTGTTGGTCTCTGTGTGGTCATGTTTTTGTCGGTCTCACTGTGGTCGTGTTTCTGTGGGTCTCAGTGTGACCGTGTTTCTGTGGTTCACCGTGTGGACATGTTGCTGTGGGTCTCAGTGAGTTGTGTTCCTATTGGTCTCAGTGTGGTCGTGTTTCTGTGGGTCTCAGTGTGATCGTGATTCTGTGGGTCTCAATGTGGTCATGTTTCTGTGGGTCTCAGCGTGGTCGTGTTTCTGTGGTTTTCAGTGTGATTGTGTTTCTGTGGGTCTCAATGTGGTCATGTTTCTGTGGTTCTCTGTGTGGTCGTGTTTCTGTGGGTCTCAGTGTGACCGTGTTTTTGTGGGTCTCAGTGTGATCGTGTTTCTGTGGGTCTAACTGCGATCATGTTTCTGTCTGTCTCAGTATGGTCGTTTTTCTGTGGGTCTCTGAGTGGTCATGTTTCTGTCGGTCTCAGTTTGATCGTGCTACTGTGAGTCTGAATGTGATCGTGTTTCTGTGGGTCTCCGTGTGGTCGTGTCTCTGTCGGTCTCAGTGTGGTCGTGTTTCTGTTGTTGTCAGTGTGATCGTGTTTCTGTGGGTCTCCGTGTGGTTGTGTTTCTGTGGGTCTCAGTGTGATCGTGTTTCGGTGGGTCTCTGTGTGGTCGTGTTTCGGTGGGTCTCCCTGTGGTCATGTTTCTGTCAGTCTCAGTGTGGTCGTGTTTCTGTGGGTCTCAGTGTGATCGTGTTTCTGTGGGTCACAGTGTGATCGTGTTTCTCTGGGTCTAACTGCGATCATGTTTCTATCGCTCGCAGTGTGGTTATGTTTCTGTGGGTCTCCGTGTGGTCATGATTCTGTGGGTCTCAGTGTGATCGTGTTGCGGTGTGTTTCTGTGTGGTCGTGTTTCTGTGGGTCTGCTTGTGGTCATGTTTCTGTCAGTCTCAGGGTAGTCATGTTTCTGTCGGTCTCAGTATGATCGTGTTTCTGTGGGTCTCCGTGTGGTAATGTTTCTGTGGATTTCAGTGTGATCGTGTTTCTGTGGGTGTGAGGGTGGTCGTGTTTCTGTGGGTCTCGGTGTGGTCGTGTTTCTGTGGGTCTCTGTGTGGTCGTGTTTCTGTGGGTCTCCCTGTGGTCATGTTTCTGTCAGTCTCAGTGTGATCGTGTTTCTGTGGGTCTCAGTGTGATAGTGTTTCTGTGGGTCTCAGTGTGATCCTGTTTCTGTGGGTCACAGTGTGATCGTGTTTCTCTGGGTCTAACTGCGATCATGTTTCTATCGCTCGCAGTGTGGTTATGTTTCTGTGGGTCTCCGTGTGATCGTGTTGCGCTGTGTCTCTGTGTGGTCGTGTTTCTGTGGGTCTCCTTGTGGTCATGTTTCTGTCAGTCTCAGTATGATCGTGTTTCTGTGGGTCTCCGTGTGGTAATGTTTCTGTGGGTCTCAGTGTGATCGTGTTTCCGTCGGTCTCTGTGTTATCATGTTTCTGTGGGTCACAGTGTGACCGTGTTTCTGTGGGACTCAGTGTGATCGTGTTTCTGTGTGTCACAGTGTGATCGTGTTTCCGTGGGTCTAACTGCGATCATGTTTCTATCGCTCGCAGTGTGGTTATGATTCTGTGGGTCTCGGTGTGGTCGTGTTTCTGTGGGTCTCAGTGTAGTCGTGTTTCTGTGGGTCTCAGTGTAGTCATGTTTCTGTCAGTCTAAGTGTGGACGTATTTCTGTGGGTCCCAGGGTGGTCATGTTTCTGTCGCTTTCAGTGTGATCGTGTTTCTGTCGGTCTCAGTGTGATCGTGTTTCTGTGGGTCTCGGTGTGGTCGTGTTTCTGTGGGTCTCAGTGTGATCATGTTTCTGTGGGTCTCTTTGTGGTCACGTTTCTGTCGGTCTCAGTGTGGTCGTGTTTCTATGGGTCTCAGTGTGATCGTGTTTCTGTGGGTCACGGTGTGATCGCGTTTCTGTCCGTCTCTGTGTTATCGTGTTTCTTTGGGTCACAGTGTGATCGTGTTTCTGTGGGTCTCAGTGTGATCGTGTTTTTTGTGGGTCTCAGTGTGGTCGTGTTGCTGTGAGTCTCAGTGTGGTCGTGTTTCTTTGGTGTCCGTGTGAACACGTTTCTGTGGGTCTCAGTGTGTTCATGTTTCTGTGAGTCTCAGTGTTGTCATGTTTCTGTGTGTCTAAATGTGATTGTATATCTGTCGGTCTCAGCGTGGTTGTGTATGTGGGTCTCAGTGCGGTCATGTCTCTGTGGGTCTCAGTGTGGTCGTGTTTCTTTGGGTCTCAGTGTGATCGTGTTTCTGTGGGTCTCCTTGTGGTCATGTTTCTGTCGGTGTCAGTGTGGTCGTGTTTCTGTGTGTCTCGCTGTGGTCATGTTTCTGTGGGTCTCAGTGTGATCGTATTTCTGTGGGTCACAGTGTGATCGCGTTTCTGTCCGTCTCTGTGTTATCGTGTTTCTGTGGGTCTCAGTGTGACCGTGTTTCTGTGGGTTTCAGTGTGATCACGTTTCTGTGTGTCTCAGTGTCGTCCAGTATCTGTGGGTCTCAGTGCGATCGTGTTTCTGTTGGTCTCTGTGTGGTCGTGTTTCTGTGGGTCTCAGTGTGATCGTGTTTCTGTGGGTCTCAGTGTGATCGTGTTTCTGTGGGTCTCAGTGTGACCGTGTTTCTGTGGTTCACCGTGTGGACGTGTTGCTGTGGGTTGTGTTCCTATTGGTCTCAGTGTGATCATTTTTCTGATGGTCTCAGTGTTGTCGTGTTTTTGTGGGTCTCAGTGTGGTCGTGTTTCTGTGGGTCTCAGTGTGATCGTGTTTCTGTGAGTCTCAGTGTCGTCGTGTTTTTATGGGTCTCAGTGTGATCGATCTGTGGGTCTCAGTGTGTCGTGTTTTTGTGGGTCTCAGTATGATCGTGTTTCTGTGGGTCTCAGTGTGTCGTGTTTTTGTGGGTCTCTGTGTGGTCGTGTTTCTGTTGGTCTCGGTGTGGTCACGTTTCTGTTGGTCTCAGTGTGATCGCGTTTCTGTCCGTCTCTGTGTTATTGTGTTTCTGTGGGTCTCGGTGTGGTCGTGTTCCTGTGGGTCTCAGTGTGGTCGTGTTTCTGTGGGTCTCCTTGTAGTCATGTTTCTGTCAGTCTAAGTGTGGACGTATTTCTGTGGGTCCCAGGGTCGTCATGTTTCTGTTGCTCTCAGTGTGATCGTGTTTCTGTGTGTCTCAGTGTGATCGTGTTTCTGTGGATCAAAGTGCGATCGTGTTTCTGTGGGTCTCTTTGTGGTCATGTTTCTGTCGGTCTCAGTGTGGTCGTGTTTCTGTGGATCTCGGTGTGGTCGTGTTTCTGTGGGTCTCAGTGTGATCGTGTTTCTGTGGGTCTCTTTGTGGTCATGTTTCTGTCGGTCTCAGTGTGGTCGTGTTTCTGTGGGTCTCAGTGTGGTCGTGTTTCTGTGGGTCTCTGTGTGGTCACGTTTCTGTTGGTCTCAGTGTGATCGTGTTTCTGTGGGTCACAGTGTGATCGCGTTTCTGTCCGTCTCTGTGTTATCGTGTTTCTTTGGGTCTCAGTGTGATCGTGTTTCTGTGGGTCTCAGTGTGGTCGTGTTTCTGTGAGTCTCAGTGTGGTCGTGTTTCTTTGGTGTCCGTGTGAACACGTTTCTGTGGGTCTCAGTGTGTTCATGTTTCTGTGAGTCTCAGTGTTGTCATGTTTCTGTGTGTCTAAATGTGATTGTATTTCTGTCGGTCTCAGCGTGGTTGTGTTTGTGGGTCTCAGTGCGATCGTGTTTCTGTGGGTCTCAGTGTGGTCGTGTTTCTGTGGGTCTCAGTGTGTTCGTGTTTCTGTGGGTCTCAATGTGGTCGTGTTTCTTTGGGTCTCAGTGTGATCGTGTTTCTGTGGGTCTCTTTGTGGTCATGTTTCTGTCGGTCTCAGTGTGGTCGTGTTTCTGTGGATCTCGGTGTGGTCGTGTTTCTGTGGGTCTCAGTGTGATCGTGTTTCTGTGGGTCTCTTTGTGGTCATGTTTCTGTCGGTCTCAGTGTGGTCGTGTTTCTGTGGGTCTCAGTGTGGTCGTGTTTCTGTGGGTCTCTGTGTGGTCACGTTTCTGTTGGTCTCAGTGTGATCGCGTTTCTGTCCGTCTCTGTGTTATCGTGTTTCTTTGGGTCTCAGTGTGATCGTGTTTCTGTGGGTCTCAGTGTGGTCGTGTTTCTGTGAGTCTCAGTGTGGTCGTGTTTCTTTGGTGTCCGTGTGACCACGTTTCTGTGGGTCTCAGTGTGTTCATGTTTCTGTGAGTCTCAGTGTTGTCATGTTTCTGTGTGTCTAAATGTGATTGTATTTCTGTCGGTCTCAGCGTGGTTGTGTATGTGGGTCTCAGTGCGGTCATGTTTCTGTGGGTCTCAGTGTGATCGTGTTTCTTTGGGTCTCAGTGTGATCGTGTTTCTGTGGGTCTCAGTGTGGTCGTGTTTCTTTGGGTCTCAGTGTGATCGTGTTTCTGTGGGTCTCCTTGTGGTCATGTTTCTGTCGGTGTCAGTGTGGTCGTGTTTCTGTGTGTCTCGCTGTGGTCATGTTTCTGTTGGTCTCAGTGTGATCGTATTTCTGTGGGTCACAGTGTGATCGCGTTTCTGTCCGTCTCTGTGTTATCGTGTTTCTGTGGGTCTCAGTGTGACCGTGTTTCTGTGGGTTTCAGTGTGATCACGTTTCTGTGTGTCTCAGTGTCGTCCAGTATCTGTGGGTCTCAGTGCGATCGTGTTTCTGTTGGTCTGTGTGTGGTCGTGTTTCTGTGGGTCTCATTTTGGTCATGTTTCTGTCGGTCTCACTGTGGTCGTGTTTCTGTGGGTCTCAGTGTGATCGTGTTTCTGTGGGTCTCAGAGTGACCGTGTTTCTGTGGTTCACCGTGTGGACGTGTTGCTGTGGGTCTCAGTGAGTTGTGTTCCTATTGGTCTCAGTGTGGTCGTTTTTCTGTTGGTCTCAGTGTTGTCGTGTTTCTGTGGGTCTCAGTGTGATCGTGTTTCTGTTGGTCTCGGTGTGGTCACGTTTCTGTTGGTCTCAGTGTGATCGCGTTTCTGTCCGTCTCTGTGTTATCGTGTTTCTGTGGGTCTCGGTGTGGTCGTGTTTCTGTGGGTCTCAGTGTGGTCGTGTTTCTGTGGGTCTCCTTGTACTCATGTTTCTGTCAGTCTAAGTGTGGACGTATTTCTGTGGGTCCCAGGGTGGTCATGTTTCTGTGGATCAAAGTGCGATCGTGTTTCTGTTGGTCACAGTATGATCGTGTTTCTGTCGGTCTCATTGCGGTCGTGTTTCTGTGGGTCTCGGTGTGGTCGTGTTTCTGTGGGTCTCAGTGTGATCGTGTTTCTGTGGGTCTCTTTGTGGTCATATTTCTGTCGGTCTCAGTGTGGTCGTGTTTCTGTGGGTCTCTTTGTGGTCATGTTTCTGTTGGTCACAGTGTGATCGTGTTTCTGTGGGTCACGGTGTGATCGCGTTTCTGTCCGTCTCTGTGTTATCGTGTTTCTTTGGGTCTCAGTGTGATCGTGTTTCTATGTGTCACAGTGTGATCGTGTTTCTGTGGGTCTCAGTGTGATCGTGTTTTTTGTGGGTCTCAGTGTGGTCGTGTTTCTGTGAGTCTCAGTGTGGTCGTGTTTCTTTGGTGTCCGTGTGAACACGTTTCTGTGGGTCTCAGTGTGTTCATGTTTCTGTGAGTCTCAGTGTTGTCATGTTTCTGTGTGTCGAAATGTGATTGTATTTCTGTCGGTCTCAGCGTGGTTGTGTATGTGGGTCTCAGTGCGGTCATGTTTCTGTGGGTCTCAGTGTGTTCTTGTTTCTGTGGGTCTCAATGTGGTCGTGTTTCTGTGGGTCTCAGTGTGATCGTGTTTCTGTGGGTCTCCTTGTGGTCATGTTTCTGTCGGTGTCAGTGTGGTCGTGTTTCTGTGTGTCTCGCTGTGGTCATGTTTCTGTTGGTCTCAGTGTGGTCGTGTTTCTGTGGGTCTCGCTGTGGTCATGTTTCTGTTGGTCTCAGTGTGATCGTATTTCTGTGGGTCTCAGTGTGATCGTGTTTCTGTCCGTCTCTGTGTTATCGTGTTTCTGTGGGTCTCAGTGCGACCGTGTTTCTGTGGGTTTCAGTGTGATCACGTTTCTGTGTGTCTCAGTGTCGTCCAGTATCTGTGGGTCTCAGTGCAACCGTGTTTCTGTTGGTCTGTGTGTGGTCGTGTTTCTGTGGGTCTCATTTTGGTCATGTTTCTGTCGGTGTCAGTGTGGTCGTGTTTCTTTGGTGTCCTTGTGAACACGTTTCTGTGGGTCTCAGTGTGTTCATGTTTCTGTGAGTCTCAGTGTTGTCATGTTTCTGTGTGTCTAAATGTGATTGTATATCTGTCGGTCTCAGCGTGGTTGTGTATGTGGGTCTCAGTGCGGTCATGTCTCTGTGGGTCTCAGTGTGGTCGTGTTTCTTTGGGTCTCAGTGTGATCGTGTTTCTGTGGGTCTCCTTGTGGTCATGTTTCTGTCGGTGTCAGTGTGGTCGTGTTTCTGTGTGTCTCGCTGTGGTCATGTTTCTGTGGGTCTCAGTGTGATCGTATTTCTGTGGGTCACAGTGTGATCGCGTTTCTGTCCGTCTCTGTGTTATCGTGTTTCTGTGGGTCTCAGTGTGACCGTGTTTCTGTGGGTTTCAGTGTGATCACGTTTCTGTGTGTCTCAGTGTCGTCCAGTATCTGTGGGTCTCAGTGCGATCGTGTTTCTGTTGGTCTCTGTGTGGTCGTGTTTCTGTGGGTCTCAGTGTGATCGTGTTTCTGTGGGTCTCAGTGTGATCGTGTTTCTGTGGGTCTCAGTGTGACCGTGTTTCTGTGGTTCACCGTGTGGACGTGTTGCTGTGGGTTGTGTTCCTATTGGTCTCAGTGTGATCATTTTTCTGATGGTCTCAGTGTTGTCGTGTTTTTGTGGGTCTCAGTGTGGTCGTGTTTCTGTGGGTCTCAGTGTGATCGTGTTTCTGTGAGTCTCAGTGTCGTCGTGTTTTTATGGGTCTCAGTGTGATCGATCTGTGGGTCTCAGTGTGTCGTGTTTTTGTGGGTCTCAGTATGATCGTGTTTCTGTGGGTCTCAGTGTGTCGTGTTTTTGTGGGTCTCTGTGTGGTCGTGTTTCTGTTGGTCTCGGTGTGGTCACGTTTCTGTTGGTCTCAGTGTGATCGCGTTTCTGTCCGTCTCTGTGTTATTGTGTTTCTGTGGGTCTCGGTGTGGTCGTGTTCCTGTGGGTCTCAGTGTGGTCGTGTTTCTGTGGGTCTCCTTGTAGTCATGTTTCTGTCAGTCTAAGTGTGGACATATTTCTGTGGGTCCCAGGGTCGTCATGTTTCTGTTGCTCTCAGTGTGATCGTGTTTCTGTGTGTCTCAGTGTGATCGTGTTTCTGTGGATCAAAGTGCGATCGTGTTTCTGTGGGTCTCTTTGTGGTCATGTTTCTGTCGGTCTCAGTGTGGTCGTGTTTCTGTGGATCTCGGTGTGGTCGTGTTTCTGTGGGTCTCAGTGTGATCGTGTTTCTGTGGGTCTCTTTGTGGTCATGTTTCTGTCGGTCTCAGTGTGGTCGTGTTTCTGTGGGTCTCAGTGTGGTCGTGTTTCTGTGGGTCTCTGTGTGGTCATGTTTCTGTTGGTCTCAGTGTGATCGTGTTTCTGTGGGTCACAGTGTGATCGCGTTTCTGTCCGTCTCTGTGTTATCGTGTTTCTTTGGGTCTCAGTGTGATCGTGTTTCTGTGGGTCTCAGTGTGGTCGTGTTTCTGTGAGTCTCAGTGTGGTCGTGTTTCTTTGGTGTCCGTGTGAACACGTTTCTGTGGGTCTCAGTGTGTTCATGTTTCTGTGAGTCTCAGTGTTGTCATGTTTCTGTGTGTCTAAATGTGATTGTATTTCTGTCGGTCTCAGCTTGGTTGTGTTTGTGGGTCTCAGTGCGATCGTGTTTCTGTGGGTCTCAGTGTGGTCGAGTTTCTGTGGGTCTCAGTGTGTTCGTGTTTCTGTGGGTCTCAATGTGGTCGTGTTTCTTTGGGTCTCAGTGTGATCGTGTTTCTGTGGGTCTCTTTGTGGTCATGTTTCTGTCGGTCTCAGTGTGGTCGTGTTTCTGTGGATCTCGGTGTGGTCGTGTTTCTGTGGGTCTCAGTGTGATCGTGTTTCTGTGGGTCTCTTTGTGGTCATGTTTCTGTTGGTCACAGTGTGATCGTGTTTCTGTGGGTCACGGTGTGATCGCGTTTCTGTCCGTCTCTGTGTTATCGTGTTTCTTTGGGTCTCAGTGTGATCGTGTTTCTATGTGTCACAGTGTGATCGTGTTTCTGTGGGTCTCAGTGTGATCGTGTTTTTTGTGGGTCTCAGTGTGGTCGTGTTTCTGTGAGTCTCAGTGTGGTCGTGTTTCTTTGGTGTCCGTGTGAACACGTTTCTGTGGGTCTCAGTGTGTTCATGTTTCTGTGAGTCTCAGTGTTGTCATGTTTCTGTGTGTCGAAATGTGATTGTATTTCTGTCGGTCTCAGCGTGGTTGTGTATGTGGGTCTCAGTGCGGTCATGTTTCTGTGGGTCTCAGTGTGTTCTTGTTTCTGTGGGTCTCAATGTGGTCGTGTTTCTTTGGGTCTCAGTGTGATCGTGTTTCTGTGGGTCTCCTTGTGGTCATGTTTCTGTCGGTGTCAGTGTGGTCGTGTTTCTGTGTGTCTCGCTGTGGTCATGTTTCTGTTGGTCTCAGTGTGGTCGTGTTTCTGTGTGTCTCGCTGTGGTCATGTTTCTGTTGGTCTCAGTGTGATCGTATTTCTGTGGGTCTCAGTGTGATCGTGTTTCTGTCCGTCTCTGTGTTATCGTGTTTCTGTGGGTCTCAGTGCGACCGTGTTTCTGTGGGTTTCAGTGTGATCACGTTTCTGTGTGTCTCAGTGTCGTCCAGTATCTGTGGGTCTCAGTGCAACCGTGTTTCTGTTGGTCTGTGTGTGGTCGTGTTTCTGTGGGTCTCATTTTGGTCATGTTTCTGTCGGTGTCAGTGTGGTCGTGTTTCTTTGGTGTCCTTGTGAACACGTTTCTGTGGGTCTCAGTGTGTTCATGTTTCTGTGAGTCTCAGTGTTGTCATGTTTCTGTGTGTCTAAATGTGATTGTATATCTGTCGGTCTCAGCGTGGTTGTGTATGTGGGTCTCAGTGCGGTCATGTCTCTGTGGGTCTCAGTGTGGTCGTGTTTCTTTGGGTCTCAGTGTGATCGTGTTTCTGTGGGTCTCCTTGTGGTCATGTTTCTGTCGGTGTCAGTGTGGTCGTGTTTCTGTGTGTCTCGCTGTGGTCATGTTTCTGTGGGTCTCAGTGTGATCGTATTTCTGTGGGTCACAGTGTGATCGCGTTTCTGTCCGTCTCTGTGTTATCGTGTTTCTGTGGGTCTCAGTGTGACCGTGTTTCTGTGGGTTTCAGTGTGATCACGTTTCTGTGTGTCTCAGTGTCGTCCAGTATCTGTGGGTCTCAGTGCGATCGTGTTTCTGTTGGTCTCTGTGTGGTCGTGTTTCTGTGGGTCTCACTGTGATCGTGTTTCTGTGGGTCTCAGTGTGATCGTGTTTCTGTGGGTCTCAGTGTGACCGTGTTTCTGTGGTTCACCGTGTGGACGTGTTGCTGTGGGTTGTGTTCCTATTGGTCTCAGTGTGATCATTTTTCTGATGGTCTCAGTGTTGTCGTGTTTTTGTGGGTCTCAGTGTGGTCGTGTTTCTGTGGGTCTCAGTGTGATCGTGTTTCTGTGAGTCTCAGTGTCGTCGTGTTTTTATGGGTCTCAGTGTGATCGATCTGTGGGTCTCAGTGTGTCGTGTTTTTGTGGGTCTCAGTATGATCGTGTTTCTGTGGGTCTCAGTGTGTCGTGTTTTTGTGGGTCTCTGTGTGGTCGTGTTTCTGTTGGTCTCGGTGTGGTCACGTTTCTGTTGGTCTCAGTGTGATCGCGTTTCTGTCCGTCTCTGTGTTATTGTGTTTCTGTGGGTCTCGGTGTGGTCGTGTTCCTGTGGGTCTCAGTGTGGTCGTGTTTCTGTGGGTCTCCTTGTAGTCATGTTTCTGTCAGTCTAAGTGTGGACATATTTCTGTGGGTCCCAGGGTCGTCATGTTTCTGTTGCTCTCAGTGTGATCGTGTTTCTGTGTGTCTCAGTGTGATCGTGTTTCTGTGGATCAAAGTGCGATCGTGTTTCTGTGGGTCTCTTTGTGGTCATGTTTCTGTCGGTCTCAGTGTGGTCGTGTTTCTGTGGATCTCGGTGTGGTCGTGTTTCTGTGGGTCTCAGTGTGATCGTGTTTCTGTGGGTCTCTTTGTGGTCATGTTTCTGTCGGTCTCAGTGTGGTCGTGTTTCTGTGGGTCTCAGTGTGGTCGTGTTTCTGTGGGTCTCTGTGTGGTCATGTTTCTGTTGGTCTCAGTGTGATCGTGTTTCTGTGGGTCACAGTGTGATCGCGTTTCTGTCCGTCTCTGTGTTATCGTGTTTCTTTGGGTCTCAGTGTGATCGTGTTTCTGTGGGTCTCAGTGTGGTCGTGTTTCTGTGAGTCTCAGTGTGGTCGTGTTTCTTTGGTGTCCGTGTGAACACGTTTCTGTGGGTCTCAGTGTGTTCATGTTTCTGTGAGTCTCAGTGTTGTCATGTTTCTGTGTGTCTAAATGTGATTGTATTTCTGTCGGTCTCAGCTTGGTTGTGTTTGTGGGTCTCAGTGCGATCGTGTTTCTGTGGGTCTCAGTGTGGTCGTGTTTCTGTGGGTCTCAGTGTGTTCGTGTTTCTGTGGGTCTCAATGTGGTCGTGTTTCTTTGGGTCTCAGTGTGATCGTGTTTCTGTGGGTCTCTTTGTGGTCATGTTTCTGTCGGTCTCAGTGTGGTCGTGTTTCTGTGGATCTCGGTGTGGTCGTGTTTCTGTGGGTCTCAGTGTGATCGTGTTTCTGTGGGTCTCTTTGTGGTCATGTTTCTGTCGGTCTCAGTGTGGTCGTGTTTCTGTGGGTCTCAGTGTGGTCGTGTTTCTGTGGGTCTCTGTGTGGTCACGTTTCTGTTGGTCTCAGTGTGATCGCGTTTCTGTCCGTCTCTGTGTTATCGTGTTTCTTTGGGTCTCAGTGTGATCGTGTTTCTGTGGGTCTCAGTGTGGTCGTGTTTCTGTGAGTCTCAGTGTGGTCGTGTTTCTTTGGTGTCCGTGTGACCACGTTTCTGTGGGTCTCAGTGTGTTCATGTTTCTGTGAGTCTCAGTGTTGTCATGTTTCTGTGTGTCTAAATGTGATTGTATTTCTGTCGGTCTCAGCGTGGTTGTGTATGTGGGTCTCAGTGCGGTCATGTTTCTGTGGGTCTCAGTGTGATCGTGTTTCTTTGGGTCTCAGTGTGATCGTGTTTCTGTGGGTCTCAATGTGGTCGTGTTTCTTTGGGTCTCAGTGTGATCGTGTTTCTGTGGGTCTCCTTGTGGTCATGTTTCTGTCGGTGTCAGTGTGGTCGTGTTTCTGTGTGTCTCGCTGTGGTCATGTTTCTGTTGGTCTCAGTGTGATCGTATTTCTGTGGGTCACAGTGTGATCGCGTTTCTGTCCGTCTCTGTGTTATCGTGTTTCTGTGGGTCTCAGTGTGACCGTGTTTCTGTGGGTTTCAGTGTGATCACGTTTCTGTGTGTCTCAGTGTCGTCCAGTATCTGTGGGTCTCAGTGCGATCGTGTTTCTGTTGGTCTGTGTGTGGTCGTGTTTCTGTGGGTCTCATTTTGGTCATGTTTCTGTCGGTCTCACTGTGGTCGTGTTTCTGTGGGTCTCAGTGTGATCGTGTTTCTGTGGGTCTCAGAGTGACCGTGTTTCTGTGGTTCACCGTGTGGACGTGTTGCTGTGGGTCTCAGTGAGTTGTGTTCCTATTGGTCTCAGTGTGGTCGTTTTTCTGTTGGTCTCAGTGTTGTCGTGTTTCTGTGGGTCTCAGTGTGATCGTGTTTCTGTTGGTCTCGGTGTGGTCACGTTTCTGTTGGTCTCAGTGTGATCGCGTTTCTGTCCGTCTCTGTGTTATCGTGTTTCTGTGGGTCTCGGTGTGGTCGTGTTTCTGTGGGTCTCAGTGTGGTCGTGTTTCTGTGGGTCTCCTTGTACTCATGTTTCTGTCAGTCTAAGTGTGGACGTATTTCTGTGGGTCCCAGGGTGGTCATGTTTCTGTGGATCAAAGTGCGATCGTGTTTCTGTTGGTCACAGTATGATCGTGTTTCTGTCGGTCTCATTGCGGTCGTGTTTCTGTGGGTCTCGGTGTGGTCGTGTTTCTGTGGGTCTCAGTGTGATCGTGTTTCTGTGGGTCTCTTTGTGGTCATATTTCTGTCGGTCTCAGTGTGGTCGTGTTTCTGTGGGTCTCTTTGTGGTCATGTTTCTGTTGGTCACAGTGTGATCGTGTTTCTGTGGGTCACGGTGTGATCGCGTTTCTGTCCGTCTCTGTGTTATCGTGTTTCTTTGGGTCTCAGTGTGATCGTGTTTCTATGTGTCACAGTGTGATCGTGTTTCTGTGGGTCTCAGTGTGATCGTGTTTTTTGTGGGTCTCAGTGTGGTCGTGTTTCTGTGAGTCTCAGTGTGGTCGTGTTTCTTTGGTGTCCGTGTGAACACGTTTCTGTGGGTCTCAGTGTGTTCATGTTTCTGTGAGTCTCAGTGTTGTCATGTTTCTGTGTGTCGAAATGTGATTGTATTTCTGTCGGTCTCAGCGTGGTTGTGTATGTGGGTCTCAGTGCGGTCATGTTTCTGTGGGTCTCAGTGTGTTCTTGTTTCTGTGGGTCTCAATGTGGTCGTGTTTCTTTGGGTCTCAGTGTGATCGTGTTTCTGTGGGTCTCCTTGTGGTCATGTTTCTGTCAGTGTCAGTGTGGTCGTGTTTCTGTGTGTCTCGCTGTGGTCATGTTTCTGTTGGTCTCAGTGTGATCGTATTTCTGTGGGTCTCAGTGTGATCGTGTTTCTGTCCGTCTCTGTGTTATCGTGTTTCTGTGGGTCTCAGTGCGACCGTGTTTCTGTGGGTTTCAGTGTGATCACGTTTCTGTGTGTCTCAGTGTCGTCCAGTATCTGTGGGTCTCAGTGCAACCGTGTTTCTGTTGGTCTGTGTGTGGTCGTGTTTCTGTGGGTCTCATTTTGGTCATGTTTCTGTCGGTGTCAGTGTGGTCGTGTTTCTGTGTGTCTCGCTGTGGTCATGTTTCTGTTGGTCTCAGTGTGATCGTATTTCTGTGGGTCTCAGTGTGATCGCGTTTCTGTCCGTCTCTGTGTTATCGTGTTTCTGTGTGTCTCAGTGCGACCGTGTTTCTGTGGGTTTCAGTGTGATCACGTTTCTGTGTGTCTCAGTGTCGTTCAGTATCTGTGGGTCTCAGTGCAACCGTGTTTCTGTTGGTCTGTGTGTGGTCGTGTTTCTGTGGGTCTCATTTTGGTCATGTTTCTGTCGGTCTCACTGTGGTCGTGTTTCTGTGGGTCTCAGTGTGATCGTGTTTCTGTGGGTCTCAGCGTGACCGTGTTTCTGTGGTTCACCGTGTGGACATGTTGCTGTGGGTCTTAGTGAGTTGTGTTCCTATTGGTCTCAGTGTGATCGTTTTTCTGTGGGTCTCAGGGTCGTCGTGTTTCTGTGGGTCTCAGTGCGATCATGTTTCTGTGGGTCTAGGTGCGATAATGTTTCTGTCGATCATCCTGTGATCGTGTATCTGTGTGTCTCAGTGTGGTCGTGTTTCTATGGGTCTCAGTGTGGTGGTTTGTCTGTGGTCGTCAGTGTGATCGTGTTTTTGTGGGTCTCAGTGTGATCGTGTTTCTGTGGGTCTCAGTGTGGTCGTGTTTCTGTGGGTCTCAGTGTGATCGTGTTTTTATGGGTCTCAGTGTGATCGTGTTTCTGTGGGTCTCTGTGTGGTCGTGTTTCTGTTGGTCTCGGTGTGGTCACGTTTCAGTTGGTCTCAGTGTGATCGCGTTTCTGTCCGTCTCTGTGTTATTGTGTTTCTGTGGGTCTCGGTGTGGTCGTGTTTCTGTGGGTCTCAGTGTAGTCGTGTTTCTGTGGGTCTCAGTGTAGTCATGTTTCTGTCAGTCTAAGTGTGGACGTATTTCTGTGGGTCCCAGGGTGGTCATGTTTCTGTCGCTTTCAGTGTGATCGTGTTTCTGTGGGTCTCAGTGTGATCGTGTTTCTGTGGGTCTCGGTGTGGTCGTGTTTCTGTGGGTCTCAGTGTGATCATGTTTCTGTGGGTCTCTTTGTGGTCACGTTTCTGTCGGTCTCAGTGTGGTCGTGTTTCTATGGGTCTCAGTGTGATCGTGTTTCTGTGGGTCACGGTGTGATCGCGTTTCTGTCCGTCTCTGTGTTATCGTGTTTCTTTGGGTCTCAGTGTGATCGTGATTCTGTGGGTCTCAGTGTGATCGTGTTTTTTGTGGGTCTCAGTGTGGTCGTGTTTCTATGGGTCACAGTGTGATCGTGTTTCTGTGGGTCTCAGTGTGATCGTGTTTTTTGTGGGTCTCAGTGTGGTTGTGTTTCTGTGAGTCTCAGTGTGGTCATGTTTCTTTGGTGTCCGTGTGAACACGTTTCTGTGGGTCTCAGTGTGTTCATGTTTCTGTGAGTCTCAGTGTTGTCATGTTTCTGTGTGTCTAAATGTGATTGTATTTCTGTCGGTCTCAGCTTGGTTGTGTTTGTGGGTCTCAGTGCGATCGTGTTTCTGTGGGTCTCAGTGTGGTCGTGTTTCTGTGGGTCTCAGTGTGATCGTGTTTCTGTGGGTCTCAATGTGGTCGTGTTTCTTTGGGTCTCAGTGTGATCGTGTTTCTGTGGGTCTCCTTGTGGTCATGTTTCTGTGGGTCTCCTTGTAGTCATGTTTCTGTCAGTCTAAGTGTGGACGTATTTCTGTGGGTCCCAGGATGGTCATGTTTCTGTCGCTCTCAGTGTGATCGTGTTTCTGTGTGTCTCAGTGTGATCGTGTTTCTGTGGATCAAAGTGCGATCGTGTTTCTGTGGGTCACAGTATGATCGTGTTTCTGTCGGTCTCAGTGCGGTCGTGTTTCTGTGGGTCTCGGTGTGGTCGTGTTTCTGTGGGTCTCTTTGTGGTCATATTTCTGTGGGTCTCAGTGTGGTCATGTTTCTGTGGGTCTCTTTGTGGTCATGTTTCTGTTGGTCACGGTGTGATCGTGTTTCTGTGGGTCACGGTGTGATCGCGTTTCTGTCCGTCTCTGTGTTATCGTGTTTCTTTGGGTCTCAGTGTGATCGTGTTTCTGTGGGTCTCAGTGTGGTCGTGTTTCTATGTGTCACAGTGTGATCGTGTTTCTGTGGGTCTCAGTGTGATCGTGTTTTTTCTGGGTCTCAGTGTGGTCGTGTTTCTGTGAGTCTCAGTGTGGTCGTGTTTCTTTGGTGTCCGTGTGAACACGTTTCTGTGGGTCTCAGTGTGTTCATGTTTCTGTGAGTCTCAGTGTTGTCATGTTTCTGTGTGTCGAAATGTGATTGTATTTCTGTCGGTCTCAGCGTGGTTGTGTATGTGGGTCTCAGTGCGGTCATGTTTCTGTGGGTCTCAGTGTGTTCGTGTTTCTGTGGGTCTCAATGTGGTCATGTTTCTGTGGGTCTCAGTGTGTTCGTGTTTCTGTGGGTCTCAATGTGGTCGTGTTTCTTTGGGTCTCAGTGTGATCGTGTTTCTGTGGGTCTCCTTGTGGTCATGTTTCTGTCGGTGTCAGTGTGGTCGTGTTTCTGTGAGTCTCAGTGTGGTCGTGTTTCTTTGGTGTCCGTGTGAACACGTTTCTGTGGGTCTCAGTGTGTTCATGTTTCTGTGAGTCTCAGTGTTGTCATGTTTCTGTGTGTCGAAATGTGATTGTATTTCTGTCGGTCTCAGCGTGGTTGTGTATGTGGGTCTCAGTGCGGTCATGTTTCTGTGGGTCTCAGTGTGGTCGTGTTTCTGTGGGTCTCAGTGTGTTCGTGTTTCTGTGGGTCTCAATGTGGTCGTGTTTCTTTGGGTCTCAGTGTGATCGTGTTTCTGTGGGTCTCCTTGTGGTCATGTTTCTGTCGGTGTCAGTGTGGTCGTGTTTCTGTGTGTCTCGCTGTGGTCATGTTTCTGTTGGTCTCAGTGTGATCGTATTTCTGTGGGTCTCAGTGTGATCGTGTTTCTGTCCGTCTCTGTGTTATCGTGTTTCTGTGGGTCTCAGTGCGACCGTGTTTCTGTGGGTTTCAGTGTGATCACGTTTCTGTGTGTCTCAGTGTCGTCCAGTATCTGTGGGTCTCAGTGCAACCGTGTTTCTGTTGGTCTGTGTGTGGTCGTGTTTCTGTGGGTCTCATTTTGGTCATGTTTCTGTCGGTGTCAGTGTGGTCGTGTTTCTGTGTGTCTCGCTGTGGTCATGTTTCTGTTGGTCTCAGTGTGATCGTATTTCTGTGGGTCTCAGTGTGATCGCGTTTCTGTCCGTCTCTGTGTTATCGTGTTTCTGTGGGTCTCAGTGCGACCGTGTTTCTGTGGGTTTCAGTGTGATCACGTTTCTGTGTGTCTCAGTGTCGTCCAGTATCTGTGGGTCTCAGTGCAACCGTGTTTCTGTTGGTCTGTGTGTGGTCGTGTTTCTGTGGGTCTCATTTTGGTCATGTTTCTGTCGGTCTCACTGTGGTCGTGTTTCTGTGGGTCTCAGTGTGATCGTGTTTCTGTGGGTCTCAGCGTGACCGTGTTTCTGTGGTTCACCGTGTGGACATGTTGCTGTGGGTCTTAGTGAGTTGTGTTCCTATTGGTCTCAGTGTGATCGTTTTTCTGTGGGTCTCAGGGTCGTCGTGTTTCTGTGGGTCTCAGTGCGATCATGTTTCTGTGGGTCTAGGTGCGATAATGTTTCTGTCGATCATCCTGTGATCGTGTATCTGTGTGTCTCAGTGTGGTCGTGTTTCTATGCGTCTCAGTGTGGTGGTTTGTCTGTGGTCGTCAGTGTGATCGTGTTTCTGTGGGTCTCAGTGTGGTCGTGTTTCTGTGGGTCTCAGTGTGATCGTGTTTTTATGGGTCTCAATGTGATCGTGTTTCTGTGGGTCTCTGTGTGGTCGTGTTTCTGTTGGTCTCGGTGTGGTCACGTTTCAGTTGGTCTCAGTGTGATCGCGTTTCTGTCCGTCTCTGTGTTATTGTGTTTCTGTGGGTCTCGGTGTGGTCGTGTTTCTGTGGGTCTCAGTGTAGTCGTGTTTCTGTGGGTCTCAGTGTAGTCATGTTTCTGTCAGTCTAAGTGTGGACGTGTTTCTGTGGGTCCCAGGGTGGTCATGTTTCTGTCGCTTTCAGTGTGATCGTGTTTCTGTGGGTCTCAGTGTGATCATGTTTCTGTGGGTCTCGGTGTGGTCGTGTTTCTGTGGGTCTCAGTGTGATCGTGTTTCTGTGGGTCTCTTTGTGGTCACGTTTCTGTCGGTCTCAGTGTGGTCGTGTTTCTGTGGGTCTCAGTGTGATCGTGTTTCTGTGGGTCACGGTGTGATCGCGTTTCTGTCCGTCTCTGTGTTATCGTGTTTCTTTGGGTCTCAGTGTGATCGTGTTTCTGTGGGTCTCAGTGTGATCGTGTTTTTTGTGGGTCTCAGTGTGGTCGTGTTTCTATGTGTCACAGTGTGATCGTGTTTCTGTGGGTCTCAGTGTGATCGTGTTTTTTGTGGGTCTCAGTGTGGTTGTGTTTCTGTGAGTCTCAGTGTGGTCGTGTTTCTTTGGTGTCCGTGTGAACACGTTTCTGTGGGTCTCAGTGTGTTCATGTTTCTGTGAGTCTCAGTGTTGTCATGTTTCTGTGTGTCGAAATGTGATTGTATTTCTGTCGGTCTCAGCGTGGTTGTGTTTGTGGGTCTCAGTGCGATCGTGTTTCTGTGGGTCTCAGTGTGGTCGTGTTTCTGTGGGTCTCAGTGTGTTCTTGTTTCTGTGGGTCTCAATGTGGTCGTGTTTCTTTGGGTCTCAGTGTGATCGTGTTTCTGTGGGTCTCCTTGTGGTCATGTTTCTGTCGGTGTCAGTGTGGTCGTGTTTCTGTGTGTCTCGCTGTGGTCATGTTTCTGTTCGTCTCAGTGTGATCGTATTTCTGTCCGTCTCTGTGTTATCGTGTTTCTGTGGGTCTCCGTGCGACCGTGTTTCTGTGGGTTTCAGTGTGATCACGTTTCTGTGTGTCTCAGTGTCGTCCAGTATCTGTGGGTCTCAGTGCGATCGTGTTTCTGTTGGTCTGTGTGTGGTCGTGTTTCTGTGGGTCTCATTTTGATCATGTTTCTATCAGTCTCACTGTGGTTGTGTTTCTGTGGGTCTCAGTGTGATCGTGTTTCTGTCCGTCTCTGTGTTATCGTGTTTCTGTGGGTCTCAGTGTGACCGTGTTTCTGTGGTTCACCGTGTGGACATGTTGCTGTGGGTCTTAGTGAGTTGTGTCCCTATTGGTCTCAGTGTGATCGTTTTTCTGTTGGTCTCAGTGTTGTCGTGTTTTTGTGGGTCTCAGTGTGGTCGTGTTTCTGTGGGTCTCAGGGTGGTCGTGTTTCTGTGGGTCTCAGTGTGGTCGTGTTTCTGTTGGTCTCAGGGTGGTCGTGTTTCTGTGAGTTTCAGGGTCGTCGTGTTTCTGTGGGTCTCAGTGTGATCATGTTTCTGTGGGTCCCAGTGCGATCGTGTTTCTGTGGATCCCAGTGCGATCGTGTTTCTGTGGGTCCCAGTGCGATCGTGTTTCTGTGGGTCTAGGTGCGATAATGTTTCTGTCGATCACACTGTGATCGTGTATCTGTGTGTCTCAGTGTGGTCGTGTTTTTGTGGGTCTCAGTGTTATCGTGTTTCTGTGGGTCTGAGTGTGATCGTGTTTTTGTGGGTCTCTGTGTGGTCGTGTTTCTGTTGGTCTCGGTGTGGTCACGTTTCTGTTGGTCTCAGTGTGATCGCGTTTCTGTCCATCTCTGTGTTATTGTGTTTCTGTGGGTCTCGGTGTGGTCGTGTTTCTGTGGGTCTCCTTGTAGTCATGTTTCTGTCAGTCTAAGTGTGGACGTATTTCTGTGGGTCCCAGGGTGGTCATGTTTCTGTGGGTCTCAGTGTGATCGTGTTTCTGTGGGTCTCAGTGCGATCGTGTTTCTGTGGGTCACAGTGTGATCGTGTTTTTTGTGGGTCTCAGTGTGATCGTGTTTCTATGGGTCACAGTGTGATCGTGTTTCTGTGGGTCTCAGTGTGATCGTGTTTCTGTGGGTCTCTGTGTGATCGTGTTTCTGTGGGTCACAGTGTGATCGCGTTTCTGTCCGTCTCTGTGTTATCGTGTTTCTGTGGGTCTCAGTGTGATCGTGTTTTTTGTGGGTCTCAGTGTGGTCGTGTTTCTATGGGTCACATTGTGATCGTGTTTCTGTGGGTCTCAGTGTGATCGTGTTTCTGTGGGTCTCAGTGTGGTCGTGTTTCTGTGGGTCTCTGTGTGATCGTGTTTCTGTGGGTCACAGTGTGATCGCGTTTCTGTCCGTCTCTGTGTTATCGTGTTTCTTTGGGTCTCAGTGTGATCGTGTTTCTGTGGGTCTCAGTGTGATCGTGTTTTTTGTGGGTCTCAGTGTGGTCGTGTTTCTATGGGTCACAGTGTGATCGTGTTTCTTTGGGTCTCAGTGTGATCGTGTTTCTGTTGGTCTCAGTGTGATCGTGTTTTTTGTGGGTCTCAGTGTGGTCGTGTTTGTATGGGTCACAGTGTGATCGTGTTTCTGTGGGTCTCAGTGTGATCGTGTTTTTTGTGAGTCTCAGTGTGGTCGTGTTTCTTTGGTGTCCGTGTGAACACGTTTCTGTGGGTCTCAGTGTGTTCATGTTTCTGTGAGTCTCAGTGTTGTCATGTTTCTGTGTGTCGAAATGTGATTGTATTTCTGTCGGTCTCAGTGCGGTCATGTTTCTGTGGGTCTCAGTGTGGTCGTGTTTCTGTGGGTCTCAGTGTGTTCATGTTTCTGTGGGTCTCAATGTGGTCGTGTTTCTTTGGGTCTCCTTGTGGTCATGTTTCTGTCGGTGTCAGTGTGGTCGTGTTTCTGTGTGTCTCGCTGTGGTCATGTTTCTGTTGGTCTCAGTGTGATCGTATTTCTGTGGGTCTCAGTGTGATCGTGTTTCTGTCCGTCTCTGTGTTATCGTGTTTCTGTGGGTCTCAGTGCGACCGTGTTTCTGTGGGTTTCAGTGTGATCACGTTTCTGTGTGTCTCAGTGTCGTCCAGTATCTGTGGGTCTCAGTGCGATCGTGTTTCTGTTGGTCTGTGTGTGGTCGTGTTTCTGTGGGTCTCATTTTGGTCATGTTTCTGTCGGTCTCACTGTGGTCGTGTTTCTGTGGGTCTCAGTGTGATCGTGTTTCTGTGGGTCTCAGTGTGACCGTGTTTCTGTGGTTCACCGTGTGGACGTGTTTCTGTGAGTCTCAGTGTGGTCGTGTTTCTGTGGGTCTCAGTGTGATCGTGTTTCTGTTGGTCTCAGGGTGATCGTGTTTCTGTGGGTCTCAGGGTGGTCGTGTTTCTGTGGGTCTCAGTGTGATCGTGTTTCTGTGGGTCTCAGTGTGGTCGTGTTTCTGTGGGTCTCAGTGTGGTCGTGTTTTTATTGGTCTCAGTGTGATCGTGTTTCTGTGGGTCTCAGTGTGTCATGTTTTTGTGGGTCTCAGTGTTATCGTGTTCCTGTGGGTGTCAGTGTTATCACGTTTCTGTGGGTCTCAATGTGGTCACGATTCTGTCGGTATTGGTGTGGTCGTGTTTCTGTGGGTCTCAGTGCAGTCGTGTTTCTGTGAGTCTCAGTGTGATCGTGTTTCTGTGGGTCTCAGTGTGATCGTGTTTCTGTGGGTCTCGGTGTGGTCGTGTCTCTGTCAGTCTCAATGCGGTCGTGTTTCTGTGGGTCTCAGTGTGGTCGTGTTGCTGTGGGTCTCAGTGTGATCGTGTTTCCGTGGGTCTCAGTGTGGTCACGTTTCTGTCGAACTCAGTGTGGTCATGTCCCTGTGGGTCTCAGTGTGATCGTGATTCTGTGGGTCTCAGTGCGCTAATTTTTCTGTCGATCACTGTGTGTTCGTATATCTGTGGGTCTTAATGTGATTGTGTTTCTGTGGGTCTCAATGTGATCGTGTATATGTGGTTCTCAGTGTGGTCATGTTTCTGTGGGTCTCAGTGTGATCGTGTTTCTGTCGGTCTCCGTGTGGACGTGTTTATGTGGGTCTCAGTGTGATTGTGTTTCTGTGGGTCTCAGTGTGACCGTGTTTCTGTGTGTCACAGTGTGATCATATTTCTTTCGGTCTCCGTGTCGATGTGTTTCTGTGGGTCTCAGTGTTGTTGTGTTTCTGTGGGTCTCAGTGTGATCGTGTTTCTGTGGGTCACAGTGTGATCGCATTTCTGTCCGTCTCTGTGTTATCGTGTTTCTTTGGGTGTCAGTGTGATCGTGTGACTGTGGGTCTCCGTGTGATCACGTTTCTGTGGGTTTCAGTGTCGTCGTGTTTCTGCGAGTCTCAGTGCGATCGTGTTTCTGTGGGTCTCAATGTGGTCGTGTTTCTTTGGGTCTCAGTGTGATCGTGTTTCTTTGGGTCTCAGTGTGATCGTGTGACTGTGGGTCTCCGTGTGATCACGTTTCTGTGGGTTTCAGTGTCGTCGTGTTTCAGCGAGTCTCAGTGCGATCGTGTTTCTGTGGGTCTCAATGTGATCGTGTTTCTTTGGGTCTCAGTGTGATCGTGTTTCTGTGAGTCTCAGTGTGGTCGTGTTTCTTTGGTGTCCTTGTGAACACGTTTCTGTGGGTCTCAGTGTGTTCATGTTTCTGTGAGTCTCAGTGTTGTCATGTTTCTGTGTGTCTAAATGTGATTGTCTTTCTGTCGGTCTCAGCGTGGTTGTGTTTGTGGGTCTCAGTGCGATCGTGTTTCTGTGGGTCTCAGTGTGGTCGTGTTTCTGTGGGTCTCAGTGTGTTCGTGTTTCTGTGGGTCTCAATGTGGTCGTGTTTCTTTGGGTCTCAGTGTGATCGTGTTTCTGTGGGTCTCCTTGTGGTCATGTTTCTGTGGGTCTCCTTGTAGTCATGTTTCTGTCAGTCTAAGTGTGGACGTATTTCTGTGGGTCCCAGGGTGGTCATGTTTCTGTCGCTCTCAGTGTGATGGTGTTTCTGTGTGTCTCAGTGTGATCGTGTTTCTGTGGATCAAAGTGCGATCGTGTTTATGTGGGTCACAGTATGATCGTGTTTCTGTCGGTCTCCGTGTGGTCGTGTTTCTGTGGGTCTCGGTGTGGTCGTGTTTCTGTGGGTCTCAGTGTGATCGTGTTTCTGTGGGTCTCTTTGTGGTCATATTTCTTTCGGTCTCAGTGTGGTCGTGTTTCTGTGGGTCTCTTTGTGGTCATGTTTCTGTTGGTCACAGTGTGATCGTGTTTCTGTGGGTCACGGTGTGATCCCGTTTCTGTCCGTCTCTGTGTTATCGTGTTTCTTTGGGTCTCAGTGTGATCGTGTTTCTGTGGGTCTCAGTGTGGTCGTGTTTCTATGTGTCACAGTGTGATCGTGTTTCTGTGGGTCTCAGTGTGATCGTGTTTTTTCTGGGTCTCAGTGTGGTCGTGTTTCTGTGAGTCTCAGTGTGGTCGTGTTTCTTTGGTGTCCGTGTGAACACGTTTCTGTGGGTCTCAGTGTGTTCATGTTTCTGTGAGTCTCAGTGTTGTCATGTTTCTGTGTGTCGAAATGTGATTGTATTTCTGTCGGTCTCAGCGTGGTTGTGTATGTGGGTCTCAGTGCGGTCATGTTTCTGTGGGTCTCAGTGTGGTCGTGTTTCTGTGGGTCTCAGTGTGATCGTGTTTCTGTGGGTCTCAATGTGGTCGTGTTTCTTTGGGTCTCAGTGTGATCGTGTTTCTGTGGGTCTCCTTGTGGTCATGTTTCTGTCAGTGTCAGTGTGGTCGTGTTTCTGTGTGTCTCGCTGTGGTCATGTTTCTGTTCGTCTCAGTGTGATCGTATTTCTGTGGGTCTCAGTGTGATCGTGTTTCTGTCCGTCTCTGTGTTATCGTGTTTCTGTGGGTCTCAGTGTGACCGTGTTTCTGTGGGTTTCAGTGTGATCACGTTTCTGTGTGTCTCAGTGTCGTCCAGTATCTGTGGGTCTCAGTGCAACCGTGTTTCTGTTGGTCTGTGTGTGGTCGTGTTTCTGTGGGTCTCATTTTGGTCATGTTTCTGTCGGTGTCAGTGTGGTCGTGTTTCTGTGTGTCTCGCTGTGGTCATGTTTCTGTTGGTCTCAGTGTGATCGTATTTCTGTGGGTCTCAGTGTGATCGCGTTTCTGTCCGTCTCTGTGTTATCGTGTTTCTGTGGGTCTCAGTGCGACCGTGTTTCTGTGGGTTTCAGTGTGATCACGTTTCTGTGTGTCTCAGTGTCGTCCAGTATCTGTGGGTCTCAGTGCAACCGTGTTTCTGTTGGTCTGTGTGTGGTCGTGTTTCTGTGGGTCTCATTTTGGTCATGTTTCTGTCGGTCTCACTGTGGTCGTGTTTCTGTGTGTCTCAGTGTGATCGTGTTTCTGTGGGTCTCAGCGTGACCGTGTTTCTGTGGTTCACCTTGTGGACATGTTGCTGTGGGTCTTAGTGAGTTGTGTTCCTATTGGTCTCAGTGTGATCGTTTTTCTGTGGGTCTCAGGGTCGTCGTGTTTCTGTGGGTCTCAGTGCGATCATGTTTCTGTGGGTCTAGGTGCGATAATGTTTCTGTCGATCATCCTGTGATCGTGTATCTGTGTGTCTCAGTGTGGTCGTGTTTCTATGGGTCTCAGTGTGGTGGTTTGTCTGTGGTCGTCAGTGTGATCGTGTTTTTGTGGGTCTCAGTGTGATCGTGTTTCTGTGGGTCTCAGTGTGGTCGTGTTTCTGTGGGTCTCAGTGTGATCGTGTTTTTATGGGTCTCAGTGTGATCGTGTTTTTGTGGGTCTCTGTGTGGTCGTGTTTCTGTTGGTCTCGGTGTGGTCACGTTTCAGTTGGTCTCAGTGTGATCGCGTTTCTGTCCGTCCTTGTGTTATTGTGTTTCTGTGGGTCTCGGTGTGGTCGTGTTTCTGTGGGTCTCAGTGTAGTCGTGTTTCTGTGGGTCTCAGTGTAGTCATGTTTCTGTCAGTCTCAGTGTGGACGTATTTCTGTGGGTCCCAGGGTGGTCATGTTTCTGTCGCTTTCAGTGTGATCGTGTTTCTGTCGGTCTCAGTGTGATCGTGTTTCTGTGGGTCTCGGTGTGGTCGTGTTTCTGTGGGTCTCAGTGTGATCGTGTTTCTGTGGGTCTCTTTGTGGTCACGTTTCTGTCGGTCTCAGTGTGGTCGTGTTTCTGTGGGTCTCAGTGTGATCGTGTTTCTGTGGGTCACGGTGTGATCGCGTTTCTGTCCGTCTCTGTGTTATCGTGTTTCTTTGGGTCTCAGTGTGATCGTGTTTCTTTGGGTCTCAGTGTGATCGTGTTTTTTGTGGGTCTCAGTGTGGTCGTGTTTCTATGGGTCACAGTGTGATCGTGTTTCTGTGGGTCTCAGTGTGATCGTGTTTTTTGTGGGTCTCAGTGTGGTCGTGTTTCTGTGAGTCTCAGTGTGGTCGTGTTTCTTTGGTGTCCGTGTGAACACGTTTCTGTGGGTCTCAGTGTGTTCATGTTTCTGTGAGTCTCAGTGTTGTCATGTTTCTGTGTGTCTAAATGTGATTGTATATCTGTCGGTCTCAGCGTGGTTGTGTTTGTGGGTCTCAGTGCGATCGTGTTTCTGTGGGTCTCAGTGTGGTCGTGTTTCTTTGGGTCTCAGTGTGATCGTGTTTCTGTGGGTCTCCTTGTGGTCATGTTTCTGTCGGTGTCAGTGTGGTCGTGTTTCTGTGTGTCTCGCTGTGGTCATGTTTCTGTTCATCTCAGTGTGATCGTATTTCTGTCCGTCTCTGTGTTATCGTGTTTCTGTGGGTCTCAGTGCGACCGTGTTTCTGTGGGTTTCAGTGTGATCACGTTTCTGTGTGTCTCAGTGTCGTCCAGTATCTGTGGGTCTCAGTGCAACCGTGTTTCTGTTGGTCTGTGTGTGGTCGTGTTTCTGTGGGTCTCATTTTGGTCATGTTTCTGTCGGTGTCAGTGTGGTCGTGTTTCTGTGTGTCTCGCTGTGGTCATTTTTCTGTTGGTCTCAGTGTGATCGTATTTCTGTGGGTCACAGTGTGATCGCGTTTCTGTCCGTCTCTGTGTTATCGTGTTTCTGTGTGTCTCAGTGCGACCGTGTTTCTGTGGGTTTCAGTGTGATCACGTTTCTGTGTGTCTCAGTGTCGTTCAGTATCTGTGGGTGTCAGTGCAACCGTGTTTCTGTTGGTCTGTGTGTGGTCGTGTTTCTGTGGATCTCATTTTGGTCATGTTTCAGTCGGTCTCACTGTGGTCGTGTTTCTGTCCGTCTCTGTGTTATCGTGTTTCTGTGGGTCTCAGTGCGACCGTGTTTCTGTGGGTTTCAGTGTGATCACGTTTCTGTGTGTCTCAGTGTCGTCCAGTATCTGTGGGTCTCAGTGCGATCGTGTTTCTGTTGGTCTGTGTGTGGTCGTGTTTCTGTGGGTCTCATTTTGATCATGTTTCTATCGGTCTCACTGTGGTTGTGTTTCTGTGGGTCTCAGTGTGATCGTGTTTCTGTCCGTCTCTGTGTTATCGTGTTTCTGTGGGTCTCAGTGTGACCGTGTTTCTGTGGTTCACCGTGTGGACGTGTTGCTGTGGGTCTTAGTGAGTTGTGTCCCTATTGGTCTCAGTGTGATCGTTTTTCTGTTGGTCTCAGTGTGATCGTGTTTTTGTGGGTCTCAGTGTGGTCGTGTTTCTGTGGGTCTCAGGGTGGTCGTGTTTCTGTGGGTCTCAGTGTGGTCGTGTTTCTGTTGGTCTCAGTGTGGTCGTGTTTCTGTGAGTTTCAGGGTCGTCGTGTTTCTGTGGGTCTCAGTGTGATCATGTTTCTGTGGGTCCCAGTGCGATCGTGTTTCTGTGGATCCCAGTGCGATCGTGTTTCTGTGGGTCCCAGTGCGATCGTGTTTCTGTGGGTCTAGGTGCGATAATGTTTCTGTCGATCACACTGTGATCGTGTATCTGTGTGTCTCAGTGTGGTCGTGTTTTTGTGGGTCTCAGTGTTATCGTGTTTCTGTGGGTCTGAGTGTGATCGTGTTTTTGTGGGTCTCTGTGTGGTCGTGTTTCTGTTGGTCTCGGTGTGGTCACGTTTCTGTTGGTCTCAGTGTGATCGCGTTTCTGTCCATCTCTGTGTTATTGTGTTTCTGTGGGTCTCGGTGTGGTCGTGTTTCTGTGGGTCTCCTTGTAGTCATGTTTCTGTCAGTCTAAGTGTGGACGTATTTCTGTGGGTCCCAGGGTGGTCATGTTTCTGTGGGTCTCAGTGTGATCGTGTTTCTGTGGGTCTCTTTGTGGTCATGTTTCTGTCGGTCTCAGTGTGGTCGTGTTTCTGTGGGTCTCTGTGTGGTCACGTTTCTGTTGGTCTCAGTGTGATCGTGTTTCTGTGGGTCTCAGTGTGATCGTGTTTCTGTGGGTCACAGTGTGATCGCGTTTCTGTCCGTCTCTGTGTTATCGTGTTTCTGTGGGTCTCAGTGTGATCGTGTTTTTTGTGGGTCTCAGTGTGGTCGTGTTTCTATGGGTCACAGTGTGATCGTGTTTCTGTGGGTCTCAGTGTGATTGTGTTTCTGTGGGTCTCAGTGTGGTCGTGTTTCTGTGGGTCTCTGTGTGATCGTGTTTCTGTGGGTCACAGTGTGATCGCGTTTCTGTCCGTCTCTGTGTTATCGTGTTTCTTTGGGTCTCAGTGTGATCGTGTTTCTGTGGGTCTCAGTGTGATCGTGTTTTTTGTGGGTCTCAGTGTGGTCGTGTTTCTATGGGTCACAGTGTGATCGTGTTTCTTTGGGTCTCAGTGTGATCGTGTTTCTGTTGGTCTCTGTGTTATTGTGTTTCTGTGGGTCTCAGTGTAGTCGTGTTTCTGTGGGTCTCAGTGTAGTCATGTTTCTGTCAGTCTAAGTGTGGACGTATTTCTGTGGGTCCCAGGGTGGTCATGTTTCTGTCGCTTTCAGTGTGATCGTGTTTCTGTCGGTCTCAGTGTGATCGTGTTTCTGTGGGTCTCGGTGTGGTCGTGTTTCTGTGGGTCTCAATGTGATCGTGTTTCTGTGGGTCTCTTTGTGGTCACGTTTCTGTGGGTCTCAGTGTGGTCGTGTTTCTGTGGGTCTCAGTGTGATCGTGTTTCTGTGGGTCACGGTGTGATCGCGTTTCTGTCCGTCTCTGTGTTATCGTGTTTCTTTGGGTCTCAGTGTGATCGTGTTTCTGTGGGTCTCAGTGTGATCGTGTTTTTTGTGGGTCTCAGTGTGGTCGTGTTTCTATGGGTCACAGTGTGATCGTGTTTCTGTGGGTCTCAGTGTGATCGTGTTTTTTGTGGGTCTCAGTGTGGTTGTGTTTCTGTGAGTCTCAGTGTGGTCGTGTTTCTTTGGTGTCCGTGTGAACACGTT
This sequence comes from Hemiscyllium ocellatum, assembly GCF_020745735.1. Classification (NCBI taxonomy): domain Eukaryota; kingdom Metazoa; phylum Chordata; class Chondrichthyes; order Orectolobiformes; family Hemiscylliidae; genus Hemiscyllium; species Hemiscyllium ocellatum. The sequence continues at coordinate 5,380,392 of NC_083445.1, read as the reverse complement.
TCTGTGGGTCTCAGTGTGTTCATGTTTCTGTGAGTCTCAGTGTTGTCATGTTTCTGTGTGTCTAAATGTGATTGTATTTCTGTCGGTCTCAGCGTGGTTGTGTTTGTGGGTCTCAGTGCGATCGTGTTTCTGTGGGTCTCAGTGTGGTTGTGTATCTGTGGGTCTCAGTGTGTTCGTGTTTCTGTGGGTCTCAATGTGGTCGTGTTTCTTTGGGTCTCAGTGTGATCGTGTTTCTGTGGGTCTCCTTGTGGTCATGTTTCTGTCGGTGTCAGTGTGGTCGTGTTTCTGTGTGTCTCGCTGTGGTCATGTTTCTGTTCGTCTCAGTGTGATCGTATTTCTGTCCGTCTCTGTGTTATCGTGTTTCTGTGGGTCTCAGTGCGACCGTGTTTCTGTGGGTTTCAGTGTGATCACGTTTCTGTGTGTCTCAGTGTCGTCCAGTATCTGTGGGTCTCAGTACGATCGTGTTTCTGTTGGTCTGTGTGTGGTCGTGTTTCTGTGGGTCTCATTTTGATCATGTTTCTATCGGTCTCACTGTGGTTGTGTTTCTGTGGGTCTCAGTGTGATCGTGTTTCTGTCCGTCTCTGTGTTATCGTGTTTCTGTGGGTCTCAGTGTGACCGTGTTTCTGTGGTTCACCGTGTGGACGTGTTGCTGTGGGTCTTAGTGAGTTGTGTCCCTGTTGGTCTCAGTGTGATCGTTTTTCTGTTGGTCTCAGTGTTGTCGTGTTTTTGTGGGTCTCAGTGTGGTCGTGTTTCTGTGGGTCTCAGGGTGGTCGTGTTTCTGTGGGTCTCAGTGTGGTCGTGTTTCTGTTGGTCTCAGGGTGGTCGTGTTTCTGTGAGTTTCAGGGTCGTCGTGTTTCTGTGGGTCTCAGTGTGATCATGTTTCTGTGGGTCCCAGTGCGATCGTGTTTCTGTGGATCCCAGTGCGATCGTGTTTCTATGGGTCCCAGTGCGATCGTGTTTCTGTGGGTCTAGGTGCGATAATGTTTCTGTCGATCACACTGTGATCGTGTATCTGTGTGTCTCAGTGTGGTCGTGTTTTTGTGGGTCTCAGTGTTATCGTGTTTCTGTGGGTCTGAGTGTGATCGTGTTTTTGTGGGTCTCTGTGTGGTCGTGTTTCTGTTGATCTCGGTGTGGTCACGTTTCTGTTGGTCTCAGTGTGATCGCGTTTCTGTCCATCTCTGTGTTATTGTGTTTCTGTGGGTCTCGGTGTGGTTGTGTTTCTGTGGGTCTCAGTGTGGTCGTGTTTCTGTGGGTCTCCTTGTAGTCATGTTTCTGTCAGTCTAAGTGTGGACGTATTTCTGTGGGTCCCAGGGTGGTCATGTTTCTGTCGGTCTCAGTGTGGTCTTGTTTCTGTGGGTCTCTGTGTGGTCACATTTCTGTTGGTCTCAGTGTGGTCGTGTTTCTGTGGGTCACAGTGTGATCGTGTTTTTTGTGGGTCTCAGTGTGATCGTGTTTCTATGGGTCACAGTGTGATCGTGTTTCTGTGGGTCTCAGTGTGATCGTGTTTCTGTGGGTCTCTGTGTGATCGTGTTTCTGTGGGTCACAGTGTGATCGCGTTTCTGTCCGTCTCTGTGTTATTGTGTTTCTGTGGGTCTCAGTGTGATCGTGTTTTTTGTGGGTCTCAGTGTGGTCGTGTTTCTATGGGTCACAGTGTGATCGTGTTTCTGTGGGTCTCAGTGTGATCGTGTTTCTGTGGGTCTCAGTGTGATCGTGTTTCTGTGGGTCTCAGTGTGGTCGTGTTTCTGTGGGTCTCTGTGTGATCGTGTTTCTGTGGGTCACAGTGTGATCGCGTTTCTGTCCGTCTCTGTGTTATCGTGTTTCTTTGGGTCTCAGTGTGATCGTGTTTCTGTGGGTCTCAGTGTGATCGTGTTTCTATGGGTCACAGTGTGATCGTGTTTCTTTGGGTCTCAGTGTGATCGTGTTTCTGTTGGTCTCAGTGTGATCGTGTTTTTTGTGGGTCTCAGTGTGGTCGTGTTTGTATGGGTCACAGTGTGATCGTGTTTCTGTGGGTCTCAGTGTGATCGTGTTTTTTGTGAGTCTCAGTGTGGTCGTGTTTGTATGGGTCACAGTGTGATCGTGTTTCTGTGAGTCTCAGTGTGGTCGTGTTTCTTTGGTGTCCGTGTGAACACGTTTCTGTGGGTCTCAGTGTGTTCATGTTTCTGTGAGTCTCAGTGTTGTCATGTTTCTGTGTGTCTAAATGTGATTGTATTTCTGTCGGTCTCAGTGCGGACATGTTTCTGTGGGTCTCAGTGTGGTCGTGTTTCTGTGGGTCTCAGTGTGGTCATGTTTCTGTGGGTCTCAATGTGGTCGTGTTTCTTTGGGTCTCAGTGTGATCGTGTTTCTGTGGGTCTCCTTGTGGTCATGTTTCTGTCGGTGTCAGTGTGGTCGTGTTTCTGTGTGTCTCGCTGTGGTCATGTTTCTGTTGGTCTCAGTGTGATCGTATTTCTGTGGGTCTCAGTGTGATCGTGTTTCTGTCCGTCTCTGTGTTATCGTGTTTCTGTGGGTCTCAGTGCGACCGTGTTTCTGTGGGTTTCAGTGTGATCACGTTTCTGTGTGTCTCAGTGTCGTCCAGTATCTGTGGGTCTCAGTGCGATCGTGCTTCTGTTGGTCTGTGTGTGGTCGTGTTTCTGTGGGTCTCATTTTGGTCATGTTTCTGTCGGTCTCACTGTGGTCGTGTTTCTGTGGGTCTCAGTGTGATCGTGTTTCTGTGGGTCTCAGTGTGACCGTGTTTCTGTGGTTCACCGTGTGGACGTGTTTCTGTGAGTCTCAGTGTGGTCGTGTTTCTGTGGGTCTCAGTGTGGTCGTGTTTTTATTCGTCTCAGTGTGATCGTGTTTCTGTGGGTCTCAGTGTGTCATGTTTTTGTGGGTCTCAGTGTTATCGTGTTCCTGTGGGTGTCAGTGTTATCACGTTTCTGTGGGTCTCAATGTGGTCACGATTCTGTCGGTATTGGTGTGGTCGTGTTTCTGTGGGTCTCAGTGCAGTCGTGTTTCTGTGAGTCTCAGTGTGATCGTGTTTCTGTGGGTCTCAGTGTGATCGTGTTTCTGTGGGTCTCAGTGTGATCGTGTTTCTGTGGGTCTCGGTGTGGTCGTGTCTCTGTCAGTCTCAATGTGGTCGTGTTTCTGTGGGTCTCAGTGTGGTCGTGTTGCTGTGGGTCTCAGTGTGATCGTGTTTCCGTGGGTCTCAGTGTGGTCACGTTTCTGTCGAACTCAGTGTGGTCATGTCCCTGTGGGTCTCAGTGTGATCGTGATTCTGTGGGTCTCAGTGCGATAATTTTTCTGTCGGTCACTGTGTGATCGTATATCTGTGGGTCTTAATGTGATTGTGTTTCTGTGGGTCTCAATGTGATCGTGTATATGTGGTTCTCAGTGTGGTCATGTTTCTGTGGGTCTCAGTGTGATCGTGTTTCTGTCGGTCTCCGTGTGGACGTGTTTATGTGGGTCTCAGTGTGATTGTGTTTCTGTGGGTCTCAGTGTGACCGTGTTTCTGTGTGTCACAGTGTGATCATATTTCTTTCGGTCTCCGTGTCGATGTGTTTCTGTGGGTCTCAGTGTTGTTGTGTTTCTGTGGGTCTCAGTGTGATCGTGTTTCTGTGGGTCACAGTGTGATCGCATTTCTGTCCGTCTCTGTGTTATCGTGTTTCTTTGGGTCTCAGTGTGATCGTGTGACTGTGGGTCTCCGTGTGATCACGTTTCTGTGGGTTTCAGTGTCGTCGTGTTTCTGCGAGTCTCAGTGCGATCGTGTTTCTGTGGGTCTCAATGTGGTCGTGTTTCTTTGGGTCTCAGTGTGATCGTGTTTCTGTGGGTCTCAGTGTGGTCGTGTTTCTGTGGGTCTCAGTGTGGTCGTGTTTTTATGTGTCTCAGTGTGATCGTGTTTCTGTGGGTCTCAGTGTGTCGTGTTTTTGTGGGTCTCAGTGTTATCGTGTTCCTGTGGGTGTCAGTGTGATCACGTTTCTGTGGGTCTCAGTGTGGTCGCGATTCTGTCGGTATTGGTGTGGTCATATTTCTGTGGGTCTCAGTGTGATCGTGTTTCTGTGGATCTCAGTGCAGTCGTGTTTCTGTGGGTCCCAGTGCGATCGTGTTTCTGTGGGTCTCCTTGTGGTCGTGTTTCTGTGTGTCTCGCTCTGGTCATGTTTCTGTTGGTCTCAGTGTGATCGTATTTCTGTGGGTCACAGTGTGATCGCGTTTCTGTCCGTCTCTGTGTTATCGTGTTTCTGTGGGTCTCAGTGTGACCGTGTTTCTGTGGGTTTCAGTGTGGTCGTGTTTCTGTTGGTCTCTGTGTGGTCATGTTTCTGTGGGTCTCATTTTGGTCATGTTTCTGTCGGTCTCACTGTGGTCGTGTTTCTGTGGGTCTCAGTGTGACCGTGTTTCTGTGGGTCTCACTGTGACCGTGTTTCTGTGGTTCACCGTGTGGACGTGTTGCTGTGGGTCTCAGTGAGTTGCGTCCCTATTGGTCTCAGTGTGATCGTTTTTCTGTTGGTCTCAGTGTTGTCGTGTTTTTGTGGGTCTCAGTGTGGTCGTGTTTCTGTGGGTCTCAGTTTGGTCGTGTTTCTGTGGGTCTCATTGTGGTCGTGTTTTTGTGGGTCCCAGTGTGATCGTGTTTCTGTGGGTCTCAGTGTGATCGTGTTTCTGTGGGTCTCAGTGTGGTCATGTTTCTGTGGGTCTCAGAGTGGTCGTGTTTTTATGTGTCTCAGTGTGGTCGTGTTTTTGTGGGTCCCAGTGTGATCGTGTTTCTGTGGGTCTCTGTGTGGTCGTGTTTCTGTGGGTCTCTGTGTGGTCGTGTTTCTGTGGGTCTCTGTGTGGTCGTGTTTTTGTGGGTCCCAGTGTGATCGTGTTTCTGTGGGTCTCAGTGTGATCGTGTTTCTGTGGGTCTCAGTGTGGTCATGTTTCTGTGGGTCTCAGTGTGGTCGTGTTTTTATGTGTCTCAGTGTGATCGTGTTTCTGTGGGTCTCAGTGTGTCGTGTTTTTGTGGGTCTCAGTGTTATCGTGTTCCTGTGGGTGTCAGTGTGATCACGTTTCTGTGGGTCTCAGTGTGGTCACGATTCTGTCGGTATTGGTGTGGTCGTATTTCTGTGGGTCTCAGTGTGGTCGTGTTTCTGTGGATCTCAGTGCAGTCGTGTTTCTGTGGGTCTCAGTGTGATCGTGTTTCTGTGGGTCTCCTTGTGGTGGTGTTTCTGTGGGTCTCAGTGTGATCGTGTTTCTGTGGGTCTCAGTGCGGTAATGTTTCTGTGGGTCTAAGTGTGACCGTATTTCTATGGGTCTCAGTGTGATCATGTTTCTGTTGGTCTCAGTGTGATCGTGTTTCTGTGTGTCTCGGTGTGGTCGTGTCTCTGTCAGTCTCAATGTGGTCGTGTTTCTGTGGGTCTCAGTGTGGTCGTGTTTCTGTGGGTCTCAGTGCGATAATTTTTCTGTTGATCACTGTGTGATCGTATATCTGTGGGTCTTAATGTGATTGTGTTTCTGTGGGTCTCAATGTGATCGTGTGTATGTGGGTCTCAGTGTGGTCGTGTTTCTGTGGGTCTCAGTGTGGTCGTGTTTCTGTCGGTCTCCGTGTGGACGTGTTTATGTGTGTCTCAGTGTGACCGTGTTTCTGTGGGTCACAGTGTGATCGTGTGTATGTGGGCCTCAGTGTGGTCGTGTTTCTGTGGGTCTCAGTGTCATCGTCTTTCTGTGGGTCTCAGTGTGGTCGTGTATCTGTGGGTCTCAGTGTGGTCATGTTTCTGTGGGTCTCAGTGTGATAGTGTTTCTGTTGGTTTCATTGTAGTCGTGTTTCTGAGGGTCACAGTGCGATCGTGTTTCTGTGGGTCACAGTGTGATCGCGTTTCTGTTGGTCTCTGTGTTATTGTGTTTCTGTGGTTCACAGTGTGATCTTTTTTCTGTGGGTTTCAGTGTGGTCGTGTTTCTGTGGGTCTCTGTGTCGTCGTGTTTCTGTGGGTCACAGTGTGATCGTGTTTCTGTGGGTCACCGTGTGGTCGTGTTTCTGTCGGTCGCAGTGTGGTCGTGTTTCTGTGGGTCTCAGTGCGATCGTGTTTCTGTGGGTCTCAGTATGGTCGTGTTTCTGTGGGTCTCGGTGCGATAATGTATCTGTCGATCACCATGTGGTCATGTTTCTGTGGGTCTCTGTGTGGTCGTGTTTCTGTCGGTCTCAGTGTGGTCGTGTTTCTGTGGGTCACAGTGTAGTCATGTTTCTGTTGGTCGCAGTGTGGTCATATTTCTGTAGGTCTCATTTTGGTCTTGTTTCAGTCGGCCTCAGTGCGGTCGTGTCTCTGTGGGTCTGGGTGTGATCGTGTTTCTGTGGGTCACCGTGTGGTCATGTTTCTGTGGGTCTCAGTGTGGTCGTGTTTCTGTGGGTCTCAGTGTGTTGCTGTGTTTTTTGTTCAGGTATTGGTTTTGTATACCTGTGGGAGTTACTTTTTCTGTCTGTGCCTGTGTGTGTCACGATGTTGCCGTGTGTCTATGAGTGGGCAGACATACCTTTCTGTTGTCCCAACTTGGAACTGTTGATCCATGTTACCCAGACAGTCAAGTCGATGATACATTGTTTTGTTATCATCTTTTTTGTTGAGCAATCATCTCCATGTCTTGAAAGCTGTGGGCACCTAGGCATATTCCCCACTGCGAATTCAGAAATAGCTCCCGCACTCCAGATGCTTGTTAATTGGTGCAGTCATTCGAGTTTCTTATGAAACAAATGCAGAGCAGATTCTCACACGTCAATGCAGTCCAGGTTTGTTAGGGCTTGTGAAATGGTGAATGATCTTGACTTGCAGCAGAAGGTCTGGTGTTCAGACCTTACAGCACCATGTATAATTGGCACAATTATCAAGAGTTTAAGGCAATGAGTAAGTCACAGTCTGAGCTGGGCATGACCAGGCGAGGCAGCAATGAGCGGTGGCACGGACTTCACAAAACAGAGCAGATGGTGATGTTGGCATTGTCCAACAGGGAATTGGGTGATGGTCAACCTCACCCACGACCACTTCCATCTCGAAGGACAAGGGCAGCAGATACATGGGAGCAACACCTCCTGCAAGTTCCCTTCCAAGCTCCCCCACCATCCTGACTTGGAAACATATTACTGTTCCTTCTGAGTCATACAGCACAGGAAACAGACCCTCGGTCCAACCCGTCCATGCCAATCCGGTTTCCCAAACTAAACTAGTCCCGCCTGCCTGCGATTTGCCCATATCCTGCCAAATCTTTCCTATTCATGCTCCTGTCCAAATGTCATTTAAATGCCGCAACAGTCCCTGCATCCACCATTTCCTCTGGAAATTCATTCCACACGCCGACCACCCTCTTTTGAACCTTTCTCCTCTCACCTTAAAAATACGCCCTCTAGTTTTGTACTCTCTCCCACCTGAGGGAAAAGACCTTCGCTACTCACCCGTTGCTGGGTCAAAATGCTGGAACTCCCTTTCTAAAGGCATTGTGGGTGCACGGATGCCACATGGACAGCACTGGTTCCAGAAGGGAGGTCACTACCACCTCCTCAAGGGCAATTAGAGATGGGCGTGGATGCTGACCTAGCTAGCGACACCCACATCCTGTGAAATAATTGATTCAAAAGTAGCACCCTGGACTAGCTAAAACAACACTATCTGCAAATGTGTTGCTGGTCAAAGCACAGCAGGCCAGGCAGCATCTCAGGAATAGAGAATTCGATGTTTCGAGCATAAGCCCTTCATCAGGAATGAGATAGAAATGGAAAGATCTAGGAAGGGGAGGGAGGAGTCTGAGACAGTCCAGGTGAATTTCAGGTCAGGATGGAAGGCGTTAGTGAACAACACTATCGCCTTCCTGCCTAGGAGAACAGAAGAAAAAGCAGCAAGCGTAGACCATTCAGCCCATCACATCTGCTGTATCTTTCAACAGGTGGGACCTCAGCTCTGCTTTCCCAGCCACTCTGCTTGTCCCCTCAGAGATCAAAACTCTCCCTCTCCTGGTCTGAAATGCACTCTCTAATGGAGCATCCACAGACACAGACAGAGATAGAGAATTTCAAAGACAGTGTGAGGCCATTCAGCCCCTCACGTGCTAATCTTCAAGCTCAAAACAAAGGGTTCAACGGGGAGGTGACGGCCTGAAGGTGTTATCACTGGATTGTTGATCAAGAGATCCCAGCTCATGTTCTGGGGACCTGGGTTCCAATCCCTCTACAGCAATTGGTGGAATTAGAATTCAATAAAACTCTGGAATTGGGAGACTAGCAATGATCATGAATCCATTGTTGATTGTCAGGAAGCACCCATCTGGTTCACTAATGTGCAATAGAGAAGGAAACTGCCATCCTTACCTGGCCAGGCCTACATGTGACTCCATATGGTTGAGCCTTAACTGCGCTCTCACCAATCAGGGATTGGGTCTGGCCTAACCAGCAGCATGCTCATTCTGTGAATGAATAATTTTAAAATATTCTTGCGCAACACCCCTCATCCCTTGATATCTTTAAACATTCAAATATCTTTGCCTTAAAAACACTCAACGATCAAAGTTTCTAGGATAGAGGATTCTAGAGATTTACTACCTCCAAGAGGAGTCAGAATGGTAAAAACTTTAGATATAGAATCTGCAGAAGTTATTCTGGGACAATCTAATTAAGTGAGGAAAATAGTTCCTGAGCTTGAATTTTATTTTTAGAAAAAAAATTACATTATTTTTAATCAACTTAAGATTGTTACCTTGGAAACCAGCAACTTTTTCTCACCCTTACTTTAGCTGGGCAGACAAATGTACAGGTCTGTTTCAATTTCTTCACCGCCTGTAAGTTGACAATAAAGACTTCAAATAATTGGAACTGCTTTTCCCTGGAGCATCAGAAGCTGAGGGGTGACCTTGTAGAGGTTTTTAAAATCATGAGGGGCATGGGTAGGGTAAAGAGAATGGAGGGGAAAAGATTTAAAAAGGATGCAAGGGACAACTTGTTTCATGCAGAGGGTGGTGTGTGTATGGAATGAGCTGCCAGAGGATGTGGTGGAGGCTGGTACAATTACAGCATTTAAAAGGCACCTGGATGGGTATATGAATTGGATGGGTTTAGAGGGATATGGACCATATACTGGCAAATGGAACTAGATTAATTTAGGATACCCAACCAGTATGGACAAGATGGACCGAAGGGTCTGTTTCCCTGCTATATATCTCTAAGTCTCTATAAACCTATGACAAGATTCTGAGTGGAAGTTCTCTGATAATTTACAACTTCCCTTGAGTTGGTCCATGTTGATTTAAACGAGATTAAGAAATGAAGGAGTTAATTCTCAGAATTATTGGGAAAATGTATCTAATAACTCATGTGTGTGTTCATCAATTCAATTCAATTCAATTAATCACAAGCAAGTACCTGCTCTGAAAGGCACTCTGCGAGGTCTCAGTATATATTCACTTTTTGTATCCAGGCTATCCCTCATTTTAAACAGCACTCCTCATTATAAACAAAATGAATTCCCTTTGCTCTGAATTGTAAATATTTGATTTGGTTGAAGATCTAATTAAGACTTTCCTCCAGACAAGCCATCCGTTAAAGTCTCCCAAAATCAACATCAAGTGAGAGTGAGCACCTAGTGCAGCAGAGAAATAACAGATCAGATCCGTCAGCACTGAGGGATGCGTGGGCTGAGGAAAAGATCTCCTGTGTGTGCGAAAGATTAGTGAGCACGCTTACCTTCCACAGTGTGCTGAAAGATATTCATCTCCTCTGGCTCTGAGAGGGTGTTGCATATTTGGAATGAACTGCCAGAGGAAATGGTTGATACAGTTACAGTCACAAAACCTGAAAGATATTTGGACAGATACATGAGTAGGAAAGTTTCAGAAGACCAAACACAGGCAAATGCGACTAGTTTCGTTTGGGAATCAGCGTGGATGAGTTAGGCCAAAGAGTCTGTTTCCATGCTGTGAGTCTCTATTTTGGCGCAAAGGCTGATGAGCTGATGGTTTGTCTGTCCGTCCCTCGTTTACTCCAGCTTGGTCTGCATTGCCATTTTGCAGCTCATGATAAAGCCCAGGACTCTGAAAGGTGTTTGAACTTCACTCCCTACCTTGTAGGAAGGCAATCCTTCCTCACAGCAAATCCGAGAACCAGCTCCTTAACCCATCTCAGATCACACAATATTCCTCTTTCTTCTTCCTTTCTTTCAAGAGCTGTGGGCATCCATTCAGTGTTGGTCGCCCATCCCTAATTGTCCTGGAGCTGAGTGATTGGGAGACTTTAACGGATGGTCTGTCTGGAGGAAAGACTTAATTGGACCGTTAACCAAATCAAATATTTACAATTCAGAGCAAAGGGAATTCATTTTGTTTATAATGAGGAGTGCTGTTTAAAATGAGGGATAGCCTGGATATAAAAAATGAATATATACTGAGACCTCGTCTTTCAGAGCAGGTACTTGCTTGTGATTAATTGAATTGAATTGATGAACACACACATGAGTTAATAGATACATTTTCCTATTAATTCTGATAATTAACTCATTCATTAGTGGTAAATTATCAGGCAGTTAAGGGAAGTTTGTGGGGGAGAGTTCCACATGTTGATTACCCAGTGGGAGATGGAATGCCTCCCAGTTTGTCTCCCTTTTGATTCTGTCATACAGTCCCCATGAGCCCCTCTAGGTCCTTTCAAAACCTTAAACACTCCAATTGAATAACCAACTTTTAACACATGGAATTGTGAGAAGTGCAAGAGGTAGAATGGAAAAATTATTCTTCAGCTCCAGTTAAACCTTCACAGCTAATTTATGTAACTGATCTTCACATTTTAATTCTTGGAGATCGTGCACCTTGCCTTTAAGATAACCACCTGATGAAGGAGCAGTGCTCTGAAAGCTAGTGCTTCCAAATAAACCAGTTGGACCATAACCTGGTGTTTTGTGATTTTGTTTTACTGTATACACCCCAGTCCAACACCGGCAACCCCAAATCATGCCTTTAACAGCGTTCACCTTTAAGAACACCATGTGCTGTGTGTACACAGTTTTGTGACTCTGTCTGTCTGTTGACCTGCTGTGGATTTGCAAGCTGCACATACACAAATGAAAATTGAAAGGACTGCTGTCAGTCAGAAATAAAGGTAGAGGGTGTTGGAAAAGCCCAACAAGTCTGACAACATCTGTGGAGAGAAAGCAGAGTTAACATTTCGGTTCAAGTTCTGAGGAAGGATCACTTGACCCGAAACATTAACTCTGATTTCTCTCTCCGTGGACCTGCTGAGCTTTTCCAACAATTTTTTTTTTGTTTCCCGGAGAAATGAGTTGGTTTGCGGAAATGCCTGCTTCATAATTTATTATGTGTTTTACTGTTTTAAATAAATCCCACATACCCCTCTCATCAGCTGCTTCCAGGTCGAATACTCACTCATTACTAATCTCCTAACCAAGACCATTGTCAAGTCTCCTCCTTCCCATTCTATTTTACTTTAGTCCTCTCCCTCTTTCCCTACCTCTCCCTCACCTAAATCATTCTAATTACTCTTATCAGATTTTACACATAAATTATTCAACTGGAAAATGTGGATGATTCATTGGTGTTAGTTAATAGATATTAAAAGAAAAATGGGTGATCTGTTGATGGGGAAAAAGAATATTCAGTTTTGTGTAAGAGCACTTCTAGATATAGACAAAACTGAAGAAAACAAATATCATTTGTCTTCAATTCCTAGGGATATAGATTTAACAAGTGATCCTTAAAATGGAATGCTAGGGAGGTGAACATCATCAGCTACAAATGCCCCTCTAAATGATACATCACCCTGACTTGGAAATATATCACTGTTCCTTCATCACCGCTGGGTCACAATTCTATCACTCCCTTGCACACAATGCTATGGCAGTGCAATTTTAAAAATGTACTTATTCATTAGGGCGTCGCTGACTAGACCAGCATTTATTGCCCATCCCTAATTGTCCAGAGGGCAGTTAAGAGTCAACCGCAATGCTATAGGTCTGGAGTCACACGTAGGTCATACCAGATCAGGATGGCAGTGTCCTTCCCTAAAGGATATTAGTGAACCAGATGGGTTTTCCAACAATTGACAGTGGACTCAACATTAGACTCTTAAATCAAGATTTTTTCTTAAAAAACAATGAATTCAAATTCTACCATGATGGAATTTGAATCCAGGTCCCCAGAACATTAATGTGGTCTCTGGGTGAAGAGTGCAGCTATAACACCACTAGCCCATCACGTTTCCTTTGATGAAGAAGAGGGGATTGATCACCCACCATCACCCAGGGATGGGCAACAAACGTTACTTTCTCTTCGTATCTCAAGCATCCTTTTTTTTAAAATTGGTAATGGAATTGCTGACTAAAGGATTCAGGTGGGAGATGGCAAGTGGAGAATTATAGGGCTTCCTCACGTTTGCAGCAAAATACGCAGTTTTTTTAAAAAATAAATCAGCTTTGTAGGTGCTCATAAATCATCAGTTGCCTTTCCCAGCCCCTGCACTGTGAGAAGCAGATGTAGATTAATGTAAGACTTTGAGGCCCGTTGTTTATTAACACATCCTTCCTTGCTTCCTTGTCTGTTTCAGCTAATGCATTCTGTTTGTTAAAATGAAAAAAGCCGTCTGATTAAAATTTGTAAACAATATTTAGTGTCATTCAGGGGTCTAGGGGGATGTAGATGTATTTTAAGGCAAGGATTTTGAATTTCATAAGCAAAACAAGTGTCAAGAAGATTGATGTTACATTCGCTGATTCATAAATTAGGTGCCAAACCAAGCAAAACGTTTCAATTTAGCTATGGATAAACTGTCAGATTAAATTACTGGTCACAAATTACATCTACTTTCTTTAAAGATGCATGTGCAGGTATAATGATATCCTGTTCCCACATGGCTGTTTGCATTGTTACTGAGGAAAGGCACGGTTTCAGCTGAATTCCTTTCAGTATCCCTCTCTGCAAAGCACCACATGTAACAGGCAATTAAAAAGATCAACCCCATCCATAATTGTCTTAGCACTGACTAGCTTCCTCAGCTAGCTCCACATTCTAGCTGAGAGTCAATCACATCGCTGTGGGTCTGAAGTCGTGGGGAGGTGACAGCCATTATGGTAATATCGCAGGATTGTTAATCCAGAGACCCAGACGATGTTCTGGGGAAAGGTGAGGACTGCAGATGCTGGAAGCCAGAGTTTAGATTAGAGTGGTGCTGGAAAAGCACAGCAGGTCAGGCAGCGTCCGAGGAGCAGGGAAATCGACGTTTTCGGGCAAAAAGCCCTTCATCAGGATGTTCTGGGGACCCAGGTTCAAATCCTGCTATGGCAGAAGGTGGAATTTGAATTCAGTCAAAATCAGAATTAGGGATCTAATGATGACCACAAATCCATTTCTGATTGTGGGGGAGGAAAACCCATCTGGATGACTAATGTCCTTTAGGGAAGGAAACTGCCATCTTTACCCGGTCTGGCCTACATGTGACTCCAGACCCACAGCAATGTGGTTGACTCTTAACCACCTTCTGGGATGAGTAATGAAGGCTGGCTCAGCCAGCAACACCCTTGTGAATTAAAAAAAAGATAATGATGACCAATTTCCCTCACTAAACAAATGCCACCATTTCTAATGTCAAGTCTTGAATTGAGGATTTATTAACTAAAGTTAAATTCCAGAAACTGCCAAGGGCTGGATTTGAACCTATAACCTCCGACCACTAGGCTGGTCCTGTGGTGTACTAGTTGACAGGCAATACCAGTATCCCACCATGTCTGTGTTAGTCTGGCTATGAGATGCATTAGCTTATGTGGTCATTGGGGAGGAAGATTCTGGGCATCAGTTTCTTCAAGGTAAATGTTATAAGTCTTTGAAGCATCACTGAATTCCCTACATCACCACCACCACCACCCACCCCTCCACCCCACCCCCAATTTATAGCGCACCTTCTGTATATTAATCGAGGACCAGAACAATTATCAAATTAAATTCAATCATGGGTGACTTAAGGCCACATTCAGCTGACCAAAGGCTTGGCCAGGGCAGCAGGTCTTAGAAGATTCTTAGAAAGAAGGCAAGGAGGGAGAGATGGAGAGATGGAAGTCCAGAGCTTGGAGTCCAGGCACCTGAGGGACGGCCAATAATGATGAAGGGACTGTGACCAGGGGTATAGAGGTTGGTAGGTATCTCAGAGGATTTGGGGTTGGAGGGGTTTCAGAGATAAGGACCTCATTGGTCCCTGGGGCTTGTACCCAGACTGCCATGCTGCCTACAAGGTTATCACTCAAGAGTTGTTCTCTGCAATTTCCTCTGAGCTGTGTCCTACAACCTCTCAAACCAGTTCTGCTCTTCAGTTACAGAGTGGATGATCAGATATCATCACACTGTTGGTTCTATGCAACTTCAGCATCTGAATTGACCAGGAATTGCTGACCCCTCACTGACCCCCTCCAGCTCACCCCCCAGGGCAAAGGGATAGGAAGGCAAGTGAGAGGGACCAGGATTGCAAATGAGGGCGATGAGAGGGTAGTGAGTGGGGGTGGGGGAAGGGGAGAGAATAAGTGAGAGGAGGGAGCAAGGGATGTAGTGAGTGAAATGAGGCAATGAGGGAGGTGAGGATAGTGAGTTAAATGGGGCAGTGAGTGAAATGAGGGAGTGAGGGAGGTGAGGATAGTGAGTGAAATGAGGGAGTGAGTGAGTTAAATGAGAGAGTGAGGAGGTGAGGATAGTGAGTGAAATAAGGCAGCAAGGGAGGCATTGAGTGAAATGAGGGAGGGAGGTGAGAATAGTGAGTGAAGTGAGACAGCAAGGGAGGTATGGATAGTGAGTGACTTCCCTTTCCAGTGTGGTGACCAGAGCTACGATGATTTATCCTCCATATGAGCTTCCCCACACCTTTATCATCTCACCCAATCACCATAACTCTGTATACCTATCTCCATCTTACCCTCAAATATACTTGTGTCATCTGTCTGACAGGGCTACCCAGGGGAAACACAGGAGGGTTATTCCCGAAGACCGCAGAGTTCAGAACCAGGGTCAAACTCTAAAGATAAATGGTCAGCCATTTGGGACTGATCTGAGGAGAAATGTCTTCACCGAGAGAGTTGGGGGGGGGGGTGGGGGAGTGTCTGTGGAATTCTCTGCCACAGAAAGCAGTTGAAACCAAAGCATTGAATATTTGCAAGGAGGAGATAGATATAGTTCCTGGGGTGAAAGCGATCAAAGGGAGAAAGTGGCACCAGGGGACTGAGTTGGATGACCAGCCGTGATCATATTAATGGTGGAGCAGGCTGAAAGGGCTGGATTATTTTTTAAATCCTTCACAGGTTGGCTGGGAAGGCCAGCATTTATTGTCCACCCCTAATTGCCCAGTTAAGACTCAGTCACAATACTGTGGGTCTGGAGTCACGTGTAGGCTAAATCAGGTAAGGACAGCAGCTCCCTTCCCTACAGGACATTAACGTTTCATGGCCTATTCCTGCTCCTATTGTCTATGTTTCCATCTAACTAGAGTTGCTTATCCCAGTACAATATCCTGTTAACTCTGTGTGATGTCTGGTTACCTCATATGGTAATGCCTTAGAAATCTGCTTTAGCCTGGTCATGGCCTCAGCGGTAATTGATGTCTGGATCTCAATATTTCCAAATGAAACTGATTTGAGTGAGTAACGATCGATGTAACAGAGCGATAGGGAAGGGTGAGCTATTACTCTGATGGATGAGGGTATTTATTGCGAAAAGACTGATTCAGCAAACTGCTTTGACATTTGACAGGAACTCAAGGAGAAGATGAATGAATTGTTGCCACTGATACCGGTCCTCGATCAATACAAATCGGACGCCAGACTGATTCTAAAGCTAAAGGAAGAAGTTCGGAACTTGTCAGTGGTCCTGCTGGGAATCCAGGAAGAGATGGGCGCCTATGACTATGAGGAACTCCAGCACCGGGTTATGCTCCTTGAGCAGAGACTCCACGCCTGCATGCAGAAACTAGGTAAAGGCTTCTGTAATCCTCCCTTTCTGGAACACTTCCGTTACTCCGCGACTGTGACTGTTTCAGTGAGGAGTTAATACAGGGCCCAGTGCTTGTTCTCAGGATGATAGCAGCTCAGCGCTCGTTCACCTCTTGCCCCTTCCCACGTTGAAAATGATCAGACATCTGGATAACCATGTACCCCACTCCCTCCACTCCCCTTACCATCACTTACCCCTCCCCTCAGACCATTCCCCCCCCACCACTTATACATCATTGAACCTCCACTGACCATCACCCCCACACCTCCCTGCACCACTCACTCATCTACACCATCCCTCCTCCCCTCACATCACACCCCCCTCCCCCTACACCATCCCCCCTCCCCTTACATCACACCCCCCCTCCCCTTACACCATCTCCCACATCCCCACACCCCCACACCATCCCTCCTCCCCTCCCATCACACCCCTCCTCCCCTTACACCATCCCCCCTCCCCTTACACCATCCCCCACATCCCCACACCATCCCTCCTCCCCTCCCATCACACCCCCCTCCCCTTACACCATCCCCCCTCCCCTTACACCATTCCCCCTCCCCTCACATCACACCCCCTCCCCTTACACCATCCCCCACATCCCCACACCATCCCCCCTCCCCTCACATCACACCCCCCCTCCCCTTACACCACCCCCCACATCCCCACACCATCCCCCCCTCCCCTCACATCACACCCCCCTCCCCTTACACCATCCCCCACCTCCCCACACCATTCCCCCCTCCCCTTACACCATCCCCCCTCCCCTTACACCATCCCCCCTCCCCTTACACCATCCCCCTCCCCTTACACCATTCCCCTCCCCTTACACCATCCCCCACCTCCCTACACCATCCCCCCTCCCCTTACACCATCCCCCACCTCCCTACACCATCCCCCCTCCCCTTACACCATCCCCCCTCCCTACACCATCCCCCTCCCTGACCATCAGTGATGAGTCGGAGGTGTGCTCAGTGTACCTTCCCTGAACACCTACGTTTACCCCAGGCCCTTCTTAACTGAAACGCGTTGCTGGCCTTTGACCTCTTCTCTAGCCCAATCTGTTGAACGTTCCCAAAAAGATTTGAAGGTTTGAATAACTTGTGATCTGTTCTGGCCCGAAGTGAACTTACCTGTTGTGTCACCCTGCAGGCTGTGGAAAGCTGACGGGGATCAGTAACCCATTCACCGTCCGGGCGTCTGGCTCCCGCTTTGGAGCATGGATGACTGACACTCTGGCTTCAAGCACAGAGAACCGGGTAGGTGGACCAATCCCAGACTGAGACCGTCAGAAATGATCAGAAGGACGTTGCGGTACAGAAATGTTGGCTTGACCTTGTGGCTTCGACCAGATCATTACACACGTGACCAGCAAAGGGAGATGGGTCACGGAGTTTACTTGTCTATTCAGAGAACTCTGGACGGAACGTAGGTGTGGGAAAGATGTGCGACTGAAGGGATATAGAACATAGAACAATACAGCACAGAACAGGCCCTTCGGCCCACGATGTTGTGCCAAACATTTGTCCTAGCTTAAGCACCTATCCATGTACCTATCCAATTGCCGCTTAAAGGTCACCAATGATTCTGACTCTGCCACTCCCACAGGCAGCGCATTCCATGCCCCCACCACTCTCTGAGTAAAGAACCTACCCCTGACATCCCCCCACACCTTCCACCCTTCACCTTAAATTTATGTCCCCTTGTAGCACTCTGTTGTACCCGGGGAAAAAGTCTCTGACTGTCTACTCTATCTATTCCCCTGATCATCTTATAAACCTCTGTCAAGTCACCCCTCATCCTTCAGCGTTCCAATGAGAAAAGGCCGAGAACTCTCAACCTATCCTCGTACGACCTATTCTCCATTCCAGGCAACAGCCTGGTAAATGTCCTCTGCACCCTGATGATTTGGAGAAGAATTTGGAGTGCTGTGGTTTGAAAATGTGATTCCTCTGCCATGTGGTTGAACTATTATTCACTTAGAATCTTCAAGACCCATTCCTCAATTATTTCCACTTAAAAGTTTTCCATGATTATGATTCTGCAATTAGACAGTATTTGTTAAATAATCCCAATTGTTCAAAGATTGGCAACTGATTTGAGGGACTTGCAGTGTGGGTGCTGGAGGGTTACTCTAGTAATACACAGGGCCCTGGTTCTTTGTACATATGACACCCGTTTCAGCTCAGCAAAATAGGACAGCCATTTATTGGTCAACATTGCCTTGGGAAATGAACCAATCAGAGTCAATCTGCTTCATTTAAATTTAAGCAAAGCTGGGCATTAATTGTCAGTCATCATACAACACGTGCATTCACCAAAGCAATGCCTCTACCATTCAGAGCACGCCCCCTGCCCCCCCCCACCATTTGCCAACAAATCAACACCCTCCTCTCACACAGTGTGGTTGCTGTTTTCCCTTCACTATTCTTGAAAATTGTCCTAACAAAGAGCTTTGGCAAAATGTGTTGCCTTTCAGAATTATTCAAGTTCTGCATGGCTTAGAAGTTTTGTATATCAGGGCTCCTGCCTCAGCAGCTCCTGCCTGGTTTAGCTTTTGGCGCACAGACAAATTGAGGTTGATTACGGATATTAGTCTGTGAAATGACCCAATTATTGCAGAAACCATGCACAGAACAGCCAGAGAGTATAACTGTTTCTGGGGCCCTCCCTACCAATGTGCCGACCTGCCTGGACACACATCTAGTAAGTTGAGAAAATCATGTAGAATTGAAAAGGGAGAAAGAACCAATTGTGTTCCCTTTGACCTTCCTCACCTGTAGAATTGATGACCCACTGTAGGATGCTCTCAGCTGCAGAACTGGGGTCCCACTGTACGAACATCCTCACCTGTAGAACTGATCTCTGACTGTACGAACATCCTCACCTGTGGAACTGATCTCTGACTGTATGAACATCCTCACCTGTAGAACTGACCTCCCACTGTAAGATCATCCCCACTTGTAGAACTGCTCTCTGACTGTCGGAACATCCTCACCTGTAGAACTGAACTCTGACTGTAGGAATAGCCTCACCTGTAGAACTGACCTCTTACTGTAGGAACATCCTCACCTGTAGAACTGATCTCTGACTGTAGGAATAGCCTCACCTGTAGAACTGACCTCTTACTGTAGGAACATCCTCACCTGTAGAACTGGTGTCCCACTGTTGGATCTTCCTCAGTCTGTGGGAGATCATTCCAAGTCATTCCCCACCTGTCATGTGGTCAGTCACAAAGCCGTCCCCCTGATATGGGAATACCTTCAACTAAGAGTAACAGATGTCACAGTTACATATATTTCCAGCAGTCAAAGCTATTTTGCTCTGATGATCTCTTGTGAAATATTAATCTTCTAATGTTAGGGATGTCACTCATGTTGAGCAACTGACTGCATTTATTATTGTGCCTTTTGCAATAGCTTCCCTGGTAATGACCCATTTAGTATTCATGGTTAGCTTGAGGTAATTAATTGGTGTGTTACTGATGACACCGCAATGGTTTATGTTCTGACGGTGGGATTAATAGGTTGTTCTTACATAATCTACATCAGTAATTATAAGCGAATGATGCCACTGTTGCTAAATTGTTGACTAATCTAACCTTGCCCAGTTGATATTAATTAATATCACAATGTTTCAACATTTAGGAGTCGCAATAAATTGAACCTTTACAGAGCAATGCTTAGCTGGTGAGTGACACTCCCTGATGAGCCACAAAGGGATAATATTCCTGCTCTAAATTAGAGTTTTCACATTCCCGGGAAGCTCAGCTCATGGAGATGTTCCTGTCAGATTATGGAATCACTTCAAAAAGGCATCCGTTGTCTATGTAACCCCCTGCACAGTTGTGTGCCAGGAGTAAATGGAGCCCTTGTATTATTTGGGCAGAAGGAGAGTTGCGCTCCTCAAGACGACAATATAGTTTGGGAAATCAAGTGGCCCCAAGAACAGTACAAATATGGCATTAGGCACAGTCTAAAGGTCTCCTTGTTCTACCCCATTGCAAGTGTGCAGCTCTCTCTCTGCTTTTCACCCAGTCCAAACAGCAAAAACAATCTGCCATTGTGGTGTCCCATTCCACACAGCTGTCTAACCCCGATTTTTCCAACCCTTATGAGCAATTCTTTGTTGCGTGCAGACGAATAAATTTATGAGTGCTGTCTGGAAGATAAAAGTGTGAGAAATAGGAGCAGGAGTTGGCCATTTGGCCCATCAACACTGCCCCACCCTTTCGTAAGATATGTTGCAGGTGTCAACTGCTTTTTATGCCAGCTCCTCATATCGGCTCCTCAGTGTTTCAAACTCTCCTTTTTAAATACTTCCAGGGATCTAACCTCGATGACTCTCTACAGTAGAGAGATGTAGACATTTGCTATGGTTTGGGGGAAGAAATTCCTTCACGCCCCTGTTTTAAATGAGTTCCCCCTTTATTCTGTAACCACGTTCCCGAGTTGGAGCTTCTCTTCAGTAGATGGAAATGTTTTCTCAGCATCCGGCCTGTCAAAGAAAGTAAAATCTGGGGAGATGCTGGCTCAGGATGAATAGAAAAGTGCAGTTAAACAGGGGTAATGCACTGGAGCCATCCATAGAATCCATAAGATATGTTGTGAGTTCCACTGTTGGAATATTGCGTGCAATTCTGGTCTCCTTCCTATCGGAAAGACTTTGTGAAACTTGAAAGGGTTCAGAAAAGATTTACAAGGATGTTGCCAGAGTTGGAGGATTTGAGCTATAGGGAGAGGCTGAACAGGCTGGGGCTGTTTTCCCTGGAGCGTCGGAGGCTGAGGGGGTGACCTTATAGAGGTTTACAAAATTATGAGGGGCATGGATAGGATAAATAGACAAAGTCTTTTCCCTGAGGTCAGGGAGTCCAGAACTAGAGGGGCATAGGTTTAGGGTGAGAGGGGAAAGATATAAAGGAGACCTAAGGGGCAACTTTTTCACACAGAGGGAGGTACGTGTATGGAATGAGCTGCCAGAGGATGTGGTGGAGGCTGGTACAATTATAGCATTTAAGAGGCATTTGGATGGGTATATGAATTGGAAGGGTTTGGAGGGATATGGGCCGAGTGCTGGCAGGTGGGACTAGATTGGGTTGGGATATCTGGTCGGCGTGGACAGGTTGGACCAAAGGATCTGTTTCCATGCTGCACATCTCTATGACTCTGTAATCCCACCACGGTAGTTGGTGATATTTGAATTGAAAGTCAGCCTAATAGTGGCGACTGCGAAATCATTGCCTTTTATAAAAGGAAATCTGCAGTCTTTACCCGGTCTGGCCTACTCCAGACACACAGCAATGTGGTGGACTGCTGTCCCCTTAGCTGTCCTCTTGCACAGCTGAGTGAGACTCTCAGTTCCACCGCTGTGGATCCAGGCAGCAGTGATTATGGATTGGTGGGAGATGCTGGACAAGCCAGCAATGCTCGTGTCCCAATAATGGATAGCACAATTCACTCTGGCATTTTCACGTGTAAACAAAATGGAGGCAAGACAACAGGAAGTGAACATCAGAAGTCATTGTTACGGTCATCCAGGAATTCTTCTGGTGGCAATGGCCAATGTACACTGGGGGAGTGGGGTCGGGAATTAGCACAACAGGAAGCCCAACAAATCCATGAGTGGTGAAAGAAATGGGAAGATACGCTGAGGCTGAGATGAAGAGGATGGGGGGAGGTTGGTGTGAAGCGTAAAGATGGGGTTGTGGCAAATAGATTGGAAGTTCTGCCCTCACCTGCCAGCTTCCTGGTGTCGATGCATTGGTTGGGAGTGTTCATTGTCTGATGAAACTTGAGGAAGCAATGACCTGAATTGCTGGGATGACAGCTTTACCAGAGGGGCCAGGAGTCTTACAAGACACAGTATCGATCGAGCCAGACTCTAATTTGTAAAGCTGCGCAGAGCACAACAGCTCTGTTGGAACCCAAAAACAAAAAAGGTTAGCAAACACATTTGGACTACCAGCCACTCAGATCTGAAAACCAACAACATATCGAGCTGATTAGTCAGACTAGTGTGTGGTTAAGCATCAAAAACAGCTTGGGGAATTCATTAATACTCACTGTTCAACACTGCACTGATGTCACAGTGGAACAGAATGCCTTTGAATCTCAGTGGATTTGGCCTTATAGCACTCACCAACTCCCTTCTTTCTCTGTGTAACTTTGAACAGTTATCAAATCACTAATTAGTCTCTGTGAGAAACACCAGCCGTGATCTGATGGATGGATCAGACTGACTCAGCAGACTCCCATCCTTACCTGGTCTGGCCTACATGGGACTCCAGACCCACAGCAATGTGGTTGACTCTTAACTGTCCTCTCGGGCAATTAGGGATGGGCTTTAAATGTTGCCCGAGCCAGTGATGCCCACATCCTGTCCAGGAATGATGAGAACTGAAAATGTGTTGCTGAAAAAGCGCAGCAGGTCAGGCAGCATCCAAGGAGCAGGAGAATCGACGTTTCGGGCATGAGCCCTTCTTCAGGAATGAGGAAAGTGTGTCCAGCAGGCTAAGATAAAAGGTAGGGAGGAGGGACTTGGGGGAGGGGTGTTGGAAAAGCGATAGGTGGAAGGAGGTTAAGGTGAGGGTGATACGGTGAGGGTGATAGGCCAGAGTGGGAATTCTCCTGTTCCTTGGATGCTGCCTGACCTGCTGCCCTTTTCCAGCAACACATTTTCAGCTCTGATCTCCAGCATCTGCAGTCCTCACTTTCTCCCAGGAATAATAAGAAGGCTGTTACCTCCTGCTAATGTTGCTGTGTTCACACTGTTCTATTTGTCTTTTTAGTTGTGGTACATGGATGGATACCTGAACGGTCGGACCGTGCGCGAGTTCCGCTCCTTCAACGACTTTGTCAAGGGGGAGAAGTTTGTGATCTACCGCCTGCCCCACCCTTGGGCGGGCACGGGCCATGTGGTCTTCAACGGCTCGCTGTACTACAACAAGTACCAGAGCAACATCGTCATCAGGTACCACTTCAGGTCGCGCAGTGTCCTGGTGCAGCGGAGCCTGGACGGAGCCGGCTACAACAACACCTACCCTTACTCCTGGGGCGGCTTCTCCGACATCGACCTGATGGTGGACGAGAGCGGCCTGTGGGCCGTCTACACCACCAACCAGAACGCGGGCAACATCGTCATCAGCCGGCTGGACTCCCAGACCCTGGAGATCCTCCAGAGCTGGGACACGGGCTACCCCAAGCGAAGCGCTGGGGAGTCGTTTGTAATCTGCGGCACGCTCTACGTGACAAACTCCCATCTCGCTGGCGCCAAGATTTACTTCGCCTACTACACTAATACATCGAGCTACGAGTACACTGATATCCCGTTTCACAATCAGTACTCACACATATCCATGCTGGATTACAACCCCAGAGATCGGGTCCTTTATACATGGAATAACGGCCACCAGGTCCTCTACAATGTCACCCTTTTCCACGTTGTAAAGACATCAGGCGAGCTGTAATGTCGTGATCGGACACTCCTTTTTACATTTAAGCATACCGATACTTATAAAAGAGGAAACAACAGACTGTTCAGTGTGAGTGCGCATGGTTTCTTTTTTGTGTGACAGAACAATAAAAGTTTAACTTTGAAATGGACAAATTAGTTGGTGTCTCATGGATCCTCTCAGTTAAAGGGCCAGCCAGTTAGTTGCAAGTCTGATTTGATATAAACACAGAGACTGGCAGGGAGTGGAGTGCATCAGTTCCCCCTCCAACTCTACTTTGATTTAATCCCTGTCCTCCCCTTCACTGTTTTGATCACACAGCATTGCCCTCTTTGATGTGAAGGGCACTGCTTGTCACAGGCCACTCGGGTGTCTTCCTACTTTTCCTGGTGGTGGAAATTGAATAAAGATTTGTACACCTTGTCTCTCACTGTGTCTCACACCTGCGCACACACACCATGGGTGCTGGGGTTAAAAATAATAAGCACTACCGCAGTTAGGCGGTAGTGTGGGGGTTAAAAAGAATAAATAAATAAATAAATAAATAAATAAACCAAAAAAAAAACAAGGACTTGCCTACGGCCATAAAAAAAACACAGAGACTGGCAGGGAGTGGAGTGCATCAGTTCCCCCTCCAACTCTACTTTGATTTAATCCCTGTCCTCCCCTTCACTGTTTTGATCACACAGCATTGCCCTCTTTGATGTGAAGGGCACTGCTTGTCACTGGCCACTCGGGTGTTTTCCTATCTTCCTGGTGGTGGAAATTAAATAAAGATTTGTGCACTTTGTCTCTCACTGCGTCTCACACCTGCACACACACACACACACACACACACACACACACACTATGGGTGCTGGGGAAAAAAAATAATAAGCACTAACGCAGTTAGGCGGTAGTGCGGGGGAAGAAAAAGGAAAAAAAGAAAAAAAAAGAAAAAGAAAAAAATTAAACACAGAGACTGCTGGGGAAACTCAGCACATCTGCGCAGAGCGACAGAGTTAACGTTTTGAGCCCAGTGTGTAGGACAGGGCAAAACAGAAGGTATTTTGGAAAAATCGCCACTCTTAGGTGGCACTGAAGCTTCAGTCTCATATTGTTGATTGAGCTCAGTGTTATTTAAATGAGAAAAGATTGCAGAACGCTGCAGTACAGAGGGACTTGGTGGCCCTTGGATATTGAACCATACAACACAGAAACAAATCCTTCAGTCCATGCCAAACAGTTTTCTTAAACTGAACTAGTCGCATTTGCCTGTCTTTGGCCCATATTAAACTTTCCCTATTCATGTACCTGCCCAAATGTTTTGAGATGTTGTAATTATACCAGCACTTCCACATCCTCGGGCAGTACGATCTGTACACACACACTTACCAGTGTCCAAAAAGCTAGCCCATTCAGTGGACAGTAGGGAAGGTAAATGGAATGTGGGGCCATTATTTCAAAGGGAATTGAGCAGGCAATTATATGGAACGTGTGAGTAAAGGCAAGGCCCTGTGGATATCGAAAATAGAAATTGCAGGAGAAACTCCGGCAGCATCTGTGGAGAGAAAACTGAGTTAACGTTTCAAGTCCAGTATGACTCTTCAGACTCCTCACGGGGAATATCTTTCATCCAAACTGCCATATAATCTCAAACGCAAAGAAAGGAAATTATGGTAGAGGACCTTTCTCTTATGTTGCCTTGTACATTGGTTTCAACATTTTCAAAGTGACTTCGTTGACTCAATGGAGGTTTTTAAAATTTGACAGAGTTAGAAAACGGCTCTTCATTTGCGAGGGAATCT
The DNA here is from genome assembly GCF_020745735.1 of Hemiscyllium ocellatum. Classification (NCBI taxonomy): domain Eukaryota; kingdom Metazoa; phylum Chordata; class Chondrichthyes; order Orectolobiformes; family Hemiscylliidae; genus Hemiscyllium; species Hemiscyllium ocellatum. The sequence continues at coordinate 5,355,210 of NC_083445.1, read as the reverse complement.
GAAATTCTGGTAATCATTGTAAGATGGTCAGTAATGAATCCAGCAGGGAATCTGAGGGATCTGCTATAGGAAGGATGCTGTGAAACGTAAAAGGGTTCAGAAAAGATGTACAAGGATATTGCCAGGGTTTTCCCCTGGAGCGTCGGAGGCTGAGGGGTGACCTCATTGAGGTTTATATAATCATGACGGGCATGGATAGGGTAAATAGTCAAGGTATTTTCCCTGGGGTGGGGGATTCCAAAACTAGAGGATACAGGTTTAAGGTGACAGGGCAAAGATTGAAAAGAGAGCAGACGGTGGAGTATGTATGGAATGAGCTGTCAGAGGAAGTGGTGGAGGCTGGTTCAATTACAACATTTAAAAGGTATCTGGATGGATATATGAATAGGAAGGGTTGAGAGGGGTATGGGATAAATGCTGGCAAATGGAGCGAGTTTAGTTTAGGATATCTGGTCAGCATGGACGAGTTGGACTGAAGGGTCTGTTTCTGTGCTGTACATCTCTATTACTCTATAACTCTATATCTATCTCCCCAGGAATTGGGGAGAGTGTGGAGCTCTCTGGCACAGGTAGTGATGAAGGCAAACAACGAGTGGGTTAAAGGGGAAAAACACGAGAACGTACGAATGTACTAACAGGCTGAGATGAAGCAGGCGGCATGGAGGGAGGCATTCAAACAGACTGATATGGAGCAGGGGGTGGGGTGGGGAGGGGTGGGGAGGGGTGGGGAGGTGGTCAGGCTGTTCCCGTACTGAATACACTAAATGCTGGAGATCACAGCGTGTCAGGCAGCATCCATGGAGAGAAAGCAAGCTGATGTTTCAAGTCTAGATGACTCTGATGAAGAGTCTCTCTCTCTCTGCAAATGCTGGCTGACCTGCTATGATTTGCAGCAGTTTTCATTTTCAGTCCAGATTCCAGGATCTGCAGTAATTTGCTCTGACCTGGCCTGTTCCTGCTGTCATTTTTCACACTGAAACACCCCCCCCCCCCCCCCCCAGTGAGTTTATCAAGTGGGCAGCATACATCGAGATGTCACCATGATGTACGGCCTGATTCTACACCCAGAGCAATACATCCTGACTCTTTCACATCTGTGTGAAATAGGTCGTTGCGAATTACATTAAAGCCTCTCCTTACCATAATTTCTCTTGAAGTCGATGAATTAATCCACATTGTCTGATCATGGCAGCCCGAGCTCAGTTATTTTAAACAGAATCACTCAGGGGAGAATCGAGAAATGCCAATCAATTTGAACAATATCTCCCTTAATAACATTTGAGAATATGACAACTCTGCAGGGTCCGTTTCCTACTTAACTTTGGCAGTGCAGCTGAACACCAGAAATAACATTTAACGCGCTCATAATCAATGATGCACAGCATTGAATTGGTCAATCCTCCCAAGTATCCATTCCTTGATTTTTCACATTAATGAGCCCAAATGTATAAAGCAATTTCATTTTGAGATGCCTCTCTGAACGACTTCAGAGTCGCTGTCAAATAAGGTCAGACCATAATATACAACAGTGCGTTTATCTTATTGGAGTGTGGCTGAACCCATTCAAATCCTGGTGGAAGCCAAGTAAAGGAACTGGATTTAAAATCTAAAGTCCAGGCTGACAGGAGCCGAAGGAGAACCACAGAACACACCAAATGGCCTCCTTCTTTAGAGACCGCAATTTCCCTTCCCAAGTGGTTAAAGATGCCCTCCAACGCATCTCATCCACATCCCGCACCTCCGCCCTCAGACCCCACTGTTCCAACCGTAACAAGGACAGAACTCCCCTGGTGCTCATCTTCCACCCTACAAACCTTCGCATAAACCAAATCATCCGATGACCTTTCCGCCACCTCCAAATGGACCCCACCACCAGGGATATATTTCCCTCCCCACCCCTTTCCACTTTCTACAAAGACCGTTCCCTCAGTGACTACCTGGTCAGGTCCATACCCCCCTCTTCAACCCACCCTCCCCTCCTGGCACCTTCCCCTGCCACTGCAGAAATTGCAAAACCTGTGCCCACACCTCCTCCCTCACCTCCATCCAAGGCCCTAAAGGAGCCTTCCACATCCATCAAAGTTTTACCTGCACATCCACCAATATCATTTATTGTATCTGTTACTCCCGATGTGGTCTCCTCTACATTGGGGAGACTGGGTGCCTCTTAGTAGACCACTTTAGGGAACATCTCTGGGACACCCGCACCAATCAACCACACCACCCCGTGGCCCAACATTTTAACTCCCCCTCCCACTCTGCCGAGGACATGGAGGTCCTGGGCCTCCTTCACCGCCGCTTCCTCACCACCAGACACCCGGAGGAAGAACGCCTCATCTTCCGCCTCGGAACACTTCGACCCCACGGCATCAGTGTGGATTTCATCAGTTTCCTCATTTCCCTTTCCCCCACCTCACCCCAGCTCCAACCTTCCAGCTCTGCACCGTCCCCATGACTTGTCCTACCTGCCTATCTTCCTTTCCACTTATCCACTCCACCCTCCTCTCTCTGACCTATCACTTCCACCCCCACCCCCACTCACCTATTGTACTCTATGCTACTTTCTCCCCACCCCCACCCCCCTCTCATTTATCTCTCCACCCTTCAGGCTTCCTGCCTCTATTCCTGATGAAGGGCTTTTGCCTGAAACGTCGATTCTCCTGCTCCTCAGGATGCTGCCTGACCTGCTGCGCTTTTCCAGCACCACTCTGATCTAAACTCTGGTTTCCAGCATCTGCAGTCATTGTTTTTACCTGACTGGAGCCAAAAGCCTTGCTCCTTCAGATTGTGGTCCACCAGGGTCTAACTGGGCCTGATAACTGCAGGAATAAAGCTCAGTTTTCCGAGCAGAGTATGAGGCAAAATACCCCTCTGCTGCATCCCTAGAAGGCCATGTGCCAGGGACACGCCTGAAAGAGATCATAGAATCCGTACAGTATGGAAGCAGGCCATTCAGCCCACACCAACCCTCTGAAGAGTATCCCATCCCTACCCCTGCATTTTCAATGGCTAACTCCCCTAGCCTGCACTTCATGGGAAATTTAGCACGACCAATCCACCATAACCTGCACATCTTCGGACGGTGGGAGGAAACCAGAACACAGGGAGGAAACCCACGCAGACACAGGGAGAATGTGCAAACTCCACACAGACAGTCACCCGAGGTGAGGAATCGAACCCGGGTCCATGGTGCTATGAGGCAGCAGTGCTAACCACTGAGCCACCGTGCCGCCCAGACTCATTGCTCTGCCAAAGCGAACCTAACTTGGACTCGTGGCCAGTCAAAGGCACGCCGCAACCAGAAATCAGATCGGTCACGGTAAAGTCCAGGCAAACCGCAGCCGAGAGCGGAATTGGCAGCAGCTTGTCACTTCTGGATGACAAGCGAGAAGTAAAATAGAGGTGACAGCGCACATGTACAGTGTGACCCTCAGTCAGTTTGGGCGAATTTCCAAATCAACCCGTTATGACACACCTCCCTCCCTCCCCCAGCGAGATTTGGAACATTCATGAAAAATCTCAGAGTAGTTGTGATTACAAAGCTCTTGCCAAATCCGAGGTGCTGACAACCCAATGACATCCAATAAAAATTTTACACTTTGAGCTTGGATTATGCTAAGCTTTGATAAACCGGAATTTACAAGTTTAATCTTGGAAGATGCTACTGAAGTTCAATTTGCTCGACTTGTTTAATACCTTTTTGCAAATTTGAAGTCTCAAACAGGATTGCTCAGAGCTAATTGGATTGACTTGAACTAAAGAGCTGGTCTGTGGATTTGAATCTCGGGTTCAAATTTAAAGAACAGGACATTGGAAATTCTTTGTTGTCTCTTAGAGTCACTGAGTCATACAGCACAGAAACGTACCCGTCAGTCCAACCAGTCCACACCAACCATAATCCCAAACTAAACTAGTTCCCACCTGACTGCTCCTGGTCCATATCCCTCCAAACCTTTCCTATGTGTGTATCCATCTAAATGTCTTTTAAATATACCTGCATTCCACACACGAACCACTCTCTGTGTAAAATAAGTTGCCCCTCGTGTCCTTTTTAAATCCTTCCCCTCTCACCTTAAAAATTTGCTCCCTACTCTTGACTTCCTCATCCTAGGGAAAAGACTCTCTCATTCACCTTATCTATGTCAGGGAGGTCACCCCTCAGCCACCTCAGCTGCAGTGAAATAAGTCCCAGTATTTCTTTTTCCCACCCTTCTCTTTGCGTCATTACTATGTCATTGTTGCATGAGTGAAATGTGGCGGCTGCTAAAAGTCCGAAAGGGCCAGAAAAATGCTGCAAATACTCAGGGTCTGCGTAAGAGAGAAACTTTTCAGGTTGGTCATGACTTAATTTCCTCTTGGCTATTGCAGCCACTGCAGTGTCTGTTGCTGTCTGGATCTCCAACACTGTTCACACATGCAAGTTTTTTCCATCAGTTACCTGACAGAGCAAATAAGCCTCTTGAAAGGAGCTCATGGTGAATGCCCCATGAGAACGGTTGGCACATTGCTGGAAAGGTAAAAGAACCAGACAATCACTGCAGGTGCGAGTTCAAATCCCACCAGGCAACTTCGGGGGAATTAAATTTCATTAATTATTGACTGAAAAGCTGGTCTCAGTAATGGCGACCACAAAACTAAAATAATGAAACTCCATTTGGTTCATCAGTGTCCACGAGTGAAGACCATCTACTGATCTTGCCCAGCTATTGTGACTTTAGATTCACAGCAAAGTGGTTGCCTTTTAAGTCTTCACATTATAATTAGATTAGATTAGATTACTTACAGTGTGGAAACAGGCCCTTCGGCCCAACAAGTCCACACCGACCCGCAACCCACCCATACCCCTACATTTGCCCCTTACCTAACACTACGGGCAATTTAGCATGGCCAATTCACCTGACCCGCACATCTTTGGACTGTGGGAGGAAACCGGAGCACCCGGAGGAAACCCACGCAGACACAGGGAGAACGTGCAAACTCCACACAGTCAGTCGCCTGAGTCGGGAATTGAACCCGGGTCTCTGGCGCTGTGAGGCAGCAGTGTTAACCCACTGTGCTACCGTGCCGCCCACAAATGTCTCCGGGATCAGAGTCCAGGGACACGGGCTAATGCTCAGGCTGTAGGGATTCACACCCCAGCATTGCAGCTGGTGGAGTTTAACTTCAATTAAACAGGTCGGGAACTGAAAGCTGGCCTCAGTGATATGACACTGTCATTGAACGTTCTTAAAACCCCGTCTGGTTCACCAATGTTCTTCGGGTGGGGGGGAGGGGGGAGTCTGCCGCCCTTACCTGCTCTGGCCTACATGTGACTCCAGACCCACAGCAGTTTGGTTCATTCTCAACTGCCCTCTGAAATGACGTCACAAGCTGCTCAAAGGACAACTCGGATTGGGCAGCAAATGTTAGTGACACCTATCTGTGAATGATGGGAGCAATGAATTGTCGGTGAGTAACCAGAGGTGAGATGCTATTGAGAAACTGACCCCAAAAAGAAACTTGATAAACTTGCACAATGCAAGTTCCTTCTTTGCTGCCCTATATTCACTCATGCTGCGTTGACTTGTTGTTCTGGTATGGACTGAGGTGGCTCCTTGTGACTCTGGTAACAACTGCTTGTACAACTGACTGGTCCAGTCAGCCTTGTGTGGTGCTCCAGCGTCTGTTCGTGAAGGCGTTCCACCAGTCTCTTGACCAAAGTGTGACTTCTGACTTAGAATCACAGAATCCCCAGAGTGTGGAAACAGGCCCTTGGGCCCAACAAGTCCACACTGACCCTCCGAAGAGTAACCCACCAGACCCATTCCCCTACCCTCTTACTCTACATTTACCCCTCCCTAATGCACCTAACCTACACATCCCTGAACACTACGGGCAATTTAGCATGGCTAATTCACCCTAACCTACACATCTTTGGACTGTGGGAGGAAATCGGAGCACCCAGAGGGAACCATTGAGATCGTGTCACCCTTCACAATTGGTGAGCCAGATTGAAACAACATGTAGATTGAACACGTCAGCTACAAGTGTGGCTGATCTGATTGTATCCTTGACTCCACATCCCACTTACCTTCTGGTAACTTCCCCTAGCCCTAAGAATCTACCCACGTCAGCTTTAACTCTGCTTCCAGTACCTTCAGAGTCCCAAAGACTGAGAGAAAACATTCTCCTCATCTTTGTCTTTTAATATAGAGAGTTACATATAATGACTCAGCCATCCCAGTCAGAACAGGGATGATTAAATGTTAATCTCCCATCAACCAGGGGCGCAAATTGCACTGCTACTGAGTCATCAGGTTATACAGCACAGGGGTCTTCAACCCATTGTGTGCAAAAACAGCCTCCTCTCTATTCCAGCACTTGGCCAATTGACTTAGCCTTGAGCTTACTCTCATCATTTGCTGTATGATCCCATTCCCCCCTGTAGCACTTTATTAAGACACCTCCCTGCCGTGATTTGTAAAAGCCCCTCTAAATGATTTATGACACACCTCTGGAGCAGTTGGAACCATGAACCTGGCACTCTCGGTCCAGAGGTATGGACGCTACCACCGCACCACAAGAGTCGTGATGGTCTTCAGAAATAGACTCTGCAGACAGTTCGCTGTCACCGTCTTTTTCAGCCAATAGAAGCCTGTGACCCATCAGGTGCAACTCATTGATGACACAATGACGTCAATAGCCCAACCTGATTGGATAGAGACGGCAGCTTCTAGGAAATGCACAGAAGGGGTTAGCGTGAACCCAATGAAGGGGAGTAATAGTGAGTCTCATGAAAGGTACCTATGAGCCCTGTGAGGGGATCAATCTGAGCACTGTGAAGGGGGTAATAATAAGCATTGTGAAGGGGGTAATAGTGAGCACTGTGAAGGGGTAATCATGAGCACTGTCTGGGAGGTAATTGTGAGCATCATGAAAGGGATAATAGTGAGCTCTGTGAAGGGGATAGTAGTGAGCACTGTGAGGGGTAATTATAAGCACTGTGAAAGGGTAATTGTGAACACTGTGAGGAGGGCAATTATGAGCCTCATGAAAGGGCAATTGTGAACATTGTGAAGGAGATTGTAGTGAACATTATGGACGTAATAGTGTGCTCTGTGAAAGGGGTAATAATGAGCCCTGTGAAGGGGGAAATAGTGTGCATTGTGAAGGGGTAATAGTAGGCCCTGTGAAGAGGGTAATAGTGAGTCCTGTGAAGGGGGTAATAGTGAGCCCTGTGAAGGGGGTAATAGTGAGCCCTGTGAAGGGGTAATAGTGAGCATTGTGAAGGGGATAATAGTGAGCCCTGTGAATGGGGTAATAGTGAGTCCTGTGAAAGCGGGTAATAGTGAGCCCTGTGAAGGGGCTAATAGTGAGCCCTGTGAAGGGGATAATAGTGAGCCCTGTGAAAGGGTTAATAGTGAGCCCTGTGAAGGGGGTAATAGTGAGCCCTGTGAAGAGGGTAATAGTGAGTCCTGTGAAGGGGATAAGAGTGAGCCCTGTGAAGGGGGTAATAGTGAGCCCTGTGAAGGGGGTAATAGTGAGCCCTGTGAAGGGGTAATAGTGAGCATTGTGAAGGGGATAATAGTGAGCCCTGTGAATGGGGTAATAGTGAGTCCTGTGAAAGGGGGTAATAGTGAGCCCTGTGAAAGGGTTAATAGTGAGCCCTGTGAAGGGGATAATAGTGAGCCCTGTGAAGGGGATAATAGTGAGCCCTGTTAAAGGGGCTAATAGTGAGCCCTGTGAAGGGGATAATAGTGAGCATTGTGAAAGGGATAATAGTGAGCCCTGTGAAGCGGGTAATAGTGAGCCCTGTGAAGGGAATAATAGTGAGCCCTGTGAAGGGGGTAATAGGGAGCCCTGTGAATGGGGTAATAGTGAGCATTGTGAAGGGGGTAATAGTGAGCCCTGTGAATGGGATAATAGTGAGCCCTGTGAAGGGGGTAATAGTGATCCCTGTGAAGGGGATAATAGTGATCCCTGTGAAGGGGATAATAGTGAGCCCTGTGAAGGGGGTAACAGTGAGCCCTGTGAATGGGGTAATAGTGAGCCCTGTGAAGGGGATAATAGTGGGCATTGTGAAAGGGATAATAGTGAGCCCTGTGAAGCGGGTAACAGTGAGCCCTGTGAAGGGGGTAATAGTGAGCCCTGTGAAGGGAATAATAGTGAGCACTGTGAAGGGGGTAATAGTGAGCCCTGTGAATGGGGTAATAGTGAGCATTGTGAAGGGGGTAATAGTGAGCCCTGTGAATGGGATAATAGTGAGCCCTGTGAAGGGGGTAATAGTGATCCCTGTGAAGGGGATAATAGTGATCCCTGTGAAGGGGATAATAGTGAGCCCTGTGAATGGGGTAACAGTGAGCCCTGTGAAGGGCATAATAGTGAGCCCTGTGAAGGGGGTAATAGTGAGCCATGTGAATTGGGTAATAGTGAGCCCTGTGAATGGGGTGATAGTGAGCCCTGTGAAGGGGATAATAGTGAGCCCTGTGAATGGGGTGATAGTGAGCCCTGTGAGGGGGATAATAGTGAGCCCTGTGAATGGGGTAATAGTGAGCATTGTGAAGGGGGTAATAGTGAGCCCTGTGAATGGGGTAATAGTGAGCCCTGTGAAGGGGGTAATAGTGATCCCTGTGAAGGGGATAATAGTGATCCCTGTGAAGGGGATAATAGTGAGCCCTGTGAAGGGGGTAACAGTGAGCCCTGTGAATGGGGTAATAGTGAGCCCTGTGAAGGGGATAATAGTGGGCATTGTGAAAGGGATAATAGTGAGCCCTGTGAAGCGGGTAACAGTGAGCCCTGTGAAGGGGGTAATAGTGAGCCCTGTGAAGGGAATAATAGTGAGCACTGTGAAGGGGGTAATAGTGAGCCCTGTGAAAGGGGTAATAGTGAGCATTGTGAAGGGGGTAATAGTGAGCCCTGTGAATGGGATAATAGTGAGCCCTGTGAAGGGGGTAATAGTGATCCCTGTGAAGGGGATAATAGTGATCCCTGTGAAGGGGATAATAGTGAGCCCTGTGAATGGGGTAACAGTGAGCCCTGTGAAGGGCATAATAGTGAGCCCTGTGAAGGGGGTAATAGTGAGCCATGTGAATTGGGTAATAGTGAGCCCTGTGAATGGGGTGATAGTGAGCCCTGTGAAGGGGATAATAGTGAGCCCTGTGAATGGGGTGATAGTGAGCCCTGTGAGGGGGATAATAGTGAGCCCTGTGAAGGGGATAATAGTGAGCCCTGTGAATGGGGTGATAGTGAGCCCTGTGAGGGGGATAATAGTGAGCCCTGTGAATGGGGTAATAGTGAGCATTGTGAAGGGGGTAATAGTGAGCCCTGTGAATGGGATAATAGTGAGCCCTGTGAAGGGGGTAATAGTGATCCCTGTGAAGGGGATAATAGTGATCCCTGTGAAGGGGATAATAGTGAGCCCTGTGAAGGGGGTAACAGTGAGCCCTGTGAATGGGGTAATAGTGAGCCCTGTGAAGGGGATAATAGTGGGCATTGTGAAAGGGATAATAGTGAGCCCTGTGAAGCGGGTAACAGTGAGCCCTGTGAAGGGGGTAATAGTGAGCCCTGTGAAGGGAATAATAGTGAGCACTGTGAAGGGGGTAATAGTGAGCCCTGTGAATGGGGTAATAGTGAGCATTGTGAAGGGGGTAATAGTGAGCCCTGTGAATGGGATAATAGTGAGCCCTGTGAAGGGGGTAATAGTGATCCCTGTGAAGGGGATAATAGTGATCCCTGTGAAGGGGATAATAGTGAGCCCTGTGAATGGGGTAACAGTGAGCCCTGTGAAGGGCATAATAGTGAGCCCTGTGAAGGGGGTAATAGTGAGCCATGTGAATTGGGTAATAGTGAGCCCTGTGAATGGGGTGATAGTGAGCCCTGTGAAGGGGATAATAGTGAGCCCTGTGAATGGGGTGATAGTGAGCCCTGTGAGGGGGATAATAGTGAGCCCTGTGAATGGGGTAATAGTGAGCATTGTGAAGGGGGTAATAGTGAGCCCTGTGAATGGGGTAATAGTGAGCCCTGTGAATGGGGTTAATAGTGAGCCCTGTGAATGGGGTAATAGTGAGCCCTGTGAATGGGGTGATAGTGAGCCCTGTGAAGGGGATATTAGTGAGCCCTGTGAAGGGGGGTAATAGTGAGCCCTGTGAATGGGGTGATAGTGAGCCCTGTGAAGGGGATAATAGTGAGCCCTGTGAATGGGGTGATAGTGAGCCCTGTGAAGGGGATAATAGTGAGCCCTGTGAATGGGGTAATAGTGAGCATTGTGAAGGGGGTAATAGTGAGCCCTGTGAATGGGGTTATAGTGAGCCCTGTGAAGGGGATAATAGTGAGCCCTGTGAATGGGTTAATAGTGAGCCCTGTGAATGGGGATAATAGTGAGTATTGTGAAGGGGATAATAGTGAGCCCTGTGAAAGGGGGTAATAGTGAGCCCTGTGAAGGGGATAATAGTGAGCATTGTGAAGGGGATAATTGTAGGCCCTGTGAATGGGGTAATAGTGAGCCCTGTGAATGGGATGATAGTGAGTATTGTGAAGGGTATAATAGTGTGCCCTGTGAAGGGGGTAACAGTGAGCCCTGTGAAGGGGATAATAGTGAGCCATGTGAATCGGGTAATAGTGAGCATTGTGAAGGGGGTAATAGTGAGCCCTGTGAAGGGGGTAATAGTGAGCCTTGTGAAAGGGGGTAATAGTGAGCCCTGTGAAGGGGATAATAGGGAGCCCTGTGAATGGGGTAATAGTGAGCCCTGTGAAGGGGGATAATAGTGAGCCCTGTGAAGGGGGATAATAGTGAGCCCTGTGAAGGGGATAATAGTGAGCCCTGTGAATGGGGTTATAGTGAGCCCTGTGAAGGGGATAATAGGGATCCCTGTGAATGGGGTAATAGTGAGCCCTGTGAAGGGGGATAATAGTGAGCCCTGTGAATGGGGTTATAGTGAGCCCTGTGAAGGGGATAATAGTGAGCCCTGTGAAAGGGGATAATAGTGAGCCCTGTGAAGGGGATAATAGTGAGCCCTGTGAATGGGGTAATAGTGAGCATTGTGAAGGGGGTAATAGTGAGCCCTGTGAATGGGGTAATAGTGAGCCCTGTGAAGGGGGTAATAGTGATCCCTGTGAAGGGGATAATAGTGATCCCTGTGAAGGGGATAATAGTGAGCCCTGTGAAGGGGGTAACAGTGAGCCCTGTGAATGGGGTAATAGTGAGCCCTGTGAAGGGGATAATAGTGGGCATTGTGAAAGGGATAATAGTGAGCCCTGTGAAGCGGGTAACAGTGAGCCCTGTGAAGGGGGTAATAGTGAGCCCTGTGAAGGGAATAATAGTGAGCACTGTGAAGGGGGTAATAGTGAGCCCTGTGAAAGGGGTAATAGTGAGCATTGTGAAGGGGGTAATAGTGAGCCCTGTGAATGGGATAATAGTGAGCCCTGTGAAGGGGGTAATAGTGATCCCTGTGAAGGGGATAATAGTGATCCCTGTGAAGGGGATAATAGTGAGCCCTGTGAATGGGGTAACAGTGAGCCCTGTGAAGGGCATAATAGTGAGCCCTGTGAAGGGGGTAATAGTGAGCCATGTGAATTGGGTAATAGTGAGCCCTGTGAATGGGGTGATAGTGAGCCCTGTGAAGGGGATAATAGTGAGCCCTGTGAATGGGGTGATAGTGAGCCCTGTGAGGGGGATAATAGTGAGCCCTGTGAAGGGGATAATAGTGAGCCCTGTGAATGGGGTGATAGTGAGCCCTGTGAGGGGGATAATAGTGAGCCCTGTGAATGGGGTAATAGTGAGCATTGTGAAGGGGGTAATAGTGAGCCCTGTGAATGGGATAATAGTGAGCCCTGTGAAGGGGGTAATAGTGATCCCTGTGAAGGGGATAATAGTGATCCCTGTGAAGGGGATAATAGTGAGCCCTGTGAAGGGGGTAACAGTGAGCCCTGTGAATGGGGTAATAGTGAGCCCTGTGAAGGGGATAATAGTGGGCATTGTGAAAGGGATAATAGTGAGCCCTGTGAAGCGGGTAACAGTGAGCCCTGTGAAGGGGGTAATAGTGAGCCCTGTGAAGGGAATAATAGTGAGCACTGTGAAGGGGGTAATAGTGAGCCCTGTGAATGGGGTAATAGTGAGCATTGTGAAGGGGGTAATAGTGAGCCCTGTGAATGGGATAATAGTGAGCCCTGTGAAGGGGGTAATAGTGATCCCTGTGAAGGGGATAATAGTGATCCCTGTGAAGGGGATAATAGTGAGCCCTGTGAATGGGGTAACAGTGAGCCCTGTGAAGGGCATAATAGTGAGCCCTGTGAAGGGGGTAATAGTGAGCCATGTGAATTGGGTAATAGTGAGCCCTGTGAATGGGGTGATAGTGAGCCCTGTGAAGGGGATAATAGTGAGCCCTGTGAATGGGGTGATAGTGAGCCCTGTGAGGGGGATAATAGTGAGCCCTGTGAATGGGGTAATAGTGAGCATTGTGAAGGGGGTAATAGTGAGCCCTGTGAATGGGGTAATAGTGAGCCCTGTGAATGGGGTTAATAGTGAGCCCTGTGAATGGGGTAATAGTGAGCCCTGTGAATGGGGTGATAGTGAGCCCTGTGAAGGGGATATTAGTGAGCCCTGTGAAGGGGGGTAATAGTGAGCCCTGTGAATGGGGTGATAGTGAGCCCTGTGAAGGGGATAATAGTGAGCCCTGTGAATGGGGTGATAGTGAGCCCTGTGAAGGGGATAATAGTGAGCCCTGTGAATGGGGTAATAGTGAGCATTGTGAAGGGGGTAATAGTGAGCCCTGTGAATGGGGTTATAGTGAGCCCTGTGAAGGGGATAATAGTGAGCCCTGTGAATGGGTTAATAGTGAGCCCTGTGAATGGGGATAATAGTGAGTATTGTGAAGGGGATAATAGTGAGCCCTGTGAAAGGGGGTAATAGTGAGCCCTGTGAAGGGGATAATAGTGAGCATTGTGAAGGGGATAATTGTAGGCCCTGTGAATGGGGTAATAGTGAGCCCTGTGAATGGGATGATAGTGAGTATTGTGAAGGGTATAATAGTGTGCCCTGTGAAGGGGGTAACAGTGAGCCCTGTGAAGGGGATAATAGTGAGCCATGTGAATCGGGTAATAGTGAGCATTGTGAAGGGGGTAATAGTGAGCCCTGTGAAGGGGGTAATAGTGAGCCTTGTGAAAGGGGGTAATAGTGAGCCCTGTGAAGGGGATAATAGGGAGCCCTGTGAATGGGGTAATAGTGAGCCCTGTGAAGGGGGATAATAGTGAGCCCTGTGAAGGGGGATAATAGTGAGCCCTGTGAAGGGGATAATAGTGAGCCCTGTGAATGGGGTTATAGTGAGCCCTGTGAAGGGGATAATAGGGATCCCTGTGAATGGGGTAATAGTGAGCCCTGTGAAGGGGGATAATAGTGAGCCCTGTGAATGGGGTTATAGTGAGCCCTGTGAAGGGGATAATAGTGAGCCCTGTGAAAGGGGATAATAGTGAGCCCTGTGAAGGGGATAATAGTGAGCCCTGTGAAAGGGGATAATAGTGAGCCCTGTGAAAGGGGATAATAGTGAGCATTGTGAACGGGGTAATAGTGAGCCAGTAGCCGTGGCTGATGCCAGTTTAGCTGATTCTCTGTTACTGGTGCAATTGCTCGGGTGAAGTCGCTGTTAGTTACCTGTTGGTCTATCACCATAAGCACAGTTCCCCCATGTACAGCACGGATACTCCGCCATGTCTGCTTGTTCTCTGACTCAGCATCTACCAGCTAGCGTTGCTAGGTCCAGCAAGAGACAACAAACTTAAAAACGGCATTTAAAAAACATGATGAATGCAGAGGATGTGGGTGTTACTGGCAGTTCCAACATTTAATGCCCTTGAGAAGGTGGCGTTGAGCTACCTTCTTAAACAGTCCATCTGCTGTTGGTAAATCCACTTGTTTTAAAAGAGTTCATCATGGTATGTTACAATCAAGTGGTTTGCTGGGTCAATTCTGGAACAAAACAGTGGCTCAGTGGTTAGCACTGCTGCCTCACAGCACCAGGGACCCGGGTTCGATTCCAGCCTCAGGTGACTGACTGTGTGGAGTCTGCACGTTCTCCCCGTGTCTGCGTGGGTTTCCTCCGGTTTCCTCCCACAATCCAGATGTGCAGGTCAGGGTGGATTGGCCATGCTAAATTGCCCCATAGTATATGGTCTATTTGGATTAGCCATGGTAAGTGTAGAGTTATGGGAGGGGGATTGGATGGGATGCTGTTCAGGGGGTCAGTGGGCTGAACTGAGAGCGTGGTGCTGGAAAAGAACAGCAGGTCAGGCAGCATCCGAGGAGCAGGAGAATAGATGTTCCGGGCATAAGCTCTTCATCAGGCATCGATGGGCTGAATGTCTTCTGTAGGGATTATATGATTGGAAAAGTCTGTGGGCCAGACTAGGTAAGGATAGCAGATTTCCTTCCTTAAAAGGCATTAGTAGCAATTGCGAACAGGTTTATGGCTACTATTATTGAGATTAGCTTTCAACTCATGATTTCTTATTTAAATCCCAGCAGTTGCCGTGGTGAGATTTGAACCCTTGTCCCTGGAGTACAAACGTGGGCTCCTGGAGGATTAGACCAGTCACAGTAGCACTTCACTGAGCGCTCATGAGCTTGTTAGTCCCTTTCCCTTTCAACAGACAGAGCCAAGCCAAAATGCAAGGTGTGCATTTCCACCATAAGGCAATACAGTAATAAAAGTTGTCAGACTCCGGGTAATGAGGTCTGTGCATCTGCTTAGCCAAGCGAGAGGCGGTGTTTGAGGAGTGTCATTCCTCTTTCTTAACAAGGTCACCGTCACTGAGGGAAAGTTGTCTCTGTGACTTGTTGTAGCTCCAGTTATTATGTCACTATTCACCTACATTATTATCCAGAACTTTCAGCTGCCTCATTAGCAGTCAGGGCAGTGGAGTTTAATTTTATCCATTCGCAGGATGTGGATGTCACTGGATTGGCGAGCAATTATTATCCATCCCTCACGCCAGTGTCAGTAAGGCATTTTCTTGGGCTGTAGGGGCACCCAAACTGCTGATAGGGAGGGAGTTCACCCAGTGACACTGAAGTTACATCGATATATTTGCAAGTCAGGGCGGTGAGCAGCTTGGAGGGGAACTTGGGTGGTGTTCCCATGTACATACCCTTGTCCTTCCAGGTGGAGGTGGTCATGGGTTTGGAAGGTGTTGCTGAAGGACTGGCTGTGTGGGCGCTCCCCCCGCATCCAAGACTGGGAGGACCCAAGGTTCAGGTCCTACTCCAGCGCTTGTTGACAAAGAAAGATCCCAGCCATTGGTGAAGCCAAGGCAATCCTGGTGGGTTGGTGCTGACGTCCACCTCGACGAAGAGGGAAGGTGAACAGGTGGAAGAACATCTGGCTGTGGA
The DNA here is from genome assembly GCF_020745735.1 of Hemiscyllium ocellatum. Lineage (NCBI taxonomy): Eukaryota > Metazoa > Chordata > Chondrichthyes > Orectolobiformes > Hemiscylliidae > Hemiscyllium > Hemiscyllium ocellatum. The sequence goes on along the minus strand of NC_083445.1, from coordinate 5,339,852 downwards.
AGAAAAAAAATGAAGATGATTAATGTTATGGTGACAGCCACCATAACCTTTTAATTTTTTTGAAAAGCCAATACAGAAGGAGTAGAGGGTTCACTGTTAACAGTCAATCTTGTCAGAAGTCCCCCATAATTAACCTGATATGAGAATGACCTTGCTTTTGACCCAGTTTGAATCATTAGCTCTTGATCCAATCATTTAGAGATCCAGATGTTGGAAAATCCTGGAGCTCATTCACATAGAAAGGGGCCACATGTCTGTTCTCGGTGTTTCCTGGGGATGGATACTGGACAGACCTATGTGGGATCATCAGGGCAGTGGGAGAGGAGGGGGCGGTACTAGTGAAATGTGGAGGGATGGGGTGGTGGTGAGAGGTGGGGACCATTGGCTGGGCGGTTTGGAAGAGGGGTGTTGGGGGGGGGGGGGGCGGCGTCAGGGTGGTTTTCTTCTGGTGGGGCAACTGAGCTGAGGGGACAACAGCAGGAAGCCCCTGATCTCACTGCGGATGGCCAACCCCATTCACCTGACGTCTCCGACATGGACTGGAGACGGGCAGACACTTCCACACTCCACTGATACCTGACCAAGCCAAAGAGTGCGTTCCCTCTGTTCCTGATACTTCCATGAGATGTGACCAAAATGGTCCCACGTTTGTCGTCATGGTGTTCTGTTTTCTCCCTCTCTTCCATTTGTCATTCCCAGCTTCAACCCGCGAGGATTCCCAGCAAGCGCCTCTGATGCTTCTGGACTGAAATTCCTATCGCTGGCGTCGAGGGGGAAGAGTCATCGTGGGGTCGTGGGCGACGTTGGGATTGAAACAGCAAGCCTTGAGTTGGCCGAGTGGGTGAGTCTAAGGCTGGTGGTCCCGTGGGATGGAAACCTCATGGAATGTCCCATGAACAATTTCTGCCCTCTGGCTGTGCCAACATTTCATGTCTGGCTGGTGGGCACTGGAGTGAAGAATGTTAGGATAACCAAAGTTAGAAGCATTCCAGTAAAAATGTGTATAGGATAGGGGAAACTGGGGATGGTGCATGAGCTGTAGGCCGTTCTCATTCAAGAGGGACAGTTCAAACAAGCTCACCAGTAATATCCAACGGGAATTTTGTTGGGAGTTTGCATTCATGCACGAGGAGAAAGTATCAAAGGGATTTCCCAGACCCCTGGCTGAGGTTCCTCTGACCGACAATGCCATTCAGGTCATTTTTTTCCAAATTGTCATTTCCTGGGAAGGGGTTTTCCTGGTGCAGACGGTAGTGTCCCTACCTCTGAGCCAGGGTACCCTAGGTTCAAACCCCACCTGCTCCAGAGGTGCAGAATGACATCTCTGAGCAGGATGATTAGAAAATATCTTCCTCAAGGTTCCAGTGGCAGTCTCCCTACCTCTGAGGCAGGACACCAGGGTTCAATTCCTTGTGCCCTTGCGTACCTGGTTAAAAAGATCTGTGACTGAGCTGTGTTGTCTTTTAGTAACTTTGCTGCAACATTGACCCTCTACCTGTGAAACTCCTGAGTATCCCTGAGGATGCGACAGGCTGTCACATAAATGCAGGGTGTTTCCATTGCACTGTGTGAGGAAGCCGTGAGATGGAAGTCTGAGAATTTCTCAAACCTGCTATGAGAGGGACCACAAGTTGAGCGTGCGGTGCTGGAAAAGCACAGCAGGTCAGGCAGCATCCGAGGAGCAGGAGAATCGACAAATAAGCCCTTCATCAGGAATGAGGCTTGGGGGCCAGGGGCCTGAGAGATAAATGGGGGTGGGGTTGGGGGAAAGATATCTGAGAATGCGATAGGTAGATGAAGGTGAGGGAGAAGGCGATGGGTCAGAGAGGGGCCATACCACTCTCTCCAAATGTGAAATGCCTCCATAGATGCTGGTATCCCATCACCAAGTCATCCTTTCTTTACAAGTGGTGAGCCCTTGACACTGAGTGAGGATGTGCAATTGCTTTCACTCATGGGGTGTTCCCCCAGCTCAGTTAGACTGGTGAGGATATCCAATTCCATTGGAATACACTGCAACTTATATACTCCACTTGCTGCACTTTCCAATGATAAAACCAGTTCTGGTGCCTGTATGAAGTCCAGTTGAGTTTCAGCCAATTGGTGATTTTGTATGGCTACATCATTAATCCCACATTCCAAATGGTCTCTCAGTGCCTCAATAAGGATAAAACCAAACTCACACACCTCTGTGGGTCGTCTTAACCTAGTCAAAAATCCCAATACGGATTCCCTTAGTTCTCAAGTTGTTGAATAAAACCAATAGCATCTCAGAATTAGAGGAGGCTTGAGTCCATTATATTCCTTAACTAAATCTGTCAACTCTTGAAAAGTTTTAGTATCCGGTGCCTCAGGGAAAGTTAACCTCCTAATAACCGAAAAAAGCTGAGGGTCCACAAGCTGTCAGGTGAATTACTGATTGATTTTCATCTGCCACAATGCCATTTTCCAGGAAAACATAGCACATTCTTTCCACATACTGGGCCCTGTCTTCGATGGCAGGATTGTGGCTTCCCACATAACAGCACGATGCCAGAAATGCTTATTCCAACACAAAGGCAACTGCTGTGAGTGAATTTTTTCAGGAGTGTGCTGTACCCTCGTCGCCACTGAAATAACTCCACAGAGGCCGGTATCCTGTCACCAAGTCTCCCTTTACTTACACACTGATCCAGCTCTCAGGGTGAGCAGAACCTCTGACCCTCCCAGTTATTTTTTTTTTTCAAATTTTTATTTTTGTTTATTCAATAAAATCTGGACAACATCTAGAGAATCCAACTATTTAGAGAATCCAACTGTTTACTTCAGCTCTTTCACTGCCAGACCTGGAGGAAGGGACTGTTTGAGTTTCTCAGCCTTTTCTTTGTCTGTGATGACTAATGTATATAGGTACCGGCTGCACCGTACTTTGAACTTGACATTGTCCTTATTTTTCTTAATTTTCACAGATTTTGCATCCTTTCTTCTTGCTGTTAGCAAGAAGTCTTTGATTTCTGACATTACTTGAGGCATGGCTAGGCCAAGAATCATGTGGAGTTGAGGAGAACCACACTAGCTCCACCGCCGAAAGCAAAGCACCCTCCTGGTTATTTTCTTTCTTTTTTTTTTCTTTTTTTTAGAGTGAAGAGACACCTGTTTATTTATACCCTCCTGATTATACCTGTCAGCTAGGGCTCCCTGATTGGACCAGGTTAACAGCCCCAATCAGGGAACTCAGACTCTATGAGGTCCACCCGGCTTATTATATTACATTCACTACAAAATGCTCATTCTCAAACTTGAAATCCCACATGAAGTAAAAACTGGATGAATCATCAGTAGGTGCTGCGGTATCACCCACTTCAGTGCATTCTAATTTTATTTATCCTTCCGTGTCTGTTGCAGAATGACTACAAGAATTAATTGAAAATCTCTCAAGTCAGTCATGGGAAAATATATTAATATTCTGTTGACCCAAGTTTAACATCCTTCGTGATATCTCTCTCGAGGTTCTCAGCTTGCTAGACAGTGTTCACACTGACAGTCTGCCTATGAGAAATGGTTTTAATATCGGGGAAGTCAGATGTAACTACATTTAACAGCATTGCTTATTTACTCTATGGTTGTGCTCCCTGGACCGTGACTGATGGGGTCCCAAGCTGAGCTTCCGATCTGTGTGGAAGTCGAGGGCGATGGGGACAGGCAGACAAATAGACCCTCGGTCACACCGGCCACTGATCCTATCGAGCAATGAGGAGTCAAATGGTATACTCCTGCTTCTATTTCTCAAGTTCTTGTTTTTAAATCGAGTCTCCTGTTTGATCCAGAGCTTAGGTTCTGGTTCCTGGGCTTCTCTGTGACCAGCAGTGCTTTCCTGGACCTCCTTGGCCATTTGGAAGGTCCCACCTGGGGCTTTCCAGTGAACTTGCCCGTTCCAACGCTGAACATGTCGGTCCCTCAGCTCCCCACCCTCTGTCAATTCCAGCTCGTCCGACGGTCCACTTCCAAAGCCAGATCCCACAGAGCAGTCCCACTCACTCGTGCAGCACTCCTGTGCCTTGCCTCCCAGAGCCTCCAGTTCCTCAGTGTCTCCTCCAATTCCTCAAGTTACGCTGTTTCCATTACTGGCTACAGCCAATGCTGAGCACTCTCTCGGCCTTCTGAAATGCCTTCAACCCCCCTTTCTCGGCCTCACCTTCTAAGTTGTGAGCTCTGCAATTGATACCCCACTCCCACAAACCCCATCTTCCACGTCCAAACCTCATTACTTCCATCATGGCCTTCAAAGTTAATCTTTTGGTACCATCCACCTGACTTAATGTCTCTTTCTTTGATTGTTTATGGACTTATATTAAAACACCTCAGTACCTATCTCCTGAATTAAAGATGCCATCCCAATGTAAACTGTTGTTGCCTTTGCCTTGTTTGATGCATGCCGTGGAACCTCGGGGGTCAGATATGGAGTTTAATTCTACCTTTTACATCTTTAGCTGCAGACCCATGTTGGGCCTTGGTTTTGTTGACTGGATAGTTGATAGCTTATTCCGAATCTCTAAGCTGATTAAGGAATGAGTATCCAGGCCTGAGTGACCCTAGCTTTGACGTTTAGGTGTCAAAGCATGAGAAATAGAAGGAAGCCATTCAGCCTTTCAAACCTCTTCCATTTAGACTATGGCTGATCCTCTCCCTCAACTCCTCTTGCCTCCTCTCTTTCCGTGTCTCTTGGTTCCCTCAATGTCTGCACATCTATCGACCTCTGTCTTGAATATATTCAATGACTGTGGACATGTGGAATTCATTGCCACAGAGTGCAGTGGAGGCCGGGACGTTAAATGTCTTCAAGGCAGAGATTGATAAATTCTTAATCTCGCAAGGAATTAAGGGCTAGGGGGAGAGTGCAGGTAAGTGGCATTGAAATGCCCATCAGCCATGATTGAAGGGCAGAATGGACTCAATGGGCTGAATGGCCTTACTTCCACTCCTATGTCTTATGGTCTTATGGACTGAACACCCACAAGTCCCTCTGAGAGGGACAATTCCAGAGATACACCACCCTGGAGTGAGGAAATGTCTCCTCAACTCAGTACTGCTCAGTTGCTCAGTGTTTGATTATTTGTTCACTGAATATCATTGGTGAAGCTTCTCTGAGGTCACAGAGAAAGAAGCTTGGCTGAATCTGGCTGCTGTGAGCATGAGGGAAAACACATTAAGGCCTTGAGTAAAACTCCTATTCCATCCCTAGAAGCTAGTGTGGCATCTCTGTATGTACCCCCGAGGCATAAAATACAGCATTCACAGTTTTCCTGAGCCAGGGATTCAGTGTTGCAGATTTCCACCCTCACACACACAGATACACAGACACACAGATACTCTCTCTCTCTCTCTCTCTCTCTCTCACACACACACACACACACATACAGACACACGTGCACACTCTCTCTCACACACACGCACACACTCTCTCACAGACACACACACTCTCTCACACTCACACACACATACAGACACAAGCACACACTCTCTCTCTCTCACACACACACACATACACAGATGCACTCTCTCTCACACACACACAGACAGACACATTCACACACTCTCTCTCTCACACACACAGAGACACAGACAGACACATGCACACACACTCTCTCTCACACACACACACACACACACACACACACACACACACACACACACACACACACACACACACACACACACACACACACACACACACCCTTCTAAAGAAGAGTCACTGGACCTGAACATGAATCAGCCTTCTCTGCACAGATGCTGCCTGAGATACAGAGTATCTCCAGCAATTTCTGTTAATGTTTCTGATTTCCAACATCCACAATTCTTTGATTTTTCTTCCCCAGTTTCCCAGCTGGGGGAAACAATTTTTTTCAGCGTCCACCCTGTTGTGCCCCTTAAGAAATTTATGTTTGAATCAGATTACCAAGATTCCTCTAAGCTGCAGTGAATATAAACCCAGTTTACTCAATCTCTCTGCAGGAGCTAGTTTCGTCATCGCAGAAACCCGTGGAGTGAACCTCCAAATATGAACCTTCTTGAATGAGGTACATTCTACACAGTTTTCCATGTGTCTGCTCCAGAGCCTTAGCTAACTGCAGTATGTTTTCATTATTCGCATTCCCCAACTCTTTCCCAATAAAGATTAACAGGCCATTCGCCCTCCTCAGCACTCACTGCAGCTGATGTTAATTTTCAGTGACTAATGTACAAGGACACCACATCCTGCGAATATGTTCATGTCTCTTGTCTTTTTAAAAGTTTTTTTATATATTTTCCTTCTCCATCTTAGCGCTCAGTTTCATTGTGGCCCCCCCACCAACCCAACCTCCACTCCCAGCACCTTCCCCTGCAACCGCAAGAAATGCAAAACTTGCGCCCACACCTCCCCCCTTACTTCTCTCCAAGGCCCCAAGGGATTCTTCCATATCCGCCACAAATTCACCTGCACCTCCACACACATCATTTACTGCATCCGCTGCACCCGATGTGGCCTCCTCTATATTGGGGAGACAGGCCGCCTACTTGCGGAACGTTTCAGAGAACACCTCTGGGACACCCGGACCAACCAACCCAACCACCCCGTGTCTCAACACTTCAACTCCCCCTCCCACTCCACCGAGGACATACAGGTCCTTGGACTCCTCCATCGCCAGACCATAGCAACACGACGGCTGGAGGAAGAGCGCCTCATCTTCCGCCTGGGAACCCTCCAACCACAAGGGACGAACTCAGATTTCTCCAGTTTCCTCATTTTCCCTCCCCCCACCTTGTCTCAGTCCCAACCCTCGAACTCAGCACCACCCTCCTAACCTGCAATCTTCTTCCTGACCTCTCCGCCCCCACCCCACTCCGGCCTATCACCCTCACCTTAACCTCCTTCCACCTATCGCATTTCCAATGCCCCTCCCCCCAAGTTCCTCCTCCCTACCTTTTATCTTAGCCTGCTGGGCACACCCTCCTCATTCCTGAAGAAGGGCTCATGCCCGAAACGTCGAATCTCCTGCTCCTTGGACGCTGCCTGACCTGCTGTGCTTTTCCAGCAACACATTTTCAGCTCCTGGGATTTGGGTTACATCTGATCCATGTACCTCACAGGGTCAACTAGACCTGCCCTTATTCTGGAAAGTTCCAGGAGGTTTGGGAACAGCAGAGGTACATCAGGGCCCAGTGACTGGAGCCTCTCAAGGACTTGCTGTTACTGCAGATATATGCGAGGTGCTTCATTTTGGGAAAGTAAATCTTAGCAGGACTTCTACACTTAATGGTAAGGTCCTAGGGAGTGTTGCTGAACAAAGAGACCTTGGAGTGCAGGTTCATAGCTCCTTGAAAGTGGAGTCGCAGGTAGATAGGATAGTGAAGAAGGCATTTGGTATGCTTTCCTTTATTGGTCAGAGTATTGAGTACAGGCGTTGGGAGGTCATGTTGCGGCTGTACAGGACATTGGTTAGGCCACTGTTGGAATATTACGTGCAATTCTGGTCTCCTTCCTATCAGAAAGATGTTGTGAAACTTGAAAGGGTTCAGAAAAGATTTACAAGGATGTTGCCAGGGTTGGAGGATTTGAGCTACAGGGAGAGGCTGAAAAGGCTGGGGCTGTTTTCCCTGGAGCGTCGGAGACTGGGGGGTGACCTTATAGAGGTTTACAAAATTATGAGGGGCATGGATAGGATAAATAGACAAAGTCTTTTCCCTGGGGTCAGGGAGTCCAGAACTAGAGGGCATAGTTTTTAGGGTGAGAGGGGAAAGATATATAAGAGACCGAAGGGGCAACTTTTTCACGCAGAGGGTGGTACGTGTATGGAATGAGCTGCCAGAGGAAGTGGTGGAGGCTGGTACAATTACAATATTTAAGAGGCATTTGGATGGGTGTATGAATTGGAAGGGTTTGGAGGGATATGGGCCGGGTGCTGGCAGGGGGGACTAAATTGGGTTGGGATATCTGGTCAGCATGGACGAGTTGGTCCGAAGGGTCTGTTTCCATGCTGTACATCTCTATGACTCTATCTGGAGAAGTGCTGGGGAGGGAGGGGGCGGGGGGGGGGGGGGAACTCAGGTAGCCCTTGGTACCCTCCCCCTTTGCAAACAGAAGCAGAAAGTATCTATCTCATGGCAACACTGAGGGAATGTCGCTGAAAGAACCCAGTAAGGTTTGCATTTCTACAGCATCTTTCATGTCATCAGGAGTTCCCAGAGTGTTTCACAGCCAGTTGGCAATATTGAGAATTAGAGAATCCCTACAACGCAGGGAGGGGGCTGTGGAGGCCAAGTCATTGAGTGTATTGAAGACAGATATAGATGAGTTCTTGATTAGTAAGGGGATAAAGGCTTGCGGGGAGAAGGCAGGGGAGAGGGGTTGAGGAACATATCAGCCATGATCATATGGCAGAGCAGATTTGACAGGCCAAATGGTCTGATTCTGCTCCTGTATCTTATGATCATTCTCTCAGTAATGGTGGAAGGTAAGGTCACAATAGTCCTACCAGGCTGGTTCCCCCATTGCAGACTCTGGATTCCAGATTTTTATTGAATTCAAATTCCGTCATCCAGAACATCGGTTGAGTTTCTGAAGGCACAGTCTCGTGATAATAACGTTGGCCATCGCCTCTCCATTAAGGATGGGGCTGACTCAGAGGCCCAGGCTCCTGACACACAACTGGGCCTCGCACTCCCATGAAGAAAGTTACAACTGCCTCTTTATTAAACAATAAACATTGAATACAATTCTCCCCCATCCCCGTCGCCAACCTGGTCATCTCCTGCTCATTTGCAAAGAATAAATACAAAGCCTCCTCCATGTTGTATGAGAGTGCTGCACTTGCAGAGTGTCCTTTTCATTACCATGATTGACATCTATCCCTGAACGCAGTAAATTTCATATCATTTTCACAAAAAGGAGGCAGTATGAAGAGATTCCCTTTGCATTCCTCCTGTAATCTTATTTTCTTCATGCATCTGATAATTATCAAGCTACCCGCTGTCACAGTGTGAGTTTCTACAGCTACGTTCCATTTTATTTATTTATGCCATCCTGCGTCATCGAGACTGCAGGGGTCTTCCTGTCTCTGTCTCATTAAACAGTGTTGTTCCTGGAGCTTCTGCTAAGTGGCGTACCTGTGAATTATCTTAGCCTCATTGTCTCATAGTCGGACGATGCACACTCACTCACTTGAAAAGGTTAGACAATTGCTAAAGGATGCAGACTATTTCCTGGCATCCCGCTGTCCAGCCCCTGTATGTTTTCTTAAAATCTGCTATAAATGCAGAAGGAGGCCCTTCAGCCCGCGAATGGGAAAGGAGACATGAACGGAAAGACCATGCAGGTCGGAGATATTAACAGGCCAATGTGTTCTGGTCACTGCACTAACAAAGGGACAATTACCATGCACACATGACTTGAAAGCGTTCAATGCTTCAGTATGAAATTCCAATTAGTCACAGCAAGCTATGATGTTTTGAACCAAGATCCAATTATGACATTATTTACGCTCTGTAGCAGCATGAAATGGGACCAGTTGCACTGTTGAATAATTCTCGAATGCTATAACGGTTACAAAAGATCCTCTGTCATTCCTCTTGGAATGGAAAGTTGTTCAAATTCGGTGTCAAACTATAGTCTTACTGCTAAACCTAATATAATGATGGGTACCGAACATCCCCCACTCAATATCTCTCACTCCTGAAGTTACACAGAGATAGCAATCAACAGGAAAAGCTCAGTCAGTAATGGAGCAATCTGATTCCTCATGCTTAAAATAGGTGATCAATGTTGTGCCAAAAGTTTTTGGTCAATTAGGTCACCTTCTATTTATTTTTAGCCTACGTTACTTTTCTCTGTGTTCCTCACGCATTCTCTCTTTTCTCTAACTCCCACACATTCCTTTCAGCCTTTTCGGGGCAGTGTTAATTATATTTGCGTGAGTTAGAGCCTCCTTTTTCTGTTCCTATCTCTCTTTCCCATCCAGAGCCTCAGGCAACCAATTTCTGAGGCTCTCTCCTCACGGAACCTACTGCAGGTTCTGCAGATGTTCGCACAGGTTCAGGGACAGAATTGTTAGTTTTGAACGAATGTTTATTGATAGTCGGGTACATGCCAACGTGCAAAACAGGAGCAGAAGTGGCCTTTTTGGATTCTTGCTGAAAATGTGTTGCTGGTTAAAGCACAGCAGGTTAGGCAGCATCCAAGGAATAGGAAATTCGACGTTTCGGGCATAAGCCCTTCATCAGGAATGAAATTTTTACTCCTTTTTTTTGGATTCTTGAGCCTGTTCCACTATCCAATCTCTTTGCATTTCGGGTTCCACATTCCCATCTACTCTTGAGAAACCTTGATTTCCCCCATCGAGCATGAATTTAACCACTTTGGTCTTAAAAATATTTAATGAGCCCATCTCTATCACCTTCTAAGACAGAGAGTTCCAAAGTTGCATGATGCTGCGAGAGAAACAACATTCTCCTTATCTCAGTCCTATTTGATTTGATTTATTATTGTTACATGTACCTAGTTACAGTGAAAAGTTTTGTTTTGTTTGCAGAACAGGCAGATCATTCCATACAAAGTCCATCAAGGTAATAGGACACAGCTACAGAGAAGGTGCACAGAAAGCAAAATCAACAATAGATTTGAAATTTGAGAGGTCCATTCTGAAATCTAATAACAGTGGGAAGAAGCTGTTCAAGAGATTATAACCGGGGTGAGAGGGGTCTTACTCTCAACAAACAGTATTTCAACTCCATCTCAAACATCAAAAACTGTAAGTACAACAAACCTTTATCTACCCACCTTCATAACCAGCGCTCCTCAAACATTCCAGAAGATTCCCCTGGCCTCTGGAACTGCTTGGATGCCATTAGCCATGCGGCTAGTGCAGCTGCCACCCCCATGTTGATTGATGATGTCACTTCCGCCGCCATCATGGCCACTCCCACAACCACTTCCGCCCCCTCACAATTCCTCATGCATCACACGTGACATCACTTCTGCCCCTCACATCATTGCTGATGTCACACACTCAGTGACTTCCGCCACCCCTACTGCTGTGTCTGCCACCACGTCCGCCCCCACCAGCGCCACTCACCTGTATTCTGCTGACACACCCCCCACAGACCCCACTGTCACCATTCCCGGCCCCCAGAACTCAGAGGGGAACACTACCCCTGCTCATGACTCCACCCCCATTTCCCCCACCACCAAACCCACTCCAGTTACTGGCTCCACCCCCACTCCCAGTTCCACACCCACACCAGATCCCAGCTCCCAGCCCTGCTGAGTTTTCACCATCCCTCCAGACCTCCCCCTCACTGAGGACAAACGATCAGTCTTCAGCAAAGGACTCACCTTCAGCCCCCTCCATCCACGCATCAATGAATTTAATACACGCCGTGATGTCGAACAATTCTTCCGCTGCCTCCGCCTCCGAGCTTACTTTCACAATCAGGACTCACGCCCACCTTCCAAGGACCCCTTTGCCCACCTCCAACACACTGCATCCACCTGGACACCCCGTGCTGGCCTATTACCTGCCCTCGACCTCTTCATTTCCAACTGCCGCCGGGACATTAACCGCCTCAACCTGTCTACCCCCCTCCCCCACTCCAACCTCTCAACCTCACAACGCGCAGCCCTCCAATCCCTCTGCTCCAATCCCAACCTCACCATCAGGCCAGCGGATAAAGGGGGCGCAGTGGTGGTCTGGTGCATTGACCTCTACACCGCTGAAACCAAACGCTAACTCGAGGACACCTCTTCCTACTGCCCCCTCGACCATGACCCCACACCCCATCACCAAACCATCATCCCCCAGACCATACAGAACCTCATCACCTCAGGAGATCTCCCACCCACAGCTTCCAACCTCATAGTCCGGGAACCCCGCACTGCCTGGTTCTACCTTCTTCCCAAGATCCACAAGCCTGACCACCCTGGCTGACCCATTGTCTCAGCATGCTCCTGCCCCACTGAACTCCTCTCTACCTACCTCAACACTGTCCTATCCCCCCCAGTCCAGAAACTCCCACATACATTCGAGACACCACCCACGCCCTCCACCTCCTCCAAGACTTCCGTTACCCGGCCCCCCAATGCCTCATCTTCACCATGGATATCCAATCCCTCTACACCTCCATCCGCCATGACCAGGGCCTCCAAGCCCTCCGTTTTTTCCTCTCCCGACGTTCCCAACAGTACCCTTCCACCGACACTCTCATTCGTTTGGCCTCCCTTAACAATTTCTCCTTCAAATCCTCCCAATTCCTCCAGACCAAAGGGGTAGCCATTGGCACCCGTATGGGCCCCAGCTATGCCTGTCTCTTTGTTGGCTACATAGAACAGTCCATCTTCTGTAATTACACCGGCACCACTCCCTACCTCTTCCTCCGCTACACTGATGACTGCATTGGCGCCACCTCGTGCTCCCGCGAGGAGGTTGAGCAATTCATCAATTTCACCAACACATTTCACCCTGACCTTAAATTTACCTGGACCATCTCTGACACCTCCCTCCCCTTCCTGGACCTCTCCATCTCCATTAATGACGACCGACTTGACACTGACATTTTTTACAAACCCACCGACTCCCACAGCTACCTGGATTACACCTCTTCCCACCCTATCTCTTGCAAAAATGCCATCCCGTATTCCCAATTCCTCCGCCTCCGCCGTATCTGCTCCCAGGAGGACCAGTTCCACCATAGAACACACCAGATGGCATCCTTCTTTAGAGATCGCAATTTTCCTTCCCACGTGGTTAAAGATGCCCTCCAACGTATCTCGTCCACATCCCGCACCTCAGCCCTCAGACCCCAACCCTCCAACCGTAACAAGGACAGAACGCCCCCTGGTGCTCACTTTCCACCCTACCAACCTTCGCATAAACCAAATCATCGGCCAATATTTCCGCCACCTCCAAAAAGACCCCACCACCAGGGATATATTTCCCTCCCCACCCCTTTCCGCCTTCCGCAAAGACCATTCCCTCCGTGACTACTTGGTCAGGTCCACACCCCCCTACAACTCACCCTCCCATCTTGGCACCTTCCCCTGCCACCGCAGGAACTGTAAAACCTGTGCCCACACCCCCTCCCTCACCTCCATCCAAGGCCCTAAAGGAGCCTTCCACATCCATCAAAGTTTTACCTGCACATCCACTAATATCATTTATTGTATCCGTTGCTCCCGATGCGGTCTCCTCTACACTGGGGAGACTAGACGTCTCCTAGCAGAGCACTTTAGAGAATATCTCCGGGGATACCCGCACCAATTAACCACACCGCCCCGTGGCCCAACATTTCAACTCCCCCTCCCACTCTGCCGAGGACATGGAGGTCCTGGGCCTCCTTCACCACCGCTCCCTCACCATCAGACGTCTGGAGGAAGAACGCCTCATCTTCCGCCTCAGAATACTTCAACCCCAGGGCAACAATGTGGACTTCAACAGTTTCCTCCTTTCCCCTTCCCCCACCTCACCCTAGTTCCAAACTTCCAGCTCAGCACTGTCCCCATGACTTGTCCGGACTTGTCCTACCTGCCTATCTTCTTTTCCACCTATCCACTCCACCCTCTCCCCCTGATCTATCACTTTCATCCCCTCCCCCACTCACCCATTGTACTCTATGCTACTTTCTCCCCACCCCCACCCTCCTCTAGCTTATCTCTCCACGCTTCAGGCTCTCTGCATTTATTCCTGATGAAGGACTTTTGCCCGAAACGTCAATTTCGCTGCTCCTCGGATGCTGCCTGAACTGCTGTGCTCTTCCAGCACCACTAATCCAGGGTCTTTGATGATGTCAGCTGCCTTCCCGAGGCAGTGGGAAGTGTAGATGGAGTCAATGGATGGAAGGTTGGTTTGTGTGATGGATTAGGATGTGTTCATGACTCTCTGTAGTTTCTTACGGCCCTGAGCAGTGGCTGTACCAAACTGTGTTGCATCCAGATGGAATGCTTAGTGATTAGTGATCCCTTGTTTTAAAATGGCGGTTCAATCCCCATCACCAACTATGAACCCTGAAGAACTCTCCTTCTCAATCTCTCCCCTCGCCTGAGACATGATGACCCTCAGATTAAATTCTCACTCTGTTGTCTCTCTGTCTCAAATGAAACAGTAGCCTCATGGTCTGGTCAGACTATGGCAACTTCACATTTACCAAACACTGTCACAGCCCTTACTTAAATGGGGCTCCACATCATAAAATCAACAAGAGCTTGATAGATTTGAGAATGAGAAACTGGTGCCAGGGACTTCAAAAGGACATGAGGGGTGTCTTTTTTTGCACAGAGTGATTTGAGTGTGGAATGAACTTCCTGAGGAAGTGATGGACATTGGTACAGTTTCAACATTTAAAAGCCATTTATGACAATAGACAATAGGTGCAGGAGTAGGCCATTCTGCCCTTCGAGCTTGCACCACCATTCAATATGGTCATGGCTGATCATCCTTAATCAGTATCCTGTTCCTGCCTTATCTCCATGACCCTTGATTCCACAATCCTTGAGAGCCCTATCCAACACTTTCTTAAACGAATCCAGAGACTGGGCCTCCACTGCCCTCTGGGGCAGAGCATTCCACACAGCCACCACTCTCTGGGTGATAAGTACATGAATAGGAAAGGTTTGGAGGGATGTGGGCCAGGAGCGGGCAGGTGGGAACTAGTTTAGTTTGGGATTATGGTCGGCACGGACTGGTTGGATTGAAGGATGTTTCCATGCTGGATGACTATGAATACTGATCGAAATGGCAGGACCAATTTTAACTCAGTGTGAGTGTGTTGGTTCGGTACGGGTTAACATTCGCCCGTGGTGTCAGGCATCAGTGCGGGATGTTGGGGTCAGAACATTTACGGGGTTGGGGGGTGGGGGAGTGGAGAGGGGAGGTACAACTGTGTGCATGGGATTTTGAACTCTTATGAATTTAGATTGTGAGTGAGTGTGTATATGTGTGTGTGTGTATATGTCTGTGTGTGTATGTATGTGTGTATGTGAGTGTGTGTGTCTGTGAGTGTGTGTATCCGAGTGTATCTGTGTGTGTGTATGTGAGTGTATCTGTGTGTGTGTATATGTATGTGTGTATGTGAATGTGTGTATCTGTGAGGGTATTTGTGTGTCTGAGTGCGTGTGTGTATCTTTGCATGTGTGTGTGTATGTGAGTGTATCTGTGTGTGTGTCTATGAGTGTGTGTATGTGAGTGTGTCTGTGTGTGTGTCTGTGAGTGTATCTGTGTGTCTGTGTGTGTATCTGTGCATGTGTGTGTGTGTATGTGAGTGTATCTGTGTGTGTGTCTGAGTGTGTGTGTGTGTATCTGTGTGTATGTGAGTGTATCTGTATGTGTGTATCTGTGCATGTGTGTGTGTGTACTTGCGTGTATTTGTGTGTGTGTATGTGAGTGTATCTGTGTGTGTGTGTGTGTGTCTGCCTGTGAGTGTGTGTATGTGAGTGTATCTGTGTGTGTGTATCTGTGCGTGTGTGTGTATATGTGAATGTATCTGTGTGTGTGTGTCTGTGAGTGTGTGTATGTGAGTGTATGTGTGTGTGTGTGTGTGTGTGTGTCTGTGAGTGTGTGTGTATGTGAGTGTATCTGTGTGTGTGTGTCTGTGAGTGTGTGTGTATATGTGAGTGTATCTGTGTGTGTGTGTGTCTGTGAGTGTGTGTATGTGAGTGTAACTGTGTGTGTGTGTGTGTATGTGAGTGTATCTGTGTGTGTATGTATGTGAGTGTATCTGTGTGTGTCTGTGAGTGTGTGTGTGTGTGTGTCTGTGAGTGTCTGTGAGTGTGTGTGTCTGTGCCATCAAATCAGGATGACATTATTCTCTGGAGTGTTTCAGGCCAGGCAATCTATTAAACAAGCCATCGTAAATAATACATGTTATATTAGATGTCATGGCTAGGCAGACCTGCACTGGGGGAAGGACTGTGTTTGCTGTATTTCAGTAATGAATTCCTGACAAGTGGATTTTGCCAGTAAGTGAATAAGCAGGACGTATTCTTTGTCAGGAACGGACAGTAATTAAACAGGTCGACACAGCTAGTTGGCAGGCTGCAGCAATGTGCAAAGCAGCATTTGTACATGATAATAACTACTGTCACGGACTCTTGAGATTTTGATAGTCCTGTCAGATATGTTTGCACAATGCAGGCAGAATGAAATTCAACTCCCTTTGGTGCTGCACTAGCTAAGAGACAGAGAGGTCTGAAGTGGCAGATGGAAGTTGATCCTGTCCAAACAATCTGCACAGAATTCAAACATGACAACAACGACAGAAATTTAAAGGAAAAAGAGCTGATCCTTTTGTGGAAAACTGATTCTGAACAGTTCTTTTTAATATCTGGGTTTAATCGGCTTGGCAAGATGCACAAGACTTTTGTTTTCCTGTTAGTTAGTGCCATAAGGTAGCTCTCTGTTGACTGGCACCAGTACATCCACTATTCCAAGGTACCAGCGTCTTCTCAGCTTCTCTCTCAAAGACAGGGAAAGCAATTAAGGAAAATCATTATTTGTAGATTAGTGATGCAGGCTGCACTCATCATTAAGTACAGAGAGAAAGACACAGCAAGGAGCACTCCGTAACCATTGCCAGCGATAATAATATCAACTTGTGGTGTACGACTGCTGGCACGGACCAGCTGGGCCGAATGGCCTGGACTATGTTGAAAAATTCAATGGGCTTCAAGAGAATTTGTTTGATTTTTTTGCTTTGTGCACTTTCTTCACTTCACTCGTTGCAAAGATGTTTGCGATATTCTTGTTTGACCAACTGTTCACAGGCATCCAAGTCAGAACTCACATAACAACAACTTGTAGTCCAACAGGTTTGGGTAAAATCACTAGCTTTCGGAGCGCTGCTCCTTGGTCAGCTGAAGTCAGCCTTCACCTGAACAAACTTTACGTACAATCATAGAGATGTACAGCACAGAAACAGACCCTTTGGTCCAACCCGTCCATGCCAACCAGATATCCCAATCTAATCTAGTCCCATTTGCCAGCACCCGGCCCATATCCCTCCAAACCCTTCCTATTCATGTACCCACCCAGATGCCTTTTAAATGTTGCAATTATACCAGCCTCCACCACTTCCTCTGGCAGCTTATTCCATACACGCACCAATGGGCCCCTTTTCAAACTCTCCCCTCTCACCCTAAACCTCTACCCTCTAGTTCTGGGCTCCCCCACCCTGGGGAAAAGACCTTGTCTATTCATCCTATCCATGCCCCTCATGATTTTGTAAACCTCTATACGTTCACCCCTCAGCCTCCGACACTCCAGGGAAAACAGCCCCAGTCTATTCAGCATCTCCCTGTAGCTCCAAGCCTGGCAACATCCTTATAAATCTTCTCTGAACTCAAGTTCCACAACATGCTTCCTGCAGCAGGGAGACCAAGCAGGAACGTTACATAAGCTGGCGGTCAAAGCATATCTGCAATGTCAATCATACCAGACAACTCGCCTCTGATACTCACACTAATAAATAAGAAAAAAAACACAGTGAAAACTGTGGATGCTGGAAATCAGAAACAAAAACAGAAATTGCTGGAAAAGCTCAGCAGGTCTGGCAGGAGAGAAATCAGAGTTAATGTTTCGGGTTGAGTGACCCTTCCTCAGAGCAGGTACTTAAGAATTCTGCTTTGATGACCCCCCCCCAACATTTTTCTTTTGTACAGACAAGCTGCACTTCAGAATGCCCTGTGTATGATCACCTAGCTCCCAATTGCTGTTGTAGCAAACTGATGGACTCCCTGATAAATAAACTGCCTTCTATCTGACTCACTCTCCATCAATGCCCTCCTTACTGATGGATGCATGCAGCAGCATTGAGATCGGAGATTAGTGGGAGTCCTAATACTCTGAAATAATTTTCTGAATGGGTGCACGGGAATGACAGTACCGCTGAAGAGCTTACATTTATGTAGTGCCTTGCTGTTTCTCTCAAGACTGCTGAAGAAGCAATTCCTGTTGGCACTGGTCCCAAAACCTTTCAGTTTTTCTTCAGTGAGGGAACAGTCAGAGAATTTTCAAATGGAGTTGAAGCCAGACAAATAGGGAAAGATGAACAAGCCAAGGGGAAATACAGGATAAATATTCGGGTGCCGAGAAGCATGAAATAACAGAGAGAACGAGGGAGGGAAAGAGGGGAGGAGAGAGGGAAGGAAGAAGGATAGGGGAAGAGAAGGAGGAGTGAAGGAGGTTGGGGAGGAAGGAGAAGAGGGAGGAGAAGGGTGGAGGAGAATAGGAGGTGGGGGAGGAGAGGGGAGGGGAGGAGAATAGGGCGGGAAGAGGGGACGGAAAGTGGAGGAGGACAAGAGGGGAGGGTGAGGAAGATAGAACATAGAACATAGAAGGATACAGCGCAGTACAGGCCCTTCGGCCCTCGATGTTGCGCCGACCGAATCCTACCTAACCTATACTAGCCCAATAACTTCCAAATGCCTATCCAATGCCCGCTTAAATGACCATAAAGAAGGAGAGTTCACCACTGTTACTGGCAGGGCATTCCATGAACTCACAACCCGCTGTGTGAAGAATCTACCCCTAACATCTGTCCTATACCTACCACCCCTTAATTTAAAGCTATGTCCCCTAGTAACAGCTGACTCCATTAGCGGTAAAAGGTTCTTAGTATCTACCCTATCTAAACCCCTAATCATCTTATACACTTCTATCAGATCTCCCCTAAACCTTCTCTTCTCCAATGAGAACAGCCCCAAGTGCCTCAGCCTTTCCTCATAAGATTTTCCTACCATTCCAGGCAACATCCTGGTAAACCTCCTCTGCACTCGTTCTAAAGCTTCCACATCCTTCCTATAGTATGGCGACCAAAACTGCACACAAGATGGAGGAGAAGGTGGAGTAGAGGGGGAGGATGGAGTGAGAGGAGGAGTGCGGGTGGGGGAGCAGGACAGGAAGAGTTGGGGGAGAAGGGAGGAGGAGAGACACAGGTGGAGTAAAGGGAGAGGAGGATAAGGGAGGGGGTGGAGAGGAGGAAGAGGAATCGAAAGATGAGAAGAGAGGGAGAAAAAGAGGGGAAGCAGAATGGGGGGGGATGGAGAGGAGGAGAGGGAAAGATGAGGAGAGAGGAGGGGGAGAGGGAGGAGGAGAATAAAGGAGGGAAGGAGAGGAGGAGGAGGGTAAGATCAGGACAGAGGGATGAGGGGAGGGTAGAAGGAGAAGGCAAATGGGGGGAGGAGGGTAGGGTAGGAGGAGGCGAATGAGTGGGAGGAGGGGAGGGTAGGAGGAGGAGGTAAATGGGGAAGGAGGGGAGGGTAGGAGGAGGAGGTAAATGGGGAAGGAGGGGAGGGTAGGAGGAGGAGGCGAATGGGGGGAGGGTAGGAGGAGGCGGTAAATGGGGAAGGAGGGGAGGGTAGGTGGAGGAGGCGAATAGGGGGGAGGAGGCGAATGGGGGGAGGAGGGGAGGGTAGGTGGAGGAGGTAAATGGGGAAGGAGGGGAGGGTAGGTGGAGGAGGTAAATGGGGAAGGAGGGGAGGGTAGGAAGAGGAGGCGAATGGGGGGAGGGTAGGAGGAGGCGAATGGGGGGAGGAGGTGAATGGGGGAGGAGAGGAGGGTAGAAGGAGGAGGCGAATGGGAGGAGGAGGGGAGGGTAGGAGGAGGAGGCGAATGGGGGAGGAGGAGGTGGGTTTATGGTATAGTTGGACTAGTAAACTCAGGCAGAGGTTCGTGCTCTGGGGGCATGAGTTTAGAAATATATCTGGAATTAAAAGCTAGTCATTAGGATGGTGACTGTGATAACCATCTGTTATTGCTGTTAAAAATCCACCTACCTCACTGACTCCTTTTAGGGAAGGAAAGCTGCCATTCTTACCCAGTCTGACCTACATGTGATTCCATAGTCATGTGGTTGATTGGATTAGATTAGATTCGCTACAGTGTGGAAACAGGCCCTTCGGCCCAGCAAGTCCACACCGACCCTTCGAAGAGCAACCCACCCAGACCCATTCCCCTACATTTACCCCTTCACCTAATACAACGGGCAATTTAGCACAGCCAATTCACCTGACCTGCACATCTTTGGACCGTGGGAGGAAACTGGAGCACCCAGAGGAAACCCACACAGACACGGGGAGAATGTGCAAACTTCTTATAATTGCCCTCAGAAATGACCCTAGCAAGCTCTACGGTTCAATGAGGGATGGGCTTACATCCCATGAAAGAATTAAGTGGAAATCTTGGAAGGCACATCCTCAGTTCCCTGAAGATGGTCAAAAGGGTTAGCTACCTTCGTTGAGTGTGGCCTAGAATATAAGACAGCAAGCTTACGGTTGAAATTTTATAAAGCACCAAGTGGGACTAGAAAACTGTGCACTGTCCTGGTCTGTGCATTACAGGAAGGTTATGCTTCCAAATGGGAAGATCACCAAAACTTGCTAATCACACATCAGAGTCTAACTCATCTTATAAAGCTCAAAATGGAGTTTCCGTACATTGAATTCCGAGTGTGCTTGTGTCCTTTTTACTAGTCTTTCCTCTGGGATTATACAAGTAAGGGTTCCAAGGAGATTTATGAGATATTGCCAGGAGTAGAGAATTTCAGTTATGAGGAACCGTTGGATAAATTAGACTGATTCAGTCTGAAACACAAGAGATTGAAGATAGATTTAATTGAAGTATATAAATTATGATGCCTCGAGTAGAATTAATATGAAAGATGCGTTTCTCTTAGCAGAGAGGTTAATAACCACAGGGCAGAGATTTAAAGTAATTGATAGAATTCTGAGGTATGTGGCGAGTCCATACCACCCAACTCTGTGATTGAATATAGTGTCAGTTGCTGCCTACGCTTGTGAGCGTGGAATGGCCAAGTGGGTGATTGGTGGCAGAGGCGTCACTGCCTGAATGTCAACAAGACATCGGAAGATGAGAAAGGTCAGAAAGAGAAGGGAGGGGAGGGATCCTGAACACATTTACAATGGCTTCTGCGACAGCGTACAGATGGATGCTGCACACAATTTGTGATGTAAGTAAACCGTGCCTGACTAAGACAAGTGTTGAGGCACGACTGTTTTACCTCACAGCCGTCCATTGTTCACCAATGATCGAAAACACGGCACATTTCAGGTTTTAAATTGCCCCTTAATTGGAACGTTGAAAAAACACAGCCACATTCTGCTAGACTTGCATGGCCGCACTTGGGAATTGTGTAAATCTCATTCCAGCTGTTAGGAGTGGGAGTTTTTGTTTCATAATCATGACTCAATTCACAAGCGAGAACCTTTATTGCTAGCTAGGAGAAGTGTTAAAGAGAGACAGAATCCCACTGGTTTGAGACATACTGTAGCGTGAAGCACTTTTCTCCATTTCCGAAGGATAGGAGGTATGAGATCAAGACTTCACTTGAGGATCTTAGTTTGATATCTGAGGTGAGCCAAACCCAACCCTATATCTAAATCTAACCCTAACCATCTAACTCTAATCTTTATCTAACCCTTACCTTCACCCTAACCCTGATCCAAACCCCAACCTTATTCCTAATGCTAACCCTGACCCTAACCCTAACCGTAACTCTAACCCTAATTTTAACCCTAACTCTAACCTTCGCCCTAACCCTAACACCAACCTTAAACCTAACCTAACCCTAATCTTTACCTTAACCTTAACCCTAACTCTAACCTTAAACATAATCCTAACGTCAATCTTAACCTGAACCTAAACTTAACCCTAACATTAATCTTAACCCTAACTCTAACCTTAACCTTAACCTAAACCTAACCTTAAACCTCACCCTAACCTTAACCCTAATCCTAAGCCTAACCCTAACCCCGGACAGTGCAACGCTCCCTCTTTTGTGGCATTGAGATTGGCAGCCAGGATTTTGTGATCCAGTACTTGGAGGAAGAGATTTGAACTCACGCCACTCTGAGGTAATCTACTGAGCCGTGGTTTTCCAGGGGAGCCAGGTAGAATATAGGGCTTCAAGGATAAAAAAGATGAGCTTTAGCAGTGACGAGCTGCGTGTAAACTATCCCGTGAACATTATTTGCAAGCATTGGGGCTGGCAATTGGATTGGAGCAGCTTGTCTTGAGAAGGAGTGATCTCAACTTTCAACTCTCCAATGAAGAGCTGAACCCCAGTTCCTTCAATCCAACTATATAAGTGAAGGCCCTCATCCCCGGAACCAGCCCTTTGAACCTTTCCTGCATTCTCTCTGCATTCATTAAAAAAAAGGTGCCAAAAGTTGGACACTATTCTCCAGTTTCAGCCAAACCACTGTTTTATTATGGTTCATCAGAACATCTTTACTTTTATACTGTAAGCCTCGATTTGTAGTACCCAGAAACCCAAAAGCCATCAGTCTCATAGCTTGCCCTACCATTTCCAATGATTACTATACATACTTGTTTTCATTTATTGTCTCCTGTCCACCATCTACAAGGCACAAATCAAAAGGGTGAGGAATACTCCCCACTTGCTTAGAAGGGTGCAGCTCCAATAACACTCAACAAGTCTGTCATCATCTAGAACAAAGCAGCTCACTTGATTGTCACCACTTGCACAAGCAACCATTCCCTCCACCATCAGTACTCCGTAGCAGCGGTGTGTATTATCTACAAGATGCACTGCAGTAATTCACCAAGTTTCCTTAGACAGCACCTCCCAACTATTTCCACCTAGAAGGACATGGGCAGCAGATATATAGGAACACCACCCCCAGCAAGTTCCCCTCCAAGCCATTCCCCATCCCGACTTGGAAATATTAGACTACCTACTCTATGGAAACAGGCCCTTCAGCCCAACAAGTCCACACTGACCCTCCGAAGAGTAACCCACCCAGACCCATTCCCCATATATGCCCGTAACTAATGCACCCAACACTATGGGCAATTTAGCATGGCCAATTCACCTGACCCGCACATCTTTGGACTGTGGGAGGAAACCGGAGCACCCGGAGGAAACCCACACAGACACAGGGAGAATGTGCAAACTCCACACAGACAGTCGCCCAAGGCTGGAATCGAACCCGGGTCCCTGGTGCTGTGAGGCATCAGTGCTAATCACTGAGCCACCATGCCGCCCCGGTCATTCCTTCAGTGTCGCTGGGTCAAAATTCTGGAACTGCCTCCCTGAGGGCATTGTGGGTCAACCCATAGCAGGTGGACTGCAGTGGTTCAGGAAGGCAGCTCACCCCCCCACCTTCTCAAGGGGCAATTAGGGATGGGCAATAAATGCTGTAGTGATACCCATATCCCCAACAGAAATAACCATAAAGTCACAACTGCTTCAAGCTCACAAAACTCTCGCCAGAAAGCAAGTTACCTGATGAAGGAGCAGCGCTCCAAAAGCTAGTGCTTCCAAACAAATTTAGAACATAGAAAAATACAGCGCAGTACAGGCCCTTTGGCCCTCGATGTTGCGCCGACCCAAGCCCACCTAACCTACACTAGCCCACTATCCTCCATATGTCTATCCAAAGCCCGTTTAAATGCCCATAAAGAGGGAGAGTCCACCACTGTTACTGGCAGGGCATTCCATGAACTCACGACTCGCTGAGTAAAGAATCTTCCCCTAACATCAGTCCTATACCTACCACCCCTTAATTTAAAGCTCTGCCCCCTCGTAATAGCTGACTCCAAACGTGGTAATTTGTTGGACTCTGACCTGTTGTTGTGCGATTTTTAACAAGGACAAATGAATGCCATGGAATATCCTGCTCACCCCAGGAACACGTTTCTTTTCAGTGAAATAATTTTCTCTTTTAAATCTTTTAGAACAGATTGGCCATGGGTAATATTATGGCAATCAATTATACATGGTATGCAAATGCTGACATGCAAGATTTCTGTACACAGAAAAAAAAATTCTGTTGTATGGATAAATAATGGATTGAGTTTGGAAGCCGTTCATCCAGGTGGATGCGGAAAAGTGCCAAGGGATCAACACTCGGTGCGATATTGGCACTCTGATCTTTGGAAGTCACAGGACAGCTACAGTGGTACATAGAACATAGAACATAGAACAATACAGCACAGAACAGGCCCTTCGGCCCACGATGTTGTGCCGAACATCTATCCTAGATTAAGCACCCATCCATGTACCTATCCAATTGCCGCTAAAGGTCGCCAATGATTCTGACTCTACCACTCCCACGGGCAGCGCATTCCATGCCCCCACCACTCTCTGGGTAAATAACCCACCCCTGACATCTCCCCTATACCTTCCACCCCTCACCTTAAATTTATGTCCCCTTGTAACACTCTGTTGTACCCGGAGGAAAAGTTTCTGACTGTCTACTCTATATATTCCTCTGATCATCTTATAAACCTCTATCAAGTCACCCCTCATCCTTCGCCATTCCAACGAGAAAAGGCCGAGAACTCTCAACCTATCCTCGTACGACCTATTCTCCATTCCAGGCAACATCCTGGTAAATCTTCTCTGCACCCTCTCCAAAGCTTCCACATCTTTCCTAAAGTGAGGCGACCAGAACTGCACACAGTACTCCAAATGTGGCCTAACCAAAGTCCTGTACAGCTGCAACATCACTTCACGACTCTTGAATTCAATCCCTCTGCTAATGAACGCTAATACACCATAGGCCTTCTTACAAGCTCTATCCACCTGAGTGGCAACTTTCAAAGATCTATGTACATAGACCCCAAGATCCCTCTGTTCCTCCACCTGACTAAGAACCCTACCGTTAACCCTGTATTCTGCATTCTTATTTGTTCTTCCAAAATGGACAACCTCAGACTTGGCAGGGTTGAACTCAATCTGCCACTCCTCAGCCCAGCTCTGCATCATATCCAAGTCCCTTTGCAGCCGACAACAGCCCTCCTCACTGTCCACAACTCCACCAATCTTCGTATCATCTGCAAATTTACTGACCCACCCTTCGACTCCCTCATCCAAGTCATTAATAAAAATTACAAACAGCAGAGGACCCAGAACTGATCCCTGCGGAACTCCACTTGTAACTGGGCTCCAGGCTGAATATTTACCATCTACCACCACTCTCTGACTTCGACTGGTTAGCCAGTTTTCTATCCAGTTGGCCAAATTTCCCTCTATCCCATGCCTCCTGACTTTCCGCATAAGCCTACCATGGGGAACCTTATCAAATGCCTTACTAAAATCCATGTACACTACATCCATTGCTCTACCCTCATCCACATGCTTGGTCACCTCCTCAAAGAATTCAATAAGACATGTAAGGTAAGACCTACCCCTCACAAATCCGTGCTGGCTGTCCCTAATCAAGCTGTGTCTTTCCAGATACTCATAAATCCTATCCCTCAGTACCCTTTCCATTACTTTGCCTACCACAGAAGTAAGACTAACTGGCCTGTAATTCCCGGGGTTATCCCTATTCCCTTTTTTGAACAGGGGCACAACATTCGCTACTCTCCAGTCCCCAGTACCACCCCCGTTGACAGTGAAGACGAAAAGATCATTGCCAACGGTACTGCAATTTCCTCTCTTGCTTCCCACATAATCCTAGGATATATCCCGTCAGGGCCGGGGGACTTGTCTATCCTCAAGTTGTTCAAAATGTCCAACCCATCTTCCTTCCTAACAAGTATCTCTTCTAGCTTACCAGTCCGTTTCACACTCTCCTCTTCAACAATACGGTCCCTCTCGTTCGTAAATACTGAAGAAAAGTACTGGTAAGTGATACAAATTGCAAACTGGGCATTAGGATAGCTGTTCGGAACCCTCTATTTGAGCTAATTTCACCCTGGCTTCCAGTGGTGTGTTCCCTGCTCTTCATGTATTCTTTTTTCATTCTCAAGTCTTTTCTTCACATTCTTTCTTGTCCTTGTAACCTCCCCGGTGACTGATAGCCCTCCAGGATCTCTCGGTTTCTCCTATGGCCTCATGTGCATCCTTCATTTGTGTTGCTTCAGCCACAGTAACTGTATCTTCCAGGCCCTAACCCCTGGGGAATTTCCTCGTAAATCCTCTCCACTCCGTTTCCTCCAGTGAGATGCTCCTCAAAACCCATGTCCTGGAGCAGGCTTTGTACCATCAACAGCCATTTGTCCTTTGTCGATGTTCACGTTTGTTATTAGATAGTTAAGGTTAAGGATAAACAGATGGTGGGCGTTAACTAAGTACCTTGTGCACATGTGAAGCAGGACTGCTGGAGCGCATCATCACACCCCAAATCCAAACAATTAGCTTAAATTTCTCCCAAAGGTTCAGGTTTTGTTACACGTCTCCAATAAAGGGGGCCATTAAATTAGTTAAGTTGGTTAATTACTCACTTGTTTCACAAAAGAATATGGAAAGGGACCGGTCATTTCATAATCAATGACCCTGAAGAGTCATCTGGAAATTATGATTTAAGTGTGATACATTTCTCTTATACGTATCTATTAACGTTTTGATTTTTGTTCTATTTCCCTACCAAGGCCTATCTAAGCCATAACTGAGTCATCAAATCGGTCCACCCAGTCCGTGTCGAACATAATTCCAACCTAAACCAGTCCCACCTGCCTGCTCCTGGCCCATACCCCCCCCCCCCCTCCCCCCCCAAGCCTTTCCTATTCATGAACTTATCTGAATGTCTATTAAATGTTCTAACTATACTAACATCCACCACTTCCTCAGGAAGTGCATTCCACACACAAACTACTCTCTGTGTAAAGAAGTTGCCCCTCATGTTTTTTTTTAATTTTTGTTTAAATGTGCCCCCTAGCCTTGAAATCCCCCACCCTAGGGGAAAAGGCACCTGCCAGTCATCTTATCTATACCCCTCATGATTTTATAAACTTCTACAACCTCAACCTCCTCCATCAAAATCCCAGTAATTTTAAGGAGGTTCTGTCAAGTCATTAGGGCATGTAGTAAATTCTGAGGCTTGGCTCTCAGTGTTAGATCAAGAGACAGTCGTTTGGAGAGTTGGAAATCTTCAAACAGTGAAGCAGAACCTGAGAGTTTCTCTTGGGAGGGTTGGCCTGGTTCCAACTTAACTTTCAGTGAAAATCACATCAAAAGTAATGAGGTTTTCATAGTCTTGATGTGTTATAATAACTGACCCCTTTAAAAGAAAACATTTATGTACTCGCGAGCAATGTATCTATTACAATATCTGCCCCAGCTCTCTGAAAATAACGAGACATAGAAATAAATGTACTTTATGTGCATTATTGCCAAGTCAAAGAAATGGCAATGCCATTATATTTCCATTGTTTCCCAATAATGGCCCTTCCATTCTTTAGAGATTGAGAATCTGATTTGTTATTGTTTTAAAAAGTCTAATCAAAGACTTTCATTTTTATCATGTCTTTCAATTCACTCCATGCGATATCAAGAAATGGTTGGAGACACTGGATACTGCAAAGCCTATGGGCGCTGACAACATTCTGGCAATACTGAAAGACTTATCCTCTTGAACTTGCCACTCCCCTAGCCAAGTTGTTCCAGTACAGTTATAACATTGGCATCTACCCAACAATATGGAAAACTGCCCAGGTATGTCCTGTACACAAAAAGCAGGACAAATCCAACCCGGCCAATTACCGCCCCATCAATCATCAATAACGTAAAGGAAGGAGTCATCAATAGTGTTATCAAGCAACAATTACCTGCTCAGTGACACCCAGTATGGGCCTCTCAGCTCCTGACCTCATTTCAGCTTTGGCTCAAACACAGATGATAGAGCTGAATTCCCAAGGGGAGGGGAGGGGAACAGCCCTTAATATCAAGGCTGCATTCAAGCAAGTGTGGCATCAAGGAGCCCTGGTAAAACTGGAATCAATGGGTTCAGGGGCAAACTCTGCAGTGGTTAGAGTCTCACCTGATACGTAGGAGGGTGGTCATGGTTGTTGGAGGTTAGTCATCTCAGCTCCAGGACATCTCCTGCAGGAGTCCCTCAGGGTAGTGTACTCGTCCCAACAATCTACAGCCGTTTCTTCAATGACCTTCCCTCCACCATCAGGTCAGAAGTGGGAATGCTCGCTGATGATTGCACAATGTTCAGCACCATTCTCAACTCCTCAGATACTGAAGCAGTCCACGTTCAAATGCAACAAGATCTGAACAACATCCAGGTTTGAACTGACAAGTGGTAAGTAATGTTCGTACCACGGAAATGCCAGGCAATGACCATCACCAATAAAAAGTCATCTCAACACTGCCCCTTGACATTCAATGATGTTACCATCACTAAAAACCTCACTATTAACCACCTGGGGGTTACCATTGACCAGAAACTGAACTGGATCACCACATAAACACAGTGGCTACATGAGTATATCAGAGTCCAGGAATACTGCAGTGAGTAACTCACCCCCTGACTCCCCAAAGCCTGTCCACCATCTACAAGGCACAAGTCAGGAGTGTGATGGAATATCCCCTAGCGAGTTTTGAGAAGATTTGTAGCTCAGGTTGATGTTTTGGATACAGATTTGGTCACTGAGCTGAAAGGTTCATTTCCAGATGTTTCAATACCTTACTGGGTAACATCTTCACTGGACCTCCTGCGAAGCAATGCTAAAATTCACCCCTCTTGCCCTGGATGGGGGCAGCTCCAACAACACTCAAGAAGATTGACATCATTCAGGACAAAGCAGCCAACTTGATTGGTACCACACCCACAAACGTTCACTCTGTCCACCATCGACACCCAGTAGCAGCAGTGTGTACTATCTACAAGAAATTCACCAAAGGTAATTAGGTAGCATCTACCAAACCCATGACCACTTCCATTTAGAAGGACAAGGGCAGCAAATACTTGGGAATACCACTCCCCTGCAAGTTCCCCTCCAAGCCACTCGCGATCCCGACTTGGAGATCCTGCATCAGCCATCCTTCACTGTCGCTGGGTCAATATCCTGGAATTCCCTCCCTAATGTCATTGTGGGTCAACACCCAGCAGGATGGACTGCAGAAGTTCAAGAAGGCAGCTCACCTCCCCCCCCACCTTCTCAAGGGGCAACTAGGGGTGGGCAATAAATGCTGGGCCCAGTCAGCCCACATCCCATGAACGATTAACAAAATGATCTGAGGCTCTGAGCATCCAGAGGTTAGAGACTGTCATGGCGAGAGAAATATAATGGACACATTTCCAAGAAATGGTCTTTATAGAAACGTTTTAGTTGCGAACTGGAAATACTTTTCATGGGGAAATAAGGCCGAGTGACTGACCATTAAGAATCGTCTTATCAGGTAATAATGAATTTGCTTTGCAGTTGCTGTGAGAAGATGGTGGGTTGGAGGCAGGAGGTTAATTGATTTCATCTCCTGGAAATGGTCCAGTCTAAGTTGGCAACTATAATTACCTTAAAACAGGCTTAGCATCTGTCTTGTCTTTATGAAAAGCAAGAGGGGGGTGTCGCTGTCCTTGGAAAAGGAGTGTTCAACTCGTCTGACCAGCTGGCATTTGAGTGGAAGTCACTATACTAAGCAAGGTGATGTGCCCAAGCGCCCCCCCCCCCCCCCCATCTATGCAGTGTATGTGTTTCATGTTCACCTTGACTGTACTAGGTCTTTTATGAAGTGTCTGGAAAATGGCTGCTTACAATGCAGAGCCTCATGATGTAGCGAACCAGGAAGGACATTTGCACACAGCTGTGTTTCAGTCCAAACATCCCCATTCTCGCAATGAGCGAGAGAAGATAAATTTGTATCCATTACTCCTGAGATACGCAATAAATTGAAACAAAGAGCTGTGGATGTCAGAGATCTGAAACAAAACCAGAACGTGCTGGAGAAACGCAGCAGGTCTGGCAGGGTCTGTGGAGAGAAAACAGTTAACGTTTCAAGACCAGTGACTCTTTGTCAGAAACAAGTTCTGAAGATGGCTCACTCAACTCGAAACGCCAACTCTGTTTCTCTCTCCACAGTTGCCAGACCTGCTGAGTTTCTCCAGCAATTTCTATTTATGTTTGGCACATGACTTCTCATGCAGTGTCAGTATTCTCAGTAGTTTTTTTTTCATATATATTACATATGAAGAGCATTTGTCTATGCCTATATTTCATCCTGAGCCTCAGGAACACACCATTGGAGTCCAGCCCAGTTAGGAATCCTGAACCACCAAATAGAGGAGTTTTTTGTTGTCCCCGCATCAGCCAACAAACTCCATTTTCTTGGTTCTGAGGAAGGGTCACCAGACCTGAAACTTTACCTCTGGTTTCTCTCTCCACTGATGACGCCAGACCTGCTGAGCTTTTCCAGCAATTTCTGGTTTTGTTTCTGATTTCCAGCTCTCCTGGTTTCTGCTTTCTTGGGCATGTGAAAATTTCCCTCTCTTCATCTCCTCACAGTGAAAGAAGAGGATTTCCTCGTGGAAAAAAAGAACAGGCTTTCTTCTTCCTCACAAGGTAGCTCCAATATTAAAAAAAAAAGGAATATTCCTCTAGGTTTTGTGCCTTTGTGTTCCAGAGCAATGAATAATTTAGATAATACCAGCACTGAGCAGCAATGGACCTCTCCCTTGAACAGTAAGTACAAAAATTGCATTTTCTCTTCATATCTCTTCTGTCTGTGAGACGTGTGATGATATTTTCATTAATTTGCACTTTCTGCTTCTTTCAGTCCGTTTCCCAGCTCTCGAAGGAACTCAGCAATGATTCCAATTCAGTGAAAAAAAACGAAGCAGAGACCCAATTTATTTTTATATTTCAACAGCTTGCCAAATTTGTTTACTATTTAATAGCTTGGCATAGTATAATTATATAAACACACGGGACAGAAGACAACACTGATAATGCAAATAAATAGACAAAAGATAATGAGATATAATATGCCAGTTGAAGGAGCTAAAATGTACTCAAAATAGTACATACATTGTGCCAAGACTTACACTCATATTGCAGTCCCAGGTTAAAAATCAAAAGACACCAGGTTGTAGTGCAACAGGTTTATTTAAAATAAACCTGATGAAGGGCTTTTGCCCGAAACGTCGATTTCGCTGCACTTTGGATGCTGCCTGAACTGCTGTGCTCTTCCAGCACCACTAATCCAGAATCTGGTTTCCAGCATCTGCAGTCATTGTTTTTACCTTATTTAAAATAATGGAGTCCAAGGCATTTAAGATGACTGTAAAACTGTATGATGTGGGAGCAGAGTTAGAACATTGAGCCCATCGAGTCTGCTTGCTGTTCAAAGAGATCATGGAATCATAGATTTCCCACACTGCAGACAGGGATCATTCAGTCTGTCAATCCTGGACCAACCCTCCAAAAAGCATCCCACCCAGACCCAGACCCCTATTCTATCTCTGTAACCCTGCATTACCCATGGCTCGCTCACCTAGCCTGCACGTTACAGGGCAACTTGGTACAGGGCAACCCACCTAGCCTGGACACTACAGGATAATTTAGCGTGACTAACCCACCTAGCCTGGACACTACAGGATAATTTAGCATGGCTAACCCACCTAGCCTGGACACTACAGGATAATTTAGCATGGCTAACCCACCTAGTCTGGACACTACAGGATAATTTAGCATGGCTAACCCACCTAGCCTGGACACTACAGGATAATTTAGCACGGCTAACCCACCTAGCCTGGACACTACAGGATAATTTAGCATGGCTAACCCACCTAGCCTGGACACTACAGGGTAATTTAGCATGGCTAACCCACCTAGCCTGGACACTACAGGATAATTTAGCATGGCTAACCCACCTAGCCTGGACACTACAGGATAATTTAGCATGGCTAACCCACCTAGTCTGGACACTACAGGATAATTTAGCGTGGCTAACCCACCTAGCCTGGACACTACAGGATAATTTAGCATGGCTAACCCACCTAGCTTGGACACGACAGTCTTTGGACTGTAAGAGGAAACCAGATCACCTGGAGAAAACCCACGCAGCCACTGGGAGAACATGCAAACCCCACTCGGATAATCACCCAATTGAACCTGGTTCCATGGCGCTGTGAGGCAGCAGTGCTAACCACTGCCCCACTGTGATCTGATAATCAATGTCTTTGGTGCCAACATGCACAATGACAACAGGATCCTTCCCCTCCACTCAAATTTCCTTTCCAACCCTGAGAAGATGCCCTTAAACTCGGCACCAGGAGGACAATTAACCTGCGGGCTTCCCACCTCATGACTGAAGAGAACAGTATCGATATTGCCGTTCATTCTACTGTCCGCTATCACTATAGCGGTCCTGTTTTTCAACCCCGTTTGAATGCCTTTGGTTGCTGGAAATCTGGAATATAAGCCCTTCAGCCCATCAGGTCTGGGCTGACCTATCTACACTAATCTTGTTTTCCAGCACTAAAGACTCAGCAGGGTCTGGCAGCATCTGTGGAGAGAACATTTCAAGGCACCAACTTGCCTTCCCCCTTCTGTACGTGTTGGAGTGAACACCAGGAGGGGCCTCATTTGAAGCGTATCGAGACTTTGAGCCAGATGAAAAGACCTTAGGAAGGTGATCATGAGCTCGTTCAAAGAGGGAGACCTTAAAGAGAGATTGTGGCAAGATTTAGAGAGGAAATTCCAGAGCTCAGAGGCTAGACAACTGAAGGTACAGCCACCAGTGGAGGAGGGAATTAAGATAAATAATAATCTGTAAAAAAAGAAAGTCCAAGTAAATCAGAGGGTGTTGTGATTAATATTTTGATTTATGAAAGGTTGCTGAATTTTTCAGCCTCATTGAGGCATGAGAAGCCATTATTTGTCAGTGACTACTTTAATGACTTGTGTTTAATAGTGACAGATTAGTGATTGAATTGGGTCAGTTGATAAACAGCGTAAAGAGAATTTGACATGTCATTGACAGGAACACAACAGAAGCCTGCCACACACAGTATAAAGCTTTGTCCAGCTTTATTGTCATCAGTAACGTCTCACACTGTGATTGATTCTGACGTAAAACAGAGTAATGGGAAATAAGGAACAACAATGCTTAAGGAGTCACTGGGGGTGGATTTAATCTCTTTCTCTTTGAGATTGTTTGATAATTCATAATCGTTTTTCTTGATAATGTGTTTATGATTTCACTAGAGAGATGTGCAGTACTGATGTCTGTACACAGACTGACCAGGGACTAACAATGTCCCTGTCAATTGGTAGCTCATGTCACTGAGTCAAAGAATTGTAGCTTTAGGCTGACTGATCTCACCCACCCACACACACATATGCACATACATACACCCACACACACACACACACTCACTAACACACACACTCACTAACACACATACACACACTCACGCAAGTGCATTGGCACATATACACATACAGACACATACACACTCCTCTCTCACACGCATACACTCACTAACCCACAGACGCACACACATGCACACACTCACTAACACACAGGAGAAAGTGACGACTCCAGATGCTGGAGATCAGAGTCAAAGAGTGTGGTGCTGGAAAAGCACAGCAGGTCAGGCAGCATCCGAGAAGCAGGAGAATCGACATTTCGGGCATGAGCTCTTCATCAGGATCATGAAGAGCTTATGCTCAAAACATCAATTCTTCTGCTCTCGGATGTTGCCTGACCGGCTGTGCTTTTACAGCGTCACAGTCTTTGACACACTAACACACACACAGACTGACACACACACACACACACACACACACACACACACACACACACTCTCAGTAACATAAACACAGTGATACACTGACACACATACACCCACACACACAACCACTAACATGCACACTCACTGACACGTGCTGACACATGCACGCATGGGCACACACACACACACACACACACACACACAATCGCTAACACACATGCGCACACACACACTCTCACTAACATAAACACAGTGGCACACTGACACACATACTCACACCCACACACAAACCACGAACATGCACACTCACTGACACGTGCTGACACACGCACGCATGCGCACACACACAATCACTAACACACATGCGCACACACACACACACACACACACAAAAGAGTGAAACAACTGAAAGAAGAGAGTGAAGATGAATTCATTATTGACCCTTACGTGGTCAGGTGACCATGTACCCACAATTGGATGTTCTAAATTGATCCACAGCCGAAGAAATCAGGCCTGACAGAAAGTTGGCCAAACCTCATTGTTCCGTCTTTTGAGTATAGAGATTGAGATGTCATTTTGAGGAGTATTTCATCATGCTCCTGAGTTTTGCCTGGTAGGCAGGCCTGGTGGGGGACCCAGAGGATCCTAGTTGTTATATTCTCTCTTGGTGGGGGTGGTCAATACCTGACACTTGTGTGGCTTGAAATTGACTTGCCACTTTTCAGCCCAAAACGGCAATTGGACATGGACTGCTTCAGTATCTGAGGAATAGCGAATGGTGTTGGACATTGTGGAAACATCCCCACTTTTGACCTTATGATGGAGGGAAGGTCGTTGATGAAGCAGCTGGAGATGGTTGGGCCGAGGATATTACCCTGCAGAGATATCCTGGATCTGAGACGATTGACCTCCAACAACCATGACCATCTTCCTTTGTGCCAGATATGACCCCAACCAGCAGAGAATGCGCCCCCTTAAGATCCTTTGAGTCTAATTTTGCCAGTTCCTTGACGTCAATGTGTGAACTTGTTGCAAAATGCTATCCCTCTCACCTCCCCTCTGGAATTCACTCTTCTGTCCATGTTTGAACCAAGGCTGTAATGAGGTCAGGAGCTGAGTGGCCCTGGCAGAACCTAAACTGGGCACCACTGAGCAGATTATTGCTGAGAAACGCTGCTTGATAGTGCTGTTGATGACACCTTCCATCACTTTACTGACTGTAGACTGATGGGGCGGTAATTGGCCGGGTTACAATTGTCGTGCTTCTGATGGATAGGACATAACCTCTTACCTTGGTCTCAATATATCCCATCAAGCAACCTGTTGGTTAATAGCCCCTGTCTCCTTTGGATGCCCATTGTCAGATTATCCTGTAAAGTGCCTTAAGATCGGTTCATAGCTCATCCTTTCACTTGCTATTCAGCTGCTGACACTTTACTCACCCCATCCGACACATGATCACCTGCAAAGACTTGTTATCAAATTGTACTTATTTTTTGACACTCTTAATTACCTGGAATTATCTTCTAATTATCTCTCTGTGCCTGTGTACTTCACCTGACAAAGAGGTAGCAGTCCAAAAGCTGGTGATTTCAAATAAACCTGTTGGACTATAACCTGGTGTCTTGTGGCTTCTGACCATGTTTTACTGTAATCCAAGATGCTACTTAAATGAAAGTCATTGGCTTCTACTCTTTTCAATGCTCTTGTGCCCATAGCTCTTGTTTTAGGAACAGTCCCACTCCAGATAAAGTTCAACAAAAAGACGAAGTTAGAAGTGGCACTTCCAGAGAGAATTAGACCCTAAACAAGGACCTCGAGAGTGGTTCCTGAAGAGAAGCTTTAAAAATAATCAGGAAAGGGTTTGAAGGATTGTGAGTCTCATTCCAAAAATGAAAGGTGAAAGACACTGTACTGCTATACAGTCATAGAGATGTACAGCACGGAAAGATACCCTTCAGTCCAACCCGTCCATGCCGACCAGATATCCTAACCTAATCTAGTCCCACTTGTCAGCACCCGGCCCATGTCCCTCTAAACCCTTCCTATTCATGTACCCATCCAGATGTGTTTTAAATGTTGCAATTGTACCAGCCTCCACCACTTCCTCTGGCAGCTCATTCCATACACGCACCACCCTCTACGTGAAAATGTTGTCCCTTAGCTCTCTTTCATTTCTTTCCCATTTCATCTTAAGCGTATGCTGTCTAGTTCTGGGTTCCCTCACCCCATGGAAAAGACCTTGTCTATTTATCCTATCCATGCCCCTCACGATTTTATAAGCCTCGATAAGGTCACCCCTCAGCCTCCAACACTCCAGGGAGAGCAACCCCAGCTGATTCAGTCTGTGCGTATAGCTCAAACCCTCTAGCTCAGGCAACCATGGCCTTTTCTGAGCCCTTTCAAGTTTCACAACATCTTTCCGATAGGAAGGAGACCGGAATTGCATGCAGTATTCCAACAGTGGTGGCCTAACCAATGTTCTACATGCTAAACAGAAGCAGAGAGCAGATTCCTGTTATTAACAGGTCCTCATTCAACACAATTGTGCCTTTTCTATATAACTCATACAATTGCCTGCAATTTGAAGTTAATTCATGTTGCCATGTGAAACCAGCAATTTCCACAATATCAAAACACTCTTGTACATAACAAACTGGTTGCTCTGTTTATGCAGTCTAGATCCAGTACAGAGAGAGGAGCAAATTTTAACACCTGAACCTGTGTTGAAAACTGCTAAGAATCAGTGTACATTTGACTCCAAATGAATTACAAATGATCATTATGTAGTGTGCTGTGTTCATCTCAGTGAACAGCTGAGCTGGAGCTGGGCAAATCCCTTGAGGGCATCTCGACTCACCCACGTTAAGAATGCTGAGGAAAAACTGAAAGAAATGCGCATGCTGTAAATCAGACACAAAAATAGAAATAGCTGGAAAAGCTCAGCAGGTCTACCAACATCTGTGGAGAGAAATCAGAGTTAACTGGCTTCTGTTCTGAGGA
The DNA here is from genome assembly GCF_020745735.1 of Hemiscyllium ocellatum. Classification (NCBI taxonomy): domain Eukaryota; kingdom Metazoa; phylum Chordata; class Chondrichthyes; order Orectolobiformes; family Hemiscylliidae; genus Hemiscyllium; species Hemiscyllium ocellatum. The sequence continues at coordinate 5,303,398 of NC_083445.1, read as the reverse complement.
AGAGACTTTCAGTTCCAAAATGTTATCTCTGATTTCTCTTCACAGATGCTGAGCTTGGTACTGTGAGGCAGCACTGCTAACCACTGAGCCACCGTGCCACCCCACATACCCTTTTCAAGAGAATCTCTTGATTCTCTCTGTACCATTGCATGCTAATTAACAGCACTGTAGTTGACTCTGAACTGAAATGGTCTAGCAAGCCACACCGGTCAGAGACAATTGACCTTAGGTCAAGATTACCTTGTTTGGGCATTTGCATGAAAGTAAGACTTCGGTACTCTTAAACAAAAATATGAAATTGCTGGAAAAGCTCAGCAGGTCCAACAGCATCTGTGCAGAGAAATCAGAGATAACATTTTGGAACTGAAAGACTCTTCCTCAGAACAGAAGCCAGTTAGCTCTGATTTCTCTCCACAGATGTTGGTAGACCTGCTGAGCTTTTCCAGCTATTTCTATTTTTGTTTAAGAATACCGAAGTCTTACTTTAATGCAAATGCCCAAAACAAGGTAATCTTGACCTAAGGTCAATTGTCTCTGACTGGAGTGGCCTGCTAGACCATTTCAGTTCAGAGTCAACTACAGTGCTGTTAATTAGCATGCAATGGTACAGAGAGAATCAAGAGATTCTCTTGAAAAGGGTATGTGGGGTGGCACAGTGGCTCAGTGGTTAGCAGTGCTGCCTCACAGTACCAGGGTCCCAGGTTCGATTCCACCCTCGGGTGACTGTCTGCATGGAGTTTGCACATTCTCCCCATGGGTTTCCTCTGGGTGCTCTGGTTTCCTCCCACAGTCCAAAGATGTGCAGGTCAGGTGAATTGGCCGTGCTAAATTGCCCATAGTGTTAGCTGCATTAGTCAGAGGGAAATGGGTCTGGGTGGGTTACTCATCAAAGGGTCGGGGTGGACTTGTTGGGCCGAATGGCCTGTTTCCACGCTGTAGGGAATCTAATCTAATTGGCACTGGGTAACAATGTTCGTCTAAAGAGCCAGCTTTGGCATGATGGGCCAAGTGGCCCCATTCTACACCATAAAACTTTTGTGATTCGGTAAGTCTGGAAGCAGACGAGGTCCTGTCTGGGTAAGAATGGCAGATTTCCTTCCTGAAGGAAAAATGAGCAAGTTGGATGAGTTCTTGCAACCATTCTTGGTAGCTGCCACGGTCTTTACTTTGATATTTCAATTTTATTAATCACATTTAAATACCACCATCTGCCTCTGTTGGATATAAACTCATGTTCCAGACTCTGAGCTGTAACTCAAGACTTCTAGCTCATTGGCATTATCACTAAACCACTGCACTGCAGATTGGTAACTCTCTGAAGTGGTTAACCTCCCAAACAGTTGGCTTTGGTGACAATATTTTACTGAAATGTCAGGATGGACTGAGTTCAATGCAAACATATTTTTGCGTTACGCGTTGTTCACATGGGGCTATTTTCATGACCTCAGTAAGTATTGAGTTCTGTACAAAACCCAATATGTATCCAGATTTGGATTTAGAATCTTCCACATGCTTCTGAGCAGACACACTTAACATCTGGACCCAGACTGTACATTAGGAGGTCCATATGATATCCAATTCTCATGATGCACTGTCTCTCAGTTAAAGAGAGATACATTTCTTTGAAGGTTACACAAAGGAAGTATGTTCAGAACGGTCATTTATTTAATCTCAAAGCGATGGACTGTCAGCTATCAAAGCACAGGTACAACACCTGACTGCTGAATCACACCATCCTGTTCCCTATTTATCTGGTTTGAAAGCAGACTCTGTGGTTTTTGCATGTTTTTACATCTGCTCACCAATACCTTGCATTTACTGATCTCCCACTTCAGTGAAACTCTGGCAAAAGTCTGCGTGTATTCCTACCCCTTGCTGTGGAAGAGTCAAGCCAGCTGCTTTCCTTCCTGAGACTTGTGCTCAGTCCATTAAACTTTCAACGCTGTTACAAGTCTAATAAAGAGCCTTCACGGTGGTATCCTGCAGGTGGCCAGGTACACAACCCCTTCGATGTTTTGCAGTGCTCAGGATTAAAGTGGAATTGGCTCAAGTCCTAATCTGTGAGGCAATACTGCCTGCATTCAGCTTCCCATTGTACTGCCCCCTTCCACCACCCTTCAATCCCTGTTTTGTAGAGTCTTACAGCACAGAAACAGACCCTTCAGTCCAACTTTTCCACGCTGACCAAGTTTCCCAAATGAAACCGGCCCCCCTTGGCCCATATCCCTCACAACCATTCCTATTCATGTACCTGCCCAATGGAGTTCAAATGCTGCTACTGTACGTGCATCGACCACTTCTTCTGGCAGGTCATTCCACATAGGAACCACCTTCTGTGTGAAAAATGATGTGAGGAATCAGCCCAACTTTGTTCAGCGGTGAAGCCTGGCCTGGTGTGATCAGTCAGCGTGGACTATCTTTCCCCCTCTCTTGGTCTCTACTCTACCATCCACTAGTCTTTGACTGACTCACTCCATTGCATTCCTAAGTAGAGTCACATCAAATTTGTAATATGCTACCGGACCTGCTGAGTTTCCTCCAGCACAGTTCAGATTTCAGTTTCTGTCGTCCTTTCCTTTTTATCAATTAGCTTTTGGCACTTTCCTCCATTACTCTTTCTTATATCTCAATGTGTAACATTGCCAGCCATTGATTTGACTCTACTACATTTGGACTAACCTTGGCTGATCCTCTTGACACACTTCCAAGCTTCTACTCTGGTCTGCAATGCCATGTTCCAAATGTCACCCTCTGCCTGGGTACTTTAACACAACAGCGCCTGACTCATTGCCTGATCGTAGGCAATGCTTGACTTATCCCTGCAGATTGAAGGGTAAAGTCACCATAGTCCCACAGGGCCACGCGGTTCCTCTCTCATTAGAGAGAGATGACTGATGGTGGTTTCACCCGAGGGTCACCATGTCTCAGGTGAGGGAAAAGGCTGAGAAGGAATGTCGCTGAAAATGTGTTGCTGGAAAAGGGCAGCAGGTCAGGCAGCATTCAAGGAACAGGAAATTCGACGTTTCGGGCATAAGCCCTTCATCAGGAAGGGCGGGCATAAGCCCTTCATCAGGAAGGGCTTATGCCCGAAACGTCAAATTTCCTGTTCCTTGGATTAGATTAGATTAGATTACTTACTTCGGCCCAACAAGTCCACACCGACCCGCCGAAGCGCAGCCCACCCATACCCCTACATTTACCCCTTTACCTAACACTACGGGCAATTTAGCATGGCCGCACATCTTTGTGTGCTGTGGGAGGAAACCGGAACACCCGGAGGAAACCCACGCAGACACGGGGAGAACGTGCAAACTCCACACAGTCAGTCGCCTGAGTTGGGAATTGAACCCGGGTCTCAGGCGCTGTGAGGCAGCAGTGCTAACCACTGTGCCACCGTGCCGCCCACTAATGATGCTGCCTGACCTGCTGCGCTTTTCCAGCAACACATTTTCAGCTCTGATACTCCAGCATCTGCAGTCCTCACTTTCTCTGCTGAGAAGGAATGTCCTTCAGGGTATTCTCAGCTGGTGCAGGAACTGAACCCATGTTGACGGCATTACTCTGCCCGACAAATTAATTGCCCTGCCTGGGAAAGAACGGCAGATTTCCTTCCCAAAAGAAAAATGAGCAAATTGGATGAGTTTTGGCAACCATTCTTGGTAACTTCCACGGTCTTTACTTTGATATTTCTATTTTATTAATCACATTTAAATACCACCATCTGCCTCTGTTGGATATAAACTCATGTTCCCAGAGCATGAGCCATAACTCAAGATTTCTAGCTCATTGGTATTAACACTAAACCACTGCACTGCAGATTGGTAACTCTCTGAAGTGGTTAACCTCCCAAACAGTTGGCTTTAGTGACAATATTTTACTGAAATGTCAGGATGGACTGAGTTCAATGAAAACATATTTTTGCGTTACGCGTTGTTCACATGGGGCTATTTTCATGACCTCAGTAAGTACTGAGTTCTGTACAAAACCCAATTTGTATCCAGATTTGGATTTAGAATCTTCCACATGCTTCTGAGCAAATGAACTTAATGTCTGGACCCAGACTGTACATTAGGAGTTTATATGGAAGCTCTAAATGGTAACCAATTCTCATGATGCACTGTCTCTCAGTTAAAGAAAGATGCATTTCTTTGAAGGTTACATGAAAAGAACGGTCGTTTAATTAATGACAGCTACCCAAGCCCTGAGATTGAAAATTCGTACTGGCTAACAGCAGCTGTATCACTCAAACCAAGCTCCTTCTTCTGTATCCGCAGTGAGATGTTCAGCTTTTCAAACAAGGAGTATGTTTCGTGATTTTTTATAGCGAGCTTGCACAGGGCGCTTCAGAATTCAAAAGGTTCAACAAGATCAGAATAGATTTTCCCCACAGATTGATATGCGTTGCACAAATTAGATTACACTAATGCATAGGAACAGGCAAACATCACATAGGGACATACACTGGCTCCTGGGCGTGAAGAGACTCCTAATCCTTTCATTAGTCAAACACGCTATCACAGCTCTCAAAGTTTAATTTTTATTCTTGTGGCATGTGGGAGTCCCTGGCTGGGCCAGCATTAATTGTCTGTTTCTAGTTGCCCCTTGAGAAGGTGGTGGGGGGGTGAGCTGCCTTCTTGAACCGCTGCAGCCCACCTGCTGTGACTTGACCCACAATGCCCTTAGGGAGGGAACTCCAGGATTCTGACCCAGCCACACTGAAGGAACAGCGATATATTTCCGAGTCACAACGGTGAGTGGTTTGAGGGCAGTGTGAAGGTAGTGCCGTTCCCACATCAGTGCTGCCCATGTCCTTCTAGATGGAACCAATCACGTAGGGACTGTTTCCCTGCTCTATGACTCTGTTTCTCTCTGGCTCTATTTGGCCTTACCTTTACTGTTTATACTTCACACAAGCCTCTCTAATTAGTCCTTCCCCTCAATATCGCTCTCGGATACCATATTCCTTTCTCTCTCTCATTCCTGCATCAAGCTAATAGCATTAATGCAATCTAATTATCTACAAAATGTAGCACCCATTCTCCTAATAAGGATATTCCTTCTAAATTACTCATCTGATCCTTGCAAGTCTTTTCCGCACTTTTGCCAGTGGTCTAACATCCTTGTTATACTTTGAAGACCATGAACTACACATAGTAATCCAACCATGCTAGGGTATTATTCGATAATGGGCTGAAAATGTGTTGCTGGAAAAGCACAGCGGGTCAGGCAGCATCCAAGGAACAGGAAATCCGATGTTTCGGGCAGAAGCCCTTCATCAGGAAGCCCAGCATCTGCAGACATTTTCAGCTCTGATCTCCAGCATCTGCAGACCTCACTTTCTCCTCGAATTTCCTGTTCCTTGGATGCTGCCTGACCTGCTGCGCTTTTCCAGCAACACATTTTCAGCTCTGATCTCCAACATCTGCAGAGCTCACTTTCTCCTATTACTAGGTTATGCTATTATAGTCATGGCTATGGGGCAGATGCAACAGAAATTTGCTGTGATGTTACCAGTGATGAGGAGTTTAAGGTTTGACGAGAAAGTTGAGGAGTTGCAGAGTATTCACTCCCATTCATGTGGAACTCTATCAAGATCTGAAGAGTTACAGTACGTGAGCGGTGTCTTCTTTGGTCTGCAAATTAGTGAGGGGATAAATTTCAACTAGTCAGAGCGAAAGCAGAAGCTTTCTGTAATGATGGCGTATCTTTCAAGAGGTAATTTTGTCCTGGGTCTTTTGAAGAAGAGGTTGTGAGGAAGAGATGTCAAGTCACCTACTGAAGACAACTTTGAGTAAACAGCAATGTGAGGCACTGAGGTTTTTGTTAAAGTTGAAATAATGGAAGCAGCTTTAATGGGGCCAATTCTCACAACCCAGGTTTTCAAGCTTGTTTTAGTTTTTAGGTGCAGCTTTAAGCAGAAGCTATTAGATTAGATTCCCTACAGTGTGGAAACAGACCCTTCAGCCCAACCAGTCGACACCAACCCTCCGAAGAGTAACCCACCCAGACCCATTTCCCTCTGACTAATGCACCGTTAGGACTGAGATGAGGAGAAACTTCTTCACCCAGAGAGTGGTGGGTGTGTGGAATGCTCTGCCCCAGAGGGCAGTGGAGGCCCAGTCTCTGGATTCATTTAAGAAAGAGCTGGATAGAGCTCTCAAGGATAGTGGAATCAAAGGTTATGGAGATAAGGCAGGAACAGGATACTGATTAAGGATGATCAGCCATGATCATATTGAATGGTGGTGCAGGCTCGAAGGGCAGAATGAAAATGTGTTGCTGGAAAAGCGCAGCAGGTCAGGCAGCATCCAAGGAACAGGAGATTCAATGAATCTCCTGTTCCTTGGATGCTGCCTGACCTGCTGCGCTTTTCCAGCAACACATTTTCAGCTCTGATCTCCAGCACCTGCAGACCTCACTTTCTCCTCGAAGGGCAGAATGGCCTACTCCTGCACCTATTGTCTATTGTCTAACGCTTTGGGCAGTTTAGCAAAGCCAATTCACCCTGACCTGCACATCTTTGGACTGCGGGAGGAAATCCATGCAGTCACGGGGAGAATGTGCAAACTCCACACAGACAGTCGCCCGAGGCTGGAATCGAACCTGGGTTCCTGGTGCTGTGAGGCAGCAATGCTAACCACTGAGCCAGCTGGGGTCTCAAAAGAGTTGGAAGATTCAGTGAATGTCTTCTAGTTGTTATTCTCTCTAAATTTTCTCTTAATTTTTTTTTCTCCTACATTGGAGAACTGTATGTGAGAATCCATGCCTGAATTTTCCTTTTTTTCCAAGGGTGTTTTTATGGAATGTTACCATATTGGAATAGTTCATTAGTAATAGTTAGATTAGATTAGATTAGACTTACAGTGTGGAAACAGGCCCTTCGGCCCAACAAGTCCACACCGACCCGCCGAAGCGAAACCCACCCATACCCCTACATTACCCCTTACCTAACACTACGGGCAATTTAGCATGGCCAATTCACCTGACCCGCACATCTTTGGACTGTGGGAGGAAACCGGAGCACCCGGAGGAAACCCACGCAGACACGGGGAGAACGTGCAAACTCCACACAGTCAGTCGCCTGAGTCGGGAATTGAACCCGGGTCTTCAGGCACTGTGAGGCAGCAGTGCTAACCACTGTGCCACCGTGCCGCCCGCTACTGTATCTATTACTCTGTTAAGTTTTCCAATAGAGTTAAGTTATTCTAAATTCCTCTTTGTTTGGTTGTATTTTAACTACAGTATTTAAAGAAATAGTGTTTTGCTTAGTATTAAGTAGTTTGACCATCACATTTGGGACAGACACTTTATATTTGCCTTTAAAATAAGAAAAAGTTAAGGTTACCTTGGTAAAATATTCTGAGGAGATCTGGTCTGGTCAATAACAAATCCACTGGAAGCAGTAGGCAGTCTACACCAACTCCTCCAATCTGTAGTCACATCGCCAGAGATTCCACATCCAATACAGAGGAACCTCGATTATCTGGTATTCAATTATCCAAATTTTGGATTATCCGGCAAGATCGCAAGGTCCCAATGCTTGGCTAAACTATCCAGCATTCAATTAACTGAACGGAATACACCTCTCCCAAGCCCTTCGGATAATCAAGGTTCCTCTGTTTGTGGTGTCCAGCTTTCTATACCATCTTTACATATAGGCTCCAAATCTGTTGCACCTCTCCAATTGCCCTGACTGACTTTAGCCATTGCAGAGGGCAGCTCAGAGACAACCATATTGCTGTGGGTCACGTCAATGCCCCACCCAATAAAGATGGCAGATTTCCTTCCATTAGATGAACCGGATGGGGGTCGTCCAACAACAACTTGTAGTTACACAGGCACTATCATGGACACAAGCTTTCAACTCCTGATGTTATGAATTGAATTTACATTTCAGCAGCCCCTGAGGTGGTTTGGATTTGAACCTGTAACCCCAAGAATATGAGCCTGGATTACTATTTCAGTGACGTTATTGCTACTGTCCCAATATCCATTACATTCTACACTCTGGTAATCACAGCATTTGTTATCGGTCTTGCTGATCAGTTTGACCCAGCTGTCTTTTCAAGGAACATAAAAATAGAATGAAGTTATTTTGACCCCTGAATGTTGTGCACAATTTAATGATTGTAACTAATCCTATCTAAGGTCTGGTGCCCAGGACAGTTTAGTGTATTCTCTGGTATAATTGAGCATTTTTCATTCATTTCTGGGGCCTGCTAATGAAATGTTAATGGTCTATATCCCTGGACCTCCAAATCACTTCCAGCCACCACTGTTTCATAATTAAGGAAGTATTTGGGTTTGCTGTAAGATAAAAGTTATGCCCAGCTAGGAAAATCTCTGGAGGGTGATTTCAAACAAGTCCCATAAACAAGGCAATCTGGCAATGGAGGGATAAAGATTGTCCCTGAAACAACAGAGAGAACAAATGCAACAAGACCTGGACAATATCCAGGCTTGGGCTGACAGGTATCTTTTATGCCACACAAGTGCCAGACAATGACCATCAGCAATGAGAGACAATCTCACCACCACCCCTGGATATTCAAAGGTGTTACCATACTGACTCCCTCACTATCAGCATTCTGGGGGTTACCAATGACCAGAAAATCATCTGGACTTGCCACATAGTGGGCGGCACGGTGGGACAGTGGTTAGCACTGCTGCCTCACAGCGCCAGAGACCCGGGTTCAATTCCCGACTCAGGCGACTGACTGTGTGGAGTTTGCACATTCTCCCCGTGTCTGCGTGGGTTTCCTCCGGGTGCTCCGGTTTCCTCCCACAGTCCAAAGATGTGCGGGTCAGGTGAATTGGCCATGCTAAATTGCCCGTAGTGTTAGGTAAGGGGTAAATGTAGGGGTATGGGTGGGTTTCGCTTCGGCGGGTCGATGTGGACTTGTAAGTAATCTAATTTAATAGATAAGGTGACTACAAGAGCAGGTCAGAAGCAATGAAGACTGCAGTGAGTAACCCACCTCCTGTCTCCCCCGAGATTGTCCACCATCTACGAGGTACTAGTCAGGAGTATGATAGAATGTTCCCCACTTGCCTGGATGGATGCAACTCCAACAACACTCAAGAAGCTTGACACCATCCAGGATAAAGCAGTCCGGTTGATTGGCACCAGCTCCACCACCAGCCGTCAGTAGCAGTGGTATTATCGCCAAGATGCACTGCAGATATTTGCCAAAGATCCTGAGACAACACTTTCCCAAACATACAACCACATTTTCATCCAGGAGGACACGGATAGCAGATACATGGGAACACCATCCATTGTCGTAAGACGCATAAAAGTGGATAAATCCCCAGAACCTGGTCATGTGTACCCTAGAACTCTGTGGGAAGCTAGGAAAGTGATTGCTGGGCCTCTTGCAGAGATATTTGTATCATCGATAGTCACAGGTGAGGTGCCGGAAGACTGGAGGTTGGCTGACGTGGTGCCACTGTTTAAGAAAGGTGGTAAGGAAAAGCCAAGGAGCTATAGACCAGTGAGCATGATATTAGTGGTGGAGGGAATCATGAAAGACAAGATTTACATATATTTGGAAAGGCAAAGATTGATTAGGAATAGTCAGCATAGCTTTGTGCGTGGGAAATCATGTCTCACAAACTTGATTGAGTTTATTGAAAAACTAACAAAGAGGACTGATTAGGGCAGAGTGGTAGATATGACCCAAGTGGACTACAGTAAGGCATTTGACCAAGTTCTTCATGAGAGACTGGTTAGCAAGGTTAGATCCTGTGGAATACAGGGAAAATGAGTCATTTGGATACAGAACTGGCTCAAAGGTAGAAGACAGAGGGTGGTGGTGGACGGTTGCTTTTCAGACTGGAGGCCTATAACCAGTGGAGTGCCACAAGGATCAGTGCTGGGTCCACTGTGTTTCATCAGTTATGTAAATGATTTGGATGTGAACATAGGAGGTATGGTTGGTAAGTTGGCAGATGACAACAAAATTGGAGGTGTCGTGGACAGTGAAGAAGGTTACCTCAGGGTACAACAGGATCTTGATCAGATGGGCCAAATGGGCTGAGGAGTGCCAGATGGAGTTTAATTCAGATAAATGGAAGGTGATGCATTTTGGGAAAATAAACCAGGGCAAGACTTACACACTTAATGGTCAGGTCCTGGGGGCTGTTGCTGAACAAAGAGACCTTGAAGTGCAGGTTCATAGCTCCTTGAAAGTGGAGTCGCAGGTAGATAGGATAGTGAAGAAGGCTTTTGGTATGCTTTCCTTTTTTGGTCAGAGTATTGAGTACAGGAGTTGGAAGGTCATGTTGCGGCTGTACAGGACATTGGTTAGGCCACTGTTGAAATATTGCATGCAATTCTGGTCTCCTTCCTATCGGAAAGATGTTGTGAAACTTGAAAGTGTTCAGAATAGAGTTACAAGGATGTTGCCAGGGTTGGAGGGTTGGAGCTATAGGGAGAGGCTGAACAGGCTGGGGCAGTTTTCCCTGGAGTGTCAGAGGCTGAGGGGTGACCTTATAAAGGTTTATAAAATCATAAAGGGTATGGATAGGATAAACAGACAATGTCTTTTCCCTGGGGTGGGGGAGTCCAGAACTAGAGGGCAGAGGTTTAGAGTGAGAGGGGAAAGATATAAAAGTGACCAAAGGGACAATTTTTTTCACACAGAAGGTGGCACATGTATGGAATGAGCGGCCAGAGGAAGTGGTGGAGGCGGGTACAATTACAACATTTAAAAGGCATCTGGATGGGTATATGAATAGGAAGGGTTTGGAGGGATATAGGCCGGGTGCTGGCAGGTGGGACTAGATTGGGTTGGGATATCTGGTCGGCATGGACGGGTTGGACCAAAGGTTCTGTTTCCATGCTGTACATCCCTATGACTCTCTGACCATCACCTGCAAGTTCCCCTCAGAGCCACTCACCATCCTGACTTGGAAATATGTCGCCATTCCTTCACTGTCACTGGGTCAAAGTCCTGGAATTCCCTCCCTAAGGACACTGTGGTTCAACCCACAGCAGATAGACTGCATCAGTTCAAGAAGGCAGCTCACCCCCACCTTCTCAAGGGGCAATTAGAGATGGGCAATAAATGCTGGGCCCAGCCAGCGATGCCCACTTCCCACAAACGAATAAACCAAAACGCATTTGATCTTTGATGCCAAACAGAGGGGCAGTTGAGGCTCCCATATCGCCTAAAGACAGTGCAGCACTCCCTCGGCGGTGCACAGTGAGTGCCGGTTTGGATATTTCTTTGTGCTCCGATTTCCTGTAAGGAATGGGAATCCCACAATCAGTGACCTTCGAGGTGAGTGTTTTACCCCCTGAACCAGTTCAAAACTAACACAAGGGTAAGCTGATGAGGCTGTGCACAGAGGACAGTGCACGTTCACGTAATTTATGTTGAATATGTAATAAACAGAGAAAGATCTTCCTTTAATGAAAATTAAATAGTAATGCGAGGGTACAGTCAAAGGAGAATCTAGCTTGATACTTGAAAGGAACATTCAATTATAGAGCTGAACGTTAATGGCAGAGCAGGAAGACATAGGTTTATATGATGACTAACCATTAGGAAAAGAAACCGAATTTCATTTCTCACAATGAATGATTTTTAATCTAAAAACGCTCCCTGCTCTCAGTGAGTTATTAGGAATAGATAAAAGCAGCTATTTAATCAACAACATTCGATGGTGGTGTGAGATGCCAATTTAATACAGTCACCCATTTCTTGTCATTACACACTCAATTCATTCATATCCTGTTTATAATATTTCACAGTAACCATCTTCTGTTTGCAAACGGGATGAATAGAGCCTGTTTGGCATTCGCTATGATTTTCCAATGGCACACAGTTGGTTCAAGTGAACCTCATGAAGGATGACTGGGGCAAGAAAGATTGTACTGAGTGGGATCTGACTTTCCATTGAGAGGCTGGTTGGGCTCCCTCAGTGAGGCAACTTGTGTCAGGAAGTGGGGGCCAGGAAATTCATTTAGAGATGGACTTAGGAAGAGGGAGGAGATCTTCCACTTATGCAGGAGTAGGACCTAATGGGTAACTTTTACACACAGAGGGTGGTGCATGTATGGAATGAGCTGCCAGAGAAAGCGATGGATGCTGGTACAATTACAACATTTGAAAGGCATCTGGATGGGAACATGAATAGGAAGGGTTTAGAGGGATATGGGCCACATGCTGGCAAATGGCACTGGATTAATTGGTTGACATGGATGATTTGGACCAAAGGGTCTGTTTTCACGCTGTGCAGCGCTATGACTCGATAACTCTAGAGAAAGACAAAAATTAAGGACTTACAAATCGTCAGTAACAAATCCAACCAGAAATTCCCAAGAAACATCTTCACACAGAAAGTGGGAGAGAATGTGGAAGTTGCTACCCCAGGGATTTGTCAAAGTTAACAGTGCAAAGGAAAGCAAGATAAGGACATGAGAGAGAAAGAGTTAGAAGGATGTGGTGACTGAGTGAGATAATGAAGAGTGGGAGGAAGCTGAATGAAGAATATATATTAGAATGGAGCAGAGGGACTGAATGGCCTCTTACCATGCTATCTAAGTCTATGTACTCTCATCGTAGAAAGGACAGTGTCTCAAATCTGAAAAGTGGAGATGTCTGAAAACTGGGCATATTTGTTATTGAGGAAAAAGTGAGGTCTGCAGATGCTGGAGATCAGAGCTGAAAATGTGTTGCTGGTTAAAGCGCAGCAGGTCAGGCAGCATCCAAGGAACAGGAAATTCGACGTTTCGGGCATAAGCCCTTCATTGGGTAGGGCTTATGCCCGAAACGCCGAATTTCCTGTTCCTTGGATGCTGCCTGACCTGCTGCGCTTTAACCAGCAACACATTTTCAGCGCATATTTGTTATTGGCCAGGCACAAGTTTTAATGTATCTTAAAAACCTCAATAATGTATGGATTTGTTTGGGCCAGTTCTGCAGTGGGGTGGAATAGCTATTGTTTTTGCACACCAGTCTTTTATTCCAAATGGTATGGCTGAATCTGAACCAACTTGACCCAGCCTCCTTCACCACCCTCTCACCCCCTCCACACTCCCCACCCACCGACTCCCCAGTTGCCCTGGATGAGTGCAGCTCCAACAACACTCAAGAAGCTTGATACCATCCAGGACAAAGCAGTCCATTTGATTGGAACTATAACCCTCCACACTCAGTAGCAGCAGTGCGTACCATCTACAAGATGCACTGCAGGAATTTACCAAAGATCTCGCCTCAGGTGACTGACTGTGTGGAGTTTGCACGTTCTCCCCGTGTCTGCGTGGGTTTCCTTCGGGTGCTCCGGTTTCCTCCCACAGTCCAAAGATGTGCGGGTCAGGTGAATTGGCCATGCTAAATTGCCCGTAGTGTTAGGTAAGGGGTAAATGTAGGGGTATGGGTGGGTTGCGCTTCGGCGGGTCGGTGTGGACTTGTTGGGCCGAAGGGCCTGTTTCCACACTGTAAGTAATCTAATCTAATCTTTAGACAGGCACCTTCCAAACCCACATCCACTGTCATCCCGAAGGACAAGGGCAGCAGATGCATGGGAACACCACCCTCTGCAAGTTCCCCTCCAAGCCACTCGCCCATCCTGACTTGGAAATACATCATCGTTCCTTCACTGTCTTTGGGTCAAAATCCTGGAACTCCCTCCCTAAGGGCAGTGTGGGCCAACCCACAGCAAGTGGACTGCAGCATGTCAAGAAGGCGGCTCACCACTGCCTTCTCAAGGGGCAACTAGGGACAGGCAATAAATGCTGGGCCCAGCCAACACTCCCCACGCCCCATGAATTAATTTTTAAAAACACACTCTCCATGAGCCAAAATCCAGCAAAATCTCAAATCTGACACGGATTCAGCCCTGTTTCAAGACATTACCACCACCATTTATGAATAAAAATAGTGCCTTTGTTACTGCACAACACACCAGAGCAGGTACAGACAAAACAAAACCTGACATTGAGCCAGAGGAGGAAGATTTGGGCATGGATTTTGGTGTTCCTAGCCCTGGACCGACAGACCCAGGTTCAAATCCCACCTGCTCCCAAGATGCGTAATAATATCTCTGAGCAGGTTGATGGGAAAATATATATTAAGGAGGGTCTTTCAGCAAGAGGTGATTATTGAGGAAGTTTAAGAGTTTGGGACCCAGGCAGCAAGCTCACAGTCATTGATGGTGGGGGAAGGGATGCTGGCAGGAGATCAGGGAATTACAGGGATGGGTGAAAACTCTGCAGTGAGATTTCCAAAGGCATTCAAACTTGTGTGGATTACAAGCATCCAAAATAGGAGCAGCGGAAGACCATTCAGCCCCTTGAGCTTACGTTGAATAGTCTGCTTCTGTTCCTGCTTTGTAAGCTTGCGTAACTCCACAGAGGCCGGTATCCTTTATCTAAACGCCTTGACAGAGTCCTTGACACTGATTCAGCTCCCTCAGAGCCAGCTCTCAGAGTGAGGAGAACCCCTGACCCTCTTGGTTATACCTGTCAGTCAGGGCTCCCGGACTGGACCAGAGCAACAGCCTTAATCAGGGACCTCAGATTCTATGAGCTCCCTCTGGCTGGCCTCGTTACAATCACTGCATATGGAACCCAGGAAATGTCTGCAATAATCTTTAGCTGGATGGCTGGGGAATAATTCAGAAACATTTAAGCAGCAGGCTTTAGGAGGGTCTTTTATCTTTCATATCTAATGTCTCACACAGAACAGCTGAATATTTACACCCCCTCCTGCAGGGGATTTGGATCCAGATCTTCTGATTGCAAGCAAGTTAAATATCTCGCTTTTCCTCCCCAAGGGCATCGTGTAGCACTCCCCCTCTGCTCTGCTGTTAAATTTATGAGGGCGAGAGAAAAGAGATTTAAATGTAAAGCAGGAACATTTGTCATCACCTCCAGCCAACTGAGAACACTGGGACCTCACGATTCTCTATCACGGCAGCATCAATTCGTCAGCTCCAAGTCTGAAACATAACTGCAAGGGACACTTGCAGGAAATGCGCATTGCCAGATTCTCACCCTCTCCAACTTCACCCACCACCACTACCCCCCCCGCCCCAGGCAAGCTGTCACCCAGGGGCAAGCTGCAGGAAGTTGACAGGAATGGTGGTAATCGAGCACGGTACTGCCTTTGTCCCCTGGTTACCCCGCATCTAATCAGTGACTGAGAACTAGAGGGAATGGAGTGGGGAGTGGGCCAGGAGGGTTATTTCACAACATTGTCCCCCTACGGCGAGGCCAAATTTTCAACAGTGCTTTTGATGATGACCACCTGTGATTTTGACATGCAGTCACCGCTGGGACGTAGGAAGCACAGCACATTTGCGAGCAGCACTGTGAGAATGATCAAATAATTGTGTTCCAGTGACTAGCACAAAGGCGAAGTCACTGTAATCGCACTCTCTGATTAGAAAGGGATACCTTTCTAAATGTGATGAGCTGCATCACATGCCGCGTGTGAGGCCTGAGGTGGAGAAGGTATGGTGACCCCTGGTTGGTGCAGGAATTGAATCCATTGCTGTTGGCGTCAACTCTGCATCACAAATGAGCCATCCAATGAACTGAGCAAACCAACCCTATAGTGGCGCGGACCACTGGGAAGACCGTAGAGTCATACAGACTCTTCGGTCCAACCAGTCCGTGCCAAACATGATCCCAAACTAAACTAGTCCCACCTGCCTGCTCCTAGCTCCAAACCTTTCCTTTTTATGTACAGATCCAAATGTCTTTTAAATGTTGTAATTAGACGCACTTCCTCAGGAAGTTCATTCCACACACGAACTGCTCTCTGTGTAAAACATTTGCCCCTTGTGACTTTTTTAAATCTCTCTGCTTTCACCTTAAAATATGCCCCGCAGCCTTGAAACCCCTAGGGGAAAGACATCTACCATTAATCCTATCTACACCTCTCATGCTTTTATAAACCTCGATAAGGTCACCTCTCAACTTCCTACGCTCCAGTGAAAAATGTCCCAGCCTCCCTTTGTAACTCAGATCCTCTGCTCTGCTTCCCAGACTTGGCTATGTGATCTTCTATGCCGACTGGACAGGGCAGAAGGGCCTCAGTTCGGATCCCAGAATACCGCAGTGCTCTCTCAGTGACAGATAGGCCGGAGTCTGCAGCCACAGCTCAGGGATGGGAATCGGGCTCGAGAACAGAACGCTGTGGAAAAGAATTATCCACAATGACATTTAACAAACGGAAACGGGGCCTCACATTCATGGAACTTCAACTAGCCTGCCACTTAACCAAACAAAAGTAGGAAATGCATTCAAACAAACCCAGACACCGTTGGAGAAACTCAACGTGTCTGGCAGTATCTGTGGAAAGAGAAACAGTTAATATTTCAAGCTCAGTGACCCTTCTTCTGAACTGTATGAATTTTTCATTACAGCGCTTTAACAAATCAACACATCCTGATCTAACTTGTCTTATACATCTCAAAACGGAGCGCCGGAACATTCATTCCCAAGCATGACTGGATTATTTAAGTGTGTTTTTCTCTCTGGGGGAGTCTGTGGGGGCTGGGAAGGTGGGAGGATGTAAAAAAGGCTTTTTAAACTGGTCCCTTGGTGTACTCCCATTCCATATTAGGAATGGCGTAGCACTCTGTCTGAATGATGAGTGGGTGAGAGATTATGAGCATTCTGGAATTCTGCAACATCCAGTCTGTTATTGTTCCCGGTAGACATCAGCTTATCTCAAGATAGATCTCAGATGAGCCAATTTGTCAAAAATGAAATCTTTCTTGTCTTATCTGGAGAGATTCATCCCTCACGGAGTTAAAAAAACAAAACACTCTTCAGTTTTACCTTTAATATCAGACAAGGCAGTGTGAAGCTCTAAGGGAGACAGTTAATAAGCTTATCAGAAGTCTGTGCATTGTGGCCTGTTATCACTCAAGTTAAAAGGACCTCACTTGCCGCAGTCACCCTCTCACTCTATCCTATCTCCTCCATAGCCTACACTGTAAACACACTGACCTTACCCAGAGCTCTAATTGGCACCACCTAATGGGGCGAGGGAGCTGGGGGGAGTGAGGGAGTTGGGGAGAGGTGGTGAGGGGGCTGGGCAGTGAGGAGGTGGGAGGATGGAGGTGTGTGACAATGCTGCTCCCTTAACATGATTATGTTGTCCTTGGTTTCTGTTTCAGAGTAATCATAAAGTCATGGGTTCCGAGTTGTCTGGGTTGAACCACTTGAAGAAACCTTTAAGTTTAAAAAAAGGAGCTGATACAATGAAAGGGGATTGGTCAATTCTCCCCAGCCCAGCTTTTCACTGGTTTGGTTTAGCTTTAGCAGTCTGGCTGTTCTGGGCTGCTGGTCAGTTGCTATCTGGGAATCCATGGCTCCATGGTTCCATGCTGCATCTCTCTCTCTCTCTCTCTCTCTCTCTCTCTCTCTCTCTCTCTCCCCCATGTGACACTCTGTGTTTGATTTTTATATTGTTTGTCAAGGGGTGTTGCTGGGGATCATTGTAGGTATTTGGAACAGCTTCATTAATTTGGGATTTTTGGGTAGGATAAGTTATTCTATATTCTGTTCTCTTTTGCGTTTCATTCAGCAATCTTGCAAATAAATTCTGTTTTTGTTTAAAACTGAGTGGTTTGACCAGCTGCATCCCTCCTGGAATATCCACTTTGTACCTGCTTAACACAACTAGAAAAGTTAGGGTCAAGGCTATCTTTTGAAATGTTTTTGATGGGGGGGAGGGGGTGTGGAATCTGGTCTGGTCCATAACAGGTGTCAATGAATTTAAAGTGCACGAACAATCCCAGCTGCTCAGGGAAGAGTCATACCAGACTCAAAACATTAACTCTGATTTTCTCTTTCTCTCTACATTTGCTGCCAGAGTTTGTCCAGCACTCTCTCTCTCTCTCTCCGTGAGGAGAGGGTCAGCTGACACTGGCAGTGCCCACTCACACGTTTCATCACGGGATGTGGGCAAGGCCTCCAGCTGTTGCCTAACCCCAGCTGCCCCTGGGACACTTGGGTCAGTCGGACAACAGTCAAATAAAGGCAAGATCCAGCGAATGCTGGAAATCTGAAATATACTCAGGGAAACTCAACAGGTCTGGAGAGAGAAACAGAGCTAACATCTTGAGGTCAGTGAACCTTCTTCTGATACATAAAACAAAGATGCTGAAAGTCTGAAACAAAAGGAGAAATTGCTGGAGAAACTCAGCAAGTCTGGCAGCATCTGTGGAGAGAGAGAGAAACAGAGGGAACACTTTGAATCCAGTATGACTTTTCTTCATTGCAAGCTTGGGGGATACTTAGCCCAGCTAGTTTCTTTTTATTTCAGATATATACTTTACTCATAAAAATATCTTTCTATACCTCCGTAGTCACTAAGTTAAAAATCACATAACACCAAGTTAGAGTCCAACAGGTCTATTTAGAAGCACTAGCTTTTGGAGCGCTGCTCCTTTGTCAGGTGGTTGTCAGGAGCAAGCGTTCTAAAAGCTAGTGCTTTCAAATAAATTTGTTGGACTGTGACATGGTGCTTTGTGATTTTTAACTTTGTACACCCCAGTCCAACACCGGCACCTCCAAATCATACATGGTCACTAGCGCAGTTCTGTTCTGTTCTGGATGTAGGTTTGCTCACTGAGCTGGAAGGTTCTGAGCTGAACTGAGGGTCTAGAAGCATGGCATTCCAACCAGAACTCTATCAACAAACACATTGGTTTGGATCCCATTTACCATCCCCTGAGAAAAAGAACAGGAAATGACATCACCATATGAAATGGCATCACCAACCCAAGGAAACCCAAACGTAAAAATAGAAAGTGGGCGCCATCCACCAGTGCTTCATCCAGAGGCTCACTGAAGATGTTACCTAGTATGGTGACGAAACGTCCAGCACCACTCTGATCTAGAACCTAGAGACACTCGAGTTGAGCTGCACGGTGGCTCAGTGGTTAGCACTGCTACCTCACATCACCAGGGGTGAGGGTTCGATTCTAACCTCTGTGTGGAGTTTGCACGTTCTCCCCATGTCTGTGTGGGTTTCCTTTGGGTGCTCTAGTTTCTCCCCACAGTCTGAAGGTGTGCAGGTTGGGTGGATTGGCTGTGCTAAATTGTCTGTAGTGTCCAGGAATGTGAAGTCTAGGTGGGTTAGCCATGGGAATGCAGGGTTACAAGGATAGAGTGGCGGAAGTGGTTCTGGGTGGGATTCTCTTCAAAGGGTTAGTATGAGTTGAATGGCCTGCTTCCACACTGTAGGGATTCTATGAAATGCTACTTGCTTCAGGGTATATAATAACAGTGCTGATGAGGTTGAGTGTAAGAATGTTTCGAACGTCAGTTATAGGTATCAAAGAGACAAAGCATAATGTTCTCTCACACTTAGTCTGACAACACATTTGATTTGCTTAAATAACCAGCTTTCTCCAAAACTTTGTTTACAACAAAAATACAATTGAGCTCCATAATGTAAAGAGAGAAATTACTGGTGAAACTGAGTATATCTGGCAGCATCTGTGGAAAAAGAAACAGTTGAGTCCAAAACGATTCTTCTTCAGAAATGTTAACTCTGTTTCCCTCTCCACAGATGCGGCCAGACCAGCAGAGTTTCTCCAGCACTTTCTGCTTTTCTTCCATGAGCTTCTATATTGTGCAAATACTTTTTTATGTGACAATCTATCAAATGCCTTCCTGAAATCCAAATACTGTACATCTAGCAGTTTCTCTTCGTCAGCCTTGTTTACTATATCCTCAAAGACCTCCAGCAAAGTTCTCAAATGTGGTTCCCCTTTCACTAAACCATGCTGGTTCTGTTTGATTACGCTAAATATTTTAGGTGGCACGGTGGCTCAGTGGTTAGCACTGCTGCCTCATAGCGCCAGGAACCCAGGTTCAACCCCAGCCTCGGTACAGCTACCTGTGTGTAGTTTGCACACTCTCCCAGTGTCTGCGTGGGATGCTCTGGTCTTCTCCCACAGTCAAAGACCTGCAGGTTAGGTTGATTGGCTATGCTAAATTGTCCATAGTGTTGAGGGATGTGTAGGTTAGGTACAATAGTCAGGGATAAATGTAAGTTGTAGGGGAAGGGGTCTGAGTAGGTTACTATTCAGAGGGTCGGTGTGGATTTGTTGGGCCAAGTGGCCTGTTTCTACACTGTAGGACTTCTATGACGGACATAAATGTCATGTTATTTCTTTCTAAATAACGGACTCTAGCATACCTGGTTTATAGTTTCCTGCTTTCTGTCTCCCCCTCTCCTAGGACAAGGGCATCAGATTGGTGGTTTTCCAATATGTTGGAATCTACTGAATTAGGGGATATTTTAGCTGATGAAGGGCTTGTGCCCGAAACGTCGAATTTCCTGTTCCTTGGATGCTGCCTGACTTGTTGCATTTTAACCAGCAACACGTTTTCAGCTCTGATCTCCAGCATCTGCAGACCTCACTTTCTCCATCTCCTGAGGGAGACTATCACAAAACCTTTCTTCCCATCAGAACCTTGATATCTTTGGGACGTTTACAAGGTCCTCCAATGTGAAAATTAATGCAATATTCTGGATTAGATTATCTGCCAATTCCCCATTATTAATTCCTAAGTTTCAACCTCCAAAACTCCCACATTCACTTTAGCTACTCTCTTCCTTTTTAAGCCTCTGTAGGACTTCTTTCCATTTGCTTTTACATTTCTTACCAATTCACTTTCAAAATCAATTTTCTCCTTCTTTGTAAGCTTTTCAGTCATCTACTACTGATTCCTAAAAGATCCCAACCAATAATTTTCCCCACTTTGCATGTTTTTGATTGATTACTGTCCTTGACCACCTTTGTTAACCAAGAGTGGTCTGTCCTCCTCAACGAACCTTTTGTCTGGAATAAATCTTGACTGAGTGTTGTGAAGTTTCTGACACAATTTCAAGGAAGTGCAGTGACCTTCTCCCTATTATCTCTCAATCAACATCACAAAAACACTCCAACTTGGGCCTTGCCATATTGTGGCAATAATGGCTCGGTTAGCTCAGTTGGCTGGATGACCAGGTTGCCACGAAGGGTGACGCCAACATTATGGGTTCAATTCCCACACTGGCTGATGTTACCATGATAGACATTTCTTCCCATACCTCTTCTCCCTTTACCCTCAGGTCAAACCACCCCAAGTTGAGACCATAAGACATAGAAACCGAGCTGATAAGTTTCTCAACCCCATCTCCCACTTTCTCCCTGTAAACCTTGATACTCAAGAACCCATCTATCTCAGTCTTAAATATACTCAGTGACCTGTCCTCCACAGCCTTCTGTGGCAATGAATTCCATAGATTCCCCACTCTCTGGCTGAAGAGGTTTTGCCTTATCTCCATTCTAAAAGGTCTTCCCCTTTACTCTAAGGCTGTACCCTCAGGTCCTAGTCTCTCCTATCAATCTTCAGATTCCCTTCAGTGTGGAAACAGGCCCTTTCACCCAACCAGTCCAAACCAACCTTCTGAAGAGTAACCCACCTAGACCCATTTCCCTCTGACTAATGCACCTAACGGTATGGGTGATTTAGCATGGCCAATTCATCTGACCTGCACATCTTTGAACAGAGCACCCAGAGGAAGCCCATGCGGACAATGTGCAAACCCCCCACCTGAGGCTAGAATTGAACCTGGGACCCTGGTGCTGTGAGGCAGCAGTGCTAACCACTGAGCCACGTACCACCCTAACATCCTTCCCAACATCCACACTGTCCAGGCCATTTAGAATTCGGTGTGTTTCAATTAGGTCCTCCCCTGCCCCTCATCCTTCTCAACCCCATCGAGTATAAACCCAGAGTCCTCAAAAGTTCCTCATATGTTAAGCCTTTC
This sequence comes from Hemiscyllium ocellatum, assembly GCF_020745735.1. Classification (NCBI taxonomy): domain Eukaryota; kingdom Metazoa; phylum Chordata; class Chondrichthyes; order Orectolobiformes; family Hemiscylliidae; genus Hemiscyllium; species Hemiscyllium ocellatum. Next base: position 5,281,604 of record NC_083445.1, on the reverse strand, counting down.
ATTCCTAGGACCGTTCTCATGAACCTCCTCAGAACACGATCCAGGGCCAGTACGTCCTTCCTGAGACATGGGACCCAAAGCCTTATGGGGCTTCAGAAGTAACATCCCTGCTTTCATATTCAAGTCCTCTCAAAATAAGTGCCACCATTGCATTTGCTTTCCTAACTAGTGCCTCTCTAATGCGAGTGCAGGACTACAGTGACTTTGCTGTCACATTGTAAGTGCATGCTGTGCACATTTCCTACATTACAGCAGTGCCATACTTCGAGAAAAGCCTGTCAAGTGCTATGGAAGGTGCTATAAAAAGTGCAAATCCCCTCTTGTTTGGACCCTTCCGCCCACAATGTTGCGCTGAACTTTAACGCCAATCTAATCCCTTCTGCCTGCCCCTTGGTCCATCTCTTTGGCTGTCAAAGATTTCAAGGCGGAATTTCTCTGGCCAAAGAAATTTAAATATTCGAGCAATTTTTGTCCTTGGAGTGTGGAACAGACCTCGGAGAGTTCGCTCACGATGCAGATGTCAATGGGAATAGAGTGTGGAAACAGAAACAAATTGGCTGGCAGTACGGTCAATTTTCAGGATAATAATAGCACTGCCCAGCAATACCAAGTTCAGCTGATTTCCTGCAGCCAATGGGGGCAGCTCCGTTGTGAGTTATTAGCATCTAATGATTAAGCATTATTTATCAGCATCAGTTATCAGCTAATCTGCCGCAGCCTGGAATACTCCAGATCACTAATGTATTCATAACAGCTGCAGTTCTTCAAGATAAAGACAAAGGGAAATCATCCTCAATTCTGCTCCAGCCAAACTAGACAATTTACTCAAACTAATCACCGCAAAATGTTCTCAAAAGAGTCAGGGACGACTTTGAGAGGAAAGGTAGAAAGTGTAGACTCATGTTGGTCAACACAAGCTATTTGCTCCACTAACATGCCTGATTTACACATGTTCATTTCCAATGATTGGTGCTTAGCCAATATTAACGTGTAAAACAGTCACACATTTGCAACACATTAATGAGACCTTTGGGCATTAGAATGCAATTGTGACTCTGGTCAGATATGTTTCACCGTGCAAGGCTACCCTGCTGCTGTGGGATAAGGCTCTTTCTCTTAGGAAATGTGGTCTCAGCCGGGATGGACGGAATGCAACAGCTCCCTTAAGCACAGCAAAATCCCAGAAGCAGCAATGTGACAATGATTAGGTAATCTGTTTTTGACAGTGGTGATACACAACATTGACCCAGGTAGAGGTGCCTTGCACTCCTTCAGATAGTGATGTGGGACCTTACCCCCCGGTTTAATTGGACGTCTTAACAACATCACCTTCCTCTCTCAGGTTAGCTCAGTTGGGCTAGTTAGTGATACCAACAGGATGGGTTCCATCCCCACACCATTTGTTGTTCCCTCTGGAGTGTCGGAGGCTGAGGGGTGGACCTTATAAAAGTTTATAAAATCATGAGGGGCATGGATAGGGTGAATTTCTCAGGTTAGGGGAGTCCAAAATCAAAGGGTATAGGTTTAAGGTGAGAGGGGAAAGATTTAAAAAGGCAACTTAGAAATGTATAGTATGGAAACGGACTCTTTCGTCCATGTCAACCAGATATCCTATATTAATCTAGTGACCCATTTGTCAGCATTTGGCCCATATCCCTCTAGACCATTCCTATTCATATACCCATCCAGATGCCTTTTCAAAAAAAAATCACACAACACCAGGTTATAGTCCAACAGGTTTATTTGGAAGCACTAGCTTTCGGAGCGACGCTCCTTCATCAGGTGGACTATAACAGTGTTGCGTGATTTTTAACACTGCTCTTCCACATCATGTCTTTTAAATGCTTTAATTGTACCAGCCTTCACCACTTCCTCTGGCAGCTCATTCCATACACGCACTACCCTCTGCATGAAAAAGTTGCCCCTTAGATCCCTTTTATATCTTTCTCCTCTCACCTTAAACCTATGCCCTCTAGTTCTGAACTCCCCCACTCCAGGTATAAGACCTTGTCTGTTTACCCTTACCCATGACCCTCATGATTTTATCCATACCCTTCATGTTTTTGTAAAAGGAACTCCAAAAGCATGTTCTATAAAGGCAACTGAATAACGTTTAAAATCCTTTGACCGACCATCTCCTGCAATTCAACCTAATTTCCCATGATATTCCAAGTGCCATGCTGCAGAGTGTTAATTAAGGTCAGGACAATGTCTCCACAGAACAGTCTAGTAGAGGGATTATGCTACCATGAAATGACCGATGAGAGGATCTTCGATTCATCGAGTAAAGAAAGAACAAACAGTCAGTTAAATCAATACCTAAGAATATCTCAAAGGACCTCAGTTCGCAGCCGGAGAACTGTCTTTGAAGAGTGGCCCTTGTCATTTGGTTAGCCGAGCCAGTGGCCAACATTCGCACAGCGCAGTCTCACAAAGAGAAAGAAAACCGAATGGTCAACCCATCAACTCTGACAGATCTATTTAGCTTCGAATACAAGATGTTATTGTTGAGCTGCACAGAACCTGAGGTGGACCAGAGGAAGGAGTCAAAAGGTGTGACTCTGGAAAAGCACAGCCGGTCAGGCAGCATCCGAGGAGCAGGAGAGTTGATGTTTTGAGGATAGGTTCTTTGGCTTGAGTGTGAAACATCGATTCTCCTGCTCTTCAGCCGCTCCCTGACCTGCTGTGCTTTTCCAGCGGCACATTGTTTTGACTCTAGCTCTCTGGCATTTGCAGTCCTCACTTTCTCCCAGGCCTGAGGAAGGGTTATACCCGAAACATCGACTTCTCCTCCTCCTGATGCTGCCTGTGTTCTTCCAGTCTCCTGCTCGTCTACCTGGGATAGCTCTGAGCTGTGCAGGGCATTGTGCTTTAGCAGTGACAAATTTGCCTTGGTCAATTCAAGAGAGTAAATGTCAGACTTTTCATGCATTTAAACTGAGGAGAGACTGAACAATAAAGGGCTGTATTTCCCCGAGTTTAGATGGTTCAAGGGGCTACATGATTAAAACCCATCAAGATATTAAGAGGGAATTGATAGGGTAGAGGAAATGAAATTACTTCTGCTGGTTGGTGAATCGAGACATGGGGATGTGGCTGAAACTTTAGAGTGATGTTAGGAAGTTTTTTGAAACACACAGACTTGTCTCCCACCGATTGTTAATTGCATTAAATTGTTAACTTTAAATCAAAGGTTGATAGGTTTCTTAAGGGATATGGGGCAATGACAGATATTTGGGGATAGGTCACAGATCCCATTGAATGGTGGAACAAGGAGCTGAATGGCCTGATGCTATGTTCCAGTGAACAGGTCACGAGCATGTGGTAAGATAAATCTCCATCACTGCTCATGGTGCTGTCTGAGCTGTCCAACAAGTTACTGTCACCATCCTCTTTTTTATTGATAAGGGAGCTACAAGGCTTGATGGGCCAAATGGAGCAGAGGAAATCCAGTCTAATGGGAATGAGACTCTTTTCATCAATAAAGTGTGCTTTATTGCAGATAACAGTCAGGTGTGAATTATATTGGCACCGTTGTCATCATTACGGAGACTCTGGGGAAGACCGAGATAGTCGGGCTTACTCCTTTGGGATCCTAAATTGTCCTTTCTCCCTACAAGTCTCTATGGCATCTTCCCTATGGCAAGGACAGACCACTATAAATACCGGAAGAAACATCAAAGAAGCGCTTCGCAGGAGGCTCCAGAGCACTGATGATGTCTCCTAGCCAGGGGACGAAACGTTTGCAACAAAAACTTCCAGCTGGGCGAACAGAACCACTACATCTTCCCATTACACGGTGTTTAAGGTACTCCTCAGCATTAACCCCTTTCAGACTCTTACACATCAAAGAGGACAACTGAAACCCCACTCTGTTTTGAAGTATAGGAACATGGGAAGGAAGATAAGGAACAGGAAAAACCATTTCCCCTCTCAAGATGGTTCCACCGTCCAATTAGATCTCAATCTCTCTGCCATGGCTCCAGCACACCTAACACCATCGCCCAATCAAAATTGGTCAATCTTCCTCTCAAACTTCCAATCAATGCACACTAACAACAGCTTTTTTTTTGTGGGGAGAGAGATGTTCAGATTCCTAATCTCCTTTTGTGCTTCCTGACACCCTCCCTAAATGAGGTTCTGCCCCCGTTATTCTGAACATTCCTCACAGCCCCCAAACCCCAGTGGAAATATCTTTTCTTCATTGACCTTATGGAATCCTTTGACCCTCTTCAATGAGATCATCCCTTAATTCCCCATGCTTCAGGGAAGGTCAAACTGCTCCATGAATTGTTTTCGTCCTGGTGTCATTGGAAAGGGCATCTTCACTACCGTTATGACCTTCCTGAGGCATAGTGCTCAGAACAGAAACCATACTCTCAATGGGGGAACCATATCCAGAGTGTTGTGTAAATGGATACTCCCTTGTTTTGACTCTTTCAGGGAAACATTTATTTAATCCTTTCAAACATTTCAATGAGATCATCTTTAATCCACGTTAAAGCCTTTTTGCATTCCACTCGTGGACAGATGGGTCTCCTATTTAAAATCTCACTCAAACGACGACACCTCCAACAGTGCCAGACCCCTTCGGTGCTACACTGCAATGTTAACCCAGAGTTGTGAAGTTTGAACCATGACCCTGTTGACTGCGATGCACAGATGGACAGCTAAGTAAGTGCCAATTTCCCTTGCCAAGGTAAGTGCCTACTCCATTCTCATCTCTCAGAGCAATTCGTATTCTCCTAGAAACTAACAAGTGAAATGAAGATGGAAAAGGTGCCTTGGGTTTAAGTCAGAAACTATTCGAAGTATTCCTGTTCATTGTCATTGGAGGAACAAAGATTATGTTACTGGAATGATAAATGGCTTCTTTATGCGCTCACTAACAAGACATCTGGGATTCCGAGTGAGCCATGTGTGTTCATTCTGTATCAGGCGTTCGCTGCTTCTGAAATTAATTCTAACTGTGGGAGCCCTGCCACATTTCAACTCCCTCAAGTTATCTTTGATCATTTAATGAGAGCCACTGAATTAACTGAGGGGAAAGGAATGGGGATCGAAAATTGATGCAAGTGTGGAGTGCAAAACAGCCTAAACATTTAGTTGTGTTTCAATGTCACGCACACAGAACAGCTGTCAGTTATCTTTAGATTAGATTAGATTAGACTTACAGTGTGGAAACAGGCCCTTTGGCCCAACAAGTCCACACCGACCCGCAACCCACCCATACCCCTACATTTACACTACGGGCAATTTAGCATGGCCAATTCAACTGACCCGCATATCTTTGGACTGTGGGAGGAAACTGGAGCACCCGGAGGAAACCCACGCAGACACGGGGAGAATGTGCAAACTCCACACAGTCAGTCGCCTGAGTCGGGAATTGAACCCGGGTCTCAGGCACTGTGAGGCAGCAGTGCTAACCACTGTGCCACCGTGCCGCCCACAGTTTCCTTCGGTCACAACTGGGAGGAGTTCTGAGGGTCTTTTTTGCTTTTATTTTCAGTGCATGTCCAATCAGACAGCACGCTTTCATGGATGGTCCCTGACAAGATCTATGTTTGCTACCCATCCTTATTTGCCCTTGAGTGGAGTGGTCGGTCAAGCCATTGGTGAGGTTAAGAGGCTGTGGGTTTGGATCACATCTCGGACAAAATGGCAGATTTCCTTCCCTGAAAGAACATGAGTAAATCAGATGGGTTTTTACAACAATCAATGGTAGTTGGCATGATCACCATCCCCAAAGCTAAATTTATATTCTAGAGTTATGAACTGTTTTAGATTCCACCAGCCGCCCTCATGGGATTTGAACCCATGACCCCAAGCAGTTAGTCTAAGCCTCTGGATTGACAGCCTACTGGCTTTGTCACTACCTCACCATATTGTACTTCAAAGTCACAAGAGTGATTTATAGAGAGCACCCTTTGGCTCCAACGTTAATCTGGTAGAACAACAGTCCACAATTCTGCCACATCCAACAGCATAGTCACCCGATCAGCCCCGGTTAAACAATCATATTTTTCACTACTGATGGTTGCACGGTGTACCAACTATAGCATCTGACCAAAATTCCATTGACAGCATTTTCCAAAGTGGGGTATGATGGCCAAATGGTGTTATTGTTAGACGTGTGAATCCAGAGGTCCAGGTAACGCTCTGGGGAGCTGGGTTCATAACCTGCTATGGCTGATGGTGATAATTGAATTCAATTAAACAATTTGGATTTGAGATTCAAATGATGATCATGAAACCATCGTTCATTGTAGAGGGAAAACCCCAAAATCTGGCTCCTTAATGCCCTTTAAGGAAGGAAATCAGTCATCCTTACCTGGCTCAACTATCCTCCCAGGCATGTCAGACTCCCACTACACTGCAGATGAGAGAACTTCTCCTCAAATCCCACTGAACCTCCTGTCTTTCAATTTGAAATTATTTCCCATTGTCACTGGCCTTTTGAGGCAGAGGAACATCTGCTTCCTACCTGACCTTTCCATGCTCCTCATAATCTTATATACCTCAATCAGGTGCTCCCTCGGCCTTCCCTGCTCCAAAGCCAACAACTCAAGCTTATTCAGCCTCTCCATGTCTATATGGATTCAATAAGGCATTCAACAAGGTTCCTCATGGTAGACTGGTTAGCAAGGTTAGATCACATGGAATACAGTGAGAGCTCGCCATTTGGACACAGATCTGGCTTAAAGGTAGGTGACAGAGAGTGATGGTAGAGGGTTGCTTTCAGACTGGAAACCTGTGACCAATGGAGTGCCGGGAGAAAGTGAGGGCTGCAGATGCTGGAGTACCAGAGTTGAAAAATGTGGTGCTGGAAAAACACAGCAGGCCAGGCAGTACCCGAGGAGCAGGAGAATTGACGTTTCGGGCATAAGCCCTTCTTCAGGAATGAGGCTGGTGTGCCAAGCGGGCTGAGATAAAAGGTATGGGGGGAGGGAATTTGGGGGAGGGGTGCTGGGAATACGATAGGTGGGAGGAGGTGAGGGTGATAAGCCAGAGAGGGGGTGGGGGCGGAGAGGTCGGGAAGAAGATTGCAGGTCAAGAGGGCGGCGCTGAATCCGCAAGTTGGGACTGAGATAAGGTGGGGGGAGGGGAAATGAGGAAGCTGGAGAAATCTACATTCATCCCGTGTGGTTGGAGGGTTCCTGGGCAGAAGATGAGGTGCTCTTCCTCCAGGCATCGTGTGGTCAGGGTCTGGCAATGGAGGAAGCCAAGGACCTGCATGTCATTGGCGGAGTGGGAGGGGGAGTTAAAGTGTTCAGCCACGGGGCGGTTGGGTTGGTTGGTCCGGGTGTCCCAGAGGTGTTCCCTGAAACATTCCGCAAGTAGGCGGCCTGTCTCCCCAATGTAGAGGAGACCACATCGGGTGCAGCGGATGCAGTAAATGATGTGTGTGGAGGTGCAGGTGAATTTGCAACAGATATGGAAGGATCCATTGGGGCCTTGGAGGGAGGTGAGGGCGGAGGTGTGGGCGCCAGTTTTGCACTTCTTGCGGTTGCAGGGGAAGGTGCTGGGAGTGGAGGTTGGGTTGGTGGGGGGTGTGGACCTGACGAGGGAGTCACGGAGGGAGTGGTCTCTCCTGAATGCTGATAGGGGTGGAGAGGGAAATATATCCCTGGTGGTGGGGTCTGACTGGAGGTGGCGGAAATGACGGAGGATGATACGATGTATCCAGAGGTTGGTGGGATGGAAGGTGAGGACTAGTGGGGTTCTGTCCTGGTGGCGATTGGAGGGGCGGGGTTCAAGGGCGGAGGTGCGGGAAGTGGAGGAGATGCGGTGGAGAGCGTCGTCGACCACGTCGGAGGGGAAATTGCGGTCTTTGAAGAAGGAGGCCATTTGAGTTGTTCGGTAGTGGTATTGGTCTTCCTGGGAGCAGATGCAGCGGAGGCGGAGGAATTGCGAATATGGGATGGCGTTTTTACAGGGGGCAGGGTGGGAGGGGGTGTAATCTAGGTAGCTGTGGGAGTCAGTCGGTTTGTAGTAAATGTCTGTGTTGAGTCAGCCGCCCGAGATAGAAATGGAGTGGTGTGTGAAGGGGAGGGAGGAGTCTGAGACAGTCCAAGTAAATTTGAGGTCGAGGTGGAAGGTGCTGCCTGGCCTGCTGAGTTTTTCCAGCACCACATTTTTTAAACAATGGAGTGCCACAAGGATTGGTGCTGGGTCCACTGCTTTTTGTCGTTTATATAAATGATTTGGATGGGAACATAGGAGATATGGTTAGTACATTTGCAGATGACAATTGGTGGTGTAGTGGACAGCAAAGAAGGCTACCTCAGAGTACAACTCCTTGATCAGATGGGCTGATGAGTGGTATCTGGAATTTAATCTAGATAAATGTTGAGGTGTTGCATTTGGAAAGGCAAATCAGGGCAGGGATTCACACAGGCTGAGGCGTGACCTTACAGAGGTTTATAAAATTATGAGGGGCATGGAAAGGGTAAATAGAAAAGGTTGCTTCCTTGGGGTCTAGAATTAGAGGGTATAGGTTTAGGGTGAGAGGGAAAGATTTATAAGAGACCTAAGGGGCAACTTTTTCACGCAGAGGATGGCACGTGTATGGAATGAGCTGCCAGAGGAAGTGGTGGACAATGACAACATTTAAAAAGCATCTGGATGGATAGGAAGAGTTTGGAGGGATATGGGCCAAATGCTGGCAAATGGGACTAGATTAATTTAGGATATTTGGACAGCATGGATGAGTTGAACTGAGAGATCTGTTTCCATGCTGTACATCTGTATGACTCCATGTCTCCAATGGTAAGGTCCTAGGGAGTGTTGTTGAACAAAGATACCTTGGAGTGCAGGTTCATCGTTCCTTGAAAGTAGAGTCACAGATCGACTGGATATTGAAGAAAGCCTTTGGTATGCTTGCCTTTATTGGTCAGTGCAATAAGTATAGGAGTTGGGAGGTCTTGTTGTGGCTGTACAGGTCATTGGTTAGGCCACTTTTGGAATAGTTCATGCAGTTCTGCTTTCCCTGCTGTCAGAAATATGCTATGAAACTTGAAAGGGTTCAGAAAAGATCTACAAGTGTGTTGCCAGGGTTGGAGGATGTGAGCTACAGGGAGAGGCTGAATAGGCTGGGGGTGTTTTCCCTGGAGCGTCGGAGGCTGAGGGGATGACCTGATAGAGGTTTATAAAATCATGAAGGACATGGTTAGGACAAATAGCCAACATCATTTCCCCAGCATAGGTGAGTCCAAAACTAGAAGGCATAGGCTTAACGTGAGAGGGGAAAGATATAAAAGGGACCTAAGGGGCAACATTTTTATATAAAGGGTGGTGCGTGTGTGGAATGAGTTGCCAGAGGAAGTAGTGGAGGCTGGTACAATTACAACATTTAAAAGATTTCAGGATGAGTACATGAATAGGAAGGGTTTGGAGGGATGTGGGCCAAATGTTGGCAAATGGGACTAGATTAGTCGAGGATATTTGGTTTTTCTTAGAGAGGGTAGTTTGTATGTGGAATGAACTGCCAGAGAGAGGAAGTGGTAGATGCAGGTACAGTAACAGCATTTAAAACACTCTTAGACAGGTATATGAACGGGAAAGGTTAAGAGGGATATGGACCAAACGCAGCCACGAGAGACCAGTTTAGTTTGGGAACGTTGGTCAGCGTGAACAAGCTGGACTGAATGGTTTGTTTCCATGCTGTACAGCTCTAGGACTCTATGATCCTCTTCATAGCTGAAATACTCCACCCCAGGCAACATCCTGGTCGCAAATGACTGTCCATTTTCAGTGGTTAGAAATACTTTTCAACAGCTTGAGGATCACTTTGCCATCCTCACATCTTAATGAGACATTCCCCTGGGGTCCAAACTGAACCAGTTAATTCAGATATATATGGTTAAATTTGGGAGCAGATTTACTTCCAACACAGTACATTCATCTTTGGAAGGTATCTGTATCTGACTTGTGCTCAATGACTCACATTACGTCAGTGTACTGTACTTGCAGGACATGCTTAGATTTCATTTTTCAATTGATTTTGTCCTGCCATACGTATCTTGTCTACTAACCCCGATTTGACCCATTAGCTGGTTAAATCTGTGCAGATTTAATTATAAAATTGCAGTGATAACATTTCCTGTGCTCTCTTTCCCTCAAAGCAAGATTGCTGAAGGTTACGATCCTTCACAATGGACAGGAAGGAAGACAATATGTGCTCTTGCATTGCACCTGAGATGTAAAACCAGGTATGTCTTAGGCTAATCAAGGCTCTATATAAATGCAAGTTGACAATGCAGCCACATTCAGCGTAGGTCACACTGTCATCTCTGAGTCAGAAGATTGTGTGTTCCAAAACCACCCCAGGGATCTGAGCGCAGTAAATGAAGACTTCATTCGCGCTCTCTGGAAGCCGTGCAAACCGAGGGAGTCCTCCCGATACAACGCCTAATATTTACCCCTCAATCAACAGGATACAGAGGGTCATGATCACTTAGCTATTTGCGGGAGCTTTTATGTGCACAAATTACAGTATAGTCACAACACTGGCACCTACCCGACAATGTGGAAAATTGCCCAAGTATATCCCGTGCATAAAAAGCGGTCTGAGGTTACCATGAAGGATTCTAATAAGGGAGCAGTAAGGCCATGGTGGTTTTATCTCTATAGTGTAGAACAGAGAATTTGATTTATTCTTGTCACATGTACCTAAGTACAGTGAAATGTTTTGTTTTGTGTGCAGTAAAGGCAGATCATACCATACAGAGATCATGGGGTGATTGAACAGAGTGAGGAATTCAGTGCTACAGCTGCAGGGTGGGAGCACCAAAAATAAGATCAACATTAGATTTGAAATTTGAGAGGTCCATTCAGAAGCCGAATAACAACAGGGAAGGAGCTGGACTTGAATCAGTTGGTGCTTGTGTTTAAGTTTTTTTATCTTCTGCCCGATGGAAGAGATTGGAAGAGAGTATACCAAGGCGGGGGGGGGATGAGGGGTCTTTGATGATGTTGGCTACCTTCCCGAGGCAGTGGGAAGGTATAGATGGAGTCAGTGGATGCGAGGCTGGTTGGAGTGATGGACTGGGCTGTGATCCTATCAGTGAAAACCAGGCTGCAGCACACCCCTGATGCTTGATGTGCAATGTCAGGAAGGATGAAAAATCCTTCTTCCGAATCGCAGTGACTGGAAAGGCAGACTCCTTGGGAGAATACCTACTATTGGACAACAACTGAGTGGCAGAGAAGAAGATAGTAGAGCTGTACAGTCGTGTCAAATAATTGCCATCAACTAACATGCAACGCTTTCAGCGCTTTCCACTTAACAGTAATACAGAACTTCTCATGATTAAAGAAAACTACTCATGATTCTGAAAATATTATTTGGATTCGAAACGCCAACTCGGTATCTCTATGGGTGTAAGTTTGTTCACCGAGCTGGAAGGTTTGTTTTCCTGAAAATGAACCTTCCAGCTCAGCCAGCAAACCTACATCCAGAACCTCCGACCGCACGACTGCAGTAGTGCTTATTTCCCCCAGCACCCATGCTGTGTGTGTGCAGGTGTGAGACACAGTGAAAGAGACAAGGTGCACAAATCTTTATTCAGTTTTCACCACCAGGAAGAAAGGAAACACCCGAGTGGCCAGTGACAAGCAACTCTCCGTTTTTTTTTCTTTTTTCCCTTTTTTCCTTATTCTCTTTTTTTTCTCTTTAACCCCCACACTACCGCCTAACTGCGGTAGTGCTTATTTTTCCCCAGCACCCATGGTGTGTGTGTGTGTGTGTGTGTGTGTGTAGGTGTGAGATACAGTGAAAGACATAAAGTGTACAAATCTTTATTCAATTTCCACCACCAGGAAAATAGGAAAACACCTGAATGGCCAGTGACAAGCAGTGCCCTTCACATCAAAGGGCAATGCTGTGCGATCAAAACAGTGAAGGGAGGGACAGGGGTTAAACCAAAATAGAGTTGGAGGGGGAAATGATGCACTCCACTCCCTGCAGCGCCCACCTCTCCCTGAACAACTCCAGGGTGTTGGTGGACACCGCGTGCTCCTTCTCCAAGGACACCCGGGCCCTAACGTAACTGCGGAAGACGGTCAGGCAGTCGGCCCTAACGACCCCCTCCACTGCCCACTGCCTGGACCTGTTTATGGCCAGTTTGGCCAGGCCCAGGAGCAGACCCACGAGGAGGTCTTCAGACCTGCCCTAACTCTCCTGTTTATATCTGTCAGCTAGGGCTCCCTAATTGGACCTAATTAACAGCCCCAGTTAGAGAACTCAGATTCTATGAGGTCCACCAGGTTGACCTCAATACAGTCATCAACTATGCAAAGAGGGATGAGAATGTCGAACTTGCTGTTTTGTCAGTGGCCCCAGCCAGTGTACTGTGCATGTATAAATAAAAGGTCACTTGGTGAAGGGATACTGGCCTCTGTGCACTTATTTCAGCAAAGTCTGATTCAGTAGCTGTAACCGCAGGAGGATTTGGATTGGGATCTGAATGTTGAAAGATGCAGGACATTTAGGAAGACCATAAAGCTGGAGAAGGTGGAGGTGTAGCAGTGTTAATTAATGATGGCATTAGCACAATAGAGAGCAATGATTTAAGTTTCGGAAAGCAGGGTAAAGAAATTGTTTGGGTAGAGATGAGGAATCGTAAAGGCAAGAAGTGGGGTTGTGGGAGTGGTCTACAAGCCTTCCACCAGTAACTACATGGTGGGATAGACAATGAGAGAAGAAATAATGGGAACCCATCAACAGTGAGAATCATGGAGGATTTTAATTTACATATAGCCTGGAAAAAATCAGATGGGCAAAGGTAGCCGAGATGACAAGTTCATAAAATGTTTTCAGGATAGCTTCTTAGTGCAGTAGATTCTGAGGCTGCCCAGAGATTAGCCTTTACTGGACCTGATACTGTGTAACATGATAGCAGTGAGTAATGATACAGTGGGCAATAGCGATCATAATGTTTAATTCAGTTTAAGGGTCAGCTGCATGGGTTCAAGACCCGTATTTTAAAGTTCTGAAAGGTCACTGGATCTGAAACGTTAACTCTGATTTCTCTCCACAGATGCTGCCAGACCTGCTGAGATTTTCCAGCCATTTCTGTCCTTATTTCTGATTTACATTACCTGCTGTTCTTTCGGTTTCTGCCTACCCTTTCAGTCGGGAAGTTAAAGATAACATCCAATTAAAGTCAATATAATAGGGAAAGATGGGAGGCAGGTCAACTATGTGAACAGAATGTTAAAAGAAAGCAAGGATTGATGAAAAGGACACAAACATTAGAGGATGAGAGAAAGTTGGTTAGAAAAGAGATAAGAGTTCTGCATAGATTTTTTTCAAAAGGAAAACAGTTAACAAAGTTAATGTTTGAATTAGAGTGATGCTGGAAAAGCACAGCAGGTCAGGCAGCATCCGAGGAACAGGAAAATCGACATTTCAGGCAAAAGCCCTTCATCAGGAATGAAGGCAGGGAGCCTCCAGGGTGGAGAGATAAATGGGAGGGTGGGGGGAGGGGGTTGGGGCTGGGGAGAAGGTATCCAAGAGTGCTTTGGGCGGATGGGGGTGGGAATGAAGGTGATAGGTCAGAGGGGAGGGTGGAGTGGCTAGGTGAGAAGGGAAATTGGCAGGTAGGACAGGTCATGGTTACATGCTGAGCTGGAAGGTTGGAACTGAGGAAACTGGTGAAGTCCACATTGATGCCCTGGGGTTGAAGTGTTCCGAGGTGGAAGATGAGGCGTTCTTCCTCCAGGCATCGGGTGTTGAGGGAGCGGCGGTGAAGGAGGCCCAGGACTTGCATATCCTCGGCAGAGTGGGATGGGGAGTTGAAATGTTGGGCTTCGGGGCGGTGTGGTTGATTGGTGCGGGTGTCCCAGAGAGGTTCCATAAAGCGGTCTGTGAGGAGGCGTCCAGTCTCCCCAATGTAGAGGAGACCACATCAGGAGCAACGGATACAATAAATGACATTGGTGGATGTGCAGGTAAAACTTTGATGGATGTGGAAGGCTCCTTTAGGGCCTTGGATAGAGGTGAGAGGGGGAGGTGTGGGCACAGGTTTTGCAATTCCTGCGGTGGCAGGGGAAGGTGGGCCAGTAGAAAGTGAGAATGTGGAATTAATAATGGAAAGCAAGGAAGGAGAATTGAACAGACCTTTTTTGTATTGGTTTTCCGAGGGGATAAAAGTTACTTCCCAAAAATAGCGAGAAGCTTGAAAATAACTTGAAGAGAAGACTGAAGAAAAGGGAAATGATTTTGAGTAAATTGTTGGAGCTGCAGGCTGAGGTCTTAGAAGAAAAAGCTGCTTAGATAGTTAATGCCTTAGTTTTATTATTTAAGATCTGTGGGTCTGGGGAAGGTTCTAGTAGAATGGAAACCGGCCAGTGTAACTCCATTCTTAAAAATCAGAAGGAGATATCAAACAGGAAATTACAGGCCAGTTAGTTTAACATCTGGCATACAGAAGAGATGTTATTGCGGGACATTTAGAAAAGTGCGAGATAATCAGACAGAATCAACATAGTTTTGTCCAAGAGAAATCACGTATGACCAATTTATTGGAATTCTTTGAAAAGCAACTCGTGTTGTGGAAACAAAGCATAGTTGTAGATATACTACACTTCAATTTCAAGCAGGCATTTGATAAGGAGGTTCTTCAAAGGTTAATTTTGAAAATAAAAGCTCATTGTGGAGGGCGAAGGGTTAGGAATTTGGCTGGCGAACTGAAAATGAAGGGTCGTAATAAATCAATCATTATTTTAGTTGGCAGTTGTGTGCCAGAGGGATCAGTACTGGACCTCGATGTTTGAAAAGTTAAATAAATGGTCAAAATTATGGTTGTTATATTTGCTGAGGACATCAAAATAGTTGGGAAGATGAATTCTGAAGAGGAAATAAGGAAGGCACAAAGGGAAAGGGATAAGTTAAGTGAGTGGACAAGGATATGGAGAATGGGACAGATGTAGGAAAACATGAAATTGTCAGTCTTGACAGGGAAATGAAAAAGCATGATGTTTAAATGATGAAAGGTCACAGAGCTCTGAGAATACAGAGGAATCTATTGCCCAAGTGCATGAACTGCAAAAATGTAGTATACGGATACAGCAAGTAATTGGGAAAATTAATAGAGTGATAGCATTTATATTGAATATAAAATCAGGAAGCTTATGCCCCAGTTATACAGAGCACTGGTGAGGCCACACCTGGAGTACAGCACACAGTATTTGTTCATTTATTTAAAGAACCATGCAAATGTATTAGAGGCAATTCAATATCGGTTCACTCAACTAAGACCTAAAGTTTGTAGATTTTGAGGAAAGCTTGGAGGGAATAAGCTTGTAACCACCGGAGTTTAAAAAGGTGACTTAATTGAAACAGGTAAGATGCTGAGGGGTCTCTTGACCAAGTAGATATGGAGGGGATGTTTCTTGACCAGGTAGATATGGAGGGGACGTTTCTTGACCAAGTAGAGGGCACGTTTCTTGTGGAAGAACCGAGAACTAGAGGTCACTGTTTAAAAACAGTTTTAAAGGTAATTTAAGACTAGGGTGAGGCAAAATGTTTCCTCTCAGAATGTTGAGAGGTTTTGGAAGTCTCTTCCTGAAAGGCAGTGAAAGCAACATCTTTGAATATTTTAAAATAGAGATAGAGACGGATTCTTGATAACACAAGGGGTGAAAGGTTGTCTGGGGTAGATAGGACTATGGAGGAAGCAGATCAGCTAGGGTATTATTGAATGGTACAACAGATTGGAAGAGTTGAGTGATCTACTGTTGCTGTGAATTCATGTTTGTATGATTTGCCCTATGTTAGCACTAATTAGAGAATGATTCCTCTGTAACCATAACAACACCCTTGATGTGATAACTGCAAAATAAGACTTACCTAATTATTGACGACCATCTCAAAGGCAATCCTGACTGTATATAAGGCTCAAACTGCACAAAAAGTATTACTTATTCATCTTGTTGCTGTCAGACTCCCCACTGGTGACCAGGGCAGTTTAACCTCTTCCTGGAAATACAGAAATGATAGTTCATGCATTTGCCTGATGGAGTACCTCACACAACTGGAACCCATAACATGAATGCTTTCATTACGAAGATGTTGGATTCAGAACTTTAAGATGGAGAGCAGTACTCCAACTCTCTGAGGATTAATTAGAGATCTGAAGGCATGCAAAAGTGTCTGTTCTTGGATTAAAAATAGACAGATTGTACTGTGCTGAACATTTCCCTTGGTCCATCATTTGAATCTTTGGCTCTCTGATGGACTTAAACTCCAATAAAAACAGATGGCCAAAACAGTTACCCTGACAAACATGTTCTGAGGTATTTCATCTCCAAATTTAAGCATTGAACCATTCCCTCGCCTGTCTTTTCTTCACCCATTCATGTAAAAAAACTCAGTGGGCGGCACAGTGGCACAGTGGTTAGCACTGCTGCCTCACAGCGCCAGAGACCCGGGTTCAATTCCCGACTCAGGCGACTGACTGTGCGGAGTTTGCACGTTCTCCCCGTGTCTGCGTGGGTTTCCTCTGGGTGCTCCGGTTTACTCCCACAATCCAAAGATATGCGGGTCAGGGTGAATTGGCCATGCTAAATTGCCCGTAGTGTTAGGTAAGGGGCAAATGTAGGGGTATTGGTGGGTTGCGCTTCGGCGGGTCGGTGTGGACTTGTTGGGCCGAAGGGCCTGTTTCCACACTGTAAGTAATCTAATCTAATCTAAAAATAATTCTGTGAATGTGCAGTGCCAAGTTTAATTGTGACCTATTTGACTGTTGCCAGATACCACAACTGGAGTGGTGCTGTTACTAGTCAAAAAGCCATGAGTTCAAGACCCACCTTAGGCAGCATATGGATTTTGAAAAAGTGCAAGGATCACATCAGTAAAAACGAGAGGAACCTGTTGGGGAGGGGAGGGGGGGGTCACTGTCATAAATAAAACCTGCTGTCCTTGCCTAGCCTGAGGCTTAACACCAACGTGGTCAACTCTGACGTGCCCTTCAGTTACGTCAAAGTCATACCACCATCTTCACAAAGCTGAGCAATAAATGATAATCTTGTCAGTCAAGTCCTCATGCTGAGAGTTAATATTTTAGAATCTCCATACCAACTGATCATATTTCATAACAATGATGCAGACTGACCTTGCAAAAAAGCCCTGAGCTCAGGAGCATCTCTGCTCCTCAGATTAAGGTGAGGAGCAGCGGCAGGGAGAAAAAGCAGCACTGAGGTCATCCCTTTCTAACCTTTGCCCAAAAACATTTACAGAGTCTACTTAATTACTTTTTAACACACAGTCTCTTCTAATGTGGCTTATACAGCAGCCTTTTTGCCTGATTAGTCTCATAGAATCGAGGGAAATAGACAGATAGATAGAAAGAAAGAAATTAAGAAAGATAGAAAGAAAAGAAGGAAGAGAGAAGGAAATAAATTGGTTACCTGTTTTTGCAAAAATACAGCAAAAGTGTGTATAGGTCGCTACAAAAGAGCACCATTTAATACCATAAATTATACAGTTAAGAAAAGACAACGATTCAACAAATGACATTTTTCCATTCATTCCATGGTCTCTTGGCTTCACACATTGACCACCACCAAGGACTGGGGCTCATCCAATTGTCGATGACCAAGGTTTATTCAACTTTCGAGGACCAGGGCTTATCCAACTGTCAATGGCTGGGGCCTATACAACTGTCGAAGACCAGGGCTTATCCAAATGTCGATGATCGGGGTCCATCCAACTGTCAATGACCGGGGCCTACCCAACTGTCAATGACCGGGACTGGGGCCCATCCAATTGTCGATGACCAAGGTTTATTCAACTTTCGAGGACCAGGGCTTATCCAACTGTTGTTGACCAGGGCCTATCCAAATGTCAATGACTGGGGCCTATCCAACTGTCGATGACTGGGGCCTATCCAACTGTCAATGACCGCGGCCTACCCAACTGTCAATGACCGGGGCCTATCCAACTGTCAAGGACTGGGGCCTATCCAACCTTCGATGACCGGGGCCTATCCAAATGTCAAGGACTGGGGTCTATCCAACTGTCAATGACCAGGGCCTATCCAACTGTCGATGACCTGGGCCTATCCAACTGTCAAGGACTGGGGCCTATCCAACTGTTGATGACCTGGGCCTACCCAACTGTCAAAGACTGGGGCCTATCCAACTGTTGATGACCAGGGCCTATCCAACCGTCAATGACCGGGGCCTATCCAATTGTCAAGGACTGGGGCCTATCCAACTGTTGATGACCAGGGCCTATCCAACCGTCAATGACTGGGGCCTATCCAACTGTCAAGGACTGGGGCCTATCCAACTGTCAAGGACTGAGGCCTATCCAACTGTCGATGACCAGGGCCTATCCAACTGTCGATGACCTGGACCTATTCAACTATCGATGACCGAGGCCTATCCAACCGTCAATGACCGGGGCCTATCCAACTGTCAAGGACTGGGGCCTATCCAACTGTTGATGACCAGGGCCTATCCAACCATCAATGACCGGGGCCTATCGAACTGTCAAGGACTGGGGCCTATCCAACTGTCAAGGACCGAGGCCTATCCAACTGTCAAGGACTGGGGCCTATCCAACTGTCGATGACCATGGCCTATCCAACTGTCGATGACTGAGGCCTATCCAACTGTCGATGACCGGGGCCTATCCAACTGTCAAGGACTGGGACCTATCCAACTGTCGATGACCATGGCCTATCCAACTGTCGATGACCATGGCCTATCCAACTGTCGATGACCGGGGCCTATCCAACTGTCGAGGACTGGGGCCTATCCAACTGTCGAAGACTGGGGCCTATCCAACTGTCGATGACCAGGGCCTATCCAACTGTCGAGGACTGGGGCCTATCCAACTGTCGATGACCGGGGCCTATCCAACTGTCGATGACAGAGGCCTATCCAACTGTCAATGACCAGGGCCTAACCAACTGTCAATGACCGGGGCCTATCCAACTGTCGATGACCAGGGCCTATCCAACTGTCAAGGACTGGGGCCTATCCAACTGTCGATGACCAGGGCCTATCCAACTGTCGATGACCTGGGCTTATCCAATTGTCAAGGACTGGGGCCAATCCAACTGTCGATGACCAGGGCCTATCCAACTGTCGATGACTGAGGCCTATCCAACTGTCGATGACCAGGGCCCATCCAACTGTCGAGGACCGAGGCCTATCTAACTGTCGATGACCAGGGCCTATCCAACTGTCGATGATCAAGGCCTATCCAACTGTCGATGACCAGGGCCTATCCAACTGTCGATGACCGAGGCCTATCCAACTGTCGAGGACCGGGGCCTATCTAACTGTCGATGACCAGGGCCTATCCAACTGTCGATGACCAGGGCCTATCCAACTGTCGATGATCAAGGCCTATCCAACTGTCGATGACCAGGGCCTATCCAACTGTTGATGACCGAGGCCTATCCAACTGTCGAGGACCGGGGCCTATCCAACTGTCGAGGACCGGGGCCTATCCAACTGTCAATGACCAGGGCCTATCCAACTGTCGATGACCGAGGCCTATCCAACTGTCAATGACCAGGGCCTATCCAACTGTCAATGACCAGGGCCTATCCAACTGTCGATGACCGAGGCCTATCCAACTGTCGAGGACCAGGGCCTATCCAACAGTCGAGGACTGGGGCCTATCCAACAGTCAAGGACTGGGGCCTATCCAACTGTTGATGACTGGGGCCTATCCAACTGTCGAGGACCGGGGCCTATCCAACTGTCGATGACCGAGGCCTATCCAACTGTCAAGGACTGGGGCCTATCCAACTGTCGAGGACAGGGGCCTATCCAACTGTCAAGGACTGGGGCCTATCCAACTGTCGGTGACCAGGGCCTATCCAACTGTCGATGACCATGGCTTGTCCAACTGCAGAGTACCAGGGCATATCAAAACCACAGTGAAATCGCTGAGGACTGGGGCATGTTGAAACCACTGAGGTCCTGAGGCCCAACAAGATTTCCGAGGACCGAGGTCTGTCCAACCAAAACTGCCCCACCTCATCAATAGAAAAAAGTAAAGCTGAACTTGATACAAAAGGTGAAATTAAGAAATAATAAAAATAAGAAGGAATCATTTGGAAAAGAAAGTTGTGTTCGGACAGCCAAAAGGGAGCGGTTGGGCCAGGGTCCCAGATATTACCTAACCTGCTGTCTCTCCCATATTGTCAATAGAGTCATGGTGATGTCGCTGGGTTAGTAATCCAACAACCCAACCGTAACACTGGGGTTAAAATCCCATTACTGCAGCTGATGGAAGCAAAGCATTGGCCATGCTAAATTGCCCATAGTTCCCAGGGATGTGCAAGTTAAGGTGGATTGGCCATGCTAATTTGCCCTATAGTGCCCAGGGATGTGCCTGGGGGCTGGACTTTCAGATTAATGTTTATTTGAGTGAGATTATTAGTGAAAATAACAAAGAACTGTGGATGCTGGGAATCAGAAATTTTTGGGAAAACTCAGCTGGTCTAGCAGCATCTGTGGAGAGAGAAAGTGGAGTTAGTGATTCGGGTCTGAACACATCCATCAATAGCATGTGGCCCATCGTAACTTCAAGTGACATCTCACACACAATCTTCCTCTTTTCAGCTCACATTTTACAGAGAATCACCAGAGATGCTTCAGAGATGAAGAACACCCTCATCGGACTCGAAACATTAACCTTGTTTCTCTCTCCTTGGACACTGCTGAGACCTGCTGAGTTTCTCCAGCACTTTCAGTTTTGATGTATAAAAATATCATTGATGGTTGTAAAAACTCAACCAGTTGACGAACGGCATTTAGGGATGGAAATCTGCCATCCTTACCTGATCTGTTCTAAGTTGTGCTGACCATGTAGTGATTGTAACTGGATCAGCCAGGTGGACCTCATAGAATCTGAGTTCCCTGGGTGGGGCTGTTAACTTGGTCTGGTCAGGGAGCCCTGGCTGACAGATACAAACAGGAGGGTCAGAGGTTTTGTTCACTCAGAGAGCTGACTCTGAGGGAGCTGGATCAGTGCCAAGGACTGTATATAAAGGGAGATTTGGTGACAGGTTACCAACCTCTCTGGAGCTATTTCACGCTAAGCTCATGAATATATTTCAACAAAGAATGAAAAGTTCCTGGCAAATACCTCATGGGGAAATAATTTTAAAGAAAGATTTTATTGGTTAATG
Source organism: Hemiscyllium ocellatum (assembly GCF_020745735.1). Classification (NCBI taxonomy): domain Eukaryota; kingdom Metazoa; phylum Chordata; class Chondrichthyes; order Orectolobiformes; family Hemiscylliidae; genus Hemiscyllium; species Hemiscyllium ocellatum. The sequence continues at coordinate 5,260,446 of NC_083445.1, read as the reverse complement.
AAAATAAGGTATTAAGCAAAGTAGAATCATTAATTTGTAAAATTGTTTAATGTAGCGTGTATTGCAACATTGGTATCGACGAGCTCTTTTGCTCTTTTTATTGGCCTTTGGCCATTGGAGACAAGACTCACACTTATTGTTCTTTCCTCTTTGTCCTTGAGGTGGCGGTAGTGAGGCACCTGTGTCTGAGTGGCTTGGTCGGCCATTTTGGAGGAGAGTTGACAGTCCACCACATCTCTGCAGGTCTGGAGTGACGTGTAGGTCAGACCAGGTAACAGTGGCAGATTTCCTTCCCCCTTCCAATTGAGAAAGATTTCTGTGGCAATCCTGCAGTTTCAAATGAACTAGAGTTGTCATTAATTAATTGAATCTAGATTCCTTCCCTAGTGAGATTTGAACTCGCCTTTCCACATTTTGTTTTTCACCCAGACGTCTGGATTACTCATCAAGTTACGTCTGGCATCATCCAGCATTGCAGCACTCACCTAGAATCACAGAATCATGAAGTAGGAAAGAGACCATTCAGCCCAACAAGTATAGCCAAAAACATGCTACTACCTACTTTAGTCCCAATTTCCCAAACTAGGCCCACAGCCCTGAATGTAATGACACTTCAAGTGCTTATCTGGTACTGTACTGGAAAGTGTTACCCAGGTTATATTCAAGACTGACATGGGACTTCAACCCATCATAGATTCCCTACAGTGCAGAAAGAGGCCATTTGATCCATCATGTCTGCGACAATCCCACCACACCTAGTCCCCTATCCTATCCGTAGACACCACAGACAAATTAGCATGGCCAATCCACCCTAACCTGCACATCTCTGGGCACTATGGGGCAAATTAGCATGGTCAATTCACATTAACTTGCACATCCCTGGGCACTCTGGGTAATTTAGCATGGCCAATGCACCTAACCTTCACATCCCTGGACACTATGGGGCAATTTAGCATGGCCAATCCACCTGTACCTGCACATCCCTGGGCACTAGTGCAATTTAGCATGGCCAATCCACCTAATCTGCATATCCCTGAGCACTATGGGTAATTTAGCATGGCCAATCCACCTAACCTGCACATCCTTGAAACCCAGCATTTCCCATGGCCAATCTGCCTAACCTGTATGTCCCTGGGCACTATGGGTAAGTTAGCTTGGCCAATCCACCCTTATCTTCACATCCCTGGACACTGTGGGACAATTTAGAAGGGCCAATCCACCCTGACCTGCACATCCCTGTTACTCAATATTTCCCATGGCCAATCCACCTAACCTGCATATCCTTGGATAATTTAGCACGGCCAATCCACCCCGACCTGCACATCTTTAGGCTGACAGAAAACCCACACAATCACCCAAAGTTGGGATTGAACCCAGGTCCCTGACACAATGAAACAACAGCTGTAACCACTGAGCAACCCTTTTGAACTCCGAATTGAGGGTGCTACACACTGCGTCAAGGCTAGGACTCAGGCCAGGTACAGACTGATCTGTAGTTCCCATTGTCTGGCTCTGCCGATCCTGTGTGTGAACAGAAAGGGAAATCCAACCCGAACTGGAAAGGGCAGGCCCCCGTGTGTGCTGTTATCGGCTGCAGGGGGAGTCAGCCTTGAACCCTGACACTCAGTGCATGCTTGTACATTATGCCTGCTCCATTTTGTTTGGGAGAGTCTGCAAGGCAGGATGATCGATGATATTGTGGGACCTTGGGTGAACTGGAAGGCAGTAAATTGCGGGGGTTGTCGCCTCTGCAGTTAGACAGAGGGTCACAGTCAATCACAACTCCAATAGCCTTGGAGGAATGTTGCAAACACAGGTTTCTTTGACGCTGTGAGAAATGGTGCATTTTAATCATGAGCAAATCTATAGCCAAGTATAGACTTGGCACTGCATATCCCACCTTTTTGAAAAGGGTCAAATAACTATCCTAGAGATTCAGTTCACATAAGAAGCCAAACTTTATTATTTCACACACAGAATTTTAAAATGCTCTTTCTTTTCCAACTCATTTTATCTCTCTCCAGTGCTCTGAATTGAATGGAATGATTTATTGCCACTTGCCTTTTTACAGTGAATAATGCAGTAAAATACAGTGAAAAGCTTCAACCGCTGCCTCATTCTGGTACCATTTCGAATAGTTTGAGAATAACACGGTATAGCTGAAAGCGAGTCCATCTTCGTTCTGACCAGCTTCACCTCTGAGCACTGAGCTGCTCACCAGCAATGTCCGTGCCACCACTCCACTCCCACCCACCATTTACACTGGGCCCCACCAACATCAGAATCACCACTCTCCAGGTGCCATCTCTTTAACCTCACAGCTGCCAAGTCCCTCAACCAGGAGTCCCCACTCTGGGGCTGTCACGACCACAATCAGGGGTCCCCGCTCAGGACATACCGCACTGCCATCACCGTCTCACCAATGCCAGGGATCCCCGCTCCGGACATACCACACTGCCATCACCGTCTCACCAATGCCAGGGGTCCCTGCTCCGGACATACCGCACTGCCATCACCGTCTCACCAATGCCAGGGATCCCCGCTCCGGACATACCACACTGCCATCACCGTCTCACCAATGCCAGGGATCCCCGCTCCGGACATACCACACTGCCATCACCGTCTCACCAATGCCAGGGGTTCCCACTCCAAACATACCACACTGCCATCACCGTCTCACCAATGCCAGGGGTCCCCAATCTGGACATCCCACATGACCATCACTATCTCGCCAATGCCAGGGGACCCCGCTGGGGACATATTGCATTGCCATAACCATCTCATCAATCCCAGGGGTCCCAAATCTGGATATACCCTATTGCCAATACAATCTCGCCAATGCCAGGGGTCCCCGCTCAGGAGATACCATACTGCCATCACCGAGTCACCAATGCCAGGGATGTCCACTCAGGACATACCGCACTGCCATCACCGTCTCACCAATGCCAGGGGGCCCTGCTCAGGATATACCGCACTGCCATCACCGTCTCACCAATGCCAGGGATCCCCGCTCCGGACATACCACACTGCCATCACCGTCTCACCAATGCCAGGGGTTCCCACTCCAAACATACCGCACTGCCATCACTGCCTTGCCAATGCCAGGGGCCCCTGCTCAGGACATACATCATTGCCATCACCATCTTGCCAAAACCAGGGCAGACCTGCCCCTTAAGTCCCTTTTACATCTTTCCTGTCTCACCCTAAACCTATGCCCTCTAGTTCTGAACTCCCCCACCCCAGGGAAAAGATCTTGTCTATTTATCCTATCCATGCCCCTCATGATTTTATAAATCTCTGTAAGGTCACCCTCAGCTTCCGATGCTCCAGGGAAAACAGCCCCAGCCTATTCAGCCTCTCTCTATAGCTCAAACCCTCCAACCCTGACAACATCCTTGTAAATCTTTTCTGAACCCTTTCAAGTTTCACAACATCCTTCCGATAGGAGGGAGACCAGAATGGCACATAATATTCCAAAAGTGGCCTAACTAATGTCCTGTACAGCTGCAACATGACCTCCTAACTCCTGTACTCAATGCACTGACCCATAAATGATGCTGCTGGGAATGGAGTGTTTGAGATATAAGGAAAGGCTGAAAGGGCTGGGTTTGTTTTCATCAGAGCGTAGGAGGGTTGGGGGTGACCTTATCGAGGTTTATAAAATCATAAGGGGCATAGGCAAATTGAATGGCAGGCATCTTTTCCCGAGGGTGGAGGATTTCAAGACGAAAGGGACATATTTTTAAGATGAGAGGTGAAAGAATTTAAAAAAGACATGAGGGTCAATCTTTTTCCACAGAGGGTGATTCGTGTGTGGAATGAATTTCCCAAGGAAGTGGTGGATGTGGATACAGTTACAACATTTAAGACATTGGGATAAGGACTCAAATAAGAAATGTTTGGAAGGACATGGGCCAGGAACAGGCAGATGGGACTAGTTTAGTTTGGGATTATAGTCAGCATGGACCGGCTGGACCAACGGGTCTGTTACTGTGCTGTATGACTCTATCTCTGGTGTAGTGGGGGAATATAGTAACTAATCCATTTGTTGTAAGAGACTGGGATGGTTTGGGGGAAATACTTTAATTCCTTCCGTGAGATATGGGCACCATTGGCTAGGCCAGCATTTATTACGCATCCCTTAACATTTGAACATCAACCTCATTGCTGGGGGTCTAGGCTGATCAGATAAGAACAACTGACTTCCTTCCCTAAGGGATCATAAAGAGAACCTGGTGGGTTTTTTTTACAACAATGGTTTCATGGTCATTATCATTGAATTCAAATTCCTTCATCTGCTGTGGTAAGTCTTTGAACACAACTCCACAAGAACACTAACTGGGCTGTTAGATGGTTAGCCCAGCAACAATATCATGATACCATCACCTCTGTTTTCAACTGAGGGAGAAAGTGTGAGGAATCACTGAACAATTGCCGGTGGGTATCTGCGTCCCTGAATACATGGCCAATGTGATCAAGCAGGCCATAAACCTCAGGATTGTTACTGGGAGAATGGCCCCTTAGGTCCCCTTTAAATCCTTCCCCTCTCACACTAAACCTATGCCCTCTCGTTCTGGACTTCCCTACCCTGGGGAAAAGACCTTGTCTATTTACCCTATCCATGCCCCTCATGATTTTACAAACCTCTATAAGGTCACCCCTCAGCCTCCGACACTCCAGGGAAAATAGTGCCTGCCTGTTCAGAGAGTTGCAGCGATGAATTGAAATGACACAAGAAACGCTCATTCAGTACACGATAACAGATTGCAGCTTTAAACCAGATCTCCTTTGGAATCCTTGCATTTTATTGAATTTCCGAATTCACAACTGATGCCAAGAATTTCATCAAATGTTACCCAACTCCTGTGATCTCATCTGTTATTGGTTTCATTCTCAATGTTTCATTCACACCAGCAGGAGGTTGGTTAATAAGCAAATTATCATTGCTTATTGTGGAGCTGCTGTTTTCGCTGTTAATTAATCCGTGCTGTTCCATTCATTCCCAAACTAGCCCAACTTGGGGTTTTTATTTTGGTGGCTTACAAAATGGGAATGAGGTTGAGAACAATGGGTGGCATGGTGGACCCAGGTTCGATTCCAGCCTCGGGCAACTCTCTGTGTGGAGTTTGCACATTCTCCCCGTGTCTGCATGGGTTTCCTCCGGGTGCTCTGGTTTCTTCCCACAATCCAAAGCTGTACAGGTTAGAGTGCACTAGCCAAGGGAAATGTAGGGCTACAGAGATAGGATGGGGGATTGGGTCTGCATGGGGTGCTCTTTGGAGGGTTGGTGCAGACCCGATGGGCTGAATGGCTTTTTTCTACGCTATGAGAATTCTGTGATTGTACAATGGGTCTGTATACTGTGAAATTTAGGTGAGGATTTTATAGATTCCCGCCTCCCCCACCCTCCACCCCCTTCTCTCTGCTGAGCAGTTTCTCAGTGAAACAATATTTGAAATTATTGAATACCTACAGTTTGGGAACAGGCCATTCGGCCCATCAGGTCCACACTGACCCTCCAAACAGCATCCCAGCCAGACCTGCCCCTGTACCCTATTCTTGTAATCCTGCATTTTCCAATAGCCAATCCACCTAACCTGCACATCTTTGGATTGGGAGATGGTGAGGGGAGGGGAGCTTCAGGTGGTGATGTCCCTATGTATCTGCTGCCGTTCTTGATAGAAGTCACCATGGGTTTGGAAGGTGCTGTCTGAGGACCTTTGGTGAATTTCTGCAGTGCATCTTGTACTGGTAGACACCGCTGACACTGAGCGTCGGTGGAGGAGGGAGTGGATGTTTGTGGGTGTGGTGCCAATCAAGTGGGCTGCTTTGTCCTGGATGGTGTCAAGCTTCTTGAGTGTTGTTGGAGCTGCACCCATCCAGGCAAGTGGGGAGTATTCCATCACCCTCCTGACTAGTGCCTTGTAGCTGGTGGACAGGCTTAGGGGAGTCAGGAGGGGAGTTACTCGCTGCAGTATTCCTAGCCTCTGACTTGGTCTTGTTGCCACCGTGTTTATGCGATAAGCTCAGTTGAGTTTCTGGTCAATGGTAACCCCAAGGATATTGATGACAGGGGATTCAGTGATAGTGGGTGGCACAGTGGCACAGTGGTTAGCACTGCTGCCTCACAGCGCCAGAGACCCGGGTTCAATTCCCGCCTCAGGCGACTGACTGTTGGGCCGAAGGGCCTGTTTCCACACTGTAAGTAATCTAATCTAATCTAATCTAAAACAATTGAATTTAGGGGCGGTGGTTAGATTGTCTCCTATTGGCTAAAAGGCTCCTTGCCACTTGTCAGCCCAAGCCTGGATATTGTCCAGCTCTTGCTGCATTTGAACTGACCTCTGGATAATTAAGGATGGACAATAAATGTTGGCCTGATCAGTAACGTCCACATCCCACAAACAAATAGGAATTGAAAGTTATCTCAAGAACATCAAATTATCGTTGATTATAAAAATCAGCTTCAGGTCATGAAAGCCCTTTGAGATTCAAAAGCCAACAGTGTTGCTGAGGTGGTCTCCATGCAATGCCAGACTTATCGTGATGCCATTGACTCTCAACTCTGCTCCTGGGCAGAGAGGAATGGACAATAAATGCTGGGTTTGCCAGAGTTGTACGTATCCTGTAAGCAAATCTCTTGTTTTTTTTTTAAATTGGCAAGTCAACGAGAGTGCTAGTGTCCATAGAGACTAAGTCTAAGGAGGGAACAGTACCATTTGCCACACTGTTCCCACTGTTAATCAAAGATTGGATATGAAAGTCGAGCAGAGATGAAGGGAAGGGAGGAATAGAAGAACTTTTATTTATGCAGCACCATTCAACTTTTGAAGACATGCCCAAAGCTCCTTACAACCGACGAATTATGTACAAAGATCAATCAGTGATGTTTAGTTAGCAGATGCCACCTTGCACAGGGAGTCTGGTATGAGAGCTTACATCAAAACTGTGAGGAGAGGCTGAGGATGCCTTTGAATAGTGGGGGAACTAAGAGGCACGAGTTTGGGATGAAGAGTGTTTACATTGTGAACATATGGAATAGATAAGAGTATTTGGGTATTGGAGGGGAAGGGGGTTGGGGTTGAATTCCTCGCTTGCTTCCACCAGGGAAAGAAGGGTCATTAATTACCGAGGAAACTTTAAACTGAGACTCGTGGTGTATGAAATCACTCTCTTCCATGTATATATTCCGGTTTCTCTGCTGATTTTCACTACATGTGATTTTGAGTATGATCCTCACTGTCCCCATCATCTTCCCACTAGCCATGAGTTGCCATATTGCCAATCAGATTACCTGCGTGTTACATCAATGAGTGACTTGGGATCATTCAGTTGATCGATGAGTTGCAATGTGGCACAGCACCAATGGCACAAATTCAATTCCTGTACTGGATGAAGTCTCTGATTTACTGTAGTAAGTGTTATCAGGCCCCATCACCGGGGGGGATCATACTTGTCTTTGACCTCGGCAGGTCCCTGACCAAGTGAGACTTAGCTGTGAAGCTCAGAAACAAGCCTTTCAATTACAAACAAAGACTGTTTGATTGAATCATATGGTGCAGAGGCGGCCCATCAACACTGAACTATTTTTGTAAGGACTGTCTTTTAATATCTTTTTTTTTCATTTTTCCTAAGATTTTCATAGAATCCCTACAGTGTGGAAGCAGGCCATTTGGCCCATCAAGGTGGAGAAAGTGAGGACTGCAGATGCTGGAGATCAAAGCTGAAAATGTGTTGCTGGAAAAGCGCAGCAGGTCAGGCAGCATCCAAGGAACAGGAGATTCGACGTTTCGGGCATAAGCCCTTCTTCAGGAAAAGGCTTATGCCCGAAAGGGCTTATGCCCGAAACGTCGAATCTCCTGTTCCTTGGATGCTGCCTGACCTGCTGCGCTTTTCCAGCAACACATTTTCAGATTTGGCACATCAAGTCCACATCAACCCATCCTGCCTCATCTACCATATCCTGTCTTTTCCATGGCTGAGCTACCTAACCTGCACATCCCTGAACACTATGGCCAATTTAGCATGGCCAATTCACCCTAACCTGCACATCTTTGGACTATGGGAGGAAACCGGAGCACCCGGAGGAAATCCACGCAGAGAATGTACAAACTCCACACAGACAGCCGCCCAAGGGTGGAATCGAACCCGGTGCTGTGAGGCAGCAGTGCTAGCCACCATACCATCACTAATTTGTACTGAGGTATGTTTGTACAATGGCACCAGAATTGGTGACTTTGTACACATTTCCCAATACTTATTTATCCCCTGTACTGATTAGATTAGATTACTTACAGTATGGAAACAGGCCCTTTGGCCCAACAAGTCCACACCGACCCGCCGCAAGCGCAACCCACCCATACCCCTTAGCTAACACTACGGGCAATTTAGCATGGCCAATT